>NC_056045.1:15055862-15680160 GCF_004379255.2 Salvia splendens
CCACAGACGGTGGCGGTGCAGCCGCCGGAGCCGTCTGAGAAGGCGTCGGAGTGGGCGGCGGCGGGGAGGCGGGGGGTCACAACCGAGCCCGACAGTCACTTGGCATATTCACATTCATGTATTGAGTTCCCAAAATGCCCTTGGACAAGTTTTTTTCATAAAAATCTGAAAGTTTGTTTAAGCCATAGGATTAATTTGGAGTATTAAGATGTGTGGCTGAGATTTGTTCTCTAGTTATACATTTAAGATTAGTTATATCTTGATCACTACCCTATATATATATGTATATATATATATATATATATATATATATGGGGGTGCATTATAATGATAACCCCAATTTCCATAATAACCCTATAACCAAATCTGGACCACACGTTTTTAAAATCACGCGGTTGATATTCAAACTTAGATTTACTTCATAAAAAAAAGCGCGGGGGTAAATATGTCATTTCGCTCATAAAAAAATTTACGTATCCAAATTTTGCTCATTTAATTTCTGAATTTCGCTCATTTTATCATTTTATCAGTCAGTCAAAAGTATCATTTTATCAACTCAGAGTATCATTCTATCCGGGAAAACTATCATTCTATGCAATAAACCTAACATATATCATTTTATCAGTCAGTCAAAAATATCATTTTATCAACTCAGAGTATCATTCTATCCGGCAAAACTATCATTTTATCAGTTTTATGTCATTTTGTCACGTTAAAGTATCATTTTATCAGCTTATATGCAATTTCTTCAGCTAAACTATCATTTTTATAAGGTTACTGTCATTTTATCCGCTTAGATTATCATTTATCAGGTAAAAGTATCATTTTATTAAACAAAAATGTCATTTTATACACCAAAAATACCTATCATTCTATCGGCTGAAAGTATCATTCTATCCGGCAAAACTATCATTTTATGCAGTAAACCTAACATATATCATTTTATCAGTCAGTCAAAAGTATCATTTTATCAACTCAGAGTATCATTCTATCCGGAAAAACTATCATTTTATCAGTTTTATGTCATTTTGTCACGTTAAAGTATCATTTTATCAGCTTATATGCAATTTCTTCAGCTAAACTATCATTTTTATAAGGTTACTGTCATTTTATCCGCTTAGATTATCATTTTATCAAGTAAAAGTATCATTTTATTAAACAAAAATGTCATTTTATACACCAAAAATACCTATCATTCTATCGGCTGAAAGTATCATTCTATCCGGCAAAACTATCATTTTATGCAGTAAACCTAACATTTATAAGCTAAAAGTATCATTTTATCAACTCAGAGTATCATTCTATCCGGAAAAACTATCATTTTTATAAGGTTTCTGTAATTTTATCCGCTTAGATTATCATTTTATCAGGTAAAAGTATCATTTTATTAAACAAAAATGTCATTTTATACACCAAAAATACCTATCATTCTATCAGCTGAAAGTATCATTCTACCCGGCAAAACTATCATTCTATCGGCTGAAAGTATCATTCTATCCGGCAAAACTATCATTTTATGCAGTAAACCTAACATTTATAAGCTAAAAGCATCATTTTATCAACTCAGAGTATCATTCTATCCGGCAAAACTATCATTCTATGCAATAAACCTATCATTTTATCATTTAATCAGTTAGTCAAAAGTATCATTTTATCAACTCAGAGTATCATTCTATCCGGCAAACTATCATTCTATGCAATAAACCTATCATTTTATCAGTCAGTTAAAAGTATCATTTTATCAACTCAGAATATCATTCTATCCGGCAAAACTATCATTCTATGCAATAAACCTATCATTTTATCAGTCAGTTAAAAGTATCATTTTATCAACTCAGAGTATCATTCTATCCGGCAAAACTATCATTCTATGCAATAAACCTATCATTTTATCATTTTACGAGATATTTGGCGAAATTCAGAAGTTAAATGAGGGAAATGACAGTTTTACCCCCGCGCTTTTTTTATGAAGTAAAGTTTGAATCTCAAAACTATCATTCTATGCAATAAACCTATCATTTTATCATTTTATCATTTTACGTGATATTTGGCAAAATTCAGAAATTAAATGAGAGAAATGACAGTTTTACCCCCGCGCTTTTTTTTATGAAGTAAATCTAAGTTTGAATCTCAACCGCATGATTAGAAATATATGTGGTCCAGATTTGGTTATAGGGTTATTACGATATTTATGGGTTATCATATGATCACGACTCTCTCTCTCTCTCTCTCTCTCTATATATATATATATATATATATATATATATATATATATATATATATATATATATATATATATATAGGGTTTTGATCTATGCAAACTCATTCTTAATACAAAAATGCAGAACCAAACATACAAAAGTTATTTTTAGGTCATTGTAAGCTTATTTTTACGTCATTATAGTAAGGATGACATGAAATGATCTTAACATGACCTAAAACTGCTTTACAATGACCCTCCGTGTTTTTGTTTAATTATTGACCATTGGATTGTCAAATCTCATGGTCAAGATTTGGTCTGGATTTTGTATTGAGATCAAGTTTTGTATTGATCATTTTCCTATATATATATATATATAGTGCATTATAATGATAACCCCAATTTCCGTAATAACCCTATAACTAAATCTGGACCACACATTTTTAAAATCACGTGGTCTAGATTCAAACTTAGATTTACTTCATAAAAAAAAGCGCGGGGGTAAATATGTCATTTCGCTCATGATAAAATTTACGTATCCAAATTTCGCTCATTTAATTTCTGAATTTCGCTCATTTTATCATTTTATCAGTCAGTCAAAAGTATCATTTTATCAACTCAGAGTATCATTCTATCCGGGAAAACTATCATTCTATGCAATAAACTAACATATATCATTTTATCATTTTATCAGTCAGTCAAAAGTATCATTTTATCAACTCAGAGTATCATTCTATCCGGCAAAACTATCATTCTATGCAATAAACCTATCATTTTATTAGTCAGTCAAAAGTATCATTTTATCAACTCAGAGTATAATTCTATCCGGCAAAACTATCATTCTATGCAATAAACCTATCATTTTATCATTTTACGTGATATTTGGCGAAATTCAGAAATTAAATGAGGGAAATGACAGTTTTACTCCCGCGCTTTTTTTTATGAAGTAAATCTAAGTTTGAATCTCAAAACTATCATTCTATGCAATAAACCTATCATTTTATCATTTTATCATTTTACGTGATATTTGGCGAAATTCAGAAATTAAATGAGGGAAATGACAGTTTTACCCCCGCGCTTTTTTTATGAAGTAAATCTAAGTTTGAATCTCAACCGCATGATTAGAAATATGTGTGGTCCAGATTTGGTTATAGGGTTATTACGATATTTAGGGGTTATCATATGATCACGACTATATATATATATATATATATATATATATATATATAGGGGAGCGTTATTCTCCTTTTCACATCTTAGATCATTTTTCTTTCTTAATATTACGCGTTAGATCTAAGGCATCAACGGATCAGATTGATTCTATAAAACTGGTTCCGTGTTGCATTATAGAAGGTGGTTGTATGCATTACAGGGTTATTATTGACATTTGACGGAAAAGTAACTGCCACATTTTGGTATTTGTGAATAATGCACCACATGGTCACGAGTAATGCATATAATTGACTATATAATGCACAATATGTGAACTGCAATGCATACGAATAAGATGTACCATGTTATGATGTTTGGACACACGTTTCTTGTTTCCCCTAAGGGTTTAATAAGCTTAGGGGCTAGGGTATAGTACGTAGACACGTATGTAATCTTCACATGGTAACGAGTAATGGATATAATTGACTATATAATGCACAATTTGTGAACTGCAATGCATATGAACAAGATGTGCTGTGTTATGATGTTTGACACACGTTTCTTGTTTCCCCTAAGGGTTTAATAAGCTTAGGGGCTAGGGTATAGTACGTACGCATTAATAACAAATTATAAAACGATACGAATAATTCACCAAATTGTCACGAGTAATGGATGTTATTAACTATATAATGCACAATATGTGAACTGCAATGCATACGAATAAGATGTACCATGTTATGATGTTTGACACACATTTCTTGTTTCCCCTAAGGGTTTAATAAGCTTAGGGGCTAGGGTATAGTACGTAGACATTACTAACAAATTGTTGTTATTGGAATATACGTATGTGCATTATTTGGTTTAGGTAGTGCATTATGTAGCTGTTAATTGTCATTATCTCAGTATATTATGCATTATTAGAGGTATTGTGTATATGGGTTAATCAACGGATTGAAGATTACATACGTGCATTTAGTAATGTCTACGTACTATACCCTAGCCCCTAAGCTTATTAAACTCTTAGGGGAAACAAGAAACGTGTGTCAAACATCATAACATGGTACATCTTATTCGTATGCATTGCAGTTCACATATTGTGCATTATATAGTTAATAACATCCATTACTCGTGACAATTTGGTGAATTATTCGTATCGTTTTATAATTTGTTATTAATGCGTACGTACTATACCCTAGCCCCTAAGCTTATTAAAGCCTTAGGGGAAACAAGAAACGTGTGTCAAACATCATAACACAGCACATCTTGTTCGTATGCATTGCAGTTCACAAATTGTGCATTATATAGTCAATTATATCCATTACTCGTTACCATGTGAAGATTACATACATGTCTGCGTACTATACCCTAGCCCCTAAGCTTATTAAACCCTTAGGAGAAACAAGAAACGTGTGTCAAACATCATAACACATCACATCTTGTTCGTATGCATTGCAGTTCACATATTGTGCATTATATAGGCAATTATATGCATTACTCGTGACCATGTGGTGCATTATTCGTAGCAGTTTCCAGCCATTATTAGATTACTATTGTACCCTCATAATGCACAAAATAGGACAAATAATGCAATACGGGATTAATTACCCAATGTTGATCTTGACCGTCCATTTCTCTAATCTAATGACTGATATTAAGAAGGAAAAAAGGAGGAAATATAGGAAAAAGAAATGAATACATCCCTATATATATATATATATATATATATATATATATAGGGTTTATAGGAAAATGATCAATACAAAACTTGATCTCAATACAAAATCCAGACCAAATCCTGACCATGAGATTTGACAATCCAATGGTCAATAATTAAACAAAAACACGGAGGGTCATTGTAAAGCAGTTTTAGGTCATATTATAAACTTTGGGTTTGAGGTCATGTTAAGATCATTTCATGTCATCCTTACTATAATGACGTAAAAATAAGCTTACAATGACCTAAAAATGACTTTTGTATGCTTGGTTCTGCATTTTTGTATTAAGAATGGTTTTGCATGGATCAAAACCCTATATATATATATATTTAAAGCATCTAATCAATCAAACCTTTTGCTAGTCATCATAATGCTGTTTCCAACACCTTCTCCCAGATTTAACTCTTAATTAAGCTAAAATGCTCAGTAACCATTTTCAATTTACCAGATTCTCAATTTTCACCACTTTCCATGCGATTGGGAACATTTGATTGTTCCCCATCACATGCAACCGCTGACAACAATAAACCTTCTAAGTATAGATAGATGCTCTCCTACAACCCATCATGAATCCTTTTTCAGTCCAATATAGATGCTCTAGAATACTAATCCAAATGGATCCCAAATTCGAAATTTTCCTTCTTGAGGTGCCTTAGTTTTGGCACCTGACCTAGCTTTGAGATATAAATTATTACAATTAATTAATATTCTTTCTGTCCCATTAAAAATGGAACATTTTACTTTTTAAGTTAAAATGAAAATAACGTCATTTCTACCATCTTACTAGGCTATTTCTTCACTAACTCACAAAACAACACTGCATAACATCCTGTGCCAAAAACCAAATGTTTCATACGGGACACATGAGTACTATATTTTTATACAATAAAATTATAATTACCCTCATATTCGATCCAGAACGAACATAATAAATTCGTCTTTATCATATCCTAAAGCCTAATCTTGAAGCACACAATTTGCATGCACTACAATTGTAGTCCATAAAGAGTGGGAATCCAAAACTGAAACCAGTAGAATTAAGCTCAAGAAAATGGGCCCCGCACCACTCTCTAAACCCCTAATAAATCCTCACCCTTCTCACATAGATACACGTAGCTTCACTCGATTCACAGGTCGCCGACACTGACGGCGGCCGCCACGGACCACGATACTCTCACGGTAGGTTTCCGTTGAGTTACTTTTCATTTCTCATTCTTTCAGCTTTTTATTGCTTTCCCCATAGTTTAGCAATTGAGGCATAATATCACCTAATAATCCAAAAGTGAAAATTGTTTTGATTTCATACTCACCGGCGATCTAATTGATTGAAACATAACGCATGGCATTTCTATTCATGTAGACACAGTCTATTTCTTCGTAATTTGCAGTTTATTTTGACTCAAGTGGATGGCTGCAAAATTGCAAGCGAAAGATGCAGAGGAATGGACTTACAGAGGAGAAGGAGCTGTGAATCTTGTTCTTGCTTATTGTGGAAGCTCTCCTCATTTTGTACAACTCTATTTTTCTTACTTTCCTTTAACACTATGCCAGATTGATCGACAGAGTTGACATTTTTTTTCGTTTTGGTAACCAGAATTAAGAAGGTGTATCTCCATTGCTACTAGTCAAAAAGAAAAACGATGAAGTCACTAGACATCGTTCTATCTTTTATATTTTTTGAATGTTTTCCTCAACTTAGGCTTGCTGGAAGTTTCCTTAATTAAAAACTATGGTTCACCATCATTACTTGTAATGGATGAAACAACTAAAATGTAAACCAACTCTTGTTTGAAGTGACTAAAAGTATATATGTTGGACTTATGTGCATGGACGACTTATTTTATGAATCAAAAAAGGTAAATCTCTTGTTTGATAAAAGTAGTGACTATTTGAGTCTTTTCAAGAGTCGAAGACATTAAGAAGAATAATCTCAGGAAGGAGATACTCAATCCTATCACTTAAGATGTAAATAGAGACATCAAATATATCCATAGATTGTACCATGATGCTAGTAGATGCTACATTTCTTTACAAATGTCTAAATGCATGCTTTTTTCTCTCATGCATCTAGGTTGGAAAGATTTTAAGGATACAAAAAGTTTCAAATGATAGGCATGAATGTGAGAATGGTCATTC
This sequence comes from Salvia splendens, assembly GCF_004379255.2. NCBI lineage: Eukaryota > Viridiplantae > Streptophyta > Magnoliopsida > Lamiales > Lamiaceae > Salvia > Salvia splendens. Next base: position 15,063,066 of record NC_056045.1, read on the forward strand.
AGCTCTAGTGAACCATGAATCCCTCTTGTGGGGAAAATTTGAAGGCATTGTTTCAGCACCTACAAAGGAAATTGCGGAGCATGTTTACGCGCAGAAAGTAATGTGCCCACTCTTGGGATCAGAGCATGTTGACGCAGGGGTAAGATATTCTTCTAGAGAAAAAATTGCCCTTTTCCCCTGTCATTTATAAGATCATGTCTATGATTCTACTTACTCAAGAATATTATAAGTGTTTTTAGTAATAATATCTCTCTGCTCATTACGTTTGCTATTCTAGTTTGTTTTTTATGTTGTAAAACAATATATATGATTTTTGATGTGTTACTTATTTAAGTTGACGTTTATATGGATTCATGAAGATTCCTTCTATTCTTGGCCATAATGGATGTACACTATTAAAATGCAATTTTTAGTTATTTCAACTAAGTACACTTTGAAGAGTAATGGGTTGGTGACTTGGCTTCACATGGAGAAGTGTGACATTTTATTTTAATTTTGAAGACTCAGATCTTTGTTTCTAGTGTAACTGAAACATAGAAATTTGTATACAACTTGCTGCAGATCCATGTTCTTGTGTCAAGAGAATTTTTGGAGGCAGTTGACAGCAAGGTTCTTTGCCAGCATCCATCATGGCGTGTTGATGCTGCCAGAGTTAATCCCCTTCGTGACTCGGTTCTTCTAATTGCTGATCATTCAGTGTTTCCTCATGGTATAAGATGCATGCCAAGTTTGTTTGGATAGATAAAGCCATTTCTTTTGTTTCTCAGATCAAAGATGAACTACTGAATCTGCATTTCAGTTTATGCTTTGCTTGGGCTGATTTGGTGCATATCTTCTTTGTTTTGTGGCAGTTGCTAGAATTTTTCTTCACATAAATTATTCTCTGTTGTGGACTCACAGATTTTTAATGGTAGCGTGTAGTGGGCCAAATTAGGGCAGGTGTGGATATTTTGCTGGAATGCAAAATTTAATGTTTGACATACTAGTTTTATCTATGTAATTTAGCCCAATGAACTCAGTAGTCATAATAGATTATCTATCAAAGACCACTATTCACTAATTGATGCATTTCAGCTGTCAACAACTGAGATTGATGATGATATAGTTGCATGTGAGTTCCTAATGGTTGGACTAGAATGTGTTGATCATGGTCTTTCTTTCAGTTTCAGGATCTCTCAAAGAGGATTTCTGTGTGTCGGTTGAGATAAAGGTGCTTTCCTAGTGCTTTTGTCCTACTTATGTGCATTGTAACTCTTCTACGGATGCCTAAAGGCGTTTATTTTGTTTTTTCACTTTTTCTCTTTCTGCAAAGCAGCCCAAAGGCGGATTTCTTCCTACTTCAGAATTTATAGCTGAGGGAAATGCAGTTAAAAAGAGAATTATTCGATTTAAGATGCACCAAGCTCTAAAATTAGATCAAGGAAAGGTAATGCCTAAATGCCTAATCTTATTCATTTCCTGAATAAATTTTCATTATCGATGTCTGATTGCAGCATTTTGACTCTTATCAATGATATGAGACTTTTGTATTACTTAGATTATGAGCTAATTTGTACTTAGAGAATTGTTTCTTCGAGCATAACTGAAGGGATTTTTCAATGCAGATATCTCAAATAAGTCAATATGATCCTCTAGATTTGTTTTCTGGATCCAAGGATAGAATACAACGAGCATTTGAAGCCCTCTTTCTTACACCTCAGAATAATTTTCGGGTTTTCTTAAATGGTTCGATTATTTTTGGAGGCATGGGGGGCACTGCAGACAGCACTAGTTCTGCGGTTGCTCAATCATTCCATGATGGACTTAAACATGTTATTTCAGCAAAGGATGGGATGCACATCAAGGGTTTAGTGGATCTTCTCACTGAAACTATTTTTAAGTCTGGCTTGTTGAATCGGCTTCTTGAAGTACAGAAGCTTGATACTATTGATATAGAAGGTGCAATTCATGCCTACTATGACATTATTTCTCAGCCTTGCGTGGTCTGTCGGAAAATAGGTGGAAAAAGATTCTCAGCAAGATATTCATTAATTCATTCAATGCAAAGGGATGATAAAGTGAAAATTGTGAGGGATTACTTGATATCAGCAACTGCAAAGGACTTAAGTATGATGATTAGTTTCAAGCCCAAAATAAATTTGGATGAGGAGTCTCCACATCGTGCCGTCTTTCTGGAAACAAGCAAGCAAACCTTTTGTTACAAGGTGGACACCAATTGATCCTTCTGTATGTTATTATAATTATTTTTGGGAATCAATAGTTTGTCTTATGTATGGCATATTGAGGCAGGTTTTGCTTGTGATATAGAATCATGAACTTGTTAAACTCCGGGAAATTTTTTTATTAACAATAACACTTTTGTCTCATTCACCTTTTCTCTCTCTTCATTATTACTTCAATTACCTTTTTTCTCACCCCATTAATGCGTTCTCTCTCTCTCTATTTAGGGGGTGTTCGGTTTGCAAGATTGTATCCGAGATTAAATTTATAGTGTATTTGGTTCATAAGATTCAACCCCACAACTCAATCCTAGATGGATAATCATGAGATAATTAGTCATAGCTAACCCCTTATGACTAAAATAATCCCACAACTCAATCCTAGATTGTATCTTGGTATTATTTTATCTTGGAAACCGAACACCACCTTAACACACTAAAAAATCTCTCCTAAAATTAAAATCCCGTGCCATCATCCAAGTGTGACTTTTGCGAGTATGGAATGTAGTGCGCATACAAGTGCAGCTCTAGTTTATAAATCCTTCACCATTTGTTAATGGAAGTCTTCAACAGAAGCAGTTTCAACATATTGAAAGTGCATCATTTCCATTTCCAAATCTCTACGACCAAGTATTGCAAATGCTACACTTTGTCGTATTCAGTTTTCCTTGTTATATTTGTGGGAAATGAAATAAAAGGAAATGATCAACCTATATCATTGAGAATAATCAATCTCCTCCATCAATGCATAAATCAAGGGAAGGGATCACTGTCCATCAAATAGCGGTGTCTGTAGTGTGATTGGAGTGTGGTACATTCATATTTGAGAGTTGACTGTATCATCACAAAACTGAATAGTAAGGTTGCTAGAGTTTGACTACTATACTGCATTTAGACTCCTCTACCTTTTCGCATTGGAAAAATTAAACAAAATGTGACAATGCAATGATGATGGTACACTTATGCTTTGTCTTTACATGTTTGTCATTTGCTTTCTCTTTCTTATCTCTGGGATCCTGTAAATGTGTGGTGTATCATGCTTTTACAGAAATGACAAATTGATTGAGGAGCTTAAAAGAAAGATATAGATCAGCTTTCTTCTCTAGAAGAAAGGGTGTGTCAAGTACTTCAGTATCTTCCAGTCCATCAGCAATTATGTTATGCAGTTCGATTTGGACTGAGAAGTTAACTGGAACATGGCTCACTACTAGAATATGATTGCTCCGTGTGCTCTCTAGAACACAAGTTAACCTCAACCAGTAACTGAATCTGGAATGTAATTCTCTGTGTAACGTGTAGACTTCATGAAAATTTCTTGTTCTCATTAACATGAAGTCTACAAATCTTGTTGTTGTAATTCTGTTCTAAGCTACACTCAAAGTCTTCATGCCTTCCTGAAATTGTGTAAACAGCCAGCAATCAACTTGCCATTCATGCCCACTCTATCAAATTTGTGTTTATTTAATCTTCCTTTGCATATTTTCAGTGCTCAGGTCGGTGGTGGAGTGTACCTTTTGATTGAAAAACATCTTTCTTATTTGTAGACAGCTGGAAAAGATATTGCTTTTGACACACAGACATACAGTACTTCCGAGCAAATTTCATCAGGCTTACATGTTCTCCTACGCATTTATCATGCTAAAAGAATGGCCACCCTTGAACATACCATTTATTAGTTTCTAATCCCTTCAGAATCTGCATGTGGCCTGCTGCAATTCTTTATCTTCTATTTTCTCTTTGTTGTTTTCCTATGGCGTTGGTTGGTTGGTCGGAAGCATTCTCTTTTCAGGATTTTTTTGCAGCCTTCCTGGATTTCTTAGATCAATCTTCTGACTACAGCCACTTTAAACCTGAGGATAAGGTGAGGTTTTACCCATTATCATGTATTGTTTTGTTTCTATAAATACTATAGTTTGTCTTCACATTTTGCCTGTGCATTGGTAAGCAAGTAGCTAGTGATGCTGATACTGCACATCAAGGGTCTGTCCGTCTGGTTGTCAACTATTATCACAATGTAGCTCCCTTTGACAAGGTTATGGCATGCCGACATGACTGGCCACACGGTTCATTTTGATGAGTTAAAAAAGGTTTCTCTCTCTCTACTTTGACATTACCCAGTACTTCTCCAGTTTATATAAGTTTATCAGAAATTTAGAGGGTGTTTGGCTAAGCTTATTTTAGACAGCTTATAAGCTCCCAAGATCTTGTAAGATGTAATGTCTAAGGAGCTTATAAGTTGTCAAAGTGTTTGAAAAGTTAAGCTCGTAAGTTACAGAGAGAACTGAGAAGTTAGAGACAGAAATTGTGGTTAGAGAATAGAGATAGATATATGATTGATAGAGAGATAGATAGAGAGAATCAGAAAAGGGGAAATGGGAATGGTTTCTATTGAAAAAATATAGTAGGGTTATATACTTGGTGTTGAATCTAACTAACAAAGGACTTAACAAATAAACTGAAATCTAACTAACTCCAGCTGTCAACTAACTAACTAACTGAAGCATCAACCTCTTCTGCATGGAATGTGCTCGTGTGTGTGAGGATGCATGGGAGGCTGCATGGACGTGATGTAGATGCGGCTGTGTGCATGAATGTTGTGCATGGATGTTGTTGCTCTGATAGGCCCCCTCAAGATGGACTGTACAGAGTTTTAAAGTCCATCTTGATCAACAAGTTGTGAAAAGGAGCAGCGGCTAAGGGCTTTGTGAATATGTCAGCCAATTGATTGTTGTTGTGAACATGGATGGTTTGTATCACTCCTTCAAGAATTTTATCACGAACAGTGTGGCAATCGATCTCAATATGCTTTGTGCGCTCATGGAAAACCGGATTAGAGCTAATGTGAACAGCAGCATGGCTATCACAATACAAGGGAACCTGTTGTTTCATCTCTATGCCGAAATCCTTAAGTAGAGCAATTATCCAAACTATCTCACAACAAGCAACGGCCATGGACCTGTATTCAGCTTCAGCAGAGGACCTCGAGACAATATGTTGTTTCTTTGATCTCTAACAAATCAAAGAAGTGTCAATAAATAAGCAAAAACCAGAGATGGAGCGCCTGGTGTCTGGGCAACCAGCCCAATCAGCTTCAGAGAAGATGCTAGGAGAGATGTCTGCTTGAGCTGAATAGAATAAGCCATGACCAATTGTCCCTTTCAGATATCTAAGAACTCTTTCAGCAGCAAGAGAGTGATCTAAGCAGGGTTTGGAGAGGAATTGGCTTAGTTTATTTACAGCAAATGTGATGTCAGGTCTTGTGATATAAAGATAAACTAGCCTTCCAATGAGTCTTCTGTTAGCCGTAGGATCATCAAGTGGAGGTCCTGCATCCATTTGTAGCTGCTTGATGGAATCCATGGGGGTAGAGGCAGGTTTGCATCCAAGCAAACCAGCATAGACACAAGATCTAAGGCATATTTATGTTGAGAAATGAAGATCCCAGTGTTGTTTCTAGCAATTTCAATGCCTAGAAAATATTTAGGATAGCCTAAGTCCTTGAATTTGAAGTGATTGGTAAGGAAGAATTTAAACTCAGAAATCATGCTCTCTTCACTGCTGCCTACTAAGATATCATCCACATATATGACAACACCAAAGAAATGGCTTGTTGGAGATTGTCTGTAGAAGAAAGAATGATCTGAAGGAGATTGAGTCAGACCAAACCCAGATAGAACTTGAGAGAACTTCAGGTACCACTGCCTGGAGGCTTGTTTAAGACCATATAAGGACTTTTTCAATCGACAAACAAGTTGTCCAGAGCCAGGTGGAGGATCATCAACAACTAGACCAGGAGGCAAGGTCATATAGATTTCTTCTTCCAAATCTCCATATAGGAATGCATTATTAATATCCAGGTGTGCCAAGGTCCAACCCTTAATAGCAGCAAGAGAAAGCATGAGTTTGACAGTAGTGAGTTTGGCTACAGGAGAAAAGGTGTCATGATAATCAACACCAGCCTGTTGAGTGAAACCTTTTGCAACCAAACGAGCTTTGTATCTTTCCACAGTAGCATCTGCTTTAAACTTGATTTTGTATACCCATTTGCATGAGATAGGGACTTTACCCGGAGGTAGATAAGTGATCAACCAAGTATTGTTTCTAATCAAAGCTTGCAGCTCTTCTTGCATAGCCAGAACCCATTCTGAGCTTTGAGATGCCTTTTTGTAGGTAGAGGGTTCATTTAGTGTGGAGAGTAGGATGATGAATTGGAGATAAGGCTGAGATAATTTTGAAAGAGAGAAGTAAGATGAGATTGGGTATTTTGAGGATGTGGTGACTGAATTACATAAGTAATCAGTGAGATGAGATGGAGTTTTGAGTAATCTGTCAGACTTGGAGTGATAAGAAGTGTGAGGATTCTGAGGAATAGGATCAGTATGAGGTGGAGGATGTAGAGAGCTGAGAGGATCAGAATGAAACTGAGAGGGAAAATTGGAGTGAGGCTGAGATGAGAATGGAAAATCAGATTCATGGAATGAGACCTTTCTGCTGATAAAAATCTCATTAGTGTCTATATCCATGACTTTATATCCTTTGAAACCAGAGGGGTAGCCAATGAAGACACATTTGATGGCTCTAGGTGAGAATTTATGTTTGCTTCTGTCCAGTGTGGATGCAAAACAAAGACATCCAAAGGTTTTGAGATTGGAATAAGAAGGTGGCTTTTTGAATAGAGCTTGAAAAGGTGTTGTATTATCTAGAAGAACAGAGGATGGGGTTCTATTGATAAGAAATGATGCTGTGAGGATACACTCTCCCCAAAAAGAAATAGGCAAGTGAGACTGAAAGAGGAGGCTGCGGGCTACATTGAGAAGATGTTGGTGTTTTCTTTCTACCCTTGCATTTTGTTGTGGGGTTTCCACACAAGAATGCTGAGCTATAGTACCATAAGATGAGAGAAGAGCGTGGAGATTAAACTCAGGTGCGTTGTCACTTCTCATGATTTTAATTTTCTTGGAAAGCTGAGTGTGAATGGTAGCAAAGAACTGAGTTAATACAGGTTGGACTTCAGACTTTTGTGTGAGGAGGAAAGTCCATACAAATCTTGAAAAATCGTCCACTATGGTTAGAAAGTACTGAAAATTATCATGTGTGGGGGTGGAGAAAGGCCCCCATACATCACAGTGGATCATATCAAAAGGCTCAGATGATGTATATGTGGAAACAGGAAAGGGGAGCTTCTTTTGCTTAGCAATGGGACATATTTGACAAGAAGACAGATGTGAGTTTGAAGGAGACAATATATTGGATAAGAGTTTCAATTTATTGAGTGAGGGATGCCCCAAACGTTGATGCCAAAGATCAAGACTTACAACTGAATTAACAGAAGCAGATTTCAAAAGTGGTATTACATCAGTATTTGAACAAGGCAGGGATACATTTGTGGTGTTGCTAGAAGACTCTGGGAACTCAAAGATGTATAAATTCCCAACTCGATTACCCCTCCCAATCACTGTCCCCAGTGAAGCTTCTTGAAGCTTCCTGAATTTGGAAGTTATTGTGAGTAAAGATAACAGTGCAATCAGAATTGTGAGTGAGTGCACTAACAGATATCAGATTGAATAAGAAGGATGGTACATGAAGAACTGAGGATAAGGTGATGAGAGAAGTGAGCTTCACAGTACCTAGATGAGTGACAGGTGTTGTGTTTCCATTTGGAAGATTGACAGAGGTATTTGAGATTGGTGTGGCTGAATTGAGAAGAGATTGTTCGAAGCAAACATGGTGAGTAGCACCTGTATCTAAAATCCATGTAGATGAAGTAGAACATGATGAAGATATGGAGTTTATGGAAGGAGAGAAGAAAACAGTACCAGAGAAGTTGTTGGAGACAAGAGGATTGGCTGAGGATGGAGCTGAAAGATCAGACACTGGTGTGTTGGCTGATGGAGGTGGATTGTTGAGTTTCTGACTTTGTAAGAGGCTGATAAGCTGTTGATATTGATCAATACTTGGTAGATTAGCAGTGTCTTCAACAAAATTCACAAAACGCTGCTGATGAGAACTTGAATTTCCAGCAAATCCAGAGGAATTGGAGTTTGAATTTCCAGAAAAACCAGTAGAATGTGGAGTAGATTTTCCCTTTCCTCGGCCAAATCTAGGTGGAAAACCATGGGGAATAAAACATTTCTCAACTGGATGGTTTGTTCTACTACAGTGAGAACATAGAAACTTGTTCAAACCTCAGCCGAATGAAGAAGAAGCTGCATTGGCATAAGGTAGTTCACTAGTGGTTGGTGGAATCCGAGTAGATGTAGAGGATGATGATGAATTTCCATCAATTGATCTCTGTCTTTCTTCCTGAATAACCAATGAAAAAACCTTAGATAGAGAAGGTAAAGGGATCATGGATAGAAGATGAGATCTCAGTTCAGAAAAGGAAGCATTCAAGCCGATGAGAAATTGCATAGTGCATTCATTCTCTTGGTGTTGGCTCCATTTTGAAGTACTTTCACAAGTGCATCTGTTGCATGAGCACCAAGAGGTAGGTTGAGTATTCTTATATTCATCCCATAGTATGCGAAGATTGGTGAAGTAAGTAGAGACATCCGACGATCCTTGAGAGAGTGTCATTAGCTGTTGTCGAAGCTGATAGATCCTAGCAGAGTCAGCAATGGAGAAGCGCTCCTTTAAATCGAACCAAATTGCATAGGCATCGTCGAGGTACATGATGCTGGAGCAGATTTGTGTAGAGAGGGAATTGCGGGGCCATGAAGTAACCATACTGTTGCATCGGATCCACGGATGATAAAGAAGATCGTCTCGAGCTGGCCTAAGGATGGATCCATCGACGAAGACGAGTTTATTTTTGGCAAGGAGAGCCGTGCTAAAGGCTCTGCTCCAAGTTGCATAGTTGGAACCAGTAAGCTGTTGTGGAACCAGATTAATGCCAGGATTGTCGCTCGGATGGAGGAAATATGGACTGGATGTGTCTTCGGTTGGTATTTGAGGAGCACGATTTCGATTGGCCATTGATGAACTGGAGATAAGATCTGGAAAAACAGGAGCTCAAGACGTCGAGGATGAACGGATTAGAGAGAAGATCTGATTCAGATCAGAGAAGCGGAAGCAATTTTGTCACTGATACCATGATAAAACTATGAAGATAGAATGATAAATCTATGAAGATAGAATGATAGATCTATGAAGATAGAATGATAGAGTTGATTGGAGAAACTGTGAGAAAGAACTTGGGAGAAAATATGATATATTATTCATTGAATTCAAAATGCATAAAAAGACACCTTATATACTTGGTGTTGAATCTAACTAACAAATGACTTAACAAATAAACTGAAATCTAACTAACTCCCAAGATCCCAAGATCCCAAAATATGAGATATTATTCATTGATTGGAGTTTTAGACAGCTTATAAGCTCCCAAGATCTTGTAAGATGTAATGTCTAAGGAGCTTATAAGTTGTCAAAGTGTTTGAAAAGTTAAGCTCGTAAGTTACAGAGAGAACTGAGAAGTTAGAGACAGAAATTGTGGTTAGAGAATAGAGATAGATATATGATTGATAGAGAGATAGATAGAGAGAATCAGAAAAGGGGAAATGGGAATGGTTTCTATTGAAAAAATATAGTAGGGTTATATACTTGGTGTTGAATCTAACTAACAAAGGACTTAACAAATAAACTGAAATCTAACTAACTCCAGCTGTCACCTAACTAACTAACTGAAGCATCAACCTCTTCTGCATGGAATGTGCTCGTGTGTGTGAGGATGCATGGGAGGCTGCATGGACGTGATGTAGATGCGGCTGTGTGCATGAATGTTGTGCATGGATGTTGTTGCTCTGATAGGTTATTTTTGTAAATTAATTATTGCTTATAAGTATTACTTACTCCATCCCACCGAAGATGACCCACTTTCCTTTTAGTTTGTCTCACCCAAGATGGCCTATTACTAGAAACTCTTTTATATCTACTTTATTCTCTCTCTTACTTTAATCTCTCCACCTAACACACAAAATAAAGTTGCATAAAATCTCGTGCCGCCCAAGGAAGGGGTCATCTTCCTTGGGACGGAGGGAGTAAAAAACAAGACTAGGATGAGGAACTTACATTTTCGGGAAGTTATAAGTTACTGGAACTTATTTTACTTCTTATAAGCTATCTGAGAGCTTATTTTGCCAAACACTTTTCAAGAGCTTATAAGCTCCTTAAATGCTGTATTAGTTTTAAGCTCAGTCAAGCATGCTTTTAGTTGGTCTTTTGTAATTTTGTGATGGATTTAGCTCTTATTTTCTTACTCCTAGAAAAGTCCACGTGAATAGTTCTACTGTATTTTGTTTGAGGTGCAGACACATTTATGTTGAAAGCCACAAACTGAAGAGAAGCTACTCTATAAATGGATGGTACCAATTAGTCGTGGCAATACGCAGCCGATCCTCTGCGCTTCACAAAAATGGTAGTCCATGAAATTTCAGTAGCATTCAAATTCTAACTGCTGCTTCTCTCAATCGTGAGAAAAGATTAGAAGAAAGATGCCCTTTCTGTTTCCATTTCCCATTGATTAATAATTCTCTCTTTCTTGAAATACGATTTTTCTCTCTAACTCACAAGCTAGATTGTTCTAACACTTTGACAGATTGTATAAAATCCCCTTAACACCCTATTAATGTGACTTCTTGTATGTGACCGGCCTATTATAACTATCCCGTGTATTGAAGTAATGAAATGCTCAATGTTTATAGCACAATTATGAAAGACATTCAATTGATGTTCCATTCCTTGATACACTAGAACTGTGTATTATCACACTTTTTGTGCAATTTTTGTACTACTTTTGCATATGTGACCGATAACAAAAATCAATGTCCGATATCTCAGAGTAGTTTCGAATGGCTATATGGTGCTGAAATTTAGGTTTAACAGTTAGTAATGCATCTGTTGACACGTATAAGTTTGTTGAACCAAGTGACTCATGCTGCAAAATACTCCATCCGTCTCATAACAGATGTCACACTAGGGGGTGATGACAAGAATATCTTGCCACCAAAACTACATCTCTCATAATCCATCTCTAATAAGTTCTTGGTGCCAATTGGGAGGGATGATATGGGAACAGCCAATGAAATCTTTACACATCACTTTGAATACCTTGTGGAAGAAGTAAAGACAATGTGTCTAGCATATTATAGAAACGTAACATCATAGCAACTCTTCGTTCTATTCTTGCCTTGAGGAAGAATATCTCTTCATCATCAACAAAATCTCAATATTTCTATTCTAGATCGCACTATGCTGCCAAAATGGTATCATGGCCTACCTTACATCCTCATTCTATTGTGGGCGGATTATCAAGAGATGAAAGATGAAACTTTCAAACAAGACAATTTTAATGCATGTATAGAAATAAATACCACTGGCCAGTGAGGCCCCATCGATTATTATTACACAAAAGAAATCAATTATAGACATTAATACAATTAGATCCGATCTTCATAGACAAGCTTGGGATTTGCGATCTCAAGTAAGATTGGTTTAGTATAATGTATAATGGGATCCTTTTCTATCAGATAGGAAGGGCTGTAGCACAAAATGTACTTCTAAGTAATTGCCCCATAGATCCTATATCTATCTATATGAAGAATAAATCATGTAACGAAGGGGATTCTTATTTGTACAAATGGTACTTCGAACTTGGAACGAGCATGAAGAAATTAACGATACTTCTTTATCTTTTGAGTTGTTCTGCCGGATCGGTCGCTCAAGATCTTTGGTCTCTACCCGGACCCGATGAAAAAAATGGGATCACTTCTTATGGACTCGTTGAGAATGATTCGGATCTAGTTCATGGCCTATTAGAAGTAGAAGGCACTCTGGTGGGATCTTCACGGACAGAAAAAGATTGCAGTCCGTTTGATAATGATCGAGTTACATTGCTTCTTCGGCCCGAACCGAGGAATCCCTTAGATATGATGCAAAACGGATCTTGTTCTATCTTTGATCAGAGATTTCTCTATGAAAAATACGAATCGGAGTTTGAAGAAGGGGAGAGGCAAGGAGCCCTTGATTGTATCGAAAGGCCCAATGAATTGGGATTTCCCTATTGGTCCAGGTCATTTCGGGGCAAGCGGATCATTTATGATGAAGAGGATGAGCTTCAAGAGAATGGTTCGGAGTTCTTGCAGAGTGGAACCATGCAGTACCAGACACGAGATAGATCTTCCAAAGAACAAGGCCTTTTTCGAATAAGCCAATTCATTTGGGACCCTGCAGATCCGCTCTTTTTCCTATTCAAAGATCAGCCCCCTGGCTCTGTGTTTTCACATCGAGAATTATTTGCAGATGAAGAGATGTCAAAGGGGCTTCTTACTTCCCAAATGGATCCTCCTACATCTATATATAAACGCTGGTTTATCAAGAATACACAAGAAAAGCACTTCGAATTGTTGATTAATCGTCAGAGATGGCTTAGAACCAATAGTTCATTATCTAATGGATCTTTCCGTTCTAATACTCTATCCGAGAGTTATCAGTATTTATCAACTCTGTTCCTATCTAATCATTTTACAATATCATAATGTAAATTAGTCACTGACAACGATGACATAAAAATTGATGCACAATTTATTAGTACTAAAAATACATGCTATTCTAGTATAGTTAAAAGTAGGCACATGGTATTGAATCACGTGGACTAATATGCACATTGCGTACTTTAATCAAGCTTCATACTCCCTCCGTTCTACCTGAGATGGCTATATTCTTGAGTGGCACTGGATTTTAAGTGGAGTTCATGAGAGGAGTAAAATAGCGAGAAAAATGTATTGAATATTTTAATGAGAGAGATGAGACGGAGTTTATTCTAAAAGTAGAAAGTGAACATTTTAATTGAGACAAAAAAAAGTGGTAATCTTGAATGGAATGGAGGGAGTATATTATTTAGAAAAAACGAGGCTTTTGATTGGTTATTATACAACTAAAACAAAGTAAATAACAAAGAAGTAAACAAAAGAAATTGAACAGATAGATTAAACCAAGGAAAAAAGAATTTCAGGGATATGAAATCACTACTACTTCAGTTGATTGATTACTAATTCAAATAACTACTACACGACTTCAGTGTTTACCAGAGCGAATCACCAACGTATTCTAAGTCTTCTTTTGTATTACAAAAAGAGTGTAGATAACACAAGTTTGTCAAACATGTAACTCGAAATAGTTCCTAATAAGATCTTTAAAAGGCCATTACAATAGTCTTAACCATTAGTTCTATTCTTATGTTTATTATAGCTTTCAATTCCGCCCACATCAATACATCATCCATAAAGTGTCAAGCAATCAGAAGCATTATTCCACATAAAGGTTAAAGTAAATTGAGTCTTTAGATGTCTAAATAATAATCAAATAAACACGAAGTTGTCACTTTCAATCCCCAGTATATAATTGTTTAGCTACTCATAGACAAAGCAACTAAAACAACAATTCAAGTTCTAAACATAAATAAAAAGTAGATAAAACTTGGAGTTGAATCTTGAAGTCTTCAGCTCCTCTTGCCTCAATTGCAACTCGAAAGATGAAATATGTGAAAGTGTGTCCATGCAAACCACTGATTCAGTCGAGTGATAGAGCCGTTGGAGCTCTAGGAAGAGATCAAGAAAGAAGGCTGGAACTAGCCGTTGAAAAGGTGGTTATAACTGATTTTGGGAAGTGAAGTTAGTTAGGTTGTTTTCTTCTTCATCTCAAGAAAGAAGGCTGGAACTAGCCGTTGAAAAGGCGGTTGTAACTGATTTTGGGAAGTGAAGTTAGTTAGGTTGTTTTCTTCTTCATCTCATGTATATAGCTCGATTGGTTTTTCAGTTGTAAAAGCAGAGTCGAAAAACACAACACACATACACAATTAGGAGATTATTGCTCTAGCTTGTGATTAGCTTAGAGTGGTAGAATTGTGAGTTCTTTGTAATTGATAGTTGTTCATCAATAAGATTCCGGTCATCTTCTCCGTGGACGTAGGTATTTCATTCACCGAACCACGTTACATCCTTGTGTGATTTACTTTCTCGTTCTAGTGTGTGTGAGATCGACGGCTATTCGACCCAACAGGTGGCGCCGTCTGTGGGAAACTCCCAGAGATTTCTTGTTGATAGTTTTTCTGGGCGAGTTAAGGTCCAGAAGCTCTGTTGTCTAAACCGATCTTGGCGATTTGCCCACCATTTGTTTGAGAAATGTCCATGGCCAAGTTCGAGGTGGAGAAGTTCACCGGCAGAAACGATTTTGGGCTGTGGAGGTTGAAGATGATGGCCATCTTGATGCAACAAGGCCTATGGGATATCTTGAAGAATGGCAACGATGCTAAAGAAAACCCTGAGGCTGATGAGAAGGAGAAAGGAAGGCTTCAAGATATGCAATATAGGGCCTATAGCACCCTGATCGTGAACTTAACGGATAGAGTTCTAAGGGAAGTCTCCAAGGAAGAGACGGCTGCAGGGGTATGGACAAAACTTGAGTCATTGTACATGACCAAGTCCCTTGCAAATCGGTTGCACCTGAAGCAGAAACTTCTTGCATTCAAGTTCTCAGACGGAAAAGGAATTGCAGAGCAACTTAAGGAATTTGGAAAGTGTATTGATGACTTGGAGAATATCGATGAGGCAATCAAGGATGAAGACAAAGCCTTGATGTTGCTGAACTCACTCCCTAAAAGTTTCGAGCATTTTAAAGATGCGGTGCTACTTGGAAGAGAGTCCAAGGTTACCTACGAGGAGATCCATTCTGCTCTCAAATTGAAGGAATCACAGAAGAATGATTACTCTACTTCAACCAGACAAAATGATCCAGTGGCTGCGAGCCTTTACTTGAAGAAAGGTCAGAACAAGAAGGGTTTTAACAAGAAGAAATAGAAGAAGGATAAAGCTGAGGGAGGGAAAGAGACTAGAAGCTGCTACTATTGCAAGAAACCGGGCCATTTGAAGAAATCTTGTTTTGCTTGGAAAAAGAAGCAAGAACAAGGGATAGCTGGTAATCCAGATACTGCTGATCTAGCTCAAGAGGTGGAAGCCAATGAAGCCTTAAATGTACACTCAGGAGCAAAGATTGAAGAGTGTTGGATTATGGACTCGGGCTGCTCTTTCCATATATGCTCTCACAGATCCTGGTTTCAAGAATTGACAGCATGGAGAGGATCAGTGATACTGGGGAATGATCAGACATGTGATGTTAAGGGCATTGGGGAGATCAAGCTGAGAATGAGGGATGGAAGTGTGAAAACTCTCACAGAGGTCAGGTTTATACCCCAAATCAAAAGAAACTTGATTTCCCTCGGGCTACTGGAATCAAAAGGGTATAGATTTGACTCCAGTGGTGGAATACTCAGAGTGACAAAGGGCCCCAGAATTGTTATGGAGGCTAAAAGAAAGAACAACTTGTATTATTTGATGGGTGAAACTGTGGTTGGTGCTGTAAACACTGCTCAGACAGAAGACCTGGATCTATGGCATGCTAGACTTGGACATGTGGGAGAGAAAGACATCAGAGAGCTGGCTAAACATGGTGTAATGAAGTTAGGTGCATCAAAGAGACTAAAGAAATGTGAATCTTGTATTCTAGGAAAGGCAAAGAAGCTACCATTCACTAGTGGAAAACACACTTCATCAACTCCTTTTGTATATGCCCACAGTGACCTATGGGGTCCATCTCCATCAGAATCTATAGGTGGAGGTAAATATTTCATCTCCATCATAGATGATTATTCAAGAAAGGTGTGGGTCTACATCCTGAAAGAAAAGTCTCAAGCATTTGAGAAGTTTAGAGAATGGCATGCTAGCTATGAAAATGAGAAGGGCTTAGTGTTGAAATGCCTAAGGACTGATAATGGTATGGAATTCTTGTCTACTGAGTTTGATAATTTCTGCAAAGTAAAAGGAATAAGAAGGCATATGACAGTGCCTAGAAACCCTCAACAAAACGGGTTGGCAGAGAGGATGAATAGGACATTGCTGGAAAGGGTGAGATGCATGCTATTCTACTTTATAATGCCAAAGAAATTCTGGGCAGAAGCCATGTCCACTGAAGCTGCTCTAATAAACAAGTGCCCCTCTTCAGCTATATCTAATGAAACCCCAGATCAAAGATGGTATGGAAGCCTAGGTGATTATTCTGCCTTGAAGGTGTTTGGGTGTGCTGCTTATGCACACATTAAACAGAATAAATTAGAGCCAAGGGCAAAGAAATGTGTGATGTTGGGATACCAAGTTGGGGTGAAGGGGTACAGATTGTGGAATTTGGATGGAGAAGGCCAAAATATCATTGTGAGCAGAGATGTAATATTCAATGAAGAGAAGATGCCATTCAAGAAAGATGGAAAAACCTCTGATGGTGGCAGTAGCTCTAGTATGCAAAACCTTGAGTTTGGTGGGGAATCTGCTGGGATAGACACTGATGAGGATGTTGTGATCACAAAAAATCAAGAAGAAGGTGGAGCACCTAGCTCTCAACCAGCTCAGAATACAAATGAGCAGGAGCCACCAGTGCAGCAGGCTGCTGCAAGTCAGAGGGCCAGAAGGAATCCAAGAAGAAATGCAGGCCTACCTAGCAGGTTTTCAGATTATGATATGAGTTTCTTTGCTCTATGTGTAGCAGAGGTGCTTATGTTTTCAGAACCCTCAACCTATGAAGAAGCCATGAGTTGCAAGGAAAGTCAGAAGTGGATCAAGGCCATGGAAGAAGAAATAGAGTCTTTGCTGAAAAATGGGACTTGGGTTTTGGTGACTGATCCAGGGACTCAAAAATTATTCAGTTGCAAATGGCTGTTCAAAAGGAAGGTGGAAGTGGGGGAGATTGAAAGCATACGTTTCAAGGCAAGGTTGGTAGCAAGGGGGTTCACACAGGTGGAAGGTATCGACTACACTGAGGTGTTCTCTCCAGTAGTGAAACACACTTCTATTCGGATTTTGTTAGCCATGACTGCTCATTTTGATTGGGAACTGCATCAACTCGATGTGAAGACAACATTTTTACATGGGGATCTAGAGGAAACAATCTATATGATGCAGCCTAAGGGTTTTGAGAAGCCTGGAGAAGAGAAGAAAGTTTGCTTACTAAAGAAAAGCCTATATGGGCTCAAGCAGAGTAGCAGGCAGTGGAACATGATATTCCATGAGCAGATGGAATTGATGGCATTTGAGAGATCTAGTTTTGATAGCTGTGTGTATATCAAGAGAAGTGGAGATCTGATAGTTGCTTACCTATTGCTGTATGTAGATGATATTCTACTGGCATGATCAAGCAAGAATGAGCTGCTATTTGTAAAAGAAGAGCTGAAGCAAAAGTTTGAGATGAAAGATCTTGGAGTGGCCAAGCGAATCCTAGGCATGGATATTATCAGAAACAGAAGGAAAAGGGAGCTGAAGCTGGTTCAAGCTGATTATATCAGAAAAGTGATGGAAAAATATCAGGTGATGAATGTAAAGTCAGTCTCTACTCCATTAGCAGGCCATTTCAAATTGAGCAGAGAACAAGTGCCAAAGACAGATGAAATTAGAAAGGAGATGAGTATGGTACCCTATGCAAATATAGTGGGGAGTGTAATGTACTTAATTATATGTACAAGGCCGGATGTTGTTCATGCTATAAGTGTGGCTAGTAGATACATGGCTGATCCGGGTAGAGAACACTGGGCTGCTCTGAAATGGATCTTGAAGTATCTGAGGGGATCTGTTATGATTGGTTTAAGGTTTGGTGGTGAAGCATGGTCTGAAAAGAATGAAGTCCTTGAAGGGTATTGTGATTCGGATTATGCAGCCAACTTCGATAACAGAAAATCCCAAAGTGGCTACATTTTCACCTTGTTTGGCATAGCAGTAGGTTGGAAATCCAACCTACAGCCTATGGTTGCGTTATCTACAACTGAGGCTGAATATATTGCTCTAACAGAGGCTGCAAAGGAGGGGAAATGGTTGCAAGGGATCTTACAAGATCTGGGAATAAAGCTGGGGGCAGTAAAGATAAACTGTGACAGCAATTCTGCAATTTGCTTGGCCAAACACCAAATGTTTCATGAGAGGTCGAAGCACATTGATGTGAGGAGGCACTTCATCAGAGATGAGATTCAAAGTGGGAAGATCAATGTGGTGAAGGTTCCCACTGAGGAAAATGCCTCATATTTGTTGACAAAATCTCTGCCAACTTCGAAGTTCAAACATTGTTTGAAGTTGGTTGAGATTGTAGAGTGTTGAAGCTTGGAACAAGGTTTGAGAAGGGAATTTAGATATTGATGGAGCTTTGCAAGGACAAGGTGGAGATTTGTGAAAGTGTGTCCATGCAAACCACTGATTTAGTCGAGTGATAGAGTCGTTGGAGCTCTAGGAAGAGATTAAGAAAGAAGGCTGGAACTTGCCGTTGAAAAGGCGGTTGTAACTGATTTTGGGAAGTGAAGTTAGTTAGGTTGTTTTCTTCTTCATCTCATGTATATAGCTCGATTGGTTTTTCAGTTGTAAAAGCAGAGTCGAAAAACACAACACACATACACAATTAGGAGATTATTGCTCTAGCTTGTGATTAGCTTAGAGTGGTAGAATTGTGAGTGTGAGTTCTTTGTAATTGATAGTTGTTCATCAATAAGATTCCGGTCATCTTCTCCGTGGACGTAGGTATTTCATTCACCGAACCACGTTACATCCTTGTGTGATTTACTTTCTCGTTCTAGTGTGTGTGAGATCGGCGGCTATTCGACCCAACAAAATACTCCTTCCATTATATAAATATAGACAATTTAGGAGCAACCCAATTTTAATTTGAAATTGAAAAAGTGTTTGTATTATTGTTAGAGGAGGATGAGGTCTACCATTAAAAAAAAAACTAACTAAAAACAGAAGTGGATTAATTTTTAGGGACAGTCTAAAATAGAAAAAAGGGGACTATATTTTTGGGGGCGGATGGAGTATAAACTCAAATATGAATTCGACTGTCAAGAGTAGGATCCTCCTCAGTGGAGTATGTGGTGGAGTATTGATAGGCTTGAATTAGGGTCCAGCATGTTCGCCGCTCGATCTTAGCGGACAACTAAACTTATGTTCATTGACAGGGTCTCGCTCTCTCGGCACTGAGCTCGACGGGTCGCTGACCTTTACTCGGGGCCGCTGGGCGTGCGGTCATCGGTCTTGAACCAGTCGGCGGAACTCAGTTGGCTGTTGAACGTGTCCAGTGGCTCAATTGGTTGTCTTCTCATTTCTATACCTTTTCCGTAGTATCTTTTATGTATCAAAACTCAACAAATACGTTAAAAATACCAAAATATGCAATATACCTAGTATAAGACCTTAATTCACATGTCATACATTCAAAACAACTCAAATTTAACTCAAATTTAGGTGGAAAAAATATTTAAATTTCGTGTTTATCACCCCAACTCCCCCCCTCCCCCCCAGGAGATTTCATAATGTACATTCCTCTTCACGTTTGTTATATTTTAACTCTTTTCTAAATTTAGAATTTGATAATTTATTGTTCACCCTCTTCTCTCAGAATATATTTATCCAACGCATATTTATCTTATCACCCGTTAACAATAAAAAACTTATCACCAATAGTTTTCATAAAATAAGAAAAGAACACAATATAAAAAAATGGGAGATAAAAGTATGGTTACTATATCTCCTGTTTGTTTAAAAAACAAGACTCCCATATAAAACAAGTGATATACACGTTGAAAATGAAACATTTTCTTTTTCGAATTGTCTCATTAAAAGTAAAACGTTTCGTAGCTTTATTGATATTTTCCCTCTCTTCTTTAATTCACAAAACAACACTACTGAAATCTCATGCCAAAAAAGCAAACGTTTGATATTTATTGGGACAGAGAGTATTTTAGTTATTTTTTTCTTCTTATACAGTCATTCGTATCCCAAGTCCAATTAAATCAAATGTTGGCATTAAGTAGTGTTAAGAGAATACAATTAGCATCTCCTGCAACAACAAACACATTTTTTCCGTAAGTAATGTAGGAGGACCGGGTAAGAGTTTTAATCGTTCCTGTAATAATGGAGTGCTCATTTCAGTTGGAAGAAGCTCGGCTAGAAAGGAGTTCGGTAAGCTCGGCTTACCGAGCTGGAACTAGCCTGGAACTAGCCGAGAAGAAGAAGAAGGCAGAAGTCGGTAAGCTCAGCGGTAAGGAAGCTCGGTAAGGAAGCTCGGTAAGGAAGCTCGGTAAGGAAGCTCGGCGTTGAGCTGGAATGAGCCGAGAAGGAAGAGTTCGGTTGTAAGCCGAGAAGGAGTTCGGTTGTAAGCCGAGGAAGGAGTTCGGTCTTGAACCGAGAAGGTAGAAGCAACCTAGCCGAACTAGCCGTTGGAGCAGCAGTTAGTTAGCTGAGATGTAGCGGTTATTCTTCTTGCTTTCTTGATTCTTCTTGTAGTTAGTTAGTAGCAGTTGCTACTTGATTATAGAGCTTTAAATAGCTCACCGTGTATGTAGTTTAGAGTAGAGTTTAATCAATAAAGAGTTTTCCAGTTTTCTCTCCAAGATTATCATCTTCAATACTCAAAGTGTGAGTGTGTGTGTTTTCTGCATTGTGTGATCTCATACAACAGTGAGTGTGTGTGTGATCTTATTGAGTGTGTGGAAGCCTTGTGTGTGCGAATCCTAACAAGTGGCGCCGTCTGTGGGAAAGGGATATTGAAACTGATTTGCAGAGGATCAAACGGTTTCAGAGATGGCAGCAAGGCTTGATGCAGAAAAGTTCACAGGCAAGAATGATTATGGCCTGTGGAAGATGAAGATGAAGGCGGTTTTAATTCAACAAGGCTTGGCGGCAGTTCTTGCAAAACCAGAGGAGAAAGGAAAGGCTCCAGTGCTTGATGAAAAAGCTCAGGCAAAGATGGAGGAAATGCAGCTCAAGGCACATTCTGCAGTGATTCTGTGCCTTGGAGATAAGGTCTTGAGGGAAGTTCAAGAAGCCAAGATTGCGGTGGAGATCTTGGACAAGTTAGATGAAGTTTACTTGGCCAAATCCTTGGCTAACCGGCTGTATCTCAAGAAGAGGCTGTATGCCTATAGTTTTTCTGGAGATAGGTCCATCATTGAGCAGCTAGAGGAGTTCAACAAGATCATTGATGACCTGGGATATGTCGATGTCAAGATCTCAGATGAGGATAAGGCCATTCTCACCTTGAATGCCTTGCCTAGCTCGTATGACCAGCTAAGTGATGCAATTATCTATGGAAGAGATAAACCTATCACCTATGCAGAAGTCTATTCAGCCTTGATGGCCAAAGAACTCCAGAAGACAGCCAACAGAGGCTCTGCAAGCTCCAATGTTCAAGCTGCATAGGCCTTGAATGTGAAGAAGTTCAAGAAGCAGAACTTCAAGAAGAAGTTTGAGGGCCCTAAACCCTCAAGTTCTGATGCTCAGAAGGAAACCAGAGCTTGCTATTGGTGCAAGAAACCTGGACATTTGAAGAAAGATTGTCATGCATGGAAGAGAAAGATGGCCTCTGAGGGACACAATCAATCTGATTGTGTGGAGAGTGCTGATCCCCCGGCTCAACTCATGAATATCAGTGATAGTGGGGTCAGCCATAGGTGGATAATGGACTCGGGGTGCAGCTTCCATATGTGCCCCAATAGAAGCTGGTTTCATGATCTTCAAGAAGCATCGGGTACGGTTGTTCTTGGTAATAACCACATTTGTCAGATCAAAGGAATAGGGAAGGTAAAGCTAAGCCTACAAGATGGCTCTATAAAGATCCTAACTGGGGTGAGGTATATTCCAGAAGTAAAGAGGAACCTCATCTCATTGGGAATGCTGGAACAGAAAGGGTTCACCATATTGATGAGTCAAGGAAAATTGTTTGTGAAATCTGGAGATGCAGTGATGATGGAGGCTGACAGAGAGCATATTCTCTATTATCTGAAGGCTAAGGCTGTTGATGGAGAAAGCAATGCAGTGTCAGATGATTCCATAATGCTATGGCACAAGAGATTGGGCCACCCAGCCGAAGGAAGCTTGAAAGAACTCATCAAGAAGGGTCTGATCTCCGGAGATTTCAACAAGATGGACCCCTGTGAGCAGTGTATACTTGGAAAGGCTAAGAAGGCACCCTATCCTACAGGTATTCACTCTTCTACAGCCCCTTTAGACTACATACATAGTGATCTTTGGGGGCCTTCACCGGTGTGTTCAATTGGTGGAGGAAAGTATTATCTAGCTATCATTGATGACTATACAAGGAAGTTGTGGGTATATATTCTTAAAGAAAAATCTGAAACACTCACAAAGTTCAAGATATGGTGTAAGGAGGTTGAGCTAGAGAAGGGTAGAAGTGTTAAATGCTTAAGGACAGACAATGGCCTAGAGTTCTTGTCTGCTGAGTTTGATCTGTTTTGTAAAGAGAAGGGTATGAAGAGGCACCGGACTGTTCCTGGTAATCCTCAGCAAAATGGTGTTGTGGAAAGGATGAATAGGACAATCCTAGAGAGGGTGAGGTGCTTACTTCTTGGGTCTGGTTTGAGCAGCAGATTCTAGGGTGAGGCTGTGTATACAGCAGCCTATCTCATCAATAAATGCCCATCTACTGCCCTGAAATCTGAAACTCCTGATTACATGTGGTATGGAGCTCATAGTGACTACTCAAAATACAAGGTGTTTGGGTGTGTGGCCTATGCTCATGCTAGGCAAAGTAAGCTTGAAGCTAGGGCTCTGAAATGTATCTTGCTGGGGTATCAGAGGGGTGTTAAGGGGTATAGGCTCTGGTGTATTGAGCCCGGTAAGCAGAAGGTCTTGGTGAGTAGGGATGTGGTGTTCTTGGAGGATCAGATGCCATTCCTGAAAGATAAGCCGGACTCCAATGAAGATGAGGGTGATTTCTTCAAGGTGGAGCCTGTGGGGGTTGGCCTAGGAGCAGGTGGAGTTATTGACTCAGGGAGTGAGTCAGATTCAGATAAAGAAGAGGCTCCAACTCAGGGCAACCAGGCTGGTGAGTCTATATCAGACTCTATCAGAGACTATCAGCTTGCAAGGGACAGAGTTAGAAGAGAAACAAGGCCACCAACAAAGTTCTCTGATGTTGTGTATTATGCTCTGTGTGCAGCTGAAGGTATTGATGGTGCAGATCCACTCACATATAAAGAAGCTATGCAGAGTAAAGATAGAGAAAGATGGATTGAAGCCATGAATGAGGAAATAGAGTCTTTACTCAAGAACAAAACATGGATTTTGGTGGACAAATCCAAGCTGAATACAGATGGAAAGGAGAGGAAGCTGATCAGTTGCAAGTGGTTGTTTAAAAAGAAGGTAGAAACCACTGATAAAGACAGAATCAGGTTCAAGGCAAGGCTGGTGGCTAGAGGCTTTACACAGCAGGAGGGAATCGATTTCAATGAAGTGTTTGCACCTGTTGTGAAGCACACTTCGATTAGGATTCTATTGGCTGTGGTGAATCAGCTCGACTGGGAGCTACAACAGCTTGATGTGAAGACAGCCTTCCTCAATGGAGATCTAGAGGAAACTATCTTCATGGAACAGCCAGAGGGCTATGTGAAGATTGGAGAAGAAGGCAAGGTGTGCCTGTTACAGAAAAGTCTTTATGGACTTAAGCAAAGTCCTAGACAGTGGAATAAGAAGTTTGATGCACAGATGAAGAAGATTGGCTTCTCAAAGTCAGAATATGATGATTGCATCTACATCAAGAAGGCAGGCAGGACTCCCGTTGCCTACCTATTACTCTATGTGGATGATATGCTACTTGCAGGGCCTTCTATGACAGAAATTCAGAAAGTTAAACAAGATCTGAAGTCAAGCTTTGAAATGAAGGATCTAGGAGAGTCAAGGAAGATCCTAGGCATACATATTCAGAGAGATAGAGGCTGCAAGAAGCTGTGGATGCTGCAAACTGACTATATTGAGAAAGTTTTGCAGAGATTCAAAATGGAAAATGCAAAAGCTGCATCAACTCCTCTGTCCCAGAGTTTTAAGCTATCAAAGGAACAAGCCCCTAAAACTAAGCAAGAGGCTGATGAGATGGAGGCTATCCCTTATGCTAGTGTGGTTGGAAGTGTTATGTACACTATGATTTGTACAAGACCAGATTTGGCTCATGCTATCTCAGTGACTAGCAGATACATGGCAGACCCGGGGAAGGAGCATTGGAATGCTCTTAAGTGGATATTGAGGTACATGAAGTCAACTAAGGACTGGGGGATTGTGTTCAATGGCTGGGAAGGTGAATCTGAGGAGGTTGTGCAGGGCTATTGTGATGCAGACTATGCTGCAAACCTGGACAACAGAAAGTCCCAAACAGGTTATCTTTTCACCATGTTTGGAACTGTAATCAGCTGGAAGTCAGGATTGCAAAGTGTTGTTGCTCTCTCAACAACAGAATCAGAGTATATAGCTCTCACTGCAGCTGTACAGGAGAGTTTTTGGATTCAGGGAGTGATTTCTGACTTTGGTTTTGACCAAAAGACAATGGTGATTCATTGTGACAGCAGCTCAGCTATGTGCTTGGCTAAACATCCTGGTTTTCATGAAAGGAGCAAGCACATAGACATAAAGTTGCATTTCATTAGAGATGAGATTGAAAAGGGGAGAGTGAAGGTGATTAAGATTAACACCTTGCACAATCCGGCTGACATGCTAACAAAGTCTCTAGGTAGAGACAAGTTTGATCATTGCAAGAAATTGATCAATGTTTGTGCAAGAACTGAGATGAGCCCTCAGGTGGAGAATTGTAATAATGGAGTGCTCATTTCAGTTGGAAGAAGCTCGGCTAGAAAGGAGTTCGGTAAGCTCGGCTTACCGAGCTGGAACTAGCCTGGAACTAGCCGAGAAGAAGAAGAAGGCAGAAGTCGGTAAGCTCAGCGGTAAGGAAGCTCGGTAAGGAAGCTCGGTAAGGAAGCTCGGTAAGGAAGCTCGGTAAGGAAGCTCGGCGTTGAGCTGGAATGAGCCGAGAAGGAAGAGTTCGGTTGTAAGCCGAGAAGGAGTTCGGTTGTAAGCCGAGGAAGGAGTTCGGTCTTGAACCGAGAAGGTAGAAGCAACCTAGCCGAACTAGCCGTTGGAGCAGCAGTTAGTTAGCTGAGATGTAGCGGTTATTCTTCTTGCTTTCTTGATTCTTCTTGTAGTTAGTTAGTAGCAGTTGCTACTTGATTATAGAGCTTTAAATAGCTCACCGTGTATGTAGTTTAGAGTAGAGTTTAATCAATAAAGAGTTTTCCAGTTTTCTCTCCAAGATTATCATCTTCAATACTCAAAGTGTGAGTGTGTGTGTTTTCTGCATTGTGTGATCTCATACAACAGTGAGTGTGTGTGTGATCTTATTGAGTGTGTGGAAGCCTTGTGTGTGCGAATCCTAACAGTTCCCATGATCAGATGAATAGACAAATACACATTGTCTTGCCCAGCTACGAAGTTGATGATCAGTCTGTACCATTGTTCCATCATTCGCTCAGTTTATATACTTGGTCCAATATGGTTTGTACTTGGTCATTGCCAGTTCTAACCACGGTTTCATGTTCCCATTGTAATGTACAACGGCTGCATTCTCTATGTCTGTCTCCGATTGTAACCCAAACCAAGCACATGCCATGACTTTTCTAGTGGATGAGTCATCCCATAGAAGGTAATCAGACCTGGAGGTAGAGTTCCAAGCTTCCACAGCACCCTGTCTTCATTCTAAAAACAACCAAGAAAGCCACACATCATTCTTATCTACTATGTTACAGAAAAGTTATTTTCCCCATTATGGTAATGAATTAAATTTCAATGCAGTTGAATCAGAAAATCACCCCCCTCGTCCCACTAAAAGTGCACACACACACACCCACATACAAACAATGACAATAATTAGAAGAGAAAAATGTTGGAATCGTGCTTGGTCAAGCGACTTTGACTAATAATAAATGTTACAAGATATTTAATTTGTGAAATTAAATGCAATAGCGACGATCTACGTTCCGAGTAGATGGCAGTAGTTTATTCATTTTCTCAAATCCGATTCCGGGTGAGTGAGAAATAATATATTAAAGTTGGTCATAATAAAGCTAAAAAATGAGCTATGGGAAAAAACTAAGGGATTAATTAACTAAGTGTTAATTATCCCACATCGGGGATGATAAACTTCTTTAATGAAGTATTTAATAAGATGAATTATTATGTGTAATAATTATCGTGGAACAAGACGGGTGACAGAGCCCACACGCGCTCCGCCGCCTTGTGTCGTGTGCCTTGGCAATTGGTCTTTGGGCTGTTCTTTGGAGCTGGTCGTTGAGCGTGGTTCAAGCCCCGCTTATTCTTTTTAGACCACCCCAAACTCCACGCTATACCCGACGGATTTGGTCCACGTCATGTTCCCGCTGGACCCCGACGCATAACGGGAAACAAAAGGTCCCGCTGGACCCCGATGCATAACGGGAGACAAAAGATCCCCGATGGACCCCGACGGTCCATGATGTATCCCGTCGTGTAGCATGTCCAGGTGCGTCGTGTCTCTTGAGCTCCCAATAACTAGTGCACCAGTCAATAACCCCCGGCGGTTACAGTCAAGCCATCATGGCACACATAATGGCTGTTGACTCCATCAATGCCCCTGCGGGTGGACTTGGCCTATAAATGGCATGCATCCATTGCATTCTAGACAGAACATACACAAGCATTCTTGCATACTGATACGAGACATTAATGTCATATCTTCAATATCTTTTATTTAGTTATCTTTTGATTCATAGTATCTTTTCATATATTGTTTACTTGTTCCATAAGCTAGTATTCTAGTATTATAAATAGGGATAGGTTGTTATCATTTTATTCATTCAATCAATCTATAAAATTATTATTTGGCTCAATTAAATTGTGCATCAAGAAACAACACTACCGCTGCCGACGAGTCCTCTCTCGCGCTCAGCAACCTCCGCCAGAAGTCATCGCCGACCCAAATCTCTTGGGAGCTCGACGGCTACGGTCTCCGTTTCTTGATTGTGTGGGAAGTTGGATCGACTTAAGGAAGAGATTCCTTAACAACTGGTGCTTTCATCGTGAGCTCACCCTCCACAACACCGATCGAACCATAGCTACATCGCTGCCCGACGGGAATCCACCCGCGCACAACAACTAGCCACACCGCTGGCCGACGGAATCATTCCGCACACCCTCCGCAGCACCACCATCACCGCCGCATCTCGTGCTCATCCTCCATCTTCTATCAATTATAACCCAAACCTCACCAAAAAAACAATTTAATCCACCACCACTTTTATCCCTTCATCAGAGCCGTCAAAATTTTCACAAACCATGGCTACCACCAACTCCACTTCTCAAACCAAAATCCACCAATATCAGCCCCTGCACCACATGCACCCAAATCCACCAATATCAGCCCTTGCACCAGATGCACCCTATTATTGCAAAACTTGATTGCTTACTGGAAAGGATGGAATCCCGTATTGACGTAGCAGATTGGCATGTGGACAACCTTCGTCAGAAACAATACCGACAGAATGGCCACCGGCCACCGCCGCCTCACCGAATGGGGTTTGTCCGGACACGCCGTCCCTCCTGTTGGGATCCTCCCAGAAACCGACCACTACCGAGCTTCCAGCCCTACGACCCACCACGGTCATGGCAGCCCTCTTGTTGGGAACCACCGCCTCATCGTGCATCGCAAGGATACTCGGATTATGATCAGCCACCACCATGTCCGCCTAGTTGTTGGGATACACCCAGGCGGCAAACCGATCACTTCCAGCAGCAGTGCAGCCCACGCCCGGGCACACAACCTTGGCAACACTCACCCCCAAGTTACTGGCCCGCACAGTAGCGTCGGCACGCCTACGGGAAGTAGCAGCAGACACACGCCTATAGGCAGCAACACCAACCTGTTGCTGCACATATGGAGTCCCTCAATCGGTTTGGCGATTCCCGACCTCGACATCAATCAAACCCAACACCGGTCTTTGAGCATTCGCCGTACACCTGCACGCTCTCAGACGCGGCGCTGCAAAATTCCGACGCCGAATACCAGCCACATGAGCCACCAGCGCGTATGGAGCCCCCAGACTGTATTTACCAACCCCTGTCGCAGCCACCACAACCACATTGCTGTCAGAATGCAGCAGATGAGGAAAGATGCATTGGAGAAGTCATTACTCATACACATTCACCAAACCTTGACGAGTGTTTGGATAGTTATGTGTGTGGATATACACATGAATTGAGAGACCAAGACGAAGACGATTCTTCTTCATCGAGTTTCGTTGCGCCGATTGGGTATTCATGTGAGGTTACAAGAGATTTTGAATATTATTCTAAGCGCAGGACAGTGGAAGAGGAGCATTGTGAAAACTTGGGCAGTATGCTTTTAATGGACTCTAAATCCGAGACAGAAGTGGAAGATGTATGTGGCGATGATGCTTCTAATTCGGATGCTACTGGTGTATCAATTTCGTCTATTGCCTTGCTTGGTGAAAAGCATGGAGTTGAGGAGGATAGAGCTGTAAGTCCTGCAGACCACCAAGTTTCAGCTTCTAAAGAAATATATTTGTCGTGCAGCTACGATGTGAATAACCTCCTCTCAACAGTGCTTCTGCCTACTGCTGCATTATTGTCGGATGTCGACGGGGATTTCAAGTGTTTGCTGCAGTGACATACACACGACGAGTGGGATATCTGCTTGGTAAGCAATCATTCCGTGCAAGAATATATATGGAGACGTTCAGTTGTTCGGTATGCATTTGATCCAGGAGGAGAAGCCTCACAATAGCTTTTGCTGTCAACTCTCGTCATTGGTTCGTGGTTTCCACCTTGAGGACAAGGTGGATTTGAACCGTGGGGGAATTGATACGAGACATTAATGCCATATCTTCCATATCTTTTATTTAGTTATCTTTTGATTCATAGTATCTTTTTATATATTGTTTTCTTGTTCCATAAGCTAGTATTCTAGTATTATAAATAGGGATAGGTTGTTATCATTTTATTCATTCAATCAATCTATAAAATTATTATTTTGGCTCAATTAAATTGTGCATCAAGAAACAACACTACCACTGCCGCCGAGACCTCTCTCGCGCTCAGCAACCTCCGCCGGAAGTCATCGCCGACCCAAATCTCTTGGGCACTCGATGGCTACGGTCTCCGTTTCTTGATTGTGTTGGAAGTTCGATCGACTTAAGGAAGAGATTCCTTAACACATACACGCTCTTTCCCTCTCTGCATAATCTTCCCGTCGAAGCTCTGCCCCAACCTTACTCTCGTTCGCCGGAGCTCTGCTGCTAGCGGTGCTGCTACTTCAGAGACGAAGCCGTTTTATCTTTGGGGACGACACGCCAAACAGAGAGCACTATCGGGGCGTATCTCGTCTTGTGGAAAGAGGACTCCTCGACTCGGCTTACCGCTTTCCACAGACTTTTCCGTGTAATTTTTTCCGTTGTTTCCGTGTAATTTCCTTGTTTTCATTTCCGTATAATTTTCGTCCGGCTAGTTTGTATCTTATTTTCTAACAAAAAATGGATGCAAGTCTTACCATATTCTGCCATTTGTGGTATATACCAGTTATATCCTTCTTCTTCTTCTTCTTCTTCTTCTTCTTCTTCCACTCCTTTAGATCGAACATGTTCATTCCATAAGCCCACCCACAAGCATTTGGATTAAAATTCTTAGCAATGTGAGGGTTGGAGAAGTTTAGATATTTGTCAAACCTATGGAAGCTCTCACCATTTACTTTTCCATGGAGATCTACCGACCAAAGTCCAGTCAAGTCTTTCTGAACAACAATGTGGTCATCAAGGAAAAGAATTTTA
Organism: Salvia splendens; assembly: GCF_004379255.2. Classification (NCBI taxonomy): domain Eukaryota; kingdom Viridiplantae; phylum Streptophyta; class Magnoliopsida; order Lamiales; family Lamiaceae; genus Salvia; species Salvia splendens. The sequence goes on from NC_056045.1 coordinate 15,093,021, forward strand.
TCCAACTTTGGATAGACCTGTGGGAGGTAGAACCTTAAATGGTTAAGCATTGAAAGATATTTTGGGTTCCTGTACTTGAGGTTAGAGGAACCAACAGAAAGTGTGGTAGGATGAGCCACCTTGAAATACTACTCTTTCATAGCAGCAGACTCTAACTGACGTAGAACAGGGGGATTTTCGTCTACACTTCCAACATGGATTGTAGCTTTACCAGGGGGATTCAAAAGAAACCACATATTCATCGCACCAAAGTTCAATTTATCAGTAACAAGAAAAAAGAAAAGTTTTTTTAAGTAGCCAAAGCAAAATGTCAAGAAACAAACCATTAGCATGAAATAAGTGGCTAAAGACAGAATAGAATAACACCACTATTTATTACTGTGTGTGAACAACATGTAAGCATACATAACATATGGTGAAGAATAGTAGCAGAACAAACATTGGTTGTCTGCATGCATATTGTGCACAATGCACTAGAATCCAATTCGCAAAGAAAATGTCAAAGGATAAGTTCTGTCCATGCCTGTACGAGCAATTGCACATCGATACACACACCCTTACGACAGTGCATATTTATTCAAGTAGATTTGTAGACATGAGCGTGTGTTATTATGTTATGCATGCATGTGTACTGTGTAGGTGATACGACCCTACGTCGTATCCCGTTTCACCGGCGTCCTAACGAAGGATCGGCGGTAGGAAGAACCGGCTGTGCGCGGGAATTCCTCTCCCTCGGGCAGCGCGAGATCTTAGTAAAAGATAATTCTCAACTCGTCGTTGGGCAAAAGATTAATATTGTATTTCGTTGATTCCCTCAAATGATCACAGTCTTCCCTATTTATAACACTTAATCCTAACTTATTGAACAAGAAACAAATATATGTAAAGATATGCAAAATCTTAATAAATCTAAACTAATTAAGTGAAGACTCGTATCAACTCTCCCCCGGTTGAAATCCACCTTGTCCTCAAGGTGGAAATTACGAAGCAACAATGATAGCCGGTAGCAGAAGTTTTGGTGAGGCGTCTCCTCCTGGATCGAACACACGCCAAATAGGCAAACGTCTCCCGACATAGTAATCCCCATCAAAGTCCTGAACATTCGTGAAGACAACTGGTTTTGCCGGCATGTTTAGCCCGATGTTAAATGTCTTTGTGGCTAGCGAGCACTTCATAACTCCTCCATGTGGCAGCTCCTTATCATCATCCGACAGCATATTCAAAGCATTCCAAAGAACATTGTCAATGTGCAGTTTCTCATCTTCATCTCCATCAGTCCCAAACTGCGGATCAACATCCTCGGCACCATAATACTCCTCACCAAATGCTTCATTCATCTTTTTATCATGTGCTTCAAGATCAAATTCAGCCTCCAAATCATCCTTATCTAGAAAGATTCCTTTAGTCCCAGCCACCTCCCTAATCTTCTATAACTTTACCTTTTTCTCTTTCTTCTTCAGACTCTTTAACCTCTTCAGCTCCTCCTCTGAAATGTTTACATCCACATCGCCATGCCCTTTACTTTTCCCTTCCTCCAGAGATTTCACATTCTGCTTCCTCAGCTCCTCCTGATCTTGCGAATAACTCTTTAACTTATTATTCTCTCCATCATCCCCACTTCCATCCTCTCCAGCGTAGCACAATAAATGTTGTTTGCATACATGACCTATCACCCATTTGTCGGGACAGTAATAGCACAGGCCCATCCGAGCCCGTTCCCCTTTCTCCGCCTGCGAAACCCGAACCATTAGGGGTCTCATCTAAACAGTCGGCCGGCCTGAACCTCCCTGGGTTTGAATCACAACACCTGATGCCTGGGGCGGCTGCTGCCCGGGGGGGACTCCCGTCGGACCCCTACCGTCCCTGTTCTGACAGGGGCGACGAGTCGTCGTCGGCTGCGGTGGCTGGTGCCAGCAGTCAGCCTGCGTATCTGCGAGCTCCAGTGCTAGAGCCATAGCAGCTGCCAAGGACGATGGTCTGTGCAGCTGCAGCCGTTCCTGCATGTCGGGTTTAAGGCCCGCGACGAACAATGTAAACAGATCTGATTCCGGCACCCCTTTCACCCGATTCATATATTTTTCGAACGTGTCATGGTACTCCAGTACCGTCCCTGTTTGTGTCAACTTTGCTATCAAGCCGTAGAAATTTCTGAAGCTTTGACGATCAAAACGGTGACGTACATCCTCCAGGAATTCCTGCCACGTCACGAATTCATTAATCGAGCAGTAATTGAACACCCATTCCGCCGCCGGTTGGTCGAACAACATGACCGCATAGTGCAATCGCTGGGCCTCGGGCATCATCAGGTGATTGAAGTAAAATTGGACCTTCGAAATCCAAGTCGTTGCATCGGTCCCGTCAAAGCGAGGGGGCTGCATTTTAACCAGTTCTGGCTTGTCGTAGCCCGCAGCCTGGAACCCCTGGGGCGGGTCCCAGCAAGATGGCGGGCGCTCCCCAGGCGGGACATACCCGTAAGATTGGTCTCCTCGGAATCCCGCACAACTTCTGTTATCTCGACGGCCACGATTATCCCTCCCACCCCCACGATTGCCGGGTGGAAAATTCCGAGATCGAGTCCCTCTATCCCCCGAATTTCGCCAGCGATTTCCATCGTCCTCCCACTCGTCTCCGTCCGCAAACCCCAGCGGTGGCTCAGCCTCGCGTGAAAGGTACGGTTCAATATTCTCAAACCGGCGGTCCGTTTCATCCTTCCATATATCAAACTTGTTGAATCGTTCCAGTATACGGTCTAGTTTGACACTGACCGGATCCTCCGTGGGCGAATCATCCACCAATCTCGGCTCGAAATCACTAGTTTCCATACCTGGCCGCTGAAATCCACCTTGATCGCGGCGGCCCCCCATCATCGGAACACGTCCACCAAACCTGTTTGGTGGATAAGAATCTTGACGGCCTGAGCCCCACACGGCCTTGCCGTTGTTGTTGTATCGCTTCATGAGCTCTGGATGAAAGCACCAGTTGATACGACCCTACGTCGTATCCCGTTTCACCGGCGTCCTAACGAAGGATCGGCGGTAGCAAGAACCGGCTGTGCGCGGGAATTCCTCTCCGTCGGGCAGCGCGAGATCTTAGTAAAAGATAATTCTCAACTCGTCGTTGGGCAAAAGATTAATATTGTATTTCGTTGATTCCCTCAAATGATCACATTCTTCCCTATTTATAACACTTAATCCTAACTTATTGAACAAGAAACAAATATATGTAAAGATATGCAAAATCTTAATAAATCTAAACTAATTAAGTGAAGACTCGTATCAGTAGGCCATGCGGAAAACAAAGGAGAGTGGACTAAAATGCTTATTTGTTGTTCCACTACATGCCATATGGACCTACAAGTATATCCAAATATACATTAATCGCAAAGATACTATCTTAAATTCTTAATACGAAGTAAAGACAAAGACTAGACCTAAACCCATAAACCTAGTTTTAGTATGATATAGTTCATATACGCCAAAATACCAGTACCCTTTTCACGTCTTTTTTCTCTCAATTGTTGCAGAGTTATTGCACAGTTATGATATAGTTCATATAGGCCAAAATACCAGGACTCCAGAAGCAGAATTATATTTCATAGCATAATAACTCTTCATTGACATGATGAGATGATGAAATATTATAATTTTAGAGAAGAGCGACGAATAAAGAGATTAAAATGGACGGCGTCTCAAGGGCTAGTCAAACATCTGATTCAAATGTAACAAAATTAAATAATGTGCATGCAAAATCTGCATAAATACCTAGATGTTACTTTCTTAGTCTTCAAGGCTTCCCCAGCAGCCTTAAGTTGCAAAAGTAAGGAACATAATTTTCAGGCTTTTGTGATCAAATAGACATTTTTCGACTAGCTAATGTTACATTATGTTGATGCTGACCTCGGCAGAAGTGGCATTACCAGCAGACCTTTTGTTCCCAGCTAGACAATTTATCATTTCTAAAAAAGTCAGGCCCCAAATCATTCGTAGTGGCGCTAAAAAGACATATATAGAGTTGTCAACTTGGCCTGGCTAGTCCAGCCCGGCCCAGGCCCTGCGAGGCCCGAGGGTTTTGAGGCCCAGCTCGGCCCAGGACCAGGGTCTGAAACGAGCTGTGCCGGGCCGGGCTTATTTTCATATATCTCAACCCAGCCCAACCTAGACCCACTTGGTCAGTGGGCCGAGCTGAACTGGGCTGAGCTTTAACAATTTAATAATAATCAACATAAACAAAAAATTTCTTAAATGTAAATACTTCAATTGTAAAATTACAAAAAATATTACATGTTCGAAGAGTTAATCCGGATAATTTTGCCAATCAAAAGTAAAGTTTGGATCATTAGTACTTGAATAGTAATAATCCGTTATTGGAAAATCCGGACCGCCGTCTCTCGATATCCGGCTCTTGATCTTCTTGTGCATTAATTACCAAATCCGGTCCGCCGTCTTCATCTTCTTGACCTTCTTCTTTCATCTCTGACCTTCTATATCTTTCGAGCTTCTTCAACTTGTTCAATCGAAATTCTTCATCCATCCAATTCTTCAAAAGCATGTAAAATTTGATAGATTTTGGCGTCAATCGAGTTCTTCTATCTGTCACTATTCTTGCACCTGCACTAAAAGCACTTTCGGATGCTACACTAGACATTTGACATGTTAGTAGATCACGTGCAATCATAGATAAAATAGGATAATTTTTTTGTTCCATTTTCCACCAGTGTAGAATATCAAAATCCTCAAAATTTTCCACTAAATCTAAGCTTAAATAATGGTTAAGCTCATTTGTTGATCTAGTACCAGAATCACTTTTCCTCTTTTTTATTTTATCTAGAAGTGCATAACTAGATGAACAACCACTGCTGTTTTTGTTGGAAGAAGATGTAATAGCAGTTGTCAATGTATTTTTAAAACAAGAGGTATATGAACCAACTAACAAATTCAAACAATCCTCCAATTGATCATTTGTTATATGATTTTCAATACCAAAACACGAGTAATATTCTTCAAGATAAACTTCACAACCATCCTTTTTGCATCTTGGATAAAAAATATAAGAAAAAATAGCATGAAAAGAAACATTTTGATAATACTTTTTCCATTTAATCTCCATCTTTCCAATAATGTCTTTCACATTTTCCATATTTCTATGCTCATAAAAAATTTTAACAATGTTAACCATTTCACGCAATATAATATTGGAAGTAGGATAACAACTACCGGACATAACATTAGTAATATCACTAAACGTCTGTAAAAGAGGTATTAATATGTCAACAATCTCCCAATTCTTCTCACTAATAGCACTAATGCTAGAATTTTTTTCTTCTTTCATATAGCGCATTATTATTGAAGAACATGGTTTAGCTTCCATTAACATTCTATAAGTTGAAGACCACCTCGTTTTTACATCAATATAAGGAATTTTAAATTTCATTTTCGCACTTTTAACCATCCTCCTATACTTTTGCAACCTAACCGAAGATGATGTAATGAATAACAAACAATCTCGTATAAGATCAATATGAGCTCTAATACTTTTCATTCCATCACATACACATAGATGTAGGACATGACAAACACAACGAATGTGAAAAAATTTTGCATCAAAATTTGGCTTCAGAAATTCAATAAAATACTCTAGCTTTGCCATTATTTGCTGCATTGTCTAATGTAATAGACATAATTTTACCATTTATTTCCCAATAATTCAAACAAGACATAACAACTTGATATATAGATATACCATCATGTGGATACTCAAGCAATGAAAAATCAATTATTCTTTTTTCCAACATGAAATTTTCATTTATCCAATGGGCTATAACACATAAATAATGCGAACCTTTTCTACCAAGCCATAAGTCGGTAGTTAAAGAAATTTTAGAATTTAATTTAGAAAACAATGTTTTCAAAGCAATAATTTCAAATTCATATATTTTGTAACCATCTTTGTAACAAGTGTTTCGTGAAACACTTTTAAAACGAGGTTGAGTTTTTTTCATAAAATTTGCAAAATATTGAGTTTCCACAAAAGTAAAAGGAAGTTAAGCTCCTATAACAAGTTTAGCAAGTTCAATTCTCACTTCACCTTGTTTATATGCATAATTTATAACAGCACCACTAGATGAAATATATAAATTTTATTGTCTACTATCATCTAACAAGTCATTATCTTCCCAATTCTTGTGATGATTATTCAAATGTCTAGTTAAAGTACCAGTGCCATAATTAACTTTAAAAGCAAATTTGACCTTACAGAGCTTACAAGCTGCTTTTTCATCATTCAAGGTAAAATAATTCCACACTTTACTAGTCTTGGAGCTAACTGGTGGTTTTTTAACTGTAATAGAAGTCTGGGTTTCAACAAAAGTGGTTTGTTCCTCTTCTAAGTTTACATGTTGTGGCTGTGATGCAGATTCTGAAAAAAGATGAACAGACTCATTTTTGTGGTGTTCTAGAAGATGAACTAGGAGACATTCCCATAAATCTTTTCATTTTTAAGATATAAAATAGCCAAGAAATAAATAGGCAATAGAGCTATAACAAAATTAAACAAATAAATCACAACTAGAGCAAAATTAGCTATATAAAAAATCAACAATAACAAATATTAAACCATAACAGTTAAATAAATAAAAAATTAAAACAAACCAGGTGATTATTGGTAGTTCAGCAACACCAATTCAGACAAATGATACTTCGATTGGATGCTTCTCGACAACACCAAATCCACCAGATGAACAGTTGTATGAAGATGGATGATTCTCGACAACAATGACTTGGGATGCAGAGAATAAGAGTAAGAGAATTGGAGTAGGGATGAATATGGAATGGAGAATACAGTTACATGTATTTATAGGAGAATTAGAGAATAACAATTAAGATTATACCGTTGAAAACTTGGAATTGGAGAATCGAAAATAGGGAAAGTTAACTCCTCTCCCCTCCATAATTGATTAAATGAGAATTTTGGGAAGAAGAATTTTGGGAAGAAGGATCGATTGAGATATAATTGTTCCTGAATTGTTACTGGTGTAGAGAGAGGTATAATATTAAAGCAAAGAGAGAGAAGAAGACCAATGGAATGAAAATTGAGAATGGATGCTAGATCTGGAACGCCTCTTTTATTTACCAATCATCAATTTCTTTTTAATTAAGCAGCTGGCACGCCACTTTTATTACTTAGAAACTAGTAATTTATTATTAGTGCATTGCCATTTAATATATTAGTTTTAATTAAATCCTAAACTTAACCATATTTAATTAAGTGAGTGGGTTGAAGCTGGGCTAGGCTGGGCTGAGCTGGGCCTTGGTCGGGCTTGGACTGGGCTGGGCCTGGACTGCTAGCGGGCCTGGTCCCGGGCCGGTCCTAGGTTTACAAATAGGCCCAAATGGAGCCCGTTACACTCAACAAGCCCATCCCAAGCCCGTTCCATTTCTCTGACGAGCCGGGCCTGGGCCAGCCCGGCCCAGTTGACAACTCTACATACATAAAAAAAGGTGGATACCTGTCTGCTGGACACGATTGATAATTCTTTTTGACCTGTAGAGTCATAAGTCCGCATTACTTGCCAATTCAGAGAGAAAGAATAACATTTAACCATGTACGCACATGCTTTGGAACAAAAAGAGTAAATATACAATTCACTGTTTCAGATGACCATAGAGGAAAGGTGGAAGAAATCTAATTGGTTTGAAATGGCACAAAGTTTAGCAACATATCCAATCAATTCATATAGAGCGGCTTGTTGACCTTTTGTGCAGATTTATGTGTGCGTATGTCTGTGAGTGTGTGTGAGAGAAAGAAATAGAGAAAGAGAGGAGGGGAGCGAGGCACACAAATTATAGCATATAAAGAAATAATTACGTAACAGAACTGAAAGAGCTAGAGAGTTCTAACAGCTCTGGACTCCTCCTCCACACTTGATCTGTGTTTGCTACCTTAAGAAGCAAGCACACATATATTTAATTTTCTGCTTTCATACAATTTCCAATATCTCAATACCATGACCATTCAGTTATAATTACTGACAAAGCCTCCTCCATTCACCTTAAGATCTGTGTGCAGTGCCATTTCAATGAATTCTATTTGAAGGTAAACAGAAAAACAAACACAGAATACTGAAACATGCTTGTCGTTAGTGTGAGTGTGTATATAATAAACTTCTAGATCGAGCTGCCAAGTCCAATGAATCCACTAAACACTAGGTCTAGGACCTCAAGGCGACGCGGAAGACTCTGTCGATGGACACACAAACTCTCGCGTTCAAAGATCCCTCAACCCGTTATACTATAGACTAGTATACAGAAGCAAGGGGTCGATCCCACGAAGATGGACACGTAAGAAAGCATCTAGAGATTTTTGGTTAGAAAACAACTGCTGCCACGCAAACTTGGGTTGAGATATAACTACTTCTAGACCTAAGCACGAAATTAAACACTAGACCTAGTAAACTGTAAACAGCATGCAGACATCGAACATCCTTAGATCTACGTAATTTTAAACTTACTTCCTAGACCAAGCAAACAGTTACCAACTGTAGCTAAACAGAACGCAAATAGAAGTGGGGACCAACTTCCAGAAATATCAAGTACGGAAGAAAAGCTGCAACTTACAAACTAAGAACCTAACTAACAATGACTTGCATAACTTCAACTGAATCAAACACGAAGATGAAGAAAACAGAGCACATACCGGGATTCAAACAAAATGTAAAACTTCGGACGTCGGAAACTTGCAAACAACCGGAAATAAAACAGATCTACGTATACTAGGCGGAATGAAATGAAAACACGAAAGCTAGGCATAAATCTCAATCACTCATCAGATCCAACGTCGGAAACTCAATCCACTCCGGATCCAAGCAAACCGAACCCAACAACAACCAAAATCAACTCCATAGTTCCCGATTCACCCAGATCTACTTCGATCAACACCAGATTCCAACGATTCCACCCAAACTCAGCAACCAACAAGAAACTCAAACATCCAACTCAGTAATCACAACAAACTCAAAATAATGAACATCCATAACCAAAACTCAACAGCAGCTCAAATACGGAAAATAGAAATTGCATAAACTATGGAAATTTAACCGAAAACAGAGCCGAGCTTCGAACGACGAAGCTCGGTGAAATCCTCAGCAGTCACTAAAATAAAAATGGGAAATTGTTTCTTCACCCTCTGCAAGGACGGTATTACACCACAAATGTCGAGAATTAGAAAGCAACAGTGACGGCAAACGTAACCCCCTTCGAAACTCCAAAAATCCCCTAAGTATGCAGAAGTGTGTGAGCTAAGAACCAGAGGCCTAAGTGCCAAAAGTCCCCGAGCATTGCATGCTCTCTTCCTTATATAGATGCGGTAGGATCTTCTATAAACCTTCGCATAAATCTCCATTCTGCCCTTCAGTTTCACGATCCCTCCGTCTAGTCATTTTCCTCCGAATTTGCTCACTTATTCGCCGTATTTGCATGGTCCTTGTAATTCATCTTCTTTGTTACTCGACCTGGCGAACTCTTCTGCACACCTGGCTTAAAACATGTGTTAGACCCTATAATTGTATTAATTCAACCCCTAGACCTATGCATGAAATTAGCCTTATCAAATTGCTCACACTTAAACCATGCTTGTCCTCAAGCATGAAAGACAAGAAAAAAGATATAAGGCGAATTTCAATGCACAGTTCCCATGAACGACTCTACAAACAAGACACGAACAAAACACAAACTACTAGACCTAGACATACTACAGACTCACAAAGAGAAAACAAACTTTTAAAGAAAACACAGAGAAAACACAAAGGCATGAACTAGCTTCAACCTTTAAGCAGCCGTCCCCACAAGTTTAAGGTCTATCTGATTCGTCTACAATATCCAAATCCTCTCTTTTCCTTCTTCTGCCTAATCGGTATGTCATTTCGTCAAGATAGCCTATTGATTTCCCACTTGTTAGATTCACTCGATCACTCATTCCTCACCAGGGATGTTAGGATCGAATCACTCTTAAGTCAATGTTACACCACTGATGCGTCGGGTTATGAGAGTTTCTCCTTTATATAATTCTCCTTTCTCTTTAAATTCCTGGGTCAGATTACTATTGTTTCCTTCCCTTAGGTAATTTTTTTTTCTTTTTCTATTCCCCCTTTTTATATTTTCCCCTGGACTTCGTCCAACTAATACCTCCGAATTCTGTTTATTTAATTCCTCCTCTGGACTTCGTCCAGCTTATACCTCCTTTTCCTGGACTTCGTCCAGCTTTTACCTCCAGAACCCAATTTTTATTTTTCTCCTTACAACTCTTCTCCCTAAGCATCAAGTGGTGGCCCCTTTTATACAAGTTAGCTCACAATGTATAGGCTTATAACTCAGATTTATAGTGGGGCTTCACAACTAGGTCATCTAAGGCATCCTCTATCGTCCTTACTTCATTCAAACTGAATTCAGCTTATTAAGGAAACGGGCCTCAAAGTTGATATGCATCCTATCTGCAATTGCTCTCACTAAGGGGATCTTGCCTTATTATATTCACTGGCTCATGTGTCACACATAAAGAAACTAAACCTGAACTAAAGACACCTAATCACATAACCACACAACTATACGACTCCCTCCCCCTCCCAATTCACTCAATCTTGTCCCCAAGCAATTCCAGTGAAGGGGGGAAACAGGGAAGAACAAACAAAATACAACAAAACATAAAAAAAACATCAGGAACAACAAACGTGAAAAAAAACAAACACACTTCTCACACTTAGACCGGGCACCGGGCTAAGTGGGAGAAAGTACAACAGAAGAACAACCAAAACATGCCAGAAAAGAAACACAAACTTCTCACACATAGACCAAAAATTGGGCTAAGTGGAAGAAGACATAATCACATGCAAATATATACAAAATATGGCATGTTGGGAAAAAGAACATATATAAACGAAAAGAAAGAAGAAAGGAAAAACAGAAAAGTAAAAGTTACTTGTTCATGGGGGATTCAATTCGGAGTTTGGCCCCTGCGGGAGCCAGACTGGGGGCGGTACGTAGGGTCGGGTCACCTTTGCTTTCTTCCTTGCCGACGAATCCGGCTTCTCTGTCACGTCCTCACTCGGTTTCTTGGTAAATGTCCTCTTCACAATCAGGGTCTTTGATGCCGACGAGGCTAGCAGGGGTTTAGACGCGAGCGGAGGATGCTGGGGAGGTGCACTTCCTTGCCCTGGCTGGGTGGGCACCTTGCTGGGTCCAGTAGGCAGTTTCGCCTGGGGCTCGGAGAAGTTCTCCTTCATCCATTTTGACATCATCATCATTAACTCGACAGCCTCCTTCATCTGACCGCTGTGAGCCGATGACTTCCCCACCAATTCAGTCACACGACCCCGTAGGGCCACCATCTCTTCTCTGACCATCCTGATTTCTGACCTCATCCATCCCACCTCCTTTCTCATCTCCTCAACTTCAATCTTGGCTGTAGACTCGACAACTTCCGGTTCTCGCTTGACCTGGGGTTTCACTCGGCCGAATTCGTAGAAACACACCTCCTTCCCGTGCATGTACAACAACCCCTTGTTAAAAAAGTAGTCAACGTTGAAGATTTTAGGAGGCTCACACATAACCACCTCAGGGGCCGATTTGGCGATCTTCATTATCGTGTTTCGCTGAAGATAAGCCCCTAAAAGGTGACACGTGTACATGTGTCGGGAAGGGTTGGCGGTCATTTGATGGCATGCCTGGGCTAACTAGTAGCCTAAATGCACCCGTACCCCCTTAGCCATGCACCAAGTAAAGTATAAATCCGCCGTTGTCAAGGCCGAGTTGGCAGTCCCCATGAGATTGTAGCTGATGAAGGTCTGAGCAAATCGAAGTATGCGATTCTCTATATGAAACCCCTTTAAAATACTTGTCTTAAACTGTCCCACCTTCGGGTGGGTGATGAACTCCCAAGCTGATTGTCGTTTGAAACCAGGCGTAAATTTCGGCGCTCTAACCACCCGATCATTCCATAGCCCCTCATCATCCTCCGTACGCATAAACAGTCCCATTCGGAGGGACCATTCACGGATACTCATTTCGTGCTCTTCGGTGAACAGACGGAAGGTGATGGAATCGGCGTCCAAGTTAGTGGTTGATTTCAAACGGAATGTAGAAAAGAACTACTGTGCCAGCGCCGTCGGGACCTCCACAGAACTGTGCTTCAACAACCAATCAAAACCGATGGCGTCAATGAACTGCCGGAATTCTTCATCAGAACCTATCTCTTTTAACTCCTCGGGATCATATCGTTTGCCAGACTTGGCGAGCTTACACGGGCCACTCCGTTCTTTGTAGGTCGCCTCCTGTTTGAATCAAACTTCCACATCGCGTCAAGCAAACCCTTTGTAATCCATACCTCCGCAGGTTCGAAATTTAGTTCTTCCTCATGCTCCTCTTCAGATTCACTAGACGAAGGAGGGCCGGTAGGTTCCTTGGTGAAGGGAATTTAGTTGGGGTTGGGAGCGAAGCTGCCTCAAACTTGCTTCCTGTGGTAGGCATAGCCTTCTTGACCCGGGAAGCAGCGGCTTGCTTTCCCTTCCTCTTCCACTCGGCCGCCAGACGGCGTTCTTCCTCGGCACTCTCCTCTTCGCCAGGTCTAGGAGAGTTTCCCTTCTCGGCTACTGTGGTTGCTGGACCCAGCACTTCCCTTGCAGTTTGCTGGTCGGAGTTATCAATTTCGTCCAACAAGCTCCGGCGAGCTTGTCTCCTAGATTCCCGTCTGTCCAACGGCGAATCCGTCCCCTCCGGGACATCTGTCAGATCCACAATGAGATTAACCTCGTCCTCAACGGGTTCGTGTACTTCTTCAGTAATGGGGGCATCTGCCTCCCCAGACAACCCAGGGGTTGCCCCCTCAATATAAACAACAACCTCCTTCTCAGAAATTAGGGCATCGCCGCCCGCCATCCTTTCTGGGGTTCTCCCCTCAACAAATTCTTCAGAAATACCAGGGGTCGCCCCCTCTAACTCACCAACAGGGGTCTCCCCCTCAACCTTATCAGTCGGGGTTTCGCCCTCCAAAACATCACCAGAAATAACAGGGGTCTCCCCCTCAACCTTATCAGTCGGGGTTTCCCCCTCCAAAACTTCACCAGAAATAACATGGGTCTCCCCCTCAACCTTATCAGTCGGGGTTTCCCCCTCAGACAACCCAACAACAGAAACAGGGGTTTCCCCCTCAAGATCACCAACAACAGAAACAACAGGGGTTTCCCCCTCAACAACCGTCATCTGTTCCATCTCCACAACTAGATCTGCCCCTTGTTCCTGCTCTTCGCCCACCGCGACTTCTTTTTCCGGTTCGCTAGTAAACGGGTCGACTTCTGCATGTACGGTTGATGGTCGGGAAATCGTATCCTCTGGAACTTGCGGCGGTGGTGGTGCAGTGGTCATGGTGGATGTCGATGCGGCGGGCGTGGCCTTCCCCATCATTGTCGTGAGCAGGGCGGAAGCTTTCATTGTCTCCTCCGGACCGCCAAATTTCTGCATCAATTCTGCCATGAAAGTCGCCGCGTTGGAATCGGCAGATCCGGCGGTGCTTCCTGCATTTGATGTGTTCTCCATTGCCTGAATTTGAAAACTCCTTAAAAACTTTGAAAGAATTTACCGGTTAGGGTTAGTGAATGTTAGGTATCGCGAGAGAGAAGAATTAAGGATTTTTTTGTTTTGTAAGAGAGAGAATTTTTTTTAGAAGAAATAAGCGTATGGGACGAAAGAAGTAAAAATGGGTAAGGGCGTGATGTAAGCAACCGTTCGCCTTCCCATAAAGTAATACTTGAATTTCAAAACTGTACCACTTCCCTCCCAACCTAAGTTTCTCTGCCCCATGTAAATGCTACTCTCCGCGATACCACACTTAGGCAAAAACAAACGAAAATGAAACGCCTGACTCCCAGGTCAAGGATTCAAAACGTGACAAAACAATTTCCCTAAGGAGTCTGGTGATTCGAAAATATTTTTGTAGATTAATTTTTTTCTCTTTGTTTGGTATTTTTTTTCTTTTATAAAAACAGCTGAATATTTACACTTTCAATTGAGCACTCTCTATATTCCCTGGTTCAGTGAAAAGATAAGAAAAGAAACATTTCAATTTACCTGACCCAGGAATTCATCGAGAGTATTCCCCCAGACCAATTAAGCGATATAGGGAGTGCGCGTAGTGGCACTTCCTACACTACACACAACTTAGAATTATCCCTAAAAATCTTCACCCGATGACCATTAACAAGAAAAGGAGTAGAGTTTAAGGCACTTCCCTGGATCTACACAGCTCCGTTTGCTCGAAGACTCACGATAGTGTAAGGCCCAACCCATTTGGACTTCAGTTTTCCGGGCATCAGCTTGAGCCTCGATTGAAACAGGAGAACTTTCTGCCCCACTTGTAGTTCCTTGACCCGGAGATTTTTGTCATGCCAAAGCTTAGTCTTCTCCTTATACCACATCGCAGATTCATAAGACTCAAGCCTTAGTTCCTCCAGCTCCTGAAGTTGCAGTTTCCTCTCTTCCTCACAAGCCTGAGGGTTCATGTTAATCTCCTTGACCGCCCAGTATGCTCTATGCTCCACTCTTACGGGCAGATGGCACATCTTGCCAAAAACCAATCTGTATGGTAACATTCCGATAGGCGTTTTGTATGCTGTCCGGTAGGCCCACAATGCATCTCCTAGCCTCTTACTCCAGTCCTTCCTTGACGGATTCACTGTCTTCTCCAATATCACCTTTATCTCCCTGTTGGAGATCTCGGCCTGTCCATTAGACTGAGGATGATACGGGGTAGAAAGCCTATGGTGGACCCCGTATTTCCTCATCAGAGCCTCTATTGTTCTGTTACGGAAGTGCGTCTCTTGGTCAGAAATAATTGCACGCGGCACTCTGTATCTATTGAAGATGTTGGCTCTAAGGAACTTGGCCACTTCTTTGGCCTCACAAGACGTGGTGGCCTTTGCTTCTATCCACTTCGAAACATAATCTACAGCCACAAGTATATAAGTATTCCCATATGAAGATGGAAATGGACCCATAAAATCCATTCCCCAAACGTCGAAAATCTCGCAAACAATTACTGGGAATTGCGGCATTTCATCTCTCTTCGAAATTCCTCCCGTCTGCTGGCATCTTTCACTGTTTTGGCAGAATTCGAAGGCATCCTTGTGTAACGTAGGCCAATAAAAGTCACTATCTAACACCTTCCTTGCTGTTTTCCTCGGTCCAAAGTGACCTCCACACGCTAGGGCATGGCAATGATTAAGCACATCTTTCTGCTCTCATTCTGGAATACACCTCCTAATTACTTGGTCGACTCCCATTCTCCATAAATATAGGTCGTCCCAAAAATAATACTTGGCTTCGCTTTTCAGTTTCATATTCTAGGCCCGGGTGATTGATTGAGAGCTTGGTACCTCTCCAGTGACCAAGTAGTTTGCTAGGTCTGCGAACCAAGGTTCAGCGTTTAGATGACATGTTCCTTTCTCAGAATCTCCTAGACCTGTTGTTGCCATCACCATTTCCCAACAGATGGGTCTAGGAAATGTTCCTATACAGTACAAATGCTCCTCCGGGAATGCATCAGGTATAGCTTTATCTCTCTCTTCTTGGAAAATCCTGCTCAAGTGATCAACTACTTTGTTTTCTGTCCCCTTTTGTCTCTGACTTCCCAATCAAATTCCTGCAATAGCAACACCCAACGGATTAATCTTGGCTTGGATTCTCTCTTCGCCAGCATGTACTTGATAGCTGCGTGGTCAGTGAAGACTATCACCCTCGACCCCAGCAAGTACGGGTGATGTAACATCCCAAATTTTTTGTGACTATTTTTATATGTTTTTTTTGAAATTTCGATTATGAAACTTTTGTTTCTATGTGATTAAGTGAATTGCGTGAAATAAATTGTCATGGATGAATTGGAATGAAGTGCAAATTATTTTTTTAATGTGGGGAATCAATTTAAATAAAATCATGCATCTTGTTCTAGCCAAATAAAGTGGCTACTGTCGGCCCCTCCAATTATTGGAAATTATATTCTTTTCTTGAATTTGATAAATTGTTTTGGGATATTTATCCAAATTAAGTCCAAAACGAACTATTCCAAAATTGTGCTTCATGAAAATTCGAACTCTTGCCTATAAATTTTTATGAGTTTCAGATATCTCCTATTTGAATTAGGAGGATGAATTAGTTCTTTGATTTAATTGGCACTTCTCTCATCCTAAATAAATGGAGAGTTGAATTATTTTCCTTGTGGCTAATTAAGCCAATTTTCGGCCCCCTCCCTAATTGTAGAGGAGAATATATTGTTTCTAATTTTGTGGAATTCCTTTTGTTCAATACCAAATTAATACCTAAGTTAAATTAATTGGGGATGTGAATATTTCCTTGTGTTGCACCCCCCTTTTTGGTTAATTTCCTTGTGGAAATTTATTTAATTGTTGCTTATTTTATGGGAGTCTTTTCATATAAAGAAATTACCAAACTTAAATCCTATTCTATTTAATTGAGGATTTAAATAATCTCCTTGTGCATTTCCTATGGAACTTTTCGGCCCTCTCTCTTATTTTCCTACTTTGAGATTTAATTTATTTGTTCCCTTGTTCATGAAATATTCATTGTTTTGTTTCTTAAGTTATGAATATATTTTATCCAAGTAGATAACAAATAAATTCCTTGTTAATCCTACATGGAATTTTTGAAAATTCTTTCCTCCCCTATTTTATTCTTTTAATTGTGGGATTTATTCAATTTTATTTTTCCCCACAATTAATTAATTAATTAATTTCTAAACCTAACCCTAACCTTATTTAAACACCTAAACTAAACCTAGCCCCCATTCTCCCTCAAAAAAATCGCCCCCCTCCTCTCCTCCCTCAACCTCACGCCTCTCCCTCTCCATCCTCTCCAAAAACTTCTCCCACCATTGTTTTCTTGCATCAATTGGAGTGGATTTTCAAGAGTTCCCGACGAATCGTGCCAACGCTTGTTTCTATCATTCGTTTTTCTTGATTCAAAAAGGTATAACTAAGATTTTCTCCTCATCTCCTTTATTGAAACCTTATTCTTGATCCCTTCATGCATATAGTGAGTGTAGGAATCATAGATCGCGAATTTAATCGATGGGAATTTGTGTTTTGTATGAGATGAGTTATGAATATGCGTTTGTGAATGAATATGTGTAAAGTTGAATGATTGGTTGGTGAATGATGTGTGATATTATGAGAAAATGTTTATGAGAACCTTTTTGAGCATGATCTTGTGTTATAAGCAAGAAAAATTGTATTTGGATGATTGAGGAAGAAACCCTAAATCCGAATTTGTGAGCCTGAATCTGTGACGTTCGAACAGCAAATTCTGATGTGTAATTGACCTATCTAAAGATCGAATTTTGATGTGAAAATTTTACTGAGTATATTTCAAGGTGTTTTCTGTGTCTCTTGTGAATTTCAGCCCTTTTTGTCGGAAAATTTATTTTTAACAAATTTTTGAAGTTGACTGCGCAATTCTGTCAGAAACTTGTGTTCTCGCCCAGAAAGTTTCGTATTCTGTTTGACCGACCAAATGACCTCCGTTTGATGTGATTCTTAAACTAGATGAACATTTGAAGTGTCTTCTGAGTTGTGTAAAAGTTTCAGCCTCATTGGACATTGGATGAATTTATGGTGAATTTTTCAAATGAACTGCGCTATACTGCCAGAAATTTTATGTTCCGACCGGAGAGTTTAATTACTGATTTGACTGAATAAACGACGTGATTTCAGTGTGAAAAATTGTCTGGATGAACTTGAACGTGTCTTCCGTGTTGTGACCAAAATTTAGCTTCATATGAGGTCGGGTGAATTTTTAGTGATTTTTACAACACTGTCACGCAGTTCTGCCAGTTTTCTGCCTTGATAAAATGACACTTATTTCCAAGTTTAAAAGTATTATATGATGCATGTAAGTCCAAGGAACGTGTGTAACGATGTGATCACGTGTGATACGTTGAAATATATTATGGTGTATTTTTCCACCTTTGGACGAATTTTGGATTGGGTATATTGAGAATAACGATGAGAGAGAAACGATAGGACATGCATAGTAATATGATTTTGTGGAAGGCTAACTTGTGTTGTCGTTGACAAGGATGATTGTGTTTTCGTGAACTCGAGGAACGAGAGTTGCCATAAGTTGGATTGTGAATTGTTAAGCGAACGAGGTGGGCTTTCTTTTCAAACCTCTTTATTTTCCGAAAACATTACGTGGTGTTATAAGGGTGGTTTAACTGTTATGTCATGCCATGTTTTTGTTTGTGAGATTATTGCTTGATGCCTAGTTCGTCTGAGCTTGCTCCGTTAGGCTATAGGGCTGTGTTGTGAAACGAATTCGGGTCTGAGTAGGGCCGCAAACCCTATCAGGCTGTGTACACTGATGGGATCGTGAGCCGTCCTTGCTAGTCGGCCGGTCTCGTGGGCGAATAGTGTGGCCACACTTTCGTCGCACTGTGATATGATGATTGTGATTGATGGAATGATGTGAAAAGTGGGGAGATAAATTGTCTGGCCAGACTTGAATTGTTTTTGTGTTCTCGTGATTTTTCTTACTACATATAAAACTCGAGATCACTGGTATGGATGACATAACTAATATAAAATATTTTCGGCATGAGCCCATTGAGTACAACAAGTACTCAGCTCTGCATATTATTTTTCTTATGTGCAGGTTGAGCGGGATGTTGCGGAGGATGTTGAGTTGGCCTAAGAACCTAGGATGCGTTGTGTCTTCATACATAGGCGTTATCCTTGACTCTCTTTAAACCTTATTTTCCGCTGCTATATTAACAACTATGTCTCAAGACTTTAAATCGTTTCCGTATTGTCTTTGAACATGTATGGTTGTGTTAGGTTTTAACCAAGTAATTACGTTGTTTTTGAAAATGGTGTTTTCCGTGAATTAAATTAAATGTTTTACTTTAGAAGTTAATTGGGTTTCTTTAAGTATATTTTTCTCCGCTGTTTCTTTTAAAAGTATTTATCATGAGTCATTTCTAATTAATAGTAAAATTTTAACCTTAAACTTTTTAAACAAAAATGTTTTTTTTTTCTTTCTGCCTTTAAGTTAATTAAGTTTTCAAATAAAACATTATCCTTGCATGTTGTATCACGATCGCCGCGTTGTTCTTTCGCTCTGGTCTGAGAGTCGTGACAGAGTGGTATCAGAGCTTTGTTCTTTCGCTTTGGTCTGAGAGTCTTCTTTCACTTTAAGTCTGGATTAGTGAACCCTTATTGACTAGAAGTGTCACGAAGGCTCAACATCCAAGCATCACGCTCAACCAAGGAAAGTGAGGTATGTTTTAAGTTGTTGATGAAATATGAGAACGATGTATAAGATTGATGATATGATGAGGATGGTTTGGGCAGAAGAATGCATGAGCATGTAATTACGTGATGATGTGATGTGATTCTAAATTCGTGAATAAATGATGTGAAAAGGACGTAAATGTGAGCATGATTTGCGTGATGATCTAAACACGTGTTATATGTGTGAAAATGATATTGTGATAGTGTGATTATGTGGAATATGAGCATGATTGGCAATATGATCTAAGCACGTGTTGTATGTGTGAATATGATATTGTTATGGTATGATTATGTGGGACATGAGCAAGATTGGTATGATGACCTAAGTATGTGTTATATGTGTGAAAGTGATGACGTAAGCATGTGAACATAGGAAGATTGAGTGTTTTATACGAAAGATGAAGATTGATGAGTGTTTTGAGAATGTTGTAACTTTTTTTTAAAAAAAATGTTTGTTTCAAACATATAGGTGAAGTGCATGGTGTCTGATTATGTGAAAAAAAAAACTTTGAGGTTGATGTTTTACAATGGTAAGGACTAGTTGTTCATAGTGGAATTTGAATGACAAAACTATAACATGTTATAGGAAATTGTTGAAAATTTCGGAAAATCATTGAACCTTGAACGAAAGCATGTTAGTTAGTTTCTTTTGGGAAAATTTAGATCTGGAAGTGAATGAGGAATATGACGTAGTTATGCATGGCGATATACGTTTATGCATGTTGAATCTTTTGGTATGTGAATCATTTGGTATGTGAATCATGTTTTAAGTGATGAATTATGAACGTAAAAGTGTGAGGTACTTTATGAAAGTGTTGATAGAAGAAAGTATGATGCTATGAACTTTGTTGCAAACATAGAATGCCCAAGATATCTGTTTGAT
Organism: Salvia splendens; assembly: GCF_004379255.2. NCBI lineage: Eukaryota > Viridiplantae > Streptophyta > Magnoliopsida > Lamiales > Lamiaceae > Salvia > Salvia splendens. The sequence goes on from NC_056045.1 coordinate 15,113,246, forward strand.
CGAACGATATCGAACTTAGTTGTTACAACTACAATATCACTTTTCTGAGGGATAAGATAAATGGAAATATGTAGTGCGAATTCAAACTCCATTAGATGATTACAAATTCACTATCATTTTTCCTGAACGAAAAGAATAAAGAGAATACGAAGAGACTTTACGTACAAAAAGAACTTCAAGAGGAGATGCTAAATGATTTAATCCTACAACGGGGAGAGATCATACTTGTGATCTAAGATGTAAACTCATTCTTGCGTCAAAAGTGGTGGTGTGACGAAGAAGACTGTTATAGCACGTTGGGAGCGCGAGTATAATTACGATGTTTTAAGAGAATGGTTTTTATGAGGTGCAAAGAATATTATGAAGATATGGATTCCGACTATCATTATTAGTGGCAACGATATGAAGAATCTCAGCGTGGAACGCACAGCTCCTTGAGCGATGTTACCAGTTTCGGCCCACGAAAGATGAATGAGGAGGTGCGATTTTAAAAGCTAGAACGAACTTTTTAATCAACAGTTCTTACTTGGATTCTAAGGAGTTGTCTTTCAGGACCTTTCAAATAATCGTGAGCCCCTGTCTATTTAACATCTTGTTTCACTCAGTCTTTGCAAGTAACGCTTATTATTTCTTTTCATCCATTGAGTCATAACTCACTTTCAGTTCTTGGAAAGTGGTGTTGCCATCATAACTTTGGACACTTGGCTTGATTGTAGCCTTCATTGACCTATTTTATTTACGAACAATATTTTGACCTTGTGAGCCTTTTCTATTAAACTTCATCCCTAAGGCTGCTTGCAGTTATGTCCTTCAATATGTTCACATTTCGCAGACATGCTTTCTATGGGATATTCTTCTTCAAACTATTTTTCAGCCTTTCATTTTGTAACCATGTCTGTGTCAAAGTTCTTTCTTACAGAGTGAAATTCCTTTGGTTATGTTCCACTATACGTATCATTTCCATATCAGAACTTTTCTTTCTACAAAACATAGTTAAGGCCTACATTTTGTACCTTGCCTTAACAAACTCAATCCACTAGAGTTTCTTTCAAAACTTCCTTTGACCTTGGTAGCCTACTATGAGATTTGAGATTTAATTCGATTCCACCCTATATTCATGATCTATCTTATGTTCTTTCAAGCTCCGTGGAGATGATCATAACCAATTGTTTCAAGTTAGTGAGATTCGAAAGAGTCGAGCTAGAGATGTGGTTTTCTTGATTAATTCTGCAGCCTTTCTGCTTAAGACACTTTCAGAAGTGTTGCTACAATTTTGAAATCAGTTCATATCCAAGTAAGACTGTTTGATCAATTTTCGAGTTCTTAATGCTAGACTTGGAGGAAAGAGTGAGGTTGAGCTTTTCGAATGCACTTTATGCGGACGTGTTTGTAGACATGTTGATTTGGGTTTGAGGGTGTCTTCACCTGTTGGAGGTTTGATTGATTTTGTGCAAACTTGCTCGAACATAGAGTTTGTGTTAGGAGAATAAGGAGTGGTGGCCCAACTTTTGCACGTTATGCCTTTGGAGAACGTAGACATAATTTTGGGAATGGATTGGCTTACCGAGAACCACACAAAGATTCACTGTAAAGAGAGACAAATTTCTTTTCAAGCCCCGGGCAAAGAGCCGACTATCTTGTATGGGATCTCCATGAACCTACGATCCCCCATAATCTCTGCTACGCAAGCAACCACGATGATAAGAAAAGGGCGTCCGACATATCTTGTGTATTTGAACGGAGAGGAGAAGAAGGAGTTGAAAGTAGAAGACGTGGCAGTAGTACGAGACTTTCCCGATGTGTTCCCTGAAACCTTACCTGGACCACCGCCTGACAGACAAGTGGAGTTTACCATCGAATTAGAACCCGGATCTGCGCCAGTGTCGAATGCACCAAAACGAATGGCCCCTAAAGAGTTGGCAGAGTTGAAGATTCAGTAGCAAGAACTGTTAGACTTGAGTTTTATTCGGCCTAGTGTGTCACCGTGGGGAGCGCCAGTGTTGTTCGTTAAGAAAAAGGATGACACGATGAGGATGTGCATTGACTATCGTGAGCTCAACAAGTTGACTTTGAAGAATAAGTACCCGTTACCAAGAATTGACGACTTGTTTGACCAACTCCGAGGAGCGGGTGTATTCTCGAAAATGGACTTGAGGTCGGGATATCATCAACTAAAGGTCCGACGAGAGGATGCGCCTAAGACTGCTTTTCGCACTCGTTATGGCCACTATGAATTCGTCGTGATGCCATTTGGACTTACTAACGCCTCGGTAGTTTTCATAGACTTGATGAATCGAGTTTTCCACGAGTACCTCGATAAGTTCATGTTAGTCTTCATCGATGATTTTCTAGTATACTCTAAGAACGAGGAGGAACATGGATGGCATCTACAAACAGTGTTGGAAACGTTGCGAAAGGAGAAGCTTTATGCCAAGTTTAGTAAGTGTGAGTTTTGGTTGACTCGAGTAAACTTTCTTGGTCATATTGTGACGGCAAATGGAATTCAAGTAGACCCAGCAAAGGTCGAGGTCGTGCAGAATTGGAAATCGCTGAAAACGCCGAGTGAAATCTGCAGTTTCTTGGGATTGGCAGGATATGATCGACATTTCATTGAAGGATTCTCTAAACTCGCGAGACCCATGACACAATTGCTAAAGAAGGGAATCAAAGTGGTTTGGACGCTGGAGTGCGAGGCGAGTTTCCAACTGTTGAAGGAAAAGTTGACGACAGCACCGGTTCTAGCCGTGCCGGCAACCGACAAAGACTTCGCCGTCTATACTGATGCATCAAAAGTAGGACTTGGATGCGTGTTGATGCAAGATGGGAAAGTGATAGCATACGCTTCCCGACAGTTGAGACCGAATGATTTGAATTTTCCGACTCATGATTTGGAGTTAGCAGCAGTGGTGCATGCACTGAAAATTTGGAGACACCACCTCTATGGAGTGAGATGTGAGATATATACGGATCACAAGAGTCTCAAATACTTCTTCGAGCAGAAGGAGCTAAACATGCGACAGCGACGTTGGTTAGAGATCGTGAAAGATTATGACTGTGGTATTCACTATCATCCGGAAGAACCAACCTCAATTGGCTTATTTCCTAACGCAAGAGGAAGCGTTGATTCGCGAATTTGACAGAATGAGATTGGAAATAGTAAAAGCGCCCGAGGCAGTAGGAGGAGGATTAGCGACACTAGTGATTGAGCCAGAATTGAGGACCAAGCTCATAGAAGCCCAACGACGTGATGAGAAGTTGGAAGAATTACGTGTGAAGGTGAGAGCCGAGAAGCTTGATCATTATCGTGAGGAGGCGGATAATGCTTTGGCGTACGATGGACGATTGTGTGTGCCGAGTGATGAGGCGGTAAAAGATGAGATTTTGAGTGAAGCGCACGACACGCCTTACACTGCTCATCCCGGAAGCACGAAGATGTATCGAGATCTGAAGCAACGGTTTTGGTGGAATGGAATGAAAGGAGACGTAGCGTCATATGTGGCACGATGTCTAGCATGCCAACAAGTGAAGACCTTACACCAACGACCATATGGGAAGTTACAACCACTCGAAATCCCCGAATGGAAGTGGGAGCAACTAGCTATGGATTTCGTGACGGGTTTGCCAAAGTCACAGAAGGGAAACACTGTGATTTGGGTGATCATCGATTGACTAACTAAAAGCGTGCACTTTTTACCAATTCGATCTGCTTATGGCGCGGATAAGTTAGCGAAGCTCTACGTGAATGAGATTATGCGTTTGCATGGGGTGCCAAAGACCTTTGTGTCCGACCGCGATACGAAGTTCACATCAAAGTTTTGGATGAGTTTGCAACGAGATTTGGGCACGCAATTAAACTTCAGCACTGCTTATCACCCGCAATCGGACGAGCTGTCAGAGAGGACGATTCAAACGCTTGAGGATATGCTACGAGCCGTTGTCTTAGATCGAGGGGAAAGTTGGGAAACTGTTCTACCGTTGGTTGAGTTCGCCTACAACAATAGCTACCAAGCGACGATCGATATGACTCCGTATAAAGCCTTGTATGGCAGGAAGTGTCAATCCCCGCTTTATTGGGATGAAATTGGCAAGAGAAAGATGTTAGGACCCGACGCTATAAAGGAAATTACCGAAATTGTGCATCAAATCCGCGCAAGGATCAAGGAAGCTCAAGATAGGCAGAAGTCGTATGCTGATGTGCGCCGAACGGAGATCAAATTCGATGTTGGTGACAAAGTGTTCTTGAAAGTATCCCCGACTAGAGGAGTTGTGAGGTTTAGAGTGAAGGGCAAGCTGAAACCGCGTTTTGTAGGATCGTACGAGATTATCGATGAAGTAGGTCCTGTAGCGTATCGTTTTGCATTACCTCCCAGCTTTGGGAACGTGCACAACGTGTTCCATGTGTCGCAGTTGCGCAAATACGTGTTCGACCCCAAGCATGTGATTTATCAAGAGGAAGTGATCTTAACCCCCGACATGAACTACGAGGAAAGGCCTGAGGCGATCCTAGATCAGAAGGTACAAGGGTTACGAAACAAATCGATAGCGTTCGTGAAGGTGTTGTGGAAGCACCATGGTCCCGAGGAAACCACATGGGAGTTAGAAGATAAAATGAAAGAAAAGTTTCCCCGAGTTGTTTATGTGAGATGGTCAAATTTCGGGACGAAATTTATGTTTAGAGGGGAAGGATGTAACATCCCAAATTTTTTGTGACTCTTTTTATATGTTTTTTTTGAAATTTCGATTATGAAACTTTTGTTTCTATGTGATTAAGTGAATTGCGTGAAATAAATTGTCATGGATGAATTGGAATGAAGCGCAAATTATTTTTTTAATGTGGGGAATCAATTTAAATAAAATCATGCATCTTGTTCTAGCCAAATAAAGTGGCTACTGTCGGCCCCTCCAATTATTGGAAATTATATTCTTTTCTTGGATTTGATAAATTGTTTTGGGATATTTATCCAAATTAAGTCCAAAACGAACTATTCCAATATTGTGCTTCATGAAAATTCGAACTCTTGCCTATATATTTTTATGAGTTTCGGATATCTCCTATTTGAATTAGGAGGATGAATTAGTTCTTTGATTTAATTGGCACTTTTCTCATCCTAAATAAATGGAGAGTTGAATTATTTTCCTTGTGGCTAATTAAGCCAATTTTCGGCCCCCTCCCTAATTGTAGATGAGAATATATTGTTTCTTATTTTGTGGAATTCCTTTTGTTCAATACCAAATTAATACCTAAGTTAAATTAATTGGGGATGTGAATATTTCCTTGTGTTGCACGCCCCTTTTTGGTTAATTTCCTTGTGGAAATTTATTTAATTGTTGCCTATTTTATGGGAGTCTTTTCCTATAAAGAAATTACCAAACTTAAATCCTATTCTATTTAATTGAGGATTTAAATAATCACCTTGTGCATTTCCTATGGAAATTTTCGGCCCTCTCTCTTATTTTCCTACTTGGAGATTTAATCTATTTGTTCCCTTGTTCATGGAATATTCATTGTTTTGTTTCCTAAGTTATGAATATATTCTCTCCAAGTAGATAACAAATAAATTCCTTGTTAATCCTACATGGATTTTTTGAAAATTCTTTCCTCTCCTATTTTATTCTTTTAATTGTGGGATTTATTCAATTTTATTTTTCCCCACAATTAATTAATTTCGAAACCTAACCCTAACCTTATTTAAACACCTAAACTAAACCTAGCCCCCATTCTCCCTCAAAAAAATCGCCCCCCTCCTCTCCTCCCTCAACCTCACGCCTCTCCCTCTCCCTCACTCTCCATCCTCTCCAAAAACTTCTCCCACCATTGTTTCTTGCATCAATTGTAGTGGATTTTCAAGAGTTCCCGACGAATCGTGCCAACGCTTGTTTCTACCATTCGTTTTTCTTGATTCAAAAAGGTATAACTAAGATTTTCTCCTCATCTCCTTCATTGAAACCTTATTCTTGATCCCTTCATGCATATAGTGAGTGTACGAATCATAGATCGCGAATTTAATCGGTGGGTATTTGTGTTTTGTATGAGATGAGTTATGAATATGCGTTTGTGAATGAATTTGTGTAAAGTTGAATGATTGGTTGGTGAATGATGTGTGATATTATAAGAACATGTTTATGAGAACCTTTTTGAGCATGATCTTGTGTTATAAGCATGAAAAATTATATTTGGATGATTGAGGAAGAAACCCTAAATCCTAATTTATGAGCCTGAAATCTGTGACGTTCGTACAACAGTTTCTGATGTGTAATTGACTTATCAAACGATCGAATTTTGATGCGAAAATTGTACTGAGTATATTTCAATGTGGTTTCTGTGTCTCGTGTGAATTTCAGCCCTTTTTGTCGAAAAATGGATTTTTAACAAATTTTTGAAGTTGACTGCGCAATTCTACCAGAAACTTGTGTTCTCGCCCAGAAAGTTTCGTATTCTGTTTGACCGTCTAAATGACCTCCGTTTGATGTGATTATTGAACTACATGAACATCGGACAATTTCAGCCTCATTGGACATTGGATGAATTTATGGTGAATTTTTCAAATGAACTGCGCAATACTGCCAGAAATTTTATGTTCCGACCAGAGAGTTTAATTATTGATTTGACTGAATAAACGACGTGATTTCAGTGTGAAAAATTGTCTGGATGAACTTGAATGTGTCTTCCGTATTGTGACCAAAATTTAGCTTCATATGAGGTCGGGTGAATTTTTAGTGATTTTTACAACACTGTCGCGCAGTTCTGCCAGTTTTCTGCCTTGATAAAATGACACTTATTTCCAAGTTTAAAAGTATTATATGATGCATGTAAGTCCAAGGAACGTGTGTAACGATGTGATCACGTGTGATACGTTGAAATATATTATGGTGTATTTTTCCACCTTTGGACGAATTTTGGGTTGGGTAAATTGAGAATAACGATGAGAGAGAAACGATAGGACATGCATAGTAATATGATTTTGTGGAAGGCTAACTTGTGTTGTCGTTGACAAGGGTGATTGTGTTTTCATGAACTCGAGGAACGAGAGTTGCCATAAGTTGGATTGTGAATTGTTAAGCGAACGAGGTGGACTTTCTTTTCAAACCTCTTTATTTTCCGAAAAGATTATTTGGTGTTATAAGGGTGGTTTAACTGTTATGTCATGCCATGTTTTTATTTGTGAGATTGTTGTCTGATGCCTAGTTCGTCTGAGCTTGCTCCGTTAGGCTATAGGGCTGTGTTGTGAAACGAATTCGGGTCTGAGTAGGGCCGCAAATCCTATCAGGCTGTGTACACTGGTGGGATCGTGAGCCATCCTTGCTAGTCGGTCGGTCTCGTGGGCGAATAGTGTGGCCACACTTTCGTCGCACTGTGATATGATGATTGTGATTGATGGAATGATGTGAAAAGTGGGGAGATAAATTGTCTGGCCAGACTTGAATTGTTTTTGTGTTCTCGTTATTTTTCTTACTACATATAAAACTCGAGATCACTGGTCTGGATGACATAACTAATATAAAATATTTTCGGCATGAGCCAATTGAGTACAATAAGTACTCAGCCCTGCATATTATTTTTCTTATGTGCAGGTTGAGCGGGATGTTGCGGAGGATGTTGAGTTGGCCTAAAAACCTAGGATGCGTTGTGTCTTCATACATAGGCGTTATCCTTTACTCTCTTTAAACCTTATTTTCCGCTGCTATATTAACAACTATATCTCAAGACTTTAAATCGTTTCCGTATTGTGTTTGAACATGTATGGTTGTATTAGGTTTTAACCAAGTAATTACGTCGTTTTTGAAAATGGTGTTTTCCGTGAATTAAATTAAATGTTTTACTTTAAAAGTTAATTGGGTTTCTTTAAGTTTATTTTTCTCCGCTGTTTCTTTTAAAAGTATTTATCATGAGTCATTTCTAATTAATAGTAAAATTTTAACCTTAAACTTTTTAAACAAAAATGTTTTTTTTTTCTTTCTGCCTTTAAGTTAATTAAGTTTTCAAATAAAACGTTATCCTTGCATGTTGTATCACGATCGCCGCATTTGTAGTAACCCTAGTATGGGAGGTCGTGACAGGTGAAACTTCTCAAACGAGTATACTACCGCCAGCATTTACTTCTCTGTGGTGTCATAATTCTTCTGTGCCTGATTGAGTGTTTTTGATGCATAAGAAATGACATAGCTTTTCCCATCAATTCTTTGACCCAGCACTGCCCCCACTGCGTAATCGCTGGCGTCGCACATTATTTCAAATGGTAAACTTCAGTCAGGCGCCCTGATAATAGGGGCAGAGACTAGTTTATCCTTCAGTAGCTGAAAAGCTTCCTTGCATCCCTCGTCGAAAACGAAGTCAACTTCATTATGTAACAAATGGGTGAGTGGTTGGGCACTCCTCGCAAAATCCTTAATGAATCTTCTGTAGAAACCCGCATGACCTAGGAATCCTCTAACTTCTTTCTGATTCGTCGGGTAAGGTAATTTTGAGATCACATCAACCTTCGCTTGGTCTACTTGTATACCCCTCTCTGAAACTACATGCCCTAGGACAATTCCTTCAGGGACCATAAAGTGACATTTTTCAAAATTTAGAACCAAATGCTTTTCCTGGCACCTCCTCAACACTACATCCAAACTTGCTAGACAGGAGTCAAAAGAATTCCCATACACAGTGAAATCATCCATGAAAATCTCAATTCAATCCTCCAATAAATCCGAGAAGATACTCATCATGCACCGTTGAAAAGTGCCTGGTGCATTACACAGCCCAAACAGCATCCTTCTATAAGCATACATTCCGAAGGGACACGTAAATGTAGTCTTCTCTTGGTCCTCGGGATCCACGTAGATTTGAAAGTATCCACTGTACCCGTCAAGGAAACAAAAATATTGCTTGCCTGCCAAACGCTCCAGCATCTGATCAATAAAAGGTAAGGGAAAATGATCTTTCCTTGTCGCTTCATTCAACTTTCTATAATCGATGCACATCCTCCACCCAGTAACTAGTCGAGTGGGCACCAACTCGTTCTTGTCATTCTTGACAACCTGTATTCCTGACTTTTTAGATACCATATGGACTGGACTAACCCATTCGCTGTTGGGTATGGAGTAAATGATTCCCAGTGAAAGTAGCTTCAAACCTTCCTTCAAAACTTCCTCTCTCATGTTCGGATTTAGTTTGCGTTGTGGATCTCTACATGGCTTCGCACCTTCCTCAAGCCTAATGTGGTGCATGCAAAGATCAGGACTGATTCCCACTAGGTCGGAGAGAGTCCATTATATAGCCTTCTTGATTCTTCTGATCACATTCAACAATTCCTCCTCCTGTTCTTTGGTCAAGTTGCTGTTGATGATAACGGGAAAAGTCTCATTCTCTTCTAGATAAGCATACTTGAGGCCTGGTGGGAGCACTTTCAGTTCTTTCTTCAGGGTACTTGCCTCCTGGGGCAAGGGATTTTTCTCTGTTCTATCAGATATTATTTCTTTCCCTGACCGAGAAGAAGCCTTCATGCTCGCCACATGGGGTGTCTTCCTTGACTTAGCTACTCCTGGATTTTTACAGAATTCCAAGACTGCTTTAGCCAGCTCTTCATCTGATAATTCACTTGTGTTCATTGCTTCACACCATCCAGCCACTTCTCTGTCGATAGAGTAACTCATCTCTGAATTTTCAATCTGTTCCTGCATCAATTCTGTCTCAAGATATTCCTGGACCAGGGGGTTAATAACATCGATAGCATGCAAATTTTCTACATCAAGTGGTTTCTTCATTGCTTCATCGATGCTAAAGGTATATTTTTCCCCATTGTAGTCGAGGCATGTAGTTCCATCAAAAACATCAATTATGGTCTTGGCTGTACGGAGAAAAGGCCTCCCTAGAAGTACACCACTAGACTCAGCAGACTCATTGTCACTCATCTTTATCACATGAAAATCAGCTGGGTACAAGAAATCTTGCACTATAACTATCACATTCTCAAGCACTCCTTCAGGGCAAATACACGACCTATCTGCTAGCTGGATTACCACTTTCGTATCTACCATACTTACTCCTACCAGTTTCTTGTAAATGGAAAGCGGTAACACATTTATTGATGCCCCTAAATCACACATTGCATGCTCAATTTGTACATCACCAATGGAAATGGGTAAGGTGAACATACCTAGGTCAGTACATTTTGAAGGCATCCTTCATTTTTGAATCACTGCGGATGCGTTCTCGCCTATCAGGATCTTCCCACTAGGTCTGGTCTTCCCAGCTATAAATGCCTTAATGAACTTGCTAAATACTGGTAACTTCAAGGCTTGTAAGAACGACAAATTAATCTCCAGCTTCCCAAAGATGTCCATGAAGTCTACCGGTTCTTCCTTCTTTTTCCTAGCTTCCCCTCGATGTGGGTGTTGGGGTTTGGAGCCCCTTGCACAGCGGAAGTCATGCATTCACAAATAAATCATACATACAGATCTATTTGACTGATTATGAGATTAATTAACTACATGTTAAACAATAAAAAACATGCTAGAATGCACATAAATCATGTAAAAGGAATTAAAACCTAAAACATGAATTTCCTACGGTTTAGGGTTACCAATCTGATTCTTCAAAGAATCGTCGATTGCTCGCGCCTTCTCCACGTGATGTTCTTCGTACTCAACCATGAATCTTCTAATCTGTATCCCGAACTCAGAATCTAACCTTTGGGTGGGCAAAGCTTGTCAGAATCTAACCTAGAGAGAGGGAGCACGAAATTTAATGATTAAATTCATTAATTTTTGTCTTCTATTTAGTCTCCTTTATATAGAGTTATGTTGGGCCAGATTAGGGATCCATGGATGTTGGACTTGGGCCAAACCTATTGGACTTTTACTAATTAAATTGAGCCCCAATTTAATACAAGTCCAATAGAATATTATTATCATCCACTATAGTATAATAATATTGACTGCCCGTCCAATCCCAAATTACGAGTAATCCGGGGCTTTACCTCTTTAATTTATTATTTCCCGTGTTTAAGATATAAATATCCATTAATTAATTTAAGTCTGCTAATTAACTTTAATTAATTAATATATTTTTTCAAGAGTTGTCTAGTTCAAAATCTTTATTTATTATTCTAGAATAAATTCCAACCGGCCGGGTTTCTGAATAATAAAACCTTTTTCGAACACCTCTTGAGGATATTATCAAACTGGACTCACCCAGCACACGATTCATTGCAATAGCAATACTAGCACCTCTAGACATTAATCACCACTATCCAAGATATTAGGATTCTTGGATTGCGAAAAATCCACACCATTTGATAAATCAAAGTAGTGCATAATCAATATCGTATTCTCAATGTTATATCAACAATGATTAAGAAATAACAATCACCGAGACCTCATCTTTCAGTAAATAGAAAGAAAGACTTATCTCAACTGTTAGATCCTTCAGTGCTATACCACACTAGTGTCGTTTATTTCCTAAGGTAAGGAAACATGCGGACTGACACTGCAACCTTTCACGATAGGTAGCCAAAGCCTATCTAGGTTGTGAAATTCTATTTCTCTTCTACAAAGGACCGACTGCATCATCTTCTGTGAACGTCGTTCACGACCAGTCTACTATGCAGAAGAACTAGACTTATTTGCTTCTTATACATTTAAATGTTTGAGAAACATCTTATAAATGCATAAGCAAACACCAATGCGATAAAATTAATTCTTCTCGCCATGGGTTAAAAGTGGATTGTAGAGTTTATTGTATACAAGCAATTCTATCCGTGCAACATGCTCGAAATATGCTTTTCAGTATACCAATCCTAACAATCTCCCACTTATACTCAAAATCATGCTTTCGAGTATACCCACTGCCAAAACTCTCCCACTTATACTCTAAGCAGGTTTCGAACCATGATACATCGAACTACCATACTTTTCACCTCATGTGTAAATCATGTTACCATATAGGCATTTTGTGAAAAAAATTCGGCCTGGTTGTTCTCTGATCATATCTTGGTACCCATAATGTCTCACTGCGCACTTTTCCTTAATTAATTTCATACTCCTGCTATATGAGATTGTTTAGCTTCATCAGCTCTTGTTTCCCTTGATTTAGACATATGACTAGAGTAATTATAACAAAATATAATACTCATACACATACTCGGAATCACGGTCAAAGATATTAGGAAGTTAATGAGAATAACAACTACCTTAGTAGTTTCTAATGAAACCACACTTGTAATTTTTATGATAGAGTCTGTGATGTAATCACACTCCTTCATGACTCAGTTTTCAACTCCTAACGTTAACACATAGTCAGAGGATAACTCGATCATCAATCAATTATAAAATTGAGTCGATATAACCTAAAGGACATAACATGGATGTCTGGTAAACTAGAGCATACCGTTTAGTCTTCTTCAAGTACTATAGTATATTATTTACCCAATCCAATGTCCTTGGCCATGGTTAAAATGATATCATGCTTCTATGCCAACGACAAAGCTTATATCTAACTTAATACACATCATAGCATATATGAGACTTCCAATTATGGAACTTGTCTCATTTTTCTTGATCTCATTCAATGTCGAAAAATACTTGACTAGAGATAAAATAATTCCGTCTAGAAAAAGAAAAACATTTTCTTGGAATTTTCAATGCTAAAGTGTCTAAGTATTTTGTAGATGTAAGATTCTTTAAGGAAACATACATTCTTTTTCTAGCAATCTAATGACACGGATGCTTAGAATGTAACTAGATTATCTTAAATCCATCATCCTTAAACTAGGTAGACGACCAGTTTCCTGCGCTAGATAACCCTCTTAGTTGTTTATCAACTTTTATAGATGTCATCATCGTAGAGTACCAAGAATACCTAATATAGTGCACTTTCAACTTTCTTGCCCTGTATTACATAACCATTAAGATGATCCATGCAGATGATCTCCTCGAGACTTCTACTTAAAGAAAACTATCTTGACAATCATAATTCTATGGCAAAAATGTAGGCTATAATAGACAATATACAGATCGACCTAGGCAAAAATGGCAGGCGAGAATATAATTCTCTCTGGGTATAACCCTTTGCCATTATTCTAGCCTTTTGAGATCCATGCTTACACTTGCAGGTCCACTATCTCCCACTGACTGAAATAGTCTATGGGTAGTATCGCATGTCTTGCAAACATTCTTGTCTATTTAAGATTATTATTCAGAATCTATCATCTTATCAAGAATGATTATTTGAATTAGTCATTGCGTCCTTGTAGTTACAGGGATTATGTTTAAGTTGATCTAAGACTGAGTCTTAAGACTCTTTTAGACCCATGAACTTATTATATTCGCAAAGAACGCTCCCACTACGACACGACTCTTACAATCCTAGGTACAAACGTTGATTTTCTTAGTGCATAAGTTTCTAATGGTATGACTTCTTGGTTAAGATGGAAAATAGATATTCTCATTTTCTTAAGAATGATCATGTTTGTTAGGCTTGTAGTTCTCCCTCATAATCTTCATCAAGGAATCTAGTATTCGTGTAAACAAACACATATCTTGCCGTGAAGATTATAGAACCTGTACCTTTTCTATCATTTGGGATAACCTTAAAACATACCTCAGTACACAATTCTAGTTACTTGGATACCTTTTCCAAAACATGTGTTGGAATAACTCCACACCTTGAGATGTGCTGGACTAAACTTGCCTCTAGTCCACAACTCGCGTGTTGTAGAATGTACTGATGTTATGGTAGTTTCTTTAAGGTATAACTAATTGTTTCCAACGTATATCCCATCAATGATAAGGTGTTATTGAGTAAAACTGTTCACTTATCGAACTTGTCTTCGAGAGACTTCGATATCTTCTTATATGACTATCCCATTCTTTAGAAGAATGCTTGGAGTAGTCAACTAGGATTTAACTCCCACTACTGATTTTAACTCATTTGCTCGTCTCCTATGGTGTAAACCATTGAGACTTACTAGTCTTTCTATGTTGCATCTCTATAAGTATTCTGAATCCCTTGAACCACCAAAGGATTTGAGTTAGACAAAATTAGTTTGAACAATTACTAAGTATTTTCTTGGCCTTATGTTTAAGTACCATAAATACTTTATCATTCATTGTTTAAGAAGTTGAACTGTCAAGTTAAACTCAATCTTTTTACAATTATATTGCTTAGATACTATGATGTATAAATTGTTTTCTATGGTACTATGATAGATATTCGATCCACATTTCTCAATAATGCAAGCATTATAAAATGAAATTGAACATCGTTTAATCATTAACACGTTTAGAAACTGAAACTGAATTCTTTCCAAACTAAATTTTACCAATAAAACAAAGTCTTATACATCAAAAACAAAACAATAAAGTGAGCATAAAAAATAGCTCCCACTGCAACAACTGCCCAACTGGATCTAGATCTCTCTTTTAGAAATTGCATTGTTATCTAAGTCATTGTCCTTCTGTAGAAGAGGTCAATCCGACTCACAATGCATCTTCTCTTTTGCCTTTTCACCCAATTTTTCGTGCCTTTATAGCTTTCATTGATGACAATTCAGCTCTTCCCTCTTTCCATTGCTAGTCTTCTGTTCGATTGAACTAAGACATAGGAAAGATGCGGCCTTGATGAATTCGTCAGCTATCAAGTTATCTTCCTCCAAAAGTAATAAAGTGAATACAATGCTGAAGGTTTCCAACTTTTCAGTAACAACCTTCTTGTACTCACTTCCTATTACATTTGGCGATGAACTGAGTGTAGAAACTATTTGAGGAACTGAATCAGAAGATTCATCAAAACTTTCTATCTCTTTTGGATGTTCCAATAGAATCTGGACAACGTCCTCATTGGATATTCCTTTATCATCAGTATAAACCAAGACTTATCTCACTACTTTAAAGAAAGTAGCTTGACTGAAAGTGCAGGTTTGTGTCAGGTGTCGTTTCGAGCAAAGGATGTAACCTACTGATTAGGATGGAAATCCCAGCTAAGCCTAAACCTGGTATAAAAAATTCTTCAACCCACTTCTACTGACTAGTATAGTAGGCGTAAGGGTCGAATCCCACAGAGATGATGCGTTTTGGTATCGTGGTGATATTCTGGAAGGTTTGGTTAGCTACCACGCTTTGGGTTGAGACTTAATCTAGGATGGAATTTAAGATGGTACTCTACTGACTAAGAGGTGGGAGAGATGTTTGACAGGTGGCTGTGTACGCGAGAGTGGGGAACATGATGTTTCAGAAACATATGGAAAGTACGAGTTCACTATAAAAGGCTAAACGGAATATCAGAGGAAAATAGGTAGTTAGGTGACTAGGCCTACAGATCTGAAAAGTAACAGCTGAAAAGTAAAGGACAAAAGTAAAAGTGGTTAAAAAGCAAAAGTGGTCCCAAAGTGGATGGAGATGTATTCTTCTTCAACATGAATCAATTCATATCAGCAAATCCAGACTTATCACCATAGAAGCACAGATTAACAACTTCATGAACACAGATCTACAATTAAAACTTCAAATCATAAGATCGAACACCGAAACTGCAACTAAACTTACTGGGTGACATGCAAGGTGGCAGAAACTACGTAAACTAGGCCTTCACACTTAACCATTTCAGATCTAAAATCTAACAGCAAACTGAACTCATAAACTCAGATCTATCAATTCGGAAATGAAAACATGCTCGCAACAACTGGAAATTACCGTAACAACTGGATCTAAGCTATCTAGGCAGAAAGGAACGAAATCAAACCAGAACCGATGCAGAAAAACAGCTTCGTATCATAAAATCGTTTGGATCGCAACTAAGACTTCAAAGTGACCAAATATTGAAAGTGCAACAATTCCAACGTAAGAAAACAAGTGCGATTAACTAAGAAAGCAAATAAAGATTGTTTTGCCACTCCGGCGATGAAACTGTTAACACTACGATCACGCTGACTGGAAAGAAAAGATGTGGAACTCCGGCGAACTGATGGTCTTCAGGTGACCATGGCTGTGGCGAGGAATGAGAATATGAAGGATAATGCTGAAGGGTTGATCTACCGAAAAGAGATTGTTAACTAAGCGTAGAAGTTGATGAACTCCTTCCTTCCTCTTTTTTTTCTCTCTCCAAGTGGCTTCCTTTTATAGGGAGGCCTCCCTTGATTTTTAGGGTAGACTCTCTTCATGAAATGACCCTTTTGCCCCTTGCTTGCGGCTGATCTTCCCAGCTATCTTTCCTCTCCATCTCGAGCCTTCTTGGCATGCATCCTGGTCAGTATTGCACCTTTCTGACGCCTTTTCACCAGAATTATCCGAACATTCCCATACTGGCTAGAACACTCTCCCTGCACACTTTAGCAACTGTTTTGCAGATATATTCCAATTATGCACATTATACTGACCAGTAACCAAGGCCTAGAATACGACTTATCAAACTGCTCACACTTACCCCATGCTTGTCCTCAAGCGTGAAGAACAAACAAAAGAAGTAAGTCGAATTCTAGCCTGGTTACACCCCTGACCGACTCTATCCTAACCTAGACCCTAAACTATGACGCAAAGAAAAACACTAAAACAAAGACAAACACACATAAAAAACAATTGAAAAACACTTAAACACATTAACGCATCAATCGGGCTATATTTTCAACCATCCCTCCTCTTGAGATTAGGTGCAATCCGGCCTTAGACAACCTTGAACTTCCGCCTCCCCCCTTTTCCTTCCCAGTCAGTATATCCGCTCGTCAAGATCACCCAAACTCTCTTCCAAACAACAGATTCGCTCAGTCACTCATTCCTCACTGAGATGTTAGGACTGTATTCTCTCATAATGCTGAACCACAGATGCTTTGGACTTAGATCTCACGTGCGGCTACCGAAGGTTTTTAAAGCTTGTAACGGGGTTGTTGGCTTGTAGTGTTTGGGTGGTTGTTCCTAAGGCTCTAAGGTTCAAAAACCATTACTTTATTCTGATGCGGGAGAACTGTGTGCGCTCAGGCTCTTGGCTGTCACTTATGCTTGGCTGGACCTTTTCTGAAGTTGCTTCCCAACTGGTCAGTAGCGTCTTGGGGCTTTGCCACCCTTGTTCCTTCTCATTTTTTATTTTTTTGTGGTCAAGTATTTTCGACCATTTTCTTCACATTTTTTTCTTCTTTTCGTGGCTTCGCCCCCCTTATTCCTTCTTGTTTTTTTTAAGACCTGGAATGAATTCCTGGTCGATTTTCTCCTTACCTCTCAATTTTTTGCTCCAGTTGGTTTCTTTCTTGTATGTCCTTCTGGCCAGTGGCCTCCTTGCCTCATGCCTTGCACACAACAGTCCCAGTGTCTAGGGGTTATATCTGGGTATATACGGCTAGAAAGTGGGGTTCTACAGGGTGTCTTTTTGTTTTGGGGGGGGGGTTCCTACTTCCTTCAGTGTTTGCTACACGCGGTCACTTCACCTTAGGCAACTTGTGGCAGCCACTCTTTTCTTTCCCGAATTAGTGGAAAGTGGTTCCACTAATTCAGGAAAGTGTTATGAAAGGGGTTTGCTCACATACTACACAGATTATATTACCTAAAAAAAACACATAAAAACGAAAAATGAAAAACTAAAACTTAAAAAAAAAATAACTTGTGAGGTGGGGTGGTGGTCACGCGTTTCTCCTGCTCCTCCTCGGTGCAGGGACTGGTGCAGGTGGTTCCTCCAAATCCCCTTCCTCGTTTTCGGATGGTTCTTCCTCAGATTCCTCTTGTTCTTCTTCTTCTTTGTGCTCTGCTTCTTCTGTCTCGGGTACTACCTGCTCTGATACTCGTGGTTCATTAGTTCGGCCTCCGTGGCCATTCGGTCCGGCTTCTCTCACTAGCTTCCCCGTTCCCAACTCCTTCAAGATTCCTTCCATCATGTTAGTCAGGCGAGCCAACTCTGCCCTAGCTTGTCGATTTTCTTCCGCCAACTCTTCCACTGCCTTCTCTAGCCTCTCCTGTCTCTGCTCTTGATCTTGTCTCCCCGGATGTGCTGCAGATCTCCCAGTCGGTATAGCCTCCTTGTCTCATGTACACAGCATTCGTCCGGACGAAAAATGGAGTGTCAAACAACCCAGGGGGGGTCTACCATGATCTGGGGAGATAAGCCTTCAGCCTCTGTGATGATGATGTTGTTTCTGACTAACACTCCGAAGATATGGCAGAGAGTGAGGTTTCTCGCTGGGTGGGTGGCAATTAGATGGCATTGGTACGCTATCCAGAATCCTAGATGTAATTTCCTTCCGCGCTTCGCGCACCACAGAAGGTATAACTCTGTCATTGATGTTCTTACCACAGAGTTGGACTGGCCCAACAAATTGAATTCCAAGTGAAGCTGGACTAGGCGTAGAATTGGGTTATTGAAATGGATTGAGCGAGAGAGAGTGGATGCAAATACCCCAGAGGCTGGGTGAGTTAACTCTTCCCACGCCTCCTGGGGTTCGAAATCTACGTGCCTATGGGGAATTCCCCATTCCCTGCTCCGCCACTCTGATCCTATCGCCTCCTCCAGACTGCACATCCCCAACCTTACTGTCCACTCAATCAGATTCATACTTATTTCCCCTCCAAACAACCCGAAACTTATAGAAACCTCATCCAAATCTGTTGTGACCCTAAATCGGAATGTGGTAAAGAACACATTTGCTAACCTAACACTGATCTTCGGATTCCCATTCTCCAACAACCATTCGAATCCTAACGCATGCAAATAAGAGAGAAACTGCTCGCGGGCTCCCAATGCATCCAAATAGGGAATATGAAGTACCTTTCCGCTTTTAACCTGCTTACTCCCTACATCCTTGCCATCGAAGACCTTTTGTAGCTTCTTAGAGTCGAATAACTTCATTTCCTCCACCAGATCGTCAGTAAGGTCTACTGACCAGCGCCGGTACCGCAATCTCTCTACCGGGATGCACTAGCTCCCAATGATCGCGCGGGAGTTGTTGCTCACTACACTCCTCATTCTCCAAGGATATGTCGCTATCTGAGTTCGACTCTTCACTGATAGCGTATTCGCTATCACTCTGTTCCCTGCGGCTTGGTGGGGTTCTCTGAACGGCTTCAGTTATGACTACGCTTGTATTTGCTGTGCGCTGCCTCTTGACACTGGGTTTCTTCTCCATAAGAGCTTTCCCTTTTCGCTTCCTTTCTTCCTGATATCTAGTTTCCTCTCCATCATCCTCATCTTTCTCTTCTTTGGGTTCCTTCTCAGATTGTGTTGAAAATTGATCCTGGGCAGTAGGACTGGTCTCCTTGTGGTCTACTGACCTGGATGTGAGGTCCAGACCCTCAGCCATCCCGTCAGCCTCTTCCCCTTGGCCACTCAGCGTTGGAGAGATCGCTTCGTTTTCCCTTGCAGTATCCGCTAAGTCAGTAGTAGGTAAAAACTCCTCCCCAGGTTTTGTGGGAGTAGCCCTTTCCTCATCACTCAAGATCTCCACCGGATCTGCCTCTGTGTTTGGATTCACCTTGCTAGATGCCCACTTTCCGAGACATCTTTGTGATACCCTCTCTGGCTTCGGCCTCTCTGCCCTCGGATAGCGCTTCAACACCAACTTCCTCTTCACTGCCTTTGGTTTCGTCACCGGATGTGCTACTGGTTCTGGTACCTCCGCTCTTGGTACTGACTCTTCCTCAATATGCTCATCACTCTCCCCCACCTCTGTCTGGGGAGTTTCTAACTCTGGCTCTTCCTCCCCTACTGCCCTAGATGTGAGGTCCAAATCCTCAACCATCGTGGCAGTATCATCTTGCCTTTGATTCACTCCATCCAAAATTGCCTGAAATTCGTCATCATTCATTAAGCCTTGTTTCTTGGCCGTCTCATTCAAATCTATCTCTTCCCTCGCTGCTTCATGAGGAATGGGTTCCGCTGTTGGCGTTTTCTCTGGTTCATCGCCTCCCTTCTGGCCCTTTTCCTCCTCTCTTCTTCTCGCTTCACGTTCTTCTGCGTCGGAATCGTAATGGGCGGAGATGGGGTCAACCTCCATCGAATCACTCTGTTGTGGAGTTTGGGAGGGATCCGCAGACTCAGGCGGTGCGATAATTGGGGGAGATTCTCTTCCTGGTGAAATTTCGGAGGAAGTCGGAATGGAGCTGGGTGGTTGTACCGTGGATTGCACAATCGGTTCAGATGGGGTTTCTCCGGTCATGCTCCATTTTCCCCTGATTTGACTAAAACCGGCCAGCGCCGCCGCCCAATCTCTATTAGGGTCCTGTTGTCGAAGGAATTCCGCCATTGCTTCCAAGGAGACCATTGTTGGCGCCTGAGGAGTCGGCTCCGGTAGTTGCGGTTCTGGTTGTGGGCTCGACGACCGTCCTTCCCGCGGCGGTGGTGATTCTGGAGTTTCTTCCCTGCGGGTTGAAGTGGGCTTGATTTTCTTTGCCCATGCTTTCTTTCCCATGTCTTAGATCTGTGATTTTCTGTGTGTAATGTGGGGGTTTGGTGTTTGTGGAGAGATGGTGAGAAATTTTGCAGAGAGAAATTGCAGGTGAGGGTTTTGAAATGAAATGCGAGAGACGGTGTGGTTATGGAGTTGGAATAGGCAGTTGTGGGTTGTAACTGGCTGCAGGCGGTTTTCAGGTTGCGTCGATTCGAGTGAGAGACGGTTGGTAATGCTGGTCTCTGATTGGACGTTGCCTCTCATTTCTCTGCTCACGCGCCCTGCCAGCCACTGTCACCCTGCAAAAGCTCCAACAAAGTCCCAATTCAAATTCGGCCCTTTAATGATTCCCCCCTATATTTTCCTAGATTAGAAACAAAGTAAAAAGGACACTTAAATAAAATAGGAGTTTCACCAAAATGGGATTCTGATGGTCAGTATATACTCCAAATTAATAGTTGAGGTCCGAAAATATTTTTGGGTTTTCTAAAAATTAACTAACAGGCAAAGATTAAATTAACTACTACGTATTTACACTATTTACATCTCCCTTAGGAAAATTGAAATTCTACTTTGCCAGCATATGTAAATTACGCTAAAAGGAGCTAGCCCAGTGGAATTCCAATCCCTATCCTACCGGTCAGTATGAAACCTGAGTATGTGGTTGCAGTTGAATCTCATCCACCACAGCCATATCACTATTGTCCCTAAATACCTTTAGCCTATGCCCATTCACAATAAAAGGTTCAGAGTTAGGAAGACTCCCTGAAATCTCCACTGCTCCATTAGAACGGAGTGCAGTGATGACATAAGGCCCTGTCCACTTCGACTTGAGCTTCCCAGGCATGAGCTTCAGTCTTGACTGGAAAAGTAGTACTTTCTGCCCAACATGGAGATCCTTGGTCCTCAGATTCCTATCGTGCCACAACTTGGTTCTCTCTTTGTACCACATTGCTGAGTCGAACGACTCCAATCTAAGTTCCTCTAGCTCCTGCAACTGCAACTTCCTTTCCTCTTCACAGGCTGTAGTATCCACATTTACTTGCTGTACTGCCCAGTATGCTCGGTGCTCAATCCCGACGGGTAAGTGGCACATCTTTCCGAAAACAATTCTGTATGGGGACATTCCTATGGGTGTTTTATAGGCTGTCCGATATGCCCATAGAGCTTCCTCTAACCTCACGCTCCAGTCTTTCCTAGAAGGATTGACGGTTTTTTCCAGAATCTTCTTTATCTCTCGGTTATAGATCTCGGCTTGACCGTTTGCTTGCGGATGGTAGGGGCTGGATAATCTGTGGTGCACACCGTACTTCTTCATCAAGGCTTCGATGGTGCGATTACAAAAGTGGGTGCCTTGATCGGATATTATGGCCCTGGGTACTCTGAACCGACTGAAAATGTTACGTTTGAGGAACTTGGCTACCTCTCTTGCTTCACACGTACTTGTAGCCTTGGCTTCTACCCATTTGGAGACGTAGTCAACTGCTACTAAGATATACAAGTTCCCATATGACGAGGGAAAAGGCCCCATGAAATCCATCCCCCGTATGTCGAACAACTCACAAACAATGATCGGGACTTGTGGCATTTCATCTCGTGCTGATATTTCACCTGAATTATCCGAACATTCCTATACTGGATAGAACACTCTCCCTGCACACTTTAGCAACTGTTTTGCAGATATATTCCAATTATGCACATTATACTGACCAGTAACCAAGGCCTAGAATACGACTTATCATTGACCTTCTTCCTCAAAGAACTTATCGAGTACATGCATAAAATGCATTCTCAGACTTTCTTTGTAGACTTTTGTCGAGGAAATGGAGGACATGAATTAGTGAGTACAAACTTTAAGTTTTCAGCAATGAGAATCTTATCCATTTAATATTTCCAGTCTACATAATTTTAGCCTTCGAGTTTGATTTCTTTAAGGTTCGCAGACATTATTAAGAATTTGGCTGAGAAGAAATAAAACTGTTTATCACATACTATGCTTAATACATAATCGCAAACAACCACAAAACAATTTATGTATCTCGCAATCGTGAAAACCAAAATAAGTACGCCTCTAGGGAGGTCATACAAATTCGGATTCCAACAAATTCCTGGTCACAATAGCGACAGATAGTTCAGAGACCACTAAGATGGCATGGCTGCCAAATATTGCCTAAGCATTTACCATAAATATTTGCATCTGGGAATTTCATTTCTGTTTTGATACTCCTTCTAGGGAAGGTCGTACGCCACTAACAAAATTCCATAGCTATCTTATAAATATGCTTAACATACGAACTTGCAATTTCGTAGGATTATGGCTCCCACTATGGTGGGTCGCGATAATATTAGAAACAAGCTTCTAGTTTAAGCAATCTACTATAAAGATGTCTAATCTTATGAACTTGCTATTTCGTAGGATTATTGCTCCCACTAAGGTGGGTCGCGAAATTGCTTCATATATAGACCAATTTATGGAGACCATATAAAACGCACTGTTGTAATTATCGCTTAGTCATTTCAAACATGGTTTTTGCATAATTATCACATAAGTAGATAAGACAGATAATCCACTTATAACAGATTAACACCAAATAAACAGATAAATCTATTTACTTCATGGTAATTAATCATACAGGATAATTATTAAAATTATTTAATAAATCTAGGGAGATTTAATTAAATAAAGTTGGTAATTAATCACACAGGATAATTATTGAAATTATTTATCTTGGATAATGGTTATCCAAATTAATTTAGGATTTATCTAGATAGAGTTGGTTCTATCTAAATCCTCTTAGTATCATTCTAGATTTTACATGGGTAAAATCAAATCCTAAAATTCAAGATAATACTGACCTTGGATTATCATTATCTAAATCATATTAGGATATTTCAGGATATAAATAAATCTCTCCAAATCCATAAGATAAAGATAAAATCCAATCATTCTAAGATTTAAGAAAATCTTAGATTATTTAGAATTAGAAACTAGAATATATCATATCGATTAGGATTTATTCTATATAAAATTAACTTTATCGAAATCCAAGTAGATTAGGATTATCTAGTATTATCTTTATCCAAATTTATCTAGGATAATTTCTAAATAGAAATAAATCTATTTATATCCATAAAATTAGGATAAACTAGAATTAATATTGATTAATTCAACTATAATTTAACTTGATAGAATTAAATCTATCTTAAATCCAAAATATAATTACAATACTGGATTAACATATATCTAAATCTTCTAAGATATATTCTAGATAGATATAAATCTATCAATATCTATAAGATAGAGGTAAATTTAATTATCTAAATCTACTAGGATATTTTCTAAATAGAATTAATTCTATAAATATCCACAAGATAAAGATAAACATGAATTTTAATTATCCAAATCTACTAAGATATATTCTAGATAGATATAAATCTATCAATATCTACAAGATATGGATAAACTTAATTAATGTTTATTTAGTCTATCTAGGATTTATTCACATAGAATTAAATCTATATAAATCCATAAGACAATAAAATTAATTATTGTTATCCAAATTTAAATTGATATTATTCAAAACTTATTCTAAATTTTATCTTGAAATTAACACCAAAACTAATCCCTAGGGTTTAGGAAACCTTAATTAATTTTGAATATGTCAACAAAATTAGTTCTTAGGATTTAGAAAACCCTAACTAATTTCAGAAAGCTGTGCCGCCACACGAGCCCGGGAATTGCCACCAACGGGCTCCCACTCGATCCGTAGCAGCAGCGGTTCGGGCGATGCTGCGACAACATCGTTTGTGCAGTTGTCGGTGCTACTGAGTCTTCAACCAGCTGCTGCACGAGACTGTCCAGCATATATACTCGCCCAAGCTTACGTCGCGTACAATTTGCAATTCACAAAATCTCCGAATTCATGCACGCATAAAATATTGGAGACTCCATCGATTATATGTAAATAATTACAATCAAATCACGCCGCATACAATTGCAAACAATTCACGAACATACAATTACCCAATTATATAAAAATAAACATAGGTAATGATTACTAATTATGATAATTGAATCTCCCAGAACATATTCACGTAAATTGATCCTTGCAATTTGGTGAGAATTGATTCTCGCAATATATTCATTGCGCAATTCTCCTTCCGTCGAAGCCATGGCTGGCCAGTTCAGATCTTCGTGTTCTTGGCGTTCTTCGTCATCGAATATTCATTCAAAAATAAACAACAAACACACAACGAAGAAATTCATGCATTCAAGCAATTCCAATAACATGAAATTAATCCACATAATCAGAGCCAAAAATTGGCTCTGGGGTTTGGAGCCCCTTGCACAGCGGAAGTCATGCATTCACAAATAAATCATACATACAAATTTATTTGACCGATTATGGGATTAATTAACTACATGTTAAACAATCAAAAAAACATGCTAGAACACACATAAATCATGTAAAAGGAATTAAAACCTAAAACATGAATTTCCTACGGTTTAGGGTTACCGATCTGATCTTCAAAGAATCGTCGATTGCTCGCGCCTTCTCTACGTGATGTTCTTCGTACTCAAGCACGAATCTTCTAATCTGTATTCCGAACTCACAATCTAACCTTTGGGTTGGCAAAGCTTGTCAGAATCGAAAAGGACTTAACTAGGCAGAAGACTGAACTTCAGTTCCGTGAAACTGAAAATTTCGTCAACTCCCTAGAGAGAGGGAGCACGAAATTTAATGATTAAATTCATTAATTTTTGTCTTCTATTTAGTCTCATTTATATAGAGATATGATGGGCCAGATTAGGGATCCATGGAGGTTGGACTTGGGCCAAACCTGTTGGACTTTTACTAATTAAATTGAGCCCCAATTTAATACAAGTCCAATAGAATATTATTATCATCCACTATAGTATAATAATATTGACTGCCCGTCCAATCCCAAATTACGAGCAATCCGGGGCTTTACCTCTTTAATTTATTATTTCCCGTGTTTAAGATAGAAATATCCATTAATTAATTTAAGTCTGCTAATTTACTTTAATTAATTAATATATTTTTCCAAGAGTTGTCTAGTTCAAAATCTTTATTTATTATTCTAGAATAAATTCTAACCGGCCGGGTTTCTGAATAATAAAACCTTTTTCGAACACCTCTTGAGGATATTATCAAACTGGACTCACCCAGCACCTCTAGACATTAATCACCACTACCCAAGATATCAGGATTCTTGGATTGCGAAAAATCCGCACCATTTGATGAATCAAAGTAGTGCATAATCAATATCGTATGCTCAATGTTATATCAACAATGATTAAGAAATAACAATCACCGAGACCTCGTCTTTCAGTAAATAGCAAGAAAGATTTATCTCAACTGTTAGATCCTTCAGTGCTATACCACACCAGTGTCGTTTATTTCCTAAGGTAAGGAAACATGCGGACTGACACTACAACCTTTCACGATAGGTAGCCAAAGCCTATCTAGGTTGTGAAATTCTATTTCTCTTCTACAAAGGACCGACTGCATCACCTTCTGTGAACGTCGTTCACGACCAGTCTACTATGCAGAAGAATTAGACTTATTTGCTTCTTATACATTTAAATGTTTGAGAAACATCTTATAAATGCATAAGCAAACACCAATGCGATAAAATTAATTCTTCTCGCCTTGGGTTAAAAGTGGATTGTAGAGTTTATTGTATACAAGCAATTCTATCCGTGCAACATGCTTGAAGTATGCTTTTCAGTATACCAATCCTAATAGTGGGAACGGTTTCATTTGTTTCTCTGCACCCGTAGAACCTCCAGCTGAAAACTCATCAGTTCCTTTTCTCGCTACCTCATTCTCTACTTCCGGCTCTGGGTCTAGGAAAAATGGCTCAGCCACACTTGGTAAAGGTTTCTCCAAATCACCTTCCCGAAGGTCATCTATATTCCTAGAACCCCCTGCTTCCAAATTCTCGGACTCAGGAGTTAGATCCTTCCTTACATTGTCCTTCACGGAAGCTGTTTCTTCCTCCTTCCTCATCGCTGGACCTTCATATCTTCGCCCAGATCGTAAAGTGATCTGACTGATGTTAGCTCTGTCTGACGGCCTTACTGAGGCAGGGATCTTCCCTTCATTTCCTTGCATCTTGCTCAAGGATGTAGCGATCTGGGACATTTGCTTTGCCAACATATCCATTGCTGCCTTGTGTTCTAATTGAGCATCCTGGAGCTTATGCACCACGTCATTGTTGGACTACAAGTTGTTCTGCATATGCTGTTGAGAACTGACTAAATCATGTACCATATCATCTAGATTTCTTGGTGGTTTAGGATTAGACTGTCCTACACTTGGTCCTGGACCCAGATATGGACCACTTCCTTGATTCTGGCGGAAGTTTCCTTGACCTCCTGAATTGTTGTTATACTGATTTCCCGGCCCTTGATTCCCCTGGTAGGTAGGTTGGGGATTTTGATAATTCCCGGTGTAATTCCTTTGATGTGGCGGCAC
This sequence comes from Salvia splendens, assembly GCF_004379255.2. Classification (NCBI taxonomy): domain Eukaryota; kingdom Viridiplantae; phylum Streptophyta; class Magnoliopsida; order Lamiales; family Lamiaceae; genus Salvia; species Salvia splendens. The sequence continues at coordinate 15,140,094 of NC_056045.1, forward strand.
ATAAGAGTTCCCCTGATTCTGATTCCTGTTCCCCCAATTAGAGTGATCTCCCTGGTTCCGGTTGTTCCAGCCGTTTTGCCCCTCTTGATTTCTCCCAGACCAATTAGTCTGTCTTTCTGGTTGATGCGTCAATTGAGTGTTCTGTTGTGGAGGTGGCTGGTTCGGATCGTTGTCAGACCATCTAAAATTAGGATGGTTTCTCCACGGTGCATCCCTCTGTCTTCCGGGGTTCCAACTCCCATCTGGGTTCCAACTTCCCATCGCATTAGCCTGGGCCTGGTAATCTCCTTCGTGAGGATCATAATACTGTTGTGTTGGAATTTCTCCTGGACCTGGAGATTTATCCTTCACTTGTGCAGCTGACGGAGTAGTTTTCTCTATTGCATTCAACAATGCTTTCTCGAGCCTATCTATTCTTGCCTCGACTCTCTCATCATCCTGCTCCCTCAGTGCAATTGTTGATCCTCTCTTTAGAACATTCCTCGAGTTGTCGTATGCCTTTTTAGCCTCTATCAACTTTCCCAGAATCTCTCTTGCCTCGCTACCCCTCTTCTTCGTAAAATTTCCCCTGCTCGAGGAGTTCATCAAATCCTTCGACTCAGGGTTTGCTCCTTCATAGAACAAATAATAAATCTCTGCCTCGATCATTCTTTGATTCGGGCAGGCGTCCAGCAAACCCTTGAATCGTGACCAATATTAGCTCAACGACTCGTCGTAATCCTGCTTGCACTCCACTATCTCCTTCTTCAGAGCATTTGCCTTGTTGGAGGGGAAGAAATAAACTAGGAACTCCAATTTAAAGTCCCTCCATGTGCGGATAGAATCTGGGGGTAACCTCAATAACCACGTGTTGGCTTCCCCCTTCAAGGTAAAAGGAATCGCGCGCAGGCGATAGTCCTCCTCCGTTGCATCATTTGGCCTCTTCTGAATGCTACACAATTTGCTGAATTCATTTAAGAACTCGTACGGGCACTCATTTCTACGCCCAAAGAATGTTGGCAGAATGCCGAGCACATTCGTCTTGATCTCAATGGCCCTCTGGCGCAGATTCATCACTATAGCTTGGGCTGGCTCACCATCGAGATGGGCCGTGAGCGAACCAATCTCCGGATCTGGATCGACCACATGTGCCATGTCTCCTATTTCAGCCTCTTCTGTATCTGTCTGTGAAGATGACTTGGGATCCTCCCTTCCTGACGAACTCCAACTCTCGTCGCTTTCTGAACCAAACGGAAATGGATCTCCCATTGATAAACACGATCTGGTGGTGACCGTAGATGTTGTGTTCTTGACATGACAAATAAACTGCTCGTTCCTCCACTCAGATGAGTCACCACAGCGTCCAAACCGCGAGTCTTTGCTCATAAAATGAAAATAAAGGAAAAGAAAGAAAAATTAAGAACTATGTACACCAAAATTCTCTAAACACAATCACAAATTACGCCTTCCATCCCCGGCAACGGCGCCATTTGAAACACGCTTGTCGTTAGTGTGAGTGTGTGTATAATAAACTTCTAGATCGAGCTGCCAAGTCCAATGAATCCACTAAACACTAGGTCTAGGAACTAAAGCCGACGCGGAAGACTCTGTCGATGGACACACAAACTCTCGCGTTCAAAGATCCCTCAACCCGTTATACTATACACTAGTATAAAGAAGCAAGGGGTCGATCCCACGAAGATGGACACGTAAGAAAGCATCTAGAGATTTTTGGTTAGAAAACGGCTGCTGCCACGAAAACTTGGGTTGAGATATAACTACTTCTAGACCTAAGCACGAAATTAAACACTAGACCTAGTAAACTGTAAACAGCATGCAGACATCGAAGATCCTTAGATCTACGTAATTTTAAACTTACTTCCTAGACCAAGCAAACAATTACCAACTGCAGCTAAACAGAACGCAAATAGAAGTGGGGACCAACTTCCAGAAATATCAAGTACGGAAGAAAAACTGCAACTAACAAACTAAGAACCTAACTAACAATGACATGCATAACTTCAACTGAATCAAACACGAAGATGAAGAAAACAGAGCACATACCGGGATTCGAACAAAATGTAAAAATTCGGACGTCGGAAACTTGCAAACAACTGGAAATAAAACAGATCTACGTATACTAGGCGGAATGAAATGAAAACACGAAAGCTAGGCATAAATCTCAATCACTCTTCAAATCCAACGTCGGAAACTCAATCCACTCTGGATCCAAGCAAATTGAACCCAACAGCAACCAAAATCAACTCCATAGTTCCTGATTCACCCAGATCTACTTTGATCAACACCACATTCCAACGATTCCACCCAACCTCAGCAACCAACACGAAACTCAAAACATATAAACAGATAAAACTGAGACAATAACTTTACGACACGATATCTTAGTCATTTTTTATACCTTCACATCTTTCATGATGCCAATCACTCAAACCTCGACATGAATTTTGAGAGAGAAATAGCCCATACCTAGATGTTAACTGCAACTGAAGCAACTCTACTCCTTACAGAAAAATATAAATTTTTAAGCATCAACCAAGATAAAAATCCGGTGACTATCCAGATTCCAGCTACGGTAGGTGTTAGGGTTACCGAACCATTTTCAATTTCGTATCCAGTAAAAATACATCATGTCTCATAAAAGTCAGTTATCGCCATGCTTTAAATCCAATAAGATTAAACCGTTGAAAATGAGTGGAACCATCCGTCTCATAGTCATATATACGCTCATTATCACTAAATTTATGATCTATAATCAAGTACTAGGTCTAGAAATTTATGATGTACACGCTTCTATAACTCCACAAACCCCAACTGTAAGGTTAAATTCCATAAAATTCATTAATAACAACATGATTTCCCAATCCATACAATCAATTCATCCACAACTGAAAACAGTAACACAACACATCAGTAGAACAGAGTATTGGACAGACTAACCGGAAGAAGCGGCGGTGAAAAGGCCGCGGCCAACGAATAGAAAGGAGAAGGCGAGGAATGTGAGGGAAAACACGGTGACGGAAGCGAAGACTCAAGATCGAATGCCTTTACTTAGGCATGCACACGGGTCAGAAACCGCCGGTTCTGGTTCATGAACCGGCGGTTCACGGTTCATCATTCCCATGAACCGGAACCGGCCAGTCAAGGGTCCCTGCGGTTCCGGTTCCAGTTCAAAAAACCGTTGGTTTACGGGGCGGTTCAAAATCGCCGGTTTTTGGCCTGAACTGCCGGTTCCGGGCCGGTTCGGCGGTTCGTCATTTTTTTTTACATTTTTTTATTTGTTTATCTATGAAATGTGCGTAAATAAAATTAAAAAAAACACGATGAAAGTTGCAATTTTATTGAGATTACAAGTTACAACAATTACAAATCACAAAAACCTTGAGGTCTTGAAGTCTTAAACAAAAATTTAAATACAACGAGACCACTAGTCAACAACGAAGCTAATTACAAATTACAAAAAAAAATTAGAAGTTCTGAATAATAATTTTATAAGTATATATACTCTTAGACGGCGAAGGAGATCTTTCTACATAACTAAACTGAGGACACCTTTAGCAATTCAACTTCAAATGTTGAGTTTAGTCTAACAATCAACAATTATAGTAGAATTGTCAAAAGTTTCCCGTATTTAGCCTTATAGAAAAATCTATTTCATCGACTAGAGTATATACATATACAATTATTTAATTGTATTTGCATATTTTTAAAGTAGAAACAAATGGAAAAAAAAAGAAATAAAGGAAAAAGGACTTGAGCTCAACTTAAATTTAAAATTTAAGTTGAGGTGCCTACGTATCTCCAATGCTCATTTGCATTAGGGAATCAAAATCCACGTACTTCTCTTACCTTACTTACCTATTTGACTTGACTGGCGGTTGACGGTCGGCTTACCATTCATCCCCGGTGAATTCTTCTTGTGATCCCTCCTGATGATCATCCCAATCATTTTCTTGTTCTCTGACGTCAACTTTGGCCCAATCATCAAGTAACATCACGGCTTCCATATTTTTCACGGAGAGCTTACTTCTTGATTCATCCAACACACGCGAGCCAACACTAAAAGCGAACTCGACGGCGACAGTGGAAGCCGAAACAAAAAAAATCTCCTTGGCCATTGACGCAAGTATGGGAAAATCTTTCTCGTGTGTTCCCCACCAATCGATGACGTCGATTTGGGCGGGAGGAGTAGGACCTTCATCACCAAAGGAAAAGAGTGAATCGAAATATAAATCTAACTCACTTACCATACCTGAGGACCTTCCGCTGGTGCTGTAGTTGTATAGGTCGGCTAATTGAGATTGCGCGTCGGGGTCATCATAATCGGCTTGAAATGCGAAGCCAAAGTTATGTTGTTGAGGAGGGGGAGGTCTTCTGACTTGGTGGGTACTGTTATACTTGGTTTCATATTCGGTGTAAAGAGAACGCAAGTTAAACTCGAAGGTTTGTTGGATAATTGACCGGTTCGGGAGGTTTATTTAAAATGTTTCTGAGAGGTCTACTCCGAATTCGTCACTGGTATCCGATTGCAATGCTTTAAGTGAACCAAGATCAATAGAACTCAAATTGTTATAATAAAAATCTAAAATCTTGGAGGTACCGGCTAATTTCCATTTTGGATCCACGACCTTTGCAATCAAAAACACCGTTGGAATCTCACTGAAATACTTAAGCCATTTCTAAATCATATAATATAAAACACACATCAATTCAGGTGAAGAGTAAGCATTTTTCATTGCAGTTTTAAAACCAAATGATATATACATGCAATGCTCTAAAATACGAACAATAGAGCAATAATAAACACCCGATAATTCAACAGTTGCATTTTTGAAATATTTGAATGATAAGGCTCATTTAATGCATCGGTTTAAGGGTGAAATACATGCTACTTGATCGGTTTATCGCGCAAAACAAGTGTTAAATGTGCAGAAATACCACTTAACCAAGGTAGCAAGGCCGAACTGATCAAGCAAGTACAAAAGGCGATAAAAGGCCAAGAATCGGGGGAGTTGATCAAGGGGGAGCGATCAAGCAGTTAGGTGGGGACCGCTAGCTTCTAGAAGAAGAACACGTGAGGAAATGAGCTGGATATAGCGCACCATTTTGTTATCAAGGACGACGTTCTAGAAGGGGACACGTGCTGGAATATGAGACGCAAGGACGGAGCTGAGTCACAAATCTGTTACCAAAAAGCGTCGTCATTCTAGAAGAACAGCACGTAGCAATCAATGAGTCGCTCACTCTCAGAATGAGCGAATATTCCCTGTCAAGATCGTTATCCAGCTGGCGGCCGAATCGAGCTTATAAATAGAGGGTGTGCCACCACAACAAGGCATCCGAGACTTTACTTTCCGTCTAGCTTAGCTTAGCTTAGTTATTTAGCGTAGTTCAGCTCTCTAGCTTAGTTTAGTTCAGCTCTCTAGCTTAGTTTAGTTCAGTTCTCTAGCTTAGTTAGATAGCTTAGTTTAAAGGGCGACCGAAAGGGAGCGCTGCAGAATACTCATTTCTGTTAGCAGTATCTTAAGTTTCCCGCTGAGATTTTTCTCAGTTTTTACGGCTTTCTTAGATTCCAAAGTGTTAGCTTAGTTTAAATTTCACGTTGTACTCAGCTTTTAGTTTAATTAAAGTTATTTTCGCTTTTAATCCGCGCATTTACTTTTCTGTTATTACCTGCAATTCACTTGATCCAGTAGTTAAATTTCCATTGATCAAGCTAGCTAGTTTAATTCTGTCTAGATTAAAACCAGTAGTTAAAAACTCCCAAGTTAAAGCGTGGCAGCAGCCAACCCCCCTGTTCACTACTCACACACTCGACATACCAACTTCTCTGTGGGATCGACCCCAAACTTGCCGCTTTACTGTTAAAGTTGTACAAAATTGGGAGTTATAAATTACTTTGGCAAGGCGGAAAGGGCGAGAGCTAGATTGCATTGATTAAGTGGCAACGACATTTGCTAACTGATCCAATCGGTTCAGTTATCATTCCATATAACTTGATCCGCATTCTATTCGTATTTTTAACCTCTTTCCAAGTCCTTCCAAAATGGCGCCGTTGTCGGGGAAGCATGGTGTTACTTTATGTTTGTGCGTAGTGCGTAGGTGTATATAATTTTGTTTCTCATTTTTTTTATTTTTCCTGCCGTTGATGAGAAGGTACCACCAAGGCGATTACTGGAATCATCCCTTGATATACAGAAGAACTAACACTCAGTGGAGAGTCCAGGAAGCTGGCGTTGTCATCACTCGTCGCAGAGCCAAAGTTACCGGTTTTCCTGCCGTTGATGAGAAGGTACCACCAAGGCGATTACTGGAATCATCCCTTGATAGGTTCTAAAAAAATCAAATAAAGAATCTTTATGCGTCAAAGTAGAATTCAGACAATCATATGTCGAATTCCATCTATGAGACACATCCATAGTAAAATTCGTATATCTTACATTTTTTTATGGCAATATTTCTTTCAAGCTTTGCCAATAGCTGGCTTTTGATGGATTAATCTAACTGTAGTTCTAATAGGATTAACATGCTTTTGCCATAATTCAAGCGCATCTTGTACACATATATTTAAAATATAACATATGCATCTTTGATGAAAATACTTACCTCCAATAACCGGGCCACAAACCGCAATCAAATCACTAATACTTGCAGTGTTAGCAGTTGCATTATCAAAACCAACAGAAAATATCTTATTGCATAAATGAAACTCATTCAAACTTGAATAATTAAAGAAGCAATTTTGGGTGGTGTGTGTGGTGTCTCAAATTCTCTAAAACCAATTAAACGCTTGTTCAAAGTCCAACTATTGTCCACAAAGTGAACATGGGAGTGAACCGTAATGCCCATTTTCACTTTGTGGCTCAAGTTAAGTAAATAACGTGATAATTCAACTTTTTTCTCTAAATATTGTCTAACGGTAGATCGTTGAACGGTCATTCGACCTACTCTTTTGATAGCTACGTTTAAACCACTTTGCATAGTAACCTAAAATTTTTTATCAACATAAACATTAAAAGGAAAATGCTTCATTGCAGCCCATCTAGTCATAACGTCAACAAAAAGTTTTTGATCATATTTAAAAAGAGGCGTACCTGACGAACCTGAGCCACAAGGTTGGAAGTTTAGGTGGGTTTGGGTAGAGGTAGTGCCACATTCTACCGGATGCTTTGTCACCAAATGACGACGGAGGGTGCCATATCCTCCACCACTCGCAAATTTGTAGACTTTATCACAATAGTTACAATATGCATGAAACGCCGATATCTCTTCTTGAGAGTGTGGATCATGAGGGACTTGGAATCACCACCGGGACCTTCTTGTAGTGTTTAACTAAATATCAGATTTCAAAGCTTTTGTAGTGTTAGTGGGTGGAGGGGGAGAAGGCATCTCCTCATTTCCGCCGGTGCTAGACGGAATACGAGAATGAGATCTAACATCATTGTTGTCCGAGTCCGACGATATAGACACGTCGTACTCGTCATCTTGTTGTTGGGAACTACCACCGCCCCTCCCCTCACCTTGATGCATTTCAGCGAGTAGCATGACCATCCTATGATCTTCTTCTTTCTATAAATATTATATAAGTTGAAGTTATAAGTAGAAACACAAAAAAAATTTAAAACTCAATCTTATGAAATTATGAATTGTAATAATAATTTTTTAGAACTTACTTGCATGCGTTCAGCCGCCACTCGGGAAACCTCTTCCATAACTTCTCGACAACTAGGTCGTCTTGATTTTGAGGGACGACTACTTTGATATTGGGCAATTCCTTTGCCCCGATCGCCACGTCCCGGTCTACCACGAGAAGAAGACATAGTGATAATGAACGTAGTATGGATGGAATATGGAGTATTGAATAAATGGTAAATTACGAATACAAGAACAAATATAGTAGTAAGTAGTAACTGGTAAATAACTTGAGCAGTTAGAGAGAACGAGGAGAGAATAGAGAAATGAAGATTGAGAAAGAAATCCTTGTTAACACAAGAATGAGGTGAGTAAAAATGATGGGGGAAGTGGGGTATTTATAGGAGTAAAATTGGAAGAAATAAAAAAAAATTTCAAAGTTCAAATTCAGCCGGTTTACCGCCTGAACCGGCGGATCAGAGCAAAAACGGTGGTTCAGTCCACGGTTTCTGACGAAAACCGGCGGTTTCTGACCGGTTTTCAGGCCTATACACTGCCACCTACACTCTGCCACCTGAAAAAGCACCGGAACCGTCAGAAACCGCCGGTTTTTCTGCACACCTCGCCTGCAACCCTTCATCCTAGCCGGAATCTGCCCGTTGGGACCGTTGAACCGCCAGTTACAGTTCGTTATATTCCCGAACCTGAACCGGCCCGCTTGAACCGATGAACCGGCGGTTAACCGCCGGGCCAGTTCGGTTTGTGCATGCTTACCTTTACTCTTGCCTCCGCTGGATTACGATCCCCTCTTCATCGCCATGCCCTATCATTCACCGTGAGAAGCAGTCACGAGTGGAATCGGTGAAAATCGTGCACGCATTAACGTGATACGACGGGTAGAAAGATGTAACGACCCGCTAAGACGATATTATTAGAAAATAATATTATTAGCCTGATTATCTATATAAGTGACTTTTATGCGATTAAATCCAGGAAACGATAGATTGTTGTTGTTTGTTTTGACGTTAGGCAAGTGAATAGAACATGTAAATATATTACACCTATATGAATATAATAAATAAATAAATAAATAAGATCCTAAAACCAAAATTTTGATATCCGATACATCCCACCAAAAAGCCCAACAAAAGTTTAATTTATACATCATATGTTTAAGAAAGCGGATACATCATCGAATGCCACGAGCTTCAACCGGGTTCTTTCCTACACAAAATAAAACAATAAATACACAAATAATATAATAAAATAAATTAAACATAAAGAAAAAGAGTAGACAGATTCGATCCTGAAAGGATCAGATTTTCGACAGCAGCAATTAATGCTGCATTAAAATAAGATGTCAGGGTAGTCATCATTTTTCTCTGCCAGATGAATATTTGGATGATAATGTCAGACCACTTGTTGTACTCACATATATATACCAACCAGCCATCACTTTCACTACCCCACCTCCAACCAAACAACACACTCCTCCAAAATACTTCCAACAAAGCAGAAAAAGAAAGAGGACGTACACATCGCAGTGGAAAATTGCAGTAAAGTCTTTTCCTTCACATATAAAAAGGTAAGTAACAACAACATAAGTTTTTCCTTTTTTTTTCTTTCGTTCTTTCCACATATGCATATAGGCAAGATTTTAGCCCCTGCCAAAAACTAGCAATTAACAACTATAGCAAAGAATATAGAAATAGCAATTTCTAGCAAAGAAAAGAGGCTTATCTTAGACAAAATCTGCTTCCTAGAAATCTATTGCCTCATCACCAAAGTCTAGACTTTCCAAATCTATGATGGCCAAAATCAAATTTATAAATAAAGGTTGGAACTTTAGAAGATGTAAAATGGAGTAGTAAACAAGAAGAATAATGAATATCATTTCTTTACTTCTCGGAAGTCGGTGAAATGGCGACGGTAGTGGCCTCAGATGAGGAGGCAGCAGCCGTGGAGCCGATGGGAAGCTGCTCCGGCGTGGTAAGGAGGAGGCTGAAACTGCCGACTGTGCATGCACAATCGGTGGCGGCAGATCAGAGAGAGAGGGGGAGCCGAGAGAGAGAAATGGAGAGGAGAAGATGATGGAGGAGGGAGCCGACGGCGGCGGCAGTGCTGTGAAGAGAGAGACGACGTGGAGGAAAACACGCCGACTGCGGTGCGATGGTGGCGCCGGAGGGATGGATGGTCGACGTCGCGAGGTGTGAAGTTGGGTGAGGCGGCGGAAGTTCTGATTTGGGGGAAGTTTTGTGTGCAATTGAGGTAGAAGGTGATTAGTGATTAGGTGAGAGAGAGAGTAGATGATACGTGTGGTGGAAGGGGGAGTATATGGACTAATTTAGTTAGTGAAATGGGCTGATCTCTTTTTCTAATTAGATGTTGGGCGTTCTTTTATTTATTTTTGGTGAAGGAAGAGTGGGCTAGGTTATGGTTTTACTTTAATTATCCTTAGCCTTGAGGCAGTTTAAGGCTTAATTAAATTCTGTTGGTATTTAATCTACTGGATAATTAAATCTTTAGATTAATGTTGTTATCTTCCTGTAGGAAATTATTGATCTAGAATTTTATTCTTATTCATGTCTACTATAAGGTATATCTAAAATAAACAAATTATTTAATCCTTAATAAGACATGAAAAATAAATTCAAATTATTTCCTTGTTCAAGATTAGGAAGAGATATTTTATTATTTAATGTATTCATACATATCTATCCTTATTATGATCTTAGATATATAAATTTTAGGAAACTATTAAATTATTCTCATCCATATCATCTAGGAATAAAATAATCATTATTTATTTCCATAGATATAGATAATAATTAAAATATTCCTTAAATCTGGATAAATATTAGGAAACTATTAAATTACTCTCATCTATATCATCTAGGAATAAAATAATATTATTTATTTCCATAGATATAGATAATAATAATAAAAATATTCCTAAAATCTAGACAAATCTTCCAAAAAGATTTTATTTCCATTAAATAATAATATTTTAATGATATCTTTTAATAAAATAATCAAATAATCATTAAAATAATCCTTCATCGTTATCTCATCGCACGAGGTTCGCACGAACGATGAACGACGAAAATCCGACGAGTTCGTCGTCGGATCACGACGCATGAAGCGTCTCGGCCGTCTGGCTAGACCACCGGCTCGTCAATGTCTCGGCAGCTCTCAGCCAGCGAGACGCGCACAGGCGCCTCAGCTCTGGCCCAGCCGCTAAGTCCGTCTCGGTGTCGTGGCTCGTCGGGTCCCGCGACTCTCGGCCAGCAACGCGCACGACTGCGTCGGTGCTCTCAGCCAGTTGCTATCGCCCGTCTCATCCCTCCCAAGCCTGGATTCCCCTCTCGTCTCGGTACACGTCGCGCCTTACGGCGCACACGTCTCGCCACGACTGGAGCTTCGTCTCAGGAAGCCTTCTGCCTAGGGTTGGCCTGGTGTCTCGCGGTGTCTCGGTGGTTCTCGAACGAACCACCACTCCGCGCCAGTCACCGCCACATCGACCTCGACCCGGGTTCCATCTGGTGCGTGTGGTCTCGGCCGGCGGTGCGCACGAGCCCCCACTCGTCTACGCGTCGCCCCGTGATCACGGCTCCTGGCCCACTATCTCGACATCCCTACCTCAATCGCACGTGGTGCGTTCGAGCAATTCAAGTTCTTTGATTCGATAGTTCTTGAGTTCATCATGCATAAAATTAAACAAAAACACCAAGAACATGTTTCGCAATCAAATAACACATGCATACATGAATTTCGAGAAATTTAAATCCAAATAATCAGAGCCAAAGACTGGCTCTGATACCAATTGAAGGGGTTGGCAGCGGAAGCGTGCGTTCAATATCCGATCACATGAATTTGATCTATTTAGCAGATTATTTAGACAAATTCTATTCGCGCAATTTTCACATGTATCATGCTCATAACTTGAATTAAAACATGCTTACTACGGAATTAGCCAATATTTGTGTGGGCAAATCTCACCAACGTATTAGGACTTGAATAACGAAGACAGAACTCAGCTCACAGAGGAAGGTAATTTTCGATTTCTCTCTCTCAAAGGAGTGGACGAAAATTTGTGATTGGAAAAAGGTGTATATTCTGTCTCCTTTATTCTCCTATTTATATAAGTCACATATTGGGCCCAGTCAGGGATCTAAGGAAGAATTTGGATCAGGCCTCACCCAATTAGCTTTTCACTAATTAAATTGAACCCACAATTTAATATAAACTTATATTGGAATATTACAAGTAGCCACTACAGAAGTAATATTGCACTGCCTTTCCAAATCTGAAATTACAAGTATTCCGGGTTTCCTTTATTCGCGTTCAATTTATTTCTCGTGCTTAAGATAGAAACATCCATTAATTAATTATTGTCTGCTATGGACTTAATTAATTAACATATTTTATTCTCCAAGAGTGGACTTAGCAAGAAACTCTTATTTATTATTCATAGAGTAATTAAACTCTAACTAGCTAGGTTCCGAATAATAAAACCCTGTTTCGAGCTCCGCTTGTGGATGTTATCAAACGAGACTCTCCTCGCGCACGTTTCAACATAATAGCAATCCTAGCACCTCTAGATAATGATCACCACTACCCAATATACCTGGATCGTTGGGTTACGAAAAACCCGCACCTTTTGTAAGTCAAAGTAGTGGATACTCAATATCGTATGCTCAATGCTAACGTAGATTGATTAAGAATTAATTATCAAGACCTCGTCTTTCAGTAGATAGCATAAAGACTCGTTTTGCTGTTAGATCCATTCAGTGCTATACCACACCAACGTCATCTTATTTCAATAAGACTTAGAAATAATCGGACTGTCATTGCAACCTTTCTCGATAGGTAGTCTAGGCCTATCTAGGTTGTGAAATTCTTATTTTTCTTTGTTTAGAACTGACCGTGTTACCTTAAATTGGACGACGCCCACAACCGGTCTACTAAAACAAAGACTTCGACTTTGTTATGTTTGCTTATACATTTAAATATGCAATAAACAACCATTAAATGTAAAACATAACAACATTATGACAAAAATAATCTGTTGCATTTATTGGAAAATAACCATTAGAGTTTTACAGTATGCAATCACTCGAAAGGTGATTTCTAGTATACAAAATCCTAACAATCTCCCACTTATACTCAAAACAGCTTTCGAGTATACAAAATGGTAGTGCTCACGTCTAAATTTCTCCCACTTATACTGAAAGCGAGTTGAGGTCTTGAATGCGTCGAACTCCCATCCCTTCAACGTGGCAGTCGAACGGTTTCACCGCCAAAGCCTTTGTAAAAGGATCTGCCAGGTTGTTCTCTGACGCAATCTTGACTACTTTTATGTCTCCTCTCTGCACTATATCTCTAATGATATGATACTTCCGCTCTATGTGTTTGCTCGCTTTGTGAGCTCTTGGTTCTTTCGAGTTTGCCACAGCACCAGAATTGTCACAATAAATGGTGATGCTCTTGGGCAGATTCGAAACCACACCTAAATCCATAAGAAAGTTCTTGAACCATACAGCCTCTTTTGCAGCCTCCGAAGCAGCCACATACTCGGCTTCCATGGTCGAGTCCGCGATGCATTTCTGCTTCACACTCTTCCAAATTAAGGCTCCACCTCCTAAGGTGAACACATATCCTGAAGTAGATTTTCTCGAGTCCTGATCAGCTTGAAAGTCTGAGTCAGTATATCCCAAAGGACAAAGCTCGGCTGCATTGTAAACTAGAGCATAGTCCTTAGTCCCTTTATGGCATATCCTTCGGGTTGTTCCATGTAGATGGTCTTCTCAAGACTTCCGTTTAGAAACGCAGTCTTAACGTCCATCTGCCATACATCCCAATCCATATAAGTTGCAATAGACAACAGTATCCGGATCGATTTGAGCATGGTCACTGGGGAGAAGGTCTCATCATAATCGATGCCTTCCTTTTGGGTATACCCCTTGGCCACTAGTCTTGCTTTGAAGACTTTAACTCGTCCATCGGGTCCACGTTTACGTTTATATATCCACTTGCTCCCAATGACAGTACAGCCTTCGGGTAGGACGGACAAATCGTAGACGTCTTTTTCTATCATAGATTGTAGTTCCGAATCCATTCCTTTCACCCATTCGCAATGATCGACATCTGTCTGCGCCTCCGCAAAGTTCCAGGGATCTAATACATTGCTGTCCGAGGAGTGATCCATAGATTCTCCCAAACCAATGTATCTGTCGGGCTCTTGCGAGACCCTCCCACTGCGGCGCGGCACTACAATATTTTGAGTAGAAGTTGAAGTTTCGGGAATTGTTTGTACACTTGGTACTTGTTCTTGGTTAATGGAACTTGTGACAGAAGTTAGCTCATCAAGAGCCACTTCACTGCTGGGTTTATGATTCATTACATAGTCTTCCTCTAAGAATGTCGCGTGAGTACTCACAATGACTTTCTTGTCTCGGAGGCTAAAGAATTCATAGCCTTTCATCCTTCTAGGGTACCCTATAAACAAACATACCTCCGTCCTTGATCCTAGCTTAGTTGGATCCTTTTCCAATACATGAGTCGGGCAACCCGAAACCTTGAGATGTGCTAGATTGGGCTTACGCCCAGTCCACAACTCATATGGAGTTTTAGGTACGGATTTTGATGGTAAATTGTCTAAAATGTGACTTGCAGAAAGCAAGGCATGTCCCCAAAACGAAATAGGTAACCGTGCAAAACTCATCAACGAACGGACCATGTTTAACAAGGTCCTATTCCTTCTTTCAGCCACGCCGTTCTGCTGGGGCGTGCCCGGCGCAGTCCATTGGGATTCAATTCCCGACTCCGATAAGTAGTCCAAAAATTCGGCACTGAGATATTTTACTATTTAATGTATTCATACATATCTATCCTTATTAGGATCTTAGATATATAAATTTTAAGAAACTATTAAATTATTCTCATCTATATCATCTAGGAATAAAATAATCATTATTTATTTCCATAGATATAGATAATAATAAAAATATTCCTTAAATCTAGATAAATATTAGTAAACTATTAAATTATTCTCATCTATATCTTCTAGGAATAAAATAATATTATTTATTTCCATAGATATAGATAATAATAAAAATATTCCTAAAATCTAGACAAATTTTCCAAAAAGATTTTATTTCCATTAAATAATAATATTTTACTGATATCTTTTAATAAAATAATCAAATAATCATTAAAATAATCCTTCATCGTTATCTCATCGCACGAGGTTCGCACAAACGATGAACGACAAAAATCCGACAAGTTCGTCGTCGGATCACGACGCATGAAGCGTCTCGGCCAGCAGCGCACGAGTGCGCACATGCTCTCGGCCGCCTGGCTAGACCACTGGCTCGTCGGTGTCTCAGCAGCTCTCAGCCAGCGAGAATCGCACAGGCGCCTCAGCTCTCGGCCAGCCGCTAAGTCCGTCTCGGTGTCGTGGCTCATCGGGTCCTGCGACTCGTCCCTCCCGAGCCTAGATTCTGCTCTCGTCTCGGCACAGTTGCTATCGCCCGTCTCGTCCCTCCCGAGCCTGGATTCTCCGCTCGTCTCGGCACACGTCGCGCCTTATGGCGCACACGTCTCGGCCACGACTGGAGCTTCGTCTCGGGAAGCCTTCCGCCTTGGGTTGGCCTGGTGTCTCGCGGTGTCTCGGTGGTTCTCGGACGAACCACCACTCCGCACCAGTCACCGCCACGTCGACCTCGACCCGGGTTCCATCTGGTGCGTGTGGTCTCGGCCGGCGGCGCGCACGAGCCCCCACTCATCTGTGCGTCGCCCCGTGATCACGACTCCCGGCTTCCACTGTCTCGACATCCCTACCTTGATCGCACGTGGTGCGTTCGAGCAATTCAAGTTCTTTGATTCGATAGTTCTTGAGTTCATCATGCATAAAATTAAACAAAAACACCAAGAACATGCTTCGCAATCAAATAACACATGCATACATGAATTTCGTGAAATTTAAATCCAAATAATCAGAGCCAAAGACTGGCTCTGATACCAATTGAAGGGGTTGGCAGCGGAAGCGTGCGTTCAATATCCGATCACATGAATTTGATCTATTAAGCAGATTTTTTTAGACAAATTCTATTCGCGCAATTTTCACATGTATCATGCTCATAACTTGAATTAAAACATGCTTACTACGGAATTAGCCAATTTACCTTGTTGATTCAATCAAGAATCGATGATGGCTCGCTCCGTCTCCACGTGAAGATCTTCAATACAAGACCTCTGATCTTCTGACTGGTGTCCCGGACTATACGCCGATATTTGTGTGGGCAAATCTCACCAACGTATTAGGACTTGAATAACGAAGACAGAACTCAGCTCACAGAGGAAGGTAATTTTCGATTTCTCTCTCTCAAAGGAGTGGACGAAAATTTGTGAGTGGAAAAAGGTGTATATTCTATCTCCTTTATTCTCTTATTTATATAAGTCACATATTGGGCCCAGTCAGGGATCTAAGGAAGAATTCGGATCAGGCCTCACTCAATTAGCTTTTCACTAATTAAATTGAACCCACAATTTAATATAAGCTTATATTGGAATATTACAAGCAGCCACTACAGAAGTAATATTGCACTGCCTTTCCAAATCTGAAATTACAAGTATTCCGGGTTTCCTTTATTCGCGTTCAATTTATTTCTCGTGCTTAAGATAGAAACATCCATTAATTAATTATTGTCTGCTATGGACTTAATTAATTAACATATTTTATTCTCCAAGAGTGGACTTAGCAAGAAACTCTTATTTATTATTCATAGAGTAATTAAACTCTAACTAGCTAGGTTCCGAATAATAAAACCTTGTTTCGAGCTCCGCTTGTGGATGTTATCAAACGAGACTCTCCTCGCGCACGTTTCAACATAATAGCAATCCTAGCACCTCTAGATAATGATCACCACTACCCAATATACCTGGATCGTTGGATTACGAAAAATCCGCACCTTTGGTAAGTCAAAGTAGTGGATACTCAATATCGTATGTTCAATGCTAACGTACATTGATTAAGAATTAATTATCAAGACCTCGTCTTTCAGTAGATAGCATAAAGACTCGTTTTGCTGTTAGATCCATTCAGTGTTATACCACACCAACGTCATCTTATTTCAATAAGACTTAGAAATAATCGGATTGCCATTGCAACCTTTCTCGATAGGTAGTCTAGGCCTATCTAGGTTGTGAAATTCTTATTTTTCTTTGTTTAGAACTGACCGTGTTACCTTAAATTGGACGACGCCCACAACCGGTCTACTAAAACAAAGACTTAGACTTTGTTATGTTTGCTTATACATTTAAATATGCAATAAACAACCATTAAATGTAAAACATAACAACATTATGACAAAAATAATCTGTTGCATTTATTGGAAATTAACCAATAGAGTTTTACAGTATGCAATCACTCGAAAGATGATTTCTAGTATACAAGACCCTAACAATTATTATGATGATAATAATAATAATAATAATAATAATAATAATAATAATAATAATAATAATAATAATAATAATAATAATAATAATAATAATAATAATAATAATAATAATAATAATAATAATAATAATAATAATAATAATAATAATAATAATAATAATAATAATAATAATAATAATAATAATAATAATAATAATAATAATAATAATAATAATAATAATAATAATAATAATAATAATAATAATAATAATAATAATAATAATAATAATAATAATAATAATAATAATAATAATAATAATAATAATAATAATAATAATAATAATAATAATAATAATAATAATAATAATAATAATAATAATAATAATAATAATAATAATAATAATAATAATAATAATAATAATAATAATAATAATAATAATAATAATAATAATAATAATAATAATAATAATAATAATAATAATAATAATAATAATAATAATAATAATAATAATAATAATAATAATAATAATAATAATAATAATAATAATAATAATAATAATAATAATAATAATAATAATAATAATAATAATAATAATAATAATAATAATAATAATAATAATAATAATAATAATAATAATAATAATAATATAATAATAATAATAATAATAATAATAATAATAATAATAATAATAATAATAATAATAATAAAATAAAAAGTTTAATGAGAATTAATAATAATAAGAAACTACTAAATAATTAGATAAATATAATTTATCATAAGTAATAAAGTGTACTTTAATTAATATAATAAAATATAATAATAATAATAATAATAATAAATATAAATAGGCTTGAGACTTCCTCTCTAAATTAATTAGATTATTTTTCCTAAGACTAAAGTAGTACTTTCCTATTGTGATATTTTCAAAAGGGTACCTTCGCAAGTAAAGTCGGAACGAAAGATTCAAGTTAAGGAAACTAAACGATCAAGGTGAGATTTCTTATACTAAAAATACGAATTTATGAAAACTCGAACACATGTTCGTGATTGTTAAAGATGTTGTGTATGATGCCTATCTGTTTGGCTAAGGCCAAGTGAATTATGAATGATAATACAAGTCAAATTCGGGTCCCTGTGAGGGTGGTGTCCCAGCTCGGACTAGTGTACATGGGATAGCTCTGACCGTGACGGCAAAGAAGGTGACCGTGGAAGGTGGCCACCTTCCCGGCACAAGGATACCTTTGTCATGTTGGGCAGAGAAGGTGACCGTATGAGAACACCATCTCAGCGGCACAAGATGATGAGATATGGCTAAGTATAGGAGAAAGGACCCAATGTGAATATTTTTAGTAAGCTCGGGTCTTTTCAATAAAACCCCCGAGTATTACTGTGATGATGGCTTGACAATATTTTCAAATGTATATTATATATTTCGGCAATGTGTTCACTGAGTACTTTTGTACTCAGCCCTGCATATATTTCTAAATGTGCAGATTGAGTCGTGGAAGGGGGAACAAGTGCTGTGGAGAGCAGGCTATTAGCTAAATAAGAATAAAACTCTCAGAGGTCAATGTCTCCACACATGGACCGCGTTCTTTTGCTTCCGTTGTGCCGGTTAAGAGGCAGTGCCAATTTTACTTTTGACTCTGATAATCAGAACTTGTATGAACAATCGCTCGATTTTGCATGATCGAGTGTATTTTGTTATAAGTATTTCCCTATCGACTTTATTTTGTGTGTCTCATTCTGCCCTGGCTCTAATTTCCCTAAATTCTATACCCGCTTCTTATAATCCCTCCTTAGTCACGATTTCCTCGGGTTATGCTATCCTTAGCTAACTGCGGTCGTGACAAAAAAATATAGAGTGAGATCTCCGATTATCGTTCAAGCTACTTGATTGAAGTTCATCATTCACCGTCTATGCCGATGCGTGAGAACACTCTGCAAAGTGAGGCTTTTTTGTGTGAGGATTTGAAGGGGATCGGGTATCCGGGTCGGGTCGTAAGCGGCAAACCATTTTGTTTTACAAGTAATCAAAAATTATCAAACAAATCTTGTTTGATTAAGAATTTAATTAATTTTCGGCTCCATCTTTTGTGACAGAATTCAGAGATGGTCTCGACGCATGCATAGATATTGATTTGATTATCGTTGAATGGATCGATTTAATAAGGCCAAATATATATGACGTGACGTGACATGACATGATTTTGATATTGAAAGACCAAACCATTATTAAAATTAGGGCAAAGGCATGAAATTAGAGTTGAAGGGACAAAAATATTAGTAACATACAAATAAATAATATTATAATATAATATTATGGAAAAAAAAGGAATAAAAGTTTATCGAATGGGAACTAAAGTTACTTAACAGTTACGACGGGCTCATAACCTGAAAACTATTCAAAATTCATTCACGATCAATCTAACAAAAAGTAATCAAACAATCATTTTCATACAAGAGTCTCCCATCTTATTAATGAGGTGAATTCTCACAATTTTCATAACTGAAAAATACATCTCCACTTATGTCGTTGCAACCGATAATACCAACAAAATAAATTGGAATTGGTAATCACCAAAAACCGAAACATATATTAATCTAAATTAACCCATTGGCAACTACAAAACAATTAATGTTCGAAATTTACCTATCAATGTTGACCGAAAACAAAATCACTTAAATCGATCGTCCATTGGTGAAATCTTGTTGTATGTTGGAATAATGTACAATTTCCACCTTCTCCCAAGTGAAAACATAGTGTTTCTTCGATTTTACGGTGAGATTATGGTGCAGTTAGGGTTTTGTGGAGAGGGATAAATTGGGGGAGAAGACGGAGAAGAGAATGGGAGTTGAAGCGGCAGAGAGAGAGTGGACTGAATCTTTCTGTAATAATTATTGTGCTTAATTTTCAGACATGTTGTTTTGAAACCGGTCTACTACATAATCTACATTGTTAATTATGGAGCCTAAAATATCTCCTACCATACTTATGATTTGTTTCCTTGAAGTATATTTCTTTGTGATAAATTTATTCCTTAGAAGATATTTCCTTATGAAATTTGTTTCCTAGTTTGTTTAGAATTAGGACTCTCTATTTTGCTTATATAGAGGTGCTCCCTCATTGTCAAATCATCCTGAAAATTATATAGTGAAATTCGTGGCTTGGCATTGCCCTCAGGCGTAGATACACATCGTATCAAACTGGGTAAACAATTCGTTGTGTTCATTATCTTTCATATTTGTGATTGCTTGTGTTAATTCCCCAGCTGGTAGCAGAGTCTAAGGTTTAAGAGGTAGAAACCACGATGGGGATCGACGGGAAGATTTTTGTAGAGATGTTCTACGGATCTGATTTTGGATTTTGGAAGATGCAGATTGAGGCACACGACTGCAGCAAAGTCGACGAAGGAGATGATGATGATCTTGGAGGATATGTATCAGAAACCATCAACGGAAAATAAGGTACATCTGATTAGACGATTGTTTAATTTTAGAATGCAAGAGGGAAAGTTGGTGCAACAACATCTCAACGAGTTGAACATGATTACATCGCAACTGAACTCGGTTGATATAAAATTCACTGATGAAATTCGTGCCCTAATTTTGCTATTGTCCCTACTTGAGAGTTGGGCTGGTACAGTGACAACAGTCACTGCTGCAGAGACAAACCAGAGAGAATCAGGATCTTCTACTTCTGGATTAATACTGAGTACAGAACAGAGAGACAGATCGAAGGTAAAGCAAAATCGTGGAAGATCAAAATCCAGAGGAAGGAGTCAATCTAAAAAGGATTTGGATCAAGTTAATGCTGGAACTGTGATGAGTTTAGGCATTTTAGAAATCAGTATGAGGCAATGAAGAAATATAAGAATAAGGATCAGAAAGACAAGAAGACAACAAAAGCTACCATGTCTGATGACGATGGCGAAGGGTTGGTCCGGAGTGTGAGTAGTCCGATGGAATCATGTGTATTGGATTCTGGAGCGTCGTTCCATTCATGCAGCAATGTGGAGATAATGGAAGACTACATTTCGGGCGATTTTGGGAAGGTACTTTTTGTTGGGGTTTGTATACTAAAAGATGCTTCGAGAGTACATGCCTTTGTATAGTCAGCTTGTGCATGTATATGAGAAACGCCACGTCCACTTGTTTACCTAATTATGAGAATAAATAATATAATATAATGGTTTATTTATTGAAATATAATAAACAAGGATAGGCTTTGGCTACCTATTGGTATGGTTGCGGTGTTTGTGATAATTCTCTCTTACCTAAGAAGAGATTAGTAACATCGATGTAGTAAAGCAATAAAAGGATCTAATACGAAATGTATTCTTATTGCTATCTACTGAAAGAATATATTTCAGAAATTTTAGTATTTTCTAGTCTATGAAATTAATATCAATATTGTTTATTTAATCAAACGCCACTTTGACTTATCAATATGAGAGAGTTTGTACGTAACTCAAA
This sequence comes from Salvia splendens, assembly GCF_004379255.2. Classification (NCBI taxonomy): domain Eukaryota; kingdom Viridiplantae; phylum Streptophyta; class Magnoliopsida; order Lamiales; family Lamiaceae; genus Salvia; species Salvia splendens. The sequence goes on from NC_056045.1 coordinate 15,161,642, forward strand.
CATGATATCTTGGGTGGTAGTAGTAATTGAATAACATGAACGTATTGCAATATTATTTCATAGAATTCGCGTGCCAATGTGGTATGATTAAATCCCAAGAGATGATTGAAAAATGAATTTATTATCCAGAAATCTGCACAGTTGGAATTTATTTCCACGAATAATAAATAAAGTTTCAAACTAGAAAAACTCTTTGGAGAATTAATTTAATTCAAGTCACGTAGTAGACAAAAGAATTAAATTGATGGATTAAGATAATCTTAAACGCGGAAAATATTATAAAATAAAATGGACCCAAGTTATTTGTAATTTGGTGATTTAGATGTGAGTGCAATATTATTCTTTAGTGGAACAAAATAATATTTCATTGATAATATATTAAATCATGGGTCATTTGATTTAATTAGATATTTATCTAATGGGTGAGTCCAATATCTATTTCATTCCATGGATCCCTATCCTAACCCAATAAGTCCAAGCTTATAAATAGTGAAGAGATGAGAAACCCTAGTATGCACAACACAACACACAACACTCCTAACCCTAACCCTAGCCGCCAAATTCGGCGCCCCCTCTCTCCCTCCCTCATGGTCTCGATTTTCATGCCCTAGCACGTGGGAGATTAGGGTTTTGGTTTTTTTTCTTGTTCTATCCTAATTCATAGGATTAGATCAAGAAAATCTCGTGATTGTATTGGTTTTCCCTAGATCTCATATCACTTTTATTTGATTCTTCGAGATCCGCCCACACGGATGAATAATCAAGGACGTGGGAATAGTATGGAAGATTCGTGGTCGATAAATCAAGGATCTCCGGGTGGTGCAGCAAGCAACGTCGATCCCATGATGGATCAAGAGGTAACAATTATATATTTGCGTCAAATTGCATGTCTACGTGTTTATTTGATGTATTAATCTATAGATCTAAGTTAATTGCATGAAATTGGAATCGAATGCATAATCACCTAAATAGATCCGTAAGGACCTGTTTGTTTTTCGTGTCTTCCATTGTGGTAGTCCCAACAATTGGTATCAGAGCCAACTTTTAGGCTCTAATTATGTATTTGATTAATTGAATTTTTTGAAAATTGTAGTATAAAAACTTGGGATTTTCGAAAATAATGCAATTACATGTTATATGTTTATAATATGTGTTGGATCTATGTTTTTCTTGATTTTATTTTCGGATCTATGATATGATGTTCTAGATCGATGATTGAATATTGAGATTATTGGATTTAAATCCTAAGATCTACAAAATATTCTAGAACTATGTTGAACATCATTAGATCTATATATTCTAAGTAATATATACTAGATTATATGTTTGAATGATTACATATATGTATATGTTTAAGGGAATATATGTGTTTGAATCAAGAAATAAACTGGTTCATGATTGAATACTTGGATCGATAAAAGAATATTATGAATCTTGGATCTAATTCAAGTTTTCACAAGAATATTCTAGATCTAAGCAAGTATTCATTGGTCTATAGTTTTATGTTCTCAATATGCTAGAAGAATTTAAATTGCTAAAAAGCTTGAAATTTAAATGTGCATATTGGTGTGAATGTAAAAGATTGTTACAATTGAGAAACGATTAATTAAGATATAAGATCGCGGTCAAGCGAAGCGACCGCGATGAATCAAGTTAATTAAATCGAAAACGAACAAAGGAACACAAGGGTTAAACCCTAGGTGTGTTCAAATACCGGGATGTGGATCTTGGCTTTCGGGGATCGTCGATCCAGATCCGGATGAGCGGGGCAGCGACGGAGGCTGGTGGCGGCGGCGTCTTCCACGGGCAGCCCTCACGGTTGCGGATCCGGGCAGCAACGCGGGCTAAAGGCAACGAACAGCAGCTCCGGCAGCGACTGCGTCGTCTTCGGACAGCAGCGCCGGACAGCCGCTGTGTTGTCGACGGGCAGCGGCTGCACAGCCGCATGATAGCAGATTTGTCTTCGACGGACAGCAGCAACTCCGAACAGCTGCGTCATCTTCGGGTGACGGCAGCGCTGGCAGCTCCGTTGGACAGCAGCAGCCATGATTTCGGTTGGGGCAGCAGCCGCAATGTTAAAGGCGACGGAGGGTAGCAGCGGTGGAGCTCCAGTGGGAGCGACGGAGGGGCGGCGGTCAGCAGCAGTGGCGGCGCTGCAGTGGGAGCAAAACCGGCAGTCGCGGGAGGCGGCGGAGGCCAGACGCGGCAGCAGCGGCTGCTGCGAGGCCCGGTGGCGGCCCAAACCCTAATTAGGGTTTTGATCGCGTCGTCTCGTTCCGTGTTTTCGTTTCGTTTCTTAACGCATAAGTTATTTATAATTGTGGTTTAAAATCCTAAACCTAGAATAATTATATAACTTGTGGTAAATTGGAATGAATAATTTGTTTAATCGAGATTTCAATTTAAAAGATATTTGTTGCCTTCTTTAAAATTGTCAATTGGAATAATTAGTTCAATAATTGATTTAATTTGTTGATTGGTTGATATTAATGGATTCTTTCCATCTAGGCAATATCATGATAATTAACATAAGGAAATTCAATATTTGATTGATCTAATTTTTGGCTTTTCCATAATCGGATGGAATTTTAAAGAATATTCTCTCTATATGCTTTCATGTTTTATTTTAAGGTTTAATTGAAATTGTCTTTATTTTATTTGGTGGGTTATAGAATTATTTCCTATAAATATACCTTGGTAAGAGACATAAGTTTTTCAATTGTTTAAAAACCTTAAAATTTTGAAAATTACATAATTAATAATTGGAGGGATTTTGATTGGAATCCAATTCCTATTTTGAATTTTGTCTTTAATTTGATGTAAGGTGAATTTTGTTTCATCTAGATAAACAAGTGACAAATTCATTTGGCATTGACATGCTACTAAAATCCTAAATTATTAAAGTGTGAAATGATTAATTGGATTTTAATTGCAATTCAATTCCTAGTTTTAAAATTTGAATTGTATCTTTAATATTGATGAAGGTGAATTTATTTCTTCTAGATAACATCAAATTGATTTAAAGGTATGAGATATTCATAGAGCATTAATTTTGCTATTAAAATCCTTAATTATTTATTTAAGTTGAATTTTGTCTTTAATCTTTGATGAAGGTGAATTTTATTTCATCTAGAGAACATCATTATAAAGATGTAATAAAATTCTTCTTGTCATGTGATTTTATAAAAGCTACGAGAATTTTAATTCTCGAATTTAATTGGCGTGTTTTAAATGGATTTAGTCTTAATTGGATAAATGTGGATTTATATATCCATGTGGGCATTTTAAATTAAGACTTGGCTAATCTTTTATGATACACCTAGACATTAATTTTAGGATAATGATGTTTTTTTCCATCTAAGTAAATCCTAAGTATATTAAACGATAGTTCTAATAATCAAGATACGTTGTTTTAATTAACAATGCATGATCATTTAAGATTAGACTTAATCTCTACATGATCTTGTTTATATGAAGGTAGAATTATAATTCTATCAATATTAGATGCTTAATTAAATAATCAAGTTTTGTCGTTATGGTTATGTAAACCTTTTGTAAGTGTGTTTACATGTTTTAATGATGATTGATGGATATTTAATTTGAGTTATGATTTTATTTGTTAAAATCTAGTTTAACTCGGACATCGCCTATGTACTTATTGCATTGCATGCGTAGCTAGTACATGTTTAATTATATTTTGAATGTGGATGTCTGCCTAATCTGCTTAAGTGATAATTAAACTATTAAAACCACCAACACGAAAATATGAAGCGATAATTACAACACATTTGTATATGGCATCCATAAAATTGATCTAAGTACGAAGTAGTGACCGGCCTGTCTTTACGGGAGGAACATTACTAGTTTGTATGTTTAGATTTCTCTAGATAAAGGTTTTTAAAATCGTAAAATTAGTTTTTCAGTAATATCGCGACTGGTCTTTACCGGAGCAATATTACTGCGAAATTATAAGCACTTGAGGAGGTCCTTGTCCGGTTCGACCTTTCTTTAGAGGAGTTCACGTACAAGTGATGAATCTTTAATGCTTAATTTTATGGTTAAAACGCTTTAGCAATGTTAGTCAGCCATGTCATTCTTATGGTCTCTGGACTATCTGTCGACATTGTGGCCAGTAAAACTAATGAATTTTTTGCATGAATATGACACGGCTTCCTCGTTGAAGAACGATTGTGCTTGATTTTTGTGGATGTAAAATGGATGAATTGTTTCGTGGTTATTTGCAATTCTATGAAATTTTACATGTTTATATTATTTGTGTTTATTCTCAGCTTGAACGAAAGATGATCACTACTTGGGAAATTTACTATGTGATACTTAGTTCGAGGAAGCATGATTCTGAATTATATAAGGGATGGAAAAATAGACTTGATGTTGACCTCTTGGTCAATGACTTGAAGTTGGTACTCAGTGAGGACCGTCCTCCCACATTTCATCTACAAGATGAGGACAAGGAATTGCACGCTCGGTGGCATACTGCGGATTGTCATCTCAAGGGTTTTCTGTTGGCCACTATTGGAAATGCCCTTGAGAGGTTTGATGAACCCAATAGGCCATTGATCAACAAACCTAAGTGGTTTGAAGAAGTGTCCTCCAAGGCAAGAGTTGGACTTGCTGTGAAGCATTTAAGGAGTGAAGTATTGGAAGAGGGCCAAGTATGTCCTAGTCATGCATGGCTACTTCCATGAACTTCTCTTGTCGGGGGGGAGGGGAATTGACCCAGAAACCCGGCAGATAATGATCCTTGATGGGCTTCCAGATAGCTTTAATAAAGTCAGAGATGAAATTTTATTTAGCGACAAAACGATTTCAATTCTGGAGCTTTATAACAAGCTTGTAAGTGCTCAAGCAGAGATGAAGAAAAGGGGTGGTCTTTGAGATGACCATGTTCAAGTCAGAAGAAGCCTAATTTTTGCATTTATTTACGATTGTTGAATTTTGGGTTTTTGATATTTATATATTGTTTGTTTTTTATATCATATGGGTTTATTGATGTGGAATTATATTCCTAGATTATCAATTGTCGTTTTGGAATATCAATATCGTTTTATAATGCTTGCATTATTAGAAAAATGATTTTTTAATTTTCTTATTACTTATGACATCAAATGAAACGAGGTTTAATATCAAAGTGTTTACTTGTGGTTATACTTGTTGATTCAATTATTGAGAAGTTTCACTTCTAGTTGTGTTGATTATTAAGTTTCTTTAATCCTTAAGTTTTTGAACCTCTATTTTGCCAATGAATCAATAGAACATTTATGTTCGACATGGATTTAAAGCAAAATAAAATGATCTTACGATCGCGTTTGTTCAAATAAAGATATAAGAAAAATAATCGCAATAACTGATTACAAGACAAGTGAATTAATTCAACTAGTCACAAGATAAGTATTTGTTATAAATACTAGAAATTCTTGTATAGTACATATGGCTTTGATCCGGAGCTTGACAGCTCAGCGGCATGTTCGATTCTCACACATCTACAGAGAGGGAAACCGGGCTGCTGATTTTCTGGCAGGTAGGGGGTACAGACCCCTGCCCTTACATATTTTGATTCAATCTCTGCGCCTCGGTACCTGAAGGCGCTAGTTAGGATGTACCAGCTGGGATATCCTAACTTTCGTTTCCGACGTAGAGATGTGGGTTGATCTAGTTCTTCTGGTGGTTGATTTTGGTCCTTTTTCGACTCTCTCTTTAGTGTATTTAGTCATCCGTTTTCCACTTGATAGAATGGAGGATCCCGGCTTGTGGAACCTCTATTTTGCATCTTCATGTACTTGTTTAGATCTTAGTCACTTTTGGGCTAAGATCATGCTTTTGGAACATTACATTTTGATCTTATTTACGGGTTGGTGGTCTGCTTAAACCCCCCGCCCATAAAGGGCGTTTTTTTTAAAAAAATAAAAATAAAAATATAATGTGCACATTAAAATTATTTTAATATTCCAAGCCAAGAGTTAACTGTTTGAATAGTTGATGTTTTATTTATTTTGTTGTGAAAGTGATAATTAAAATAGTGGGAGCTTTTCTTAAGGAACGATTCAATTCTAAGTGTTTAATAAGGGCTTTAAAGCTCGTTTTATTAAACTAGGATGAATTTAATTCCAGACACTGTTTAAATTGTTTTAATAGCTTAAAGAATATTGAGACTTCAATTTTTCTACTTTTAAAAGTAGGAACTATATTTTGTCTCATAGAATATTCATAAATGGAATTAAGGTAATGTTCGATAGAGTTAAAAGGGCTCACACCCTATAATGAAAGAAGTGGTGATTTGCACAACTTTCAAAAATCTAATAATATTAAAAGGTATTTCCAAGTTAACTATTAAAATTAGAAATACTTTTGGATTTCCAAAGAAAGTATTTCTAGAGATCACAACAATGGTTATATAATGAACGCTTGGAATTTTATGACTATAAAACAAAGAATGCAATCATTCAGTTTTATTTTGTCATAAGGACTAATTTCTAATTATTCATTGTGGTGAGATAATTATGTTCATACATATATTTACATCACAAATAATATAGCAAGGATAATATCAACTTAAATTGGGATTATACAATTAAAGTTTTGAAAATCATATTCGACATGATTAAAACATTATATATTACTATAAGTATTCTACTTTCAATTAGTATAAATTCAGAAGGATCAAGAATATTGGATTTTGATAGAGGAATATGTATAAGTGCACTTGAGAAATGCACATAAAATTATTCCACTGGATCAAAGGACCTAGAAATATCCTAGGTAAGAATTACAAGTATATTTTTCGTTTTATGTACTCTAGCAAACTATGATGGTAGATTCTTTTATGAGAATTATAGTTTTGAGTACATAGTGGCCAAATCCTGCTTTTGAGTAAGTGTTGGGGTTTGGAGCCCCTTGCACAACGGAAGACTTGTACAAAACAAATAAATCAGACGTATGATCTATTTGACAGATTATGAGATTAATCTATTCACATGTTAACATAGAATTGCATGCTAGAATGAAAATAACTCTAATCATAGAATGTAAATCCTAAACATGAATATTACAGTTTAGAGTTACCGATTTGATTCTCCAAAGAATCGTCGATTGCTCGCGCCTTCTCCACGATGATCTTCAATACTAGACCACAGATCTTCTGACTGGTGTCCCGAACTATATTCCGACATCAGTGTGGGCTGATCTTATCGAAACACTAGGACTCGAATAAAGAAGACACAAATTCCTCACGGAGGAAGAGAGAGAATTTTCGTCTCCTTCAGTAGAGAGAAGGAACGAAATTTTCAGTGTCGAAAAAAATCTTCTTGTCTCTCCTTTATTCTCCTATTTATAATAGTTCATATTGGGCTCAGTCAGGGATCTATGGAAGGTTTTAGATATGGGCTCCCCCAATTAGCTTTTTACTAATTAAATTGAACCCACAATTTAATACAAGCTTATATTGGAATATTACGAGCAACCACTACAGACGTAATATTTACCTCCCCATCCAAATCCGAAGTTACAAGTAATCCGGGTTTCCATTTTGTTTATTATTTATTTATTTCCCACGCTTAATTAATTAATTAAGTAAAATTTGCTATGGACTTAATAAATTAACATCTTATTAATTCCAAGAGTGGACTTAGCAAGAAACACTTATTTATTATTCATTGAATATTCAATTCCAACTGGCTAGTTTCCGAATAATAAAACCTTGTTCAAGCTCCTCTTTTAGGACATTATCAAACGAGACTCACCTCGCGCACGATTCAACATAATAGCAATCCTAGCACCACTAGATAATGATCACCACTACCCAATATACCTGGATCGTTGGGTGACGATAAACCCGCACCTTTGGTAAGTCAAAGTAGTAGATACTCAATATCGTATGCTCAATGCTAACGTACATTGATTAAGAAATAGATATTTATCAAAACCTAGTCTTTCAGTAGATAACATAGAGACACGTCTTGCTATTAGATCCATTCAGTGTTATACCACACCAACATCATCTTATTTCAATAAGGCTTAGAAATAATCGGACTGATATTGCAACCTTTCGCGATAGGTAGCCAAAGCCTATCTAGGTTGTGAAATTCTTCTTTTTCTTTTTGTAAAGCATTGCACAGAACCGACTGTAGTTACCTTAAATTGGACGCGGTCCACAACCAGTCTACTAAGCAAAAGACTTAGGCTTTGTTTACTTCTTATGCATTTAAATGTTTATAAAACATCTTATAAACGCACAAGCAAACACAATGTAATAATATACTGATTCTATTCGTGCAAACTGCTCAAATAATACTAAATCGGGTTAAAAGTGGATTGTAGAGTTTTTCCGTATGCAAGCAAAATTCTATTCACGCGAACTCGCTCGAAACATGCTTAACCTCGCTCGAAACATGCTTTTCAGTATACTTAACCTAACAATATCCCACTTATACTCTAAACATGCTTTTGAGTATACCCATTGCCAAAAACTCTCCCACTTATACACAAAGCAGGTATTAGAGCTAGATATATCAAACTACCATTGATTTCACATCATGTTTGAAACATGTTGCCACAAAGGCAATTTCTGTGAAAAATCAGCTTGGTTGTTCTTTGATAATATCTTTTGCACTACTATGTCTTTGCAGCGTACTTGATCTTTAATTAATTTCACCTCTGTGTGAATTCTTAGCTTATGATCTCGTGTGTCCCTTGAGTTAGCCTTTGCTAGAACTTAGTCTGTGTAACCCCAAGGACATTACATGAATGACTGGTAAACTAGAATATAGCGATTAGTCTTTCTCAAGTACTATGGTATATCCATTACCTCAATCAAAGTCCTTTGCCATGGTTAATATGATATATACTTGCTATGCAAAAGCACAACTAATATCAAATTTATCACACATCATAGCATATATGAGACATATATCTCCAAAACTAGTCTCATAATTCTTGTTCTCAATAAGCGTCAAACGACACTTGACTAGAGAAAAGACAATTCCATCTTGGAAGGTAAAAACCTTTGCATTGAAATTCTAATGCTAAAACGTTCCAAGCAATGTGTAGATATAGGATCCTAAGAGAATCTCAACATTCTATCTAGCAATCTTAAAGACTTAGATGCTTAGAATGTAATTAGTTTCTCTTAAATCTTTTATCTTAAACTGGGTAGACAATCAGTTTACTACGCCAGATGATAAGGTTTCTTGTGAGGGAATCCTTCCATGTGCCCAAGAAATACCTAAAATAGTGTTTGATTTCAATTTTTAGTTTTTAAAGGTAAAGATAAAGAGCCTAGCCTAAAAAACTAGACTCAAAATGGATTTGGATGGAGAGAAAAGGGATGAGAAGAAAGTGTAATGAAAGAGGAATCTTCTTTGGGGACCTATGACCTCCCACAAGAAGATGTGGGAAACCTTAGGCTACTTTCACCTAAAGCAAATACTCAATTGGCTCCACATTCATGACTACACCACCATAAATGCATACTTATACTTGATCTAGTCTAATGAACATAAACCAAGCAACCTACATGTAGGAATTTGGATAAAAATCTCACAAGGGAGATGCTCTCAAAGGAGTCTTCAAATTATCATTCATCAAAGTCTGCAAATGGTATTTATAGCTAGGGTTGGAAACCCAATAAAAGGGCCCAAAATAAGTGAAAATCGTCTAAAACAGTCAAATCAACCGGTCGGGTGTTTTGCACCTCAAAATCACCCGGTCGGGTGTTTTCTCTGGACTCGCTATCTCTTCTGCGCGGTTTTTGTAAATCGGCCATAACTCTCTCCACCGGACTCCGATCGAGGCGTGCAATATACTCACGCGACCTTCTTTCGAAGATGAACACATTGGTGGCTTTTGAAGATCGTTTAGACATCATTTCAATAGGTCGAGTACCCTTGGAATCCCACTGCGGCTGAAATATTTGATGCATTGCTCCCATGATCGTATCACCAGATGCCAATCTTAGTTGTTTGCAAATTTTGTAGATTTCATAATCGTAGAGTACCAATAATACCATATCAAATGCACTTTCAACTTCCTTGTGCTTACAACACACTTAAGGGCACATGTCAAATTCCAAACATTTGACAATTTGATAAAACACTTATACTCTGATTTAGATGCATGCCTAAGACCACAAAGGTCTTCATAAGCTTCTAATTATGTGTTTCTTGCCCTCTATTACATACCCATTAGGATGTTCCATGTAGATGATTTCCTCAAGACTTCTATTAATAGAAAGCTGTCTTGACAATCATTGTACATACATTCTAATTTATGTAAGTTCTGATAGACAGTAGGATCAAACAAATCTTGGCGCAACGACAGATGAGAAGATGATGTTTCTCTTTGGGCATAACCCTTTGTCATTGTCTAGCCATTTGACACTTGCAAATGTACTAGCTCCCACTGACTGACAAGGCCTGTAGGTAGTATTGCAAGTCTTGTAAAACATGTTGTCTATCTTATATTGTAGTTCAGAATCCGTCACCTTTCCAAGGATAAATATCCAAATGAACCAATGCTATATTGTAGTTAAAGGGATTATGTTCAAGTTAATCTAAGACTGAGTCTTGCGACACTCTTAGACCCATGAACTTGTTATGTTCCTAGGAACGCTCCCACTACGACATGGTTCTTACAATCTTAGGTGTTGAAGTTGATTTTATTAGTGCAAAAGTTTCTAATGGTATGATTCCTTCGTAATGTGGAAAATTTGATATCTCTCTCTGTTCTGAGAGTTATCACGCTGTTAGGCTTTTAGTTCCTCTCTTGATCTTCATACAAGAATTCTATCTTTGAAGATTACAGAACTTATAATCTTACATCATTTGGGACAACCTTAAAACAGGCCTGATCAGTACTCAACTCCAATTACTTGGATACCTTTCCAACATGTGTTGGAACAACATTACACCTTGAGATGTGCTAGACTAGAGTCGCTCTAGTCCACAACTCGTGTTTTGTAGAAGGTACTGATGTTGGTAGTTTCTTTAAGGTGTATCTTGTTGTATCTAACGCTTATCCCATCAATGATAAGATTTTCATGAGTACAACTCATCACTTAATCAAACTTGTCTTAGAAAGACTTCGATTCCTTCTTACATAACTATCCCATTCTTTTAGAAGAATGCTTGGATTCGTCAATGGAGATTACACTCCCACCATTAATCATAACACTTTGCTTGTCTCCTTATTGGTGTAAACTATTGAGACTTGCTAGTCTTTCTATGTTGCACTTCTGTAAGCGATCTGAATTGAATGATTCTCACTTACAGTGCATCAAACAGACATTCTCGACTTTCAAGCTATTTAACAAGTAAATTGTTAAAATCTTGATAGTCTAGATCAGTTTGAACAATAGCTAAGTATTTTCTTGGCCTTAATACTAAGAGCCATAAATACTTTATCATTCATTGTTTAAGAAGTTGATGTGTTGTTTAATACTCAACCTTGTTGCATTTATATTGTTTCAATACTGTGATGCCTTAAACATCAACCATAAAACAATAATTGAGCATTAATAGCTCCCACTGCAACAAAAACCTAACTGGATCAAGATCTCTTACTTAGAAGTTGCACTATCATGTAAGTCATTGTTCTTCTTTAAAAGAGGTCAATCCAACTTACAAAGCATCTTCACTCGCTTTAAAATAAACTTTGATGACAATTCAGGCTCTCCCATTTCCATATCTAGTCTTTTGTTCAAATGAACTAGGACTTAGGAAAAATGCAGCCTTTATGAATTCGTCATCTATCATGTTACTTTCCTCTAACAGTAATATAACAACCAATATTCTGAAGGTTTTCTACTTTTCGGTTAAACCTTTTTTTAGTCATTTCTTATTTCTTCAGGCGATGACTTGAGTCAGAAACTATTTGAGTGATCAAAAGATTCCTCAAAGCATTCTGTCCCTCTAGGATATTCCAATCGAATCATCTTGACAGACTCTATTGATATCCATCTTTCATCGTCACTAACCAAGACTTGTCATGCTACTTAAAAGAAAATAGCTTGACCTTATTCCTTAAAGAACTTGTCAAGTACATGCAAAATGCATTCTCGAACAATCTTCGTGGAATTATGTCGAGGAAATGGAGGACATGAATCATTGAGTACAAGCTCCCATTTTCAGCGATGAGAATCTTATCCATTTCCGTTTCCAGTCTACATAATTTTGGCATTCGAGTTTATTTCTTTAAGGATCGCAGACAAAATATGAAGGACGTAATGAAGATTTGGGAAATAAACTTATTATCACATACTTATGCTCAATACATAATCGCAAATAACCACAAAACAATTATGTATCTTGCAATTGTAAAATTAAAATTTTGTACCCTCCAGAGGAAGTCAATACGCATTAAAATCTTACATTTTTACTGGTCACAACACCAACGAATAGTCCAGAGACCACAGAGTGGCATGGCCGCCTAATGTTGCCTAAGCAAGACCATCGAATTTAGCATTACAGAGTCTCATTACTACAACACACTCCCATAACAATGCTCATGTGCTGCTAACAAGATCAAGTTATCTCATAAATCATGTGCGAACTTTTGAATCTCGCAGTTTCTTAGGATTATTGTCCCCACCATAGAGCAGGTAGCGATAATATTGGAAACCACATTCTAGTTCATACTATTTATTTTTGAGAAGTCCGCCCTCATGAACTCGCTATTTCTTATGATTATTGTCCCCACATAGCGGGTGGCAATAATATTAGAAAAAAACTTCATAAATTGCAGACCAATTGATGGAGACCATATACAACGCACTTGTTGTAATTATCGCTTAGATATTTTATATGGTTTTTGCATAATTATCACATAAGCAGATAAGGCAGATAATCCACTTATAAAGATAAATACCAAATAAACAGGTAAATCCATTTAATGCAAGGCATTTAAACACACTGGATAATTAACGGCAATTATTTAAAATTAAATAATTAAGTTTTATCTTGGATAATGATTATCCAAATTCATTTAGGATTTATCAAGATAGTGTTAACTATCTAAATCCATTTAGGATTATTCTAGATTTTATTCCGATAAAATCAAATCCTTCAATTCAAGATAACGTTGATCTAGGATTATCATTATTTAAATCGTTCTAGGATATTACTAGATAGAAACGATTCCATCATAATCCATACGATAAATAAAATCCAATCAACCAAGATTTATACAAATCTTAATTCTATTTAGAATAGACATCTAGAATATATCAAACATTACTTAGGATTTCTTCGATAAATTAATTAATCTAAATCCATTTAAATAAGGATTTTCTTATATATTATCTTTATCCTAATCTATCTAGGATATAAATCTAAAAGATAAGGATAACTTGGATGAATGTTTATTTTAATCCATCTAGGATTAGTCTTAATAGAATTAAATCTATTCAAATCCATAGGATAAAATAAATTAATATAAATCATTATCATAATTCGTCTAGGATTTATCTTGGAGTAAATTCATATAAATCCATAGAATAAGATAACATTATATTATAATTATCAAATGTATCTGAGATTTATCTAGGAACAAATCCATATAAATCTATAAGATAAGAATAAAATATTATATTATCACTATCCATATCCATCTACAACTCTTATATTTATAAATTCATATAAATTCATAGGATAAGAATAAAATAATATTATCATTATCTAAATCCAACTAGGATTTGTCTAGGAATAAATCCATATAAATCCATAGGATATAAATAAATATTAGATTATTACTTTCCAAATATAACTAGGATTCATCTAGGAATAAAATCCATAAAAATCCATTAAATAAGGAAAGAATCTAATTAATCCATGATTAAATCTCATATAATATATAAAATCCACAAAAGATATATTCAAATCTTATTTCCATATTTATCTTGAATAATTTCCAAAATTGAATCCAAGGAAAAACCCTAATCAATTTTTGGAAAGCGTAGTCACGGAACGAGGCGATCGACGTCACGCGGGTTCCACCCGCGCGAGCATCGCGCATAGGACAAAAACCCTAATTTCGTCCATTCTTGGGGCTGCTCACGGAGGGACGCCGCTGCAGTCCGACGTCGATGCTGCTGCGTCGTCACTGACGCTGCTGCTACATCGTTGTCGCTGCTCCCACGTTGCCTCCAACACCCCGCTCGGTACCGCAGCGCCGTTGTCGTCGCTGCTCCTGCACCGATCATGCCTTTGTCGGACTCCCACTGAAACGCTGCAGTGCTGCCGTCGTGACACGAGTCTGGGAATCTGCCGACTGGCTCCCACTCGAGCTGACGGCGCTGTTGCATCTCCGTCGCCTCTGTTGCTGCTGTTTCATCGCAGCGACGAAATTCTCGATTGCTGACTCAGAATATAAGTTCACGTAAGGAAAAACGAATTGATCATTAATGATACCATGTAATTACAATTTACATAATCAATTCCACCGAGAAGAGAAATCAAAGGTAATTGGCGGCGCATGTATTGATTTGATGAAATCTCCAAAGTCAAGGAATACCATCACGTATATTGAATTAATTACTAAACAAAGATAAAGCTTCATTAAAAGAATTCACGTAGCATACATAATTCGTCGTTAGACTAAACCACAACGAATATAAACATGCATTCAAGCAATTCACATAACATGAAATTAATCCACATAATCATAGCCAAAAATTGGCTCTGATACCAATTGTTGGGGTTTAGAGCCCCTTGCACAGCGGAAGACTTGTACAAAACAAATAAATCAGACGTAGGATCTATTTGACAGATTATGTGATTAATCTATTCACATGTTAACATAAAATTGCATGCTAGAACGCAAATAACTCTAATCATAGAATGTAAATCCTAAACATGAATATTACAGTATAGAGTTACCGATTTGATTCTCCAAAGAATCGTCGATTGCTCGCGCCTTCTCCACGATGATATTCAATACTAGACCACGGATCTTCTGACTGGTGTCCCGGACTGTATTCCGACATCAGTGTGGGTGGATCTTATCGAAACACTAGGACTCGAATAAAGAAGACACAAATTCCTCACGGAGGAAGAGAGAGAATTTTTGTCTCCTTCAGTAGAGAGAAGGAACGAAATTTTCAGTGTTGAAAAAAATCTTCTTATCTCTCATTTATTCTCCTATTTATAATAGTTCATATTGGGCCCAGTCAGGGATCTATGGAAGGTTTTGGCTATGGGCTCCCCCAATTAGCTTTTTACTAATTAAATTGAACTCACAATTTAATACAAGCTTATATTGGAATATTACGAGCAGCCACTACAGACGTAATATTGACCTCCCCATCCAAATCCGAAATTACAAGTAATCCAGGTTTCCATTTTGTTTATTATTTATTTATTTCCCGCGCTTAATTAATTAATTAAAGTCTGCTATGGACTTAATTAATTAACATCTTATTAATTCCAAGAGTGGACGTAGCAAGAAACACTTATTTATTATTCATGTAATATTAAATTCCAACTGGCCAGTTTCCGAATAATAAAACCTTGTTCAAGCTCCTCTTGAGGACATTATCAAACGAGACTCACCTCGCGCACGATTCAACATAATAGCAATCCTAGCACCGCTAGATAATGATCACCACTACCCAATATACCTGGATCGTTGGGTGACGAAAAGCCCGCACCCTTGGTAAGTCAAAGTAGTAGATACTCAATATTGTATGCTCAATGCTAACGTACATATATTTATCAAGACCTAGTCTTTCAGTAGATAACATAGAGACACGTCTTGCTGTTAGATCCATTCAGTGTTATACCACACCAACGTCATCTTATTTCAATAAGGCTTAGAAATAATTGGATTGACATTGCAACCTTTCACGATAGGTAGCCAAAGCCTATCTAGGTTGTGAAATTCTTCTTTTTCTTTTGCAAAACATTGCATAGAACTGACTGTAGTTACATTAAATTGGACGCGGTCCACAACCAGTCTACTAAGCAAAAGACTAAGGCTTTGTTTACTTCTTATGCATTTAAATGTTTATAAAACATCTTATAAACTCACAAGCAAACACAATGTAATAATATACTGATTCTATTCGTGCAAACTGCTCAAATAATACTGAATCGGGTTAAAAGTGGATTGTAGAGTTTTTCTGTATACAAGCAAGATTCTATTCACGCGAACTCGCTCGTAACATGCTTAAACTCGCTCGAAACATGTTTTTCAGTATAGTAAACCTAACAGTAAGAACAAAAATGTATTCACAACCTAGATAGACTTTGGCTACCTATTGGTATGGTTGGGGTGTTTGTGATCATTCTCAATTACCTAAGAAGAGATTAGTAACATCGGTGTGGTAAAGCATTGAAATGATGTAATACGAAATGTATTCTCTATTGCTATATACTGAAAGAATATATTTCTGAAATTTTAATATTTTCTAGTCTATGAAATTAATATCAATATTGTTGATTTAATCAAACGCCACTTTGACTTATCAATATGGTAAAGTTTGTACGTAACTCAAACATGATATCTTGGGTGGTAGTAATTGAATAACATGAAGGTATTGGAATATTATTTCATAGAATTCGCGTGCCCAGTGTGGTATGATTAAATCCCCAAGAGGTGTTTGAAAAATGAATTTATTGTTCAGAAACCTGCGCAGTTGGAATTTATTTCCACGAATAATAAATAACGTTTCAAACTAGAAAAACTCTTTGGAAAATTAATTTAATTCAAGTCACGTAGCAGACAAAAGAATTAAATTGATGGACTAAGATAATTCTCAATATTATTCTTTAGTGGAACAAAATAATATTCCATTGATAATATATTAAATCATGGGGCATTTGATTTAATTAGATATTTATCTAATGGGTGAGTACGTCATCTATTTCATTCCATGGATCACCATCCTAGCC
This sequence comes from Salvia splendens, assembly GCF_004379255.2. Lineage (NCBI taxonomy): Eukaryota > Viridiplantae > Streptophyta > Magnoliopsida > Lamiales > Lamiaceae > Salvia > Salvia splendens. Next base: position 15,178,540 of record NC_056045.1, read on the forward strand.
AATAAGTCCAAGCTTATAAATAGTGAAGAGATGAGAAACCCTAGTATGCACAACACAACACACAACACTCCTAACCCTAACCCTAGCCGCCAAAATCGGCGCTCCCCTCTCTCTCTCCCTCTTGCTCTCGATTTTCATGCCCTAGCACGTGGGAGATTAGGGTTTTAGTTTTTGTTCTTGTTCTATCATAAATCATAGGATTAGATCAAGACAATCTCGCGTTTGTGTTGGTTTTCCCTAGATCTCATATCACTTTTATTTGATTCTTCGAGATCTGCCCACACGGATGAATAATCAAGGACGTGAGAATAGTATGGAAGATTCGTGGTTGATAAATCAAGGATCTCCGGGTGGTGCATCAAGCAACGTCGATCCCATGATAGATCAAGAGGTAACAATTACATATATACGTCAAATTGCATGTCTACGTGTTTATTTGACGTATTAATCTATAGATCTAAGTTAATTGCATGAAATTGGAATAGAATGGATAATCACCTAAATAGATCTGTAAGGACCTGTTTTTTTTTTTTGTGTCTTCCGCTTACATGAAAACAAACAGGTCATTACGGATCCATTTAGGTGATTATGCATTCGATTCCAATTTCATGCAATTAAGCTAGATCTATAGATGAACACATCAAATAAACACGTTGACATGAAATTTGATGTAGATTCGATTGTTACCTCTTGATCCATCATAGGATTGACTGCTAGCTGCACCACCCGGAGATCCTTGATTTATCGACCAAGAATCTTCCATACTATTCCCATGTCCTTGATTATTCATCCGTGTGGGCGGGTCTCGAAGAATCAAATAAAAGTGATATGAGATCTAGGGAAAACCAACACAGACACGAGATTGTCTTGATCTATTCCTATGAATTAGGATAGAACAAGAACAAAAACAAAAAACACTAATCTTCCATGTGCTAGGGCACGAAAATCGAGACCAGCAGGGATAGAGAGGAGCGCCGATTTTGGCCGCTAAGGTTAGGGTTAGGAGTGTTGTGTGTTGTGTTGTGCATACTAGGGTTTCCCATCTCTACACTATTTATAAGCATGGACTTATTCGGCTAGGATGAGAATCCATGGAATGAAATAGATGTTGGGTTCACTCATTAGATAAATATCTAATTAAATCAAATGACCCATGATTAAATATATTATCAAAGGAATATTATTTTGTTCCACTAAAGAATAATAGTGCACTCCCATCTAAATCACCAAATTACAAATAATTTGGGTCCATTTTATTTTATAATATTTCCCGCCTATAAGATTATATTAATCCGTCAATTTAATTTTGTCTGCTATATGACTTGAAATAAATTAATTCTGTAAAGAGTTTTTCTAGTTTGAAACTTTATTTATTAATCATGGAAATAAATTCCAACTGCGAAGATTTCTGAATAATAAATTCCTTTTTCAAACACCCCTTGGGGATTTAATCATACCACACTAGGCACGCGAATTTTATGAAATAGTATTTCAATACCTTCATTGTCACGACCGCCCATACTAGGGGTACTACAAACGAGGCGATCGTGACCAAGGGACAAACATTAAGAATAGCATTTAAGGATAACAGTTCATAAGAAAGACTCAATTAGCTTCAAAGAATAATATTTTAGTTCAAAAATATAGCAGCGGAAATAAGGTTTCAAAGAGAGTCAAGGATGACGCCTATGTATGAAGACACAACGCATCCAAATTCCCTAGGCCGACTCAACAACAACCGCAACATCCCGCTCAACCTGCACATAGGGAAAACACATGCAAGGCTGAGTACTTGTTGTACTCAATGGGCTCATGCCGAAAACATTTTAATAAAAACAGTTATGTCATCCATACCAGTGATCTCGAGTTTTATGTGTAGTTTAGAAATATCACGAGAACACAAAAATATTTCAAAGTCTGGCCAGGCAATCAATCTCTCCACTTTCTCATCAATCATTCAATCACATTCTCTTTCCATAGTGCGACGAAAGTGTGGCCACACTATTCGCCCACGAGACCGGCCGACTAGCAAGGACGGCTCACGATCCCACTTGTGTACACTAGCCTGATAGGGTTTGCAACCCTACTCAGACCCGAATTCGTTTAACATAGCCCTATAGCCTAATGGAGCGCACTCACAAACTAGGCATCAGGCACAATCTCATCATCAAAACAAACATGGCATGACATAACACATTAAACCACCCTTATTTCTCCATAATCATACTTTTGAAAGCGTAAAAGAGTTTAGTAAAAGAAAGCTCACCTCGTTTACTTAAACCATTCAATATCTATTTAAGGCAACCCTCGTTCCTCGAGCTCACGTATACTCAATCACCCTTGCCAACGACAACACAATCAGTCTTTCATAAACTTATATTATCATGCATGTCCTATTGTTCTTTTTTTATCGTTCTCTTACCCATCCCAACATTCACCAACACAAGAAAGACATGTCATAATACTTTTCTCAAATCACACATGCATCATATAATTCACTCAACTTGGCAACAAGTGATATTTCCACATAACAACGAATATGGCAGAACTGCGTAGTTGGTTTGTAAAATCACCAAAAATCCATCTGACCTCACATGAAGCTAAAATTTGGTCACAACACAGAAGACACATTCAAGTTCATTCAGTTAAAATTTCAACTCAAATCATGTCATTTGTTCAGTCAAAACATTAATACAACACTCTGGTCGGAACATAAAGATTCTGGCAGCATTGCGCAGTTCATTTGAAAAATTCACCATAAATTCATACGATGTCCAATAAGGCTGAAATTTTTACACGACTCAGAAGACACTTCAAATTTTCACATAGTCCAAGAATAATATCAAACGGAGGTCATTTATTCGGTCAAACAGAATACGAAACTTTCTAGGCGAGAACCCAAGTTTCTGGCTGCATTGCGCAGTCAACTTCAAACATTTTTTCAAAATTTCATTTTTTGACAAAAAGGCCTGAAATTTACACGACACATAGAAAACACCTTGAAATTAACTCAGTAAAATTTTCATACCAAAATTCGATCGTTTGATAGGTCAATTACACATCCGAAACTACTGTTCGAACGTCACAGATTTCAGACTCACAAATTCGAAATTCGGGTTTCTTCCTCAAACATCCAAATACAAATTCTCATGCTTATAACACGCAATCATGCTTGATAAGACTCTCATAAACATGTTTGCACATAAACTTACATCATTCACCAAGGATTCAAAACAATTTCACATAACCTCAAATCAAATCGCATACTATCAAAGTTCTCATGCAAACTCAATTTTTCCACCGATTAATTTTGCGATCTATGATTCCTACACCCACTACATGCATGTAGGATTTTCAAGAACATGGTCCAAACGAAAAGAATGAGGAAAAGTGAAGCAAATATACCTTCTTTGACAAAAATGGATCGGTAGAGACAAGAAACGATGCGATTCGTCAGAGATTCTTGAAAATAAACTTCAACGGATGCAAGAACAGGAATTGAATGGAGGATTTTTGGAGAGATTGTAGAGAGGGAGGGGGAAAAAACGTGTGGAGTGAGGGAGAGAGGGAGGTGGACATTTTTTGTGATGGAGAATGGGGGATAGGGTTTGTTTAGGGATAAGGATGAAATTATAGATAAGCATGGTATTAGTTTTGATGATGAGATGTGGATTACCTTATCCATTATCAACTATATATATATGTATGTAACATGTAGTTTCATGGTGTGAAAAATAAGAGAAGCCATATATTCCTATCAAACAAGAAAGTCTCCCTTCTCTCATATACTTCTACAAATCAACACCAATAAATAAAATCCCACAATAAAAGGAAGGCAAGGTTTCGAAAATTATGGCTAGAAATTCAATAAAGAATTTATTTGGTATTTACTTGGAGAGGAATCGATTCACAATTTAGGAAATAAAACAATGAATATTCCATAAACAAGGGAACAAAATAAATTAAATCTTCAAGTAGGAAATAATGAGGGAGGGGGCGAAAATTTGCTTACTTAGCCGTAAGGAAATAATTCAACTCTTAATTTAATTGGGGTGAGGGAATAGAATGTGGCAAGATTTAATTGGATTTAAAATAGCTAAAGGAAATCAACAAGGTACCAATTAAATCAAAGAAACTAATTCATCCTCCTAATTAAAAATCAACGGATGCGACCTGTTCCTCGAAGTTGGTTCAACAAAAATCATAATATAGAATGATAGAATCACATCAATGGGTTCATAGGTTTGTGAAAGGCTACCAAAGTCAAAGGGGCTAAAAAATCAAGTGGGTTAAGTTTGTTAAGGCCAGGTACAAAATGTAGGCCTTAACTTCATTTTTTAGAAAGAAAGGTTCCATAATGGAAAGTATACATATAGTGGAACTGAACCAAAAAGAATTTCACTCTGTAAGAAAGAATGACACAGACATGGTGATAAAATGAAAGCTGAATGAAAGTTCAAAGAAGAATATCCCATAGAAAACATGTCTGCGAAACGTGATTATATTGAAGGACATAACTGCAGGCAGCCTTAGGAATGAAGTTCAATAGCAAAGGCTCACAAACTCAAAATATTGTTCGTATAAATAATAAGTCAAAGAAGACTACAATCAGTACAAGTGCCCAAAGTTATGAAGGCAACACCACTTTCCAAAAACTGAAAGTGAGTTATGACTCAATGGAGGAAAAGAAATAATATGCATCACTTGCAAAGCATGGGTCAACCAAGGGGTTTAAATAGACAAGGGTTCACGGTTATCCAATACGTATCGAAAAGAACTTAGAATCCAAGTAAGTACTGTTGATTTAAAAATCGTTCAAGCTAGCTACGAAGGTCACACTCTCTCGTTCATCTTTCTGAGGCCGAACATGGTAACATCGTTCTACAAAACTGGGGAATCCAAGTTGGGATTCCTCGTATCTTTACAACTAATAACAGTAGTCGAAAGCCATATCTTCATATATTCCTTGCACATGATAATCGTCATTTTCTTAAAACGTTGTAGTTATACTCGCGCTCTCAACATGCTATAACGGTCGTTTTCACCGCATCACCACTTTTGACCGAAGATCGGATTTATCTATTAGATCGCAGGTATGATCTCTACATCCGTTGTCACGACCACCCATACTAGGGGTACTACAAACGAGGCGATCGTGATCAAGGGACAAACATTAAGAATAGCATTTAAGGATAACAGTTCATAAGAAAGAATCAATTAGCTTCAAAGAATAATATTTTAGTTCAAAAATATAGCAGCGGAAATAAGGTTTCAAAGAGAGTCAAGGATGACGCCTATGTATGAAGACACAACGCATCCAAATTCCCTGGGCCGACTCAACATCCACCGCAACATCCTGCTCAACCTGCACATAGAGAAAACACATGCAGGGCTGAGTACTTGTTGTACTCAATGGGCTCATGCCGAAAATATTTTAATAAAAACAGTTATGTCATCCATACCAGTGATCGAGAGTTTTATGTGTAGTTTAGAAATATCACGAGAACACAAAAATATTTCAAAGTCTGGCCAGGCAATCAATCTCCCCACTTTCTCATCAATCATTCAATCATATTCTCTTTCCATAGTGCGACGAAAGTGTGGCCACACTATTCGCCCACGAGCAAGGACGGCTCACGATCCCACTTGTGTACACTAGCCTGATAGGGTTTGCGGCCCTACTCAGACCCGAATTCGTTTAACATAGCCCTATAGCCTAATGGAGCGCACTCACAAACTAGGCATCAGACACAATCTCATCATCAAAACAAACATGGCATGACATAACACTTTAAACCACCCTTATTTCTCCATAATCATACTTTTGAAAGCGTAAAATAGTTTAGTTAAAGAAAGTCCACCTCGTTTACTTAAACCATTCAATATCCATTTAAGGCAACCCTCTTTCCTCGAGCTCACGTATACTCAATCACCCTTGCCAACGACAACACAAGCAGTCTTTCATAAACTTATATTATCATGCATGTCCTATTGTTCTTTTTTTATCGTTCTCTTACCCATCCCAACATTCACCAACACAAGAAAGACATGTCATAATACTTTTCTCAAATCACACATGCATCATATAATTCACTCAACTTGGCAATAAGTGATATTTCCACATAACAACGAATATGGCAGAACTGCGTAGTTGGTTTGTAAAATCACCAAAAATCTATCCGACCTCACATGAAGCTAAAATTTGGTCACAACACAGAAGACACATTCAAGTTCATTCAGTTAAAATTTCACACTCAAATCATGTCATTTGGTCAGTCAAAACATTAATACAACACTCTGGTCGGAACATAAAGATTATGGCAGCATTGCGCAGTTCATTTGAAAAATTCACCATAAATTCATACAATGTCCAATAAGGCTGAAATTTTACACGACTCAGAAGACACTTCAAATTTTCACATAGTTCAAGAATAACATCAAACGGAGGTCATTTAGTCGGTCAAACAGAATACAAAACTTTCTGGGCGAGAACACAAGTTTCTGGCAGCATTGCGCAGTCAACTTCAAACATTTTTAAAAAATTCTATCACTCTTGATAAGACTCTCATAAACATGTTTGCACATAAACTTACATCATTCACCAAGGATTCAAAACAATTTCACATAACCTCAAATCAAATCGCATACTATAAAAGTTCTCATGCAAACTCAATTTTCCCACCGATTAATTTTGCGATCTATGATTCCTACACCCACTACATGCATGTAGGATTCAAGAACATGGTCCAAACAAAAAGAATGAGGGAAAGTGAAGCAAATATACCTTCTTTGACAAAAAGGGATCGGTAGAGACAAGAAACGATGCGATTCGTCGGAGATTCTTGAAAATAAACTTCAACGGATGCAAGAACAAGAATTGAATGGAGGATTTTTGGAGAGATTGTAGAGAGGGAGGGGGAAAAACGTGTGGAGTGAGGGAGAGAGGGAGGTGGACGTGTTTTGTGATGGAGAATGGGGGATAGGGTTTGTTTAGGGATAAGGATGAATTTATAGATAAGCATAAGAATACAGTTATAGATAAGCATGGTATTAGTTTTGATAATGAGATATGGATTACCTTATCCATTATCAACTATATATATATATGTATGTAACATGTAGTTTCATGGTGTGTGAAATAAGAGAAGCCATATATTCCTATCAAACATCCCTTCTCTCATATACTTCTACAAATCAACACCAATAAATAAAATCACACAATAAAAGGAAGGCAAGGTTTTGAAAATTATGGCTAGAAATTCAATAAGGAATTTATTTGGTATTTACTTGGAGAGGAATAGATTCACAATTTAGGAAATAAAACAATGAATATTCCATAAACAAGGGAACAAAATAAATTAAATCTCCAAGTTGGAAATAATGAGGGAGGGGGTGAAAATTTGCTTAATTAGCCGTAAGGAAATAATTCAACTCTTAATTTAATTGGGGTGAGGGAATAGAATGTGGCAAGATTTAATTGGATTTAAAATAGCTAAAGGAAATCAACAAGGTACCAATTAAATCAAAGAAACTAATTCATCCTCCTAATTAAAATAGAGAATATTCGAAACTCACAAAAATAATAGGTTAGAGTTCGAATTTCATTTAGCACAATTTAGGGATAATTTGATTTGGATTTAATTTGGATGAATATCCCAAAACAATTAATTAAATCCAAGAAAGAATAAAACTTCCAATAATTGGATGGGCCGACAATAGCCACTTTATTTAGCTAGAACAAGATGCATGATCTTATTTAAATTGATTTTCCCCACATGTAAAAAAAATATAAAAGTATCAAATACTTCATTCCATATCACCCACGAGAATTATTTCACATAATTCACTTAATCACATAGAAATAATCAATTTCATAATTTAAATTTCAAATCAACTTATTAAATAAAAGTCACAAAATTTTGGGATGTTACATTCATGTTATTCAATTACTACCACCCAAGATATCATGTTTGAGTTACGTACAAACTCTCCCATATTGATAAGTCAAAGTGGAGTTTGATTAAATAAACAATATTGATATTAATTTCATAGACTAGAAAATACTAAAATTTCTGAAATATATTCTTTGAGTAGATAGCAATAAAGAATACATTTCGTATTAGATCATTTCAATGCTTTACCACACCGGTGTTACTAATCTCTTCTTAGGTAAGAGATAATTATCACAAACACCGCAACAGTACCACTAGGTAGCCAAAGCCTATCTAGGTTGTGAATACATTTTTCTTCGTACTAGATCTGGCCAAGTCTCCTACTGGAAAACTCATGAGGACTCATCGAATTTCCCTACTTTGACCTTCTTAGTAAGAACCCTTAGACTTGTTTATTATATTTCAATAAATAAACAATTATATTATATTATTTATTCTCATAATTAGGTAAACAAGTGGACGTGGCGTTTCTCGTATACATGCACAAGCTGACTGTACAAAGGCATGTACGCTCGAAGCACCTTTTAGTATACAAACCCCAACATGCAGTACTTACCAACGTGGTGGCTCATTAATTACGGCTACGACGTACTACGAGATTGCAGGCTCGATATGCCAAACCCTGCATTGTGGTTTGTCACGGTCGCTCGTACGGAGGTTGTGTGTTGTTATGAAAGACGATGGACTTTGTTAGCGCACTCCTCAGCTTTCCAAACTGTTCACCTACTATCATTCCACTATGAGGGCTGATGCACTTTTTATTAGCACTAAATAAGCCTGTAAGTATACAGAGTATATATAGTATAACTAATGGTCAGTAGCAGATATCGAACACAGGGAAAACTATCACAGACTGGTTATGTAACGCCCCACTTTTTGAACCCTAATTTTGGAACCCTAAGACGTTGTATTTATTGCTTTGATTGTCGCAATTAAGTGGCGAATCGTTATGTGATTTATTCGATGACCTAATTTTGTTTTGACCTAGTCAATTTCGTTGATTTTATGACGTGGCTTAAATTAATTGATGTGGAATGAAATATATTGCGGTAACTTATATTTTAAGGGGAGTGAGATTTAATTAGGATCATAAATAATTACCTTGCCATTTTGTGGAGAAAATTTCGACCATTATTATTATTTGGAGAGGAATTATTTTTCTTGGATTTAATTATTTGTTTTGGGATAGTTATCCAAATTAAATCCTAAAGCCTAATTATCTTATTTCTTCATGATAAAAATCGGCCCTATTATTTTTCCTAAGGGAGATTTTGAAATCTCCTAGTTTGTGGGAGAAGGAAATTATTCATTATTTATTTTGATCCCTTAATTATCTCTTTCCATGTTTTAATTGGAATATCCTAGCAAATCTTGCCTTATCTATTTTATTAAAGATTTGGAAATTATTCCTGGTGGAAGAAATAATTTCACACACCTATTCCTAGTTCATGGGAGGATTTTTATTTATTTTTCTGCTCCGTATTATATTTTATTCTGCTCCGTGAAAATACCAAATTAAATCATGGCTAATTAAATAACCATGATTTTCGAATATCCTCCTTATTCTCCCTCAATTTACACGCCAATCATCCCTCCCCAAATCTCTCAAATCTTTATTTGATTTATTCTCCATATCTTCATGCAATTAATTGGAGATTTCATATTAACTCTATAAATAAAACAAAACCTAACCCTAGCCCCCACCAAAAAAATCGCCCCTCCCTTGAAGTACACGCTCATTCCCTCTTCTCCACTCTCCCACACTTGTTCATCCATTCTACTCAAGATCCCCTCAATTTCCCAAGAGATTATTGAAGAACCAAGGTTTTATTCGCTTTCTACCGATTGTTTCGTCCAAGAAAGGTAAATTCAAACCTATATTCTTCACTCCTCTCCATCTAAACCTTCTTTGACTCCGTCATGCATGTAGAGAGTGTAGGGAATGCAGATCTAAGGGTTTAATCGGTGGGAATGTGTAATCGTATGTGTGAATGCATTTTGATTTCAATTGGTTGATGATTTAATGAATCCTCGGTGAATGATATGTGATTTCATGAAAATATGTGTCTAAGGACTCTTTTAAGCATGTTTGTGTGTTAAAACCATGAAAGGGTTGATTTTGAATAAGTGGGGGTAAACCCTAATTTGAATTCCTAAAAGCATGAGGAACTGTGATTCCGAACAGTAAGTTCCGACTCATTTTTGACCGACCAATGAACTCCGACTTGACCGATGCTTTTTTCTGAGTAAACTTCATGATGTCTTCTGTGTTGTGTGTAAATTTCAACGCATTGGATAAAAGATGGATTTTTGGTGAATTTTTAAAGTTGACTGCGCATTTCTGGCAGAAACTGTTTTCTCGACCAGTAGGTTACGTTTCCTATTTGACCGACCTAAAAAGGTTATTTTGACATGAAATTTAAACTGGAAGTTATTTGATGAGTCTACTGCTTTGTCGTAAAGTTTTAGCCCCAACGGAAGTCGGATGATTTTTAAATGATTTTTATAAAATGGTTGCGCAGTGCTGCCAGATTTCTACCTTTGCAAAATAACTATATTTTTATGTTTTGAATGGCATACATGAATTATATATGTGACGAGATGATGTGATATGCAAAGATGTTATGCTATGATTTGATTTCCATTTGTTGTTGGGAAAAGGGAAAAATTAAGGACATGCATAATACTAAGTCCACGTTAGTGACTAATTGGGAATACCTTATCCAAAGGTGAAAATTCGTGCGTAAAGCGTGATATCAAATGAAAAGCAAAACTTGAAATCTAAAGGATCGAGGTGAGCTTATTTTCAAACCTCTTTATTTTTCCGAAAATATTACGTGATGTTATAAGGGTGGTTTAAAGCGATTATCATGCCGTGATTTGTTTTAACATGCCTATCTGATGTGGCTGTTGCCACTATTATATAAATCGAATTCGGGTCCTCGTAGGGCCGCAAACCCTACTTGGATTAGTGTACACCTATGGTAGACTGTGTGCTAGCGTACGGGCTGGCGGTCTAGTGACCTGGTTTGCGGCCGCATTCCTTGTCATGTATTGGCAGATATGGTTGATGACGATGGGGAAAAATGACTGCGCAGTCGCTATTTTGAACAATGGAAAATATTTTCGTGCCTCGGGCCTTTATAAAAGCTCAAACCCCGATGGTTACCTACGTATGGCATGATAATATGTACTCTTATCAAAATGTTTTCGGGCATGAGCCACTGAGTATTTTCAAAAGTACTCAGCCATGCATATGTTTTCTCTATGTGCAGGTTGAGCAGCGACGAGCGGTTGGTGGTGTTGAGCAGGAATTAATAATAAACTATGGTCGTTTTTAAACTCCGAGTGTCGTCGTGTCTTCACACATGATGTCACTCTTCTCTTGGATGCTTCCGCTGTGATGTTTGCTTTACATACTTTTTATTTAAATTCAAAAACTGTTTCATTTGGGATATTTGAAAACTCGTTACTTTTGAATAAATGCTAAACCCTTAGTCCTTTATTTATTAAACGTAATTACTCTTGGTCGTTTTATTTATTAAACCTAAATTTTGGTCACACTTTTATTGAAAACCCTAGCTCTCTTTGAATGTCCTTTAAAACCCCCTTTAAGTCGCGATCGCCCGCTTTTATTAACCCTAGGGGGCGGTCGTGACAGTTTACCTTCTACTGAGCTTCTTCTACTATTTGGTAAAACAAGAAATTTTGGTTTTTGAAAATAAAAGATGTAAAAACAAGAGTAAATAACGATTGTTGATTAAAACACAGAGATTAAACAGATGAGACAAGGGAATTCCAGGGATGTGCTTTCACAGTTATGGTTATACAAATTCGAACTACAAAACCCTAGCACAGTTCATACTTCACTAGTACGAGTCACAAATATATTGTCCATGTGCCACAAAGTGGATTACAGACACTAGGGGCGTCAATCCTATATTAATAACTCCTAAAATCTCCAAAGACTCCTAGTGTTCTCGCTCTTAATTAACAGTGTCGTTTTAAGGAAAGCTAATTGTAACATGAACTAAGCTCTTCTAACTTGCAAACCTCCTCTCACGATTATGTTGCAAGCCAATAGATTAACAAAGAATGTGCCACTCAAACGTGAAGCAATTATCCAACACTTAGAATAAAAGCGAAGTAATGAACAGAACGGATATTAAATAAATAGGAATTAACCAAAGTAGTTACTAACACATTCTTAGAATTTTATGAATTTAGTTAAACATGATAGAATAAACTAAAAACATAGTTGGTAGAAAAATAAAGAAAACATAAGAACTATGATGATAGAACCCAAATGTTGAATCTTATAGGCTTGATCGTCTGATATCCTTCTTTAAACACCTTTGACCTTCCTGAATAATGGAAGAACTCACAAATATTATCTTTGGAAAACCTTGATCTTCTCTTGATATCCTTCCTTAAACACCTTTGACCTTCCTGAATAATGGAAGAACTCACAAATATTATCTTTGGAAAACCTTGATCTTCTCTTGATATCCTTTTTAAACACCTTGACCTTCCTGAATAATGGAAGAACTCACAAATATTATCTTTGGAAATTATGCAGCAGAAGCTTGAGGGGTTATTTATAGCCTTTAATTTCGTGCTCCTTAATATGATAAATATTAAGCACAATATGGTAAATCATGGAGAGAAAGTAGGTAAATTCTGTGCGCTGGGTTTCCCAGCGGGCCGCCGCACTTTGTTAAGTGTACTTACGAGGTTTAACTTTGCCACCGCCTTCCTGATGATAGATTTCATAGTTACGGTAGTTTGAACACACCTTGCTTATCACTCACGTGTTCAAGATGGATGCAATTATTATACGAACCTAATATTCGATTATATGCTATGGGGGGAGGGTGTAAAATTGGGTGATGGAGAGCCACAACACGGCCCCGCTGGAATAATCGATGGTGCTGAATATGGAGTCGACTCTACTTCTGTTCTAGATTCAGATTTTGGAATTTAGATTTGAATTTTGGGGCAGAATGATCCCGAACAAGCGCCGGAGACGGCCGAGAGGGAGATTTCGAGAGCCGAGCATGAGAGAGAAGAAGATGATCGGCCGATTTCCAGATTAGGGGATTTCAGATTTTGATAGAGAAAGAGAGAAATCATCGTAAGAAGTGAGGAGGGGAAATGGAGTTGTGCCTATTGGAGATTGGGCTAAGGAGTAAGTAGCATTATTTTAATTATTAAGTTAGGCTAAAGTGAGTGGGCTGATTTTATTTTAATCCAAGAACTGTGTTGGACTACCCTTTTTATATGTTTGGACCGAAAATGGGCTGCTCCATTTTAAGTGAATTGGACCGAGGAGTTTCCATTGGTTGGGCCGGAGGATAGGAAATTGAAGATAGGCCAGATGGAATTCAATTTACGAGGATGTTTGGTCTGCAATTTAATTTGTGTTTTGTGCTGAATTCTAATTAAGTTCTTGAGTCAAGATTAATTAGTGGCATGCATTCTAATTAAGGTATAAGAATTTTTCTCAAGTTTTATTAGTAAGTTGTTTTGTTTTCAAAAGGCTATCTCCGCGGATTAAGGTGGAGTCAGGAAAATTCAAATTAAGGAATTTTAAGCGAACGAGGTGGGCTTTTTATTTACTGTACAGTTTTATGAAAATTATAATTGTCTTAGTAATTTTGTGGGCTTTGTTTTAACTAAAGTGGGTTATACTTTTATATATTAGTTTTGTAATAAAATGTGAGATGAAATGAGTTTTTGGAATATGAGGTTCACTACAAAAAATGGTATTAATTGAAATGTGACAAATTTTGTGTAACGGATGAAAATAGAAAAATGTGATAAAATTTAAGGGAGATAGAAAGAGTAATAATATTGGTACACGTTGTAAATACTGAGATAAAATTAGTTAAGTACAAAAGTTAACAGATTCGATATAATTACTAAAAGTTGAAAATAAAACTGATACATTTCAAAAATAAAATAAAATTGATAAAATCACCAACGTTGAGAGTACAGATGAACCGTAATCATTAGCTTCACTCAATTATTTGTTGATACCATTACCAATTAATTACACAATAATGAGAACTCGAAACATGATTGCAATCAGACTAACACAAAAAAATCATTAACTTGCGGAGACAAAAGCATAATCCATAAATAGGAATTTTACTAAATTTATGTTTAAAGAATCCACAAGAACAAGAAGTTCCTTCATGAAATCAAAATAAAGGGGGTTTAAAGTTTTCTATTTTTAGTTCGTGATAATTCTACTGAAAATTAATTTATTTCTTTCTTTTTACGGGATAAAATCACGGGTATAAATTTTTCTTAGACTTGATCAACTATATTAAATATTTAAATCACGAGATTCTTGATTTTCCCCAACTTTATAACATATTGCGAATTCAATCAATTTTTGCTTCAATTGTGTCCATAATGTTCAATCTTCTGATTGGTAGTACTTTCTAACTTTTTGCATGCATCTGCAAAAATTTCAATCAAGATTAATTTAGATAAACATATTCCGTAGAAATTCAAATTTGATTGAGTGGATTCAAGCTAGGTTCATTGTCTAAATTGTCCTCTCTTGTTGTTAATTTTGTAATTGAATGAAAGTTGAGTCGGAATTAATGGCTTCAAGGCCCCAATCAATTTACTATTAATAAAAAAAAAAGTGCAATTTTGTTGAAATTCTTTCAAAGTTGGCCTATTTCCATCAAGGTGGAGATTAATTTGAATAGCGTTTTCCTTCAAATGAATCATATAAGATGCAACCAATTATTTATTTTTATCACAAATACAATGTGTATGAACTATGAAGATTTTGATTTAAGCGAACTTTATATATATTGGAATGCCGTATTTAAACTTATATAGAATAAAGGAAAATAGATTTTGAAGCAGGTGAAGAATACGAGTCTTGGTTGGTGGGAAATTACTATACAATTGATTAGTGCCTAACATGAAATCAGCTTTGCCTAATTTGTATGAATGTTTTGAGGCAAAAGAAATGAGGGAGGTCATGCATATTGTTTTAATATACACTTCCTTTTTCTTTACATTTTTATTTTATTATTTATTTGTATGATTAAATTGGTCATGCCTATCGTTTAACATTCTCTTCTATTCTTATTATTTTCCAAATTTTATCTTTTCCATTTTAGATTTATGAACAATTGAGAACTACATTTAAGTGAAAATTTAGAACTAATCTGTCTAATTTATTAATATCAGTTGCATCATAAAATATAATCCCTCTGTCCCAACTAAGTTGAGTCGTATTTCTTTTTGGGATGTCCCAATTAAGTAGAGTTATTTTCTTTTTTGACTAAAAACAAAATATTCTATCACTCTTACTTTATTCCATTACCTACTTTACTCTCTCTTCTTTTATTTTTTAACACAATTTCTTAATCTCCGTATCCAAAAATTTTGGCACAACTTAGTTGGGATGGAGGGAGTATAATTGTTAAATTTTAATATTATAAAACCCTACTGATATTCATGATTCAACAAATTGATAGTATCATTTTCATAGAAATATGTCATTTGATATTGGCACATGTTTTAATGCATAATTAGTAGAGTAAAAGAAAATGAGAAGAAATAATTGAAATTGGATAGTGAATAGTGGGGTCTATAATAAAGTAAAAGAGAAGGAGAAAAGTATTGTTATAAATGGATATAGATTATTTGCATGAGACGGGTGAAAAAAGAAATATAACTTATTTTTATGAAAATTCGTAGGGAGCATATATTATAACACAGTTTTAATTTTGATGATAGTTTCAGGAGATCAAGAACCTTCTGATTTGAACCCACAATTATATCGACCATCAGTACGACTGTTCAGTTGAATATTGATACACATTGATTTTATGTAGTATAGTACTACTATTTTTTAATTTCCACTGCTTGCGAGTGAAATTGTTGACTCTATCTGCTCAATCACCTCTTTTCATGCCTTTTGCTTTAATGATTAGTAATTTTTAATATTTTTTCGCCGACTATGTATGATGCTTTTGGAAATTTACTTGGAACTTGAATGAAATATCTAGAAAAAGTAGCTCAAAATATTATACACCCATCAACAATGTATTTAAAAACATATCAGTTAAAAATTTTGTTTAACAATCCGCGGTGATTTCATGATATTTTTTGTTTCTTGCTTTTTTATGTTTTCCGATTCTATTTATATCCCCTCGCTTAATTTTTATATGTTTGTTTTGGAGTTTTCTTCTTATCTGTATTTTGGGATTATTATTTAAAGTGAACTATAAAACTAATATACAGAAAATGAAATTTACACCTTTTTAGTACTCACCATTTACAAAATCACATTTTTAATTAGAATATTTCATAAATTCTAAATTCAATCCTGATTTTTACTTATTTTACCTTTTAGACCTTTTAGCCCTTGAAGGGTATATTTATCCATTTTGTTTAATTTGAGTACCAAACATGTGTGAATGTCTATGTACTTTTTGTGATTTTTTAAGGATAAAAAATCTTTGTGATTTCATTAAATCTTTGTATATTATATTAAAATAAATTACTTAATCTCTGTAGTGTTATTTAAAAATGAATTATTTAAATCTTTTTAATATTATTTAAATTATTGCATTACAATCGAAAAATTAATATGTATTTGTGGTATTATTTAAATAATATTGAATGGTTTATTTTTAAAGGATTTATTTTTTGTTTAATGCTTAATTGCAACTATAATTTAAATAAATTCATTTAAATAAAATAAACTATGACTCAGTTCAATTTAGATAACACTACAAAGATTTAAATAATTTATTTTGATATAATATACAATGATTTAATAATATTACAAAGATTTTTAGTTCTTAAAAAATCAGAAAAGAAGTACATAAACATTCAAAAATCGCAAATTTGGTCCTCAAATTAAACTAAATGGACAAATATACCCCTAAAGGCTAAATGGTAGAAGGTAAAAATCAGGATTGGATTTGACATTTGTGAAACTTTTTTATTAAGAATTTGATTTTGTAAATATTGGGTACTAAAAATTTAAACGGTACAAATCTCATTTTCTGGATACTAATTTTATAGTTTACTCTATTATTTAAAGCTTCTCATTCGATTTAGAGTTGCGATGAGGTGCAGCAATGGGGGTGGGGGTGTCTTCTCAAGAGAGATAATTCATATAAATTTTATCTCTGATCAGTAGTACTACTTAATCAAATTTGGAAATAATTTTCTTACAAGCTTTATCAAGTAACCAAAAATCAAATTCTTTTACTTAACAAAAAAAAGAGAGGCTTAGACATAGTAGTATTTTGTTTTACATAGGTCAAATTTAACATGATTTTCTTTAGTGAACACCAATTCAAATTATATGCACTTCAACACTTTAGACTTTGAATTTTGTACTCAATTGATTGATTTACATGGTATATATCAACGAGATAAAGGTTAGTTTCTTATTTAATCCGAGTTTTTATCAAATTCTAGTTTTGCGTACCAATTTTGAAATTGTTGCACTATTGATTTGATTTCGCTACCAATAATAATTCCGTCGAATATTAATGATGACACGACTTTACTGATTCCAATCTAAACTACGTAGTTTTGACAATATAATTCGATGTTGTTCTTGTTTGGTTATGGGCTTATGGCATGTCAAACTAATCAATAAGCACTGATATTAGTCGAAAATGATCTTCTGTTGCTAAACAGACCATATTATTAATTCAATAAATTCAAATTTTATACTCCCTTCGTCACACATTTCTTTTAGGCACAGATTTTTAGATAGTACTTCCTCCGTCCCTGAAATATTGTCACATTTTTCCATTTTCGTCCGTCGCACAAAATTTGTTATATTTTACTTTTTACCATTTTTTGCAATGAACCTCACATTCCACTAACTTATTTTGATCACTAACATTTTATTATAAAAATAATACTCCGTACTTTAAAAGTAGGACCCACATCCTATCAACTTTTTCAACTCATTTTTCATTACATTTATTATAGCATGTGCCTAGTCTAACTGTGACAATATTTAAGGGACAGTGGTTAAATAAAATGAGAATAAAATAAAAATGAGAAAGACAATATCACACTATTAAAATTTATTTTTTTGATTACTTTCCATTTCGTATTCTTTGGTTTTCATTTTTTACTTCACCTCCCCGCGCCTCTACCCTTTTTTTTCTGTGTCCGTATTATTATTTGGCAAAGAAGAGCGTGTTTAAGCTAAGTGAGAAGATGGAGGGAAATAGATACCAATTTTATTTGTAATAATAAAAAGAGGAATTTATTGTGAATAGTTAAAAGAAAAGAAAAATGATACTTTCTTCAATGAAATAATGTTATTTTGAGCGTTACTAGAGATATCATTTTGTGTACAATTGCAAATAATTGAAACTTTACAATTAAATATTTTATTGAAAAAATAATATTGGACAAACGTGAATTTGACCATGGTTTATTACTATTTCCTCCTCTAACCCAGATGATATACTTCTTTTTTAATTTACTTTAAATTAAAATTTTTATATTATTTTCTCTATTATTTTATTTTTCACTACTTTTACTATAATATAGTTATTTTCGATGGAAATATAATTTAGGAAAGATCATAATATTTGGAAAAAGACCGATAACACACATAACATGGCCTGTCAAGAAAACAACGGGTAGGACAACTCAATAATAATGTCCAATCAAAACTTTTGATGGGGTTTTTTATATAAAAGGGTAGGATTATAGATGGTTGAATATAATGTAGAAATTATTTATAGATAATTACAAATGGATTATCAATCATTTCAGAAAAACGCACGAACTATCTTGATAATCATATTTAACTCTTTTTCACCAAACGGAAAGGAAAAAGTGAAATGAATGTTCCGAAAAAAGTCCCACTATCCCACCCTTTAAGACTAGGTAATAATGACTTAACAGATGAATTTTGCAACAATTACCACTAATGACACAAAAAGGCAGCTTTTCCATATGAGAATAATTGATAGATTATGTTTTTTTATGGATAATTGCTTAATAATTAATATGTGCATAAAGCAAATTAGTGTTGTTGAAATGAAAGCCACTAATCCCGGATTTTCTATAGGCCATCATTGACAATAATTTGATCTTCCATATATATATATATACAGCATCATATCATGTCTACTTAACAGCATCCTGATCCATATTCCCCGGACTCACTTTTATTCATTTTTTACTCTCTGCTCGTCCCCAAGAGCACAACACTCACATTCATGCTCTTCCGCAAGGACATGCTCAAGGGTCCCGCTATTCTATTATTCAATTTAAATAAAAGCATTTCCACAATATTAAAATACATTAAAAATACCTGGAATACTATTACAAATTACTAAAAAATTAAAAATTACATAATTCAAATCCTAAAAATTAAAAATTACATAATTAAAGTCCTAAAAATTAAAAATTACATAATTAAATTCATAAAATGAAAAAAGCCCACTACTCGTCGCCGAATTTCGCCCAAATGTGTTTGATTAGGTCTTCTTGTAGCTTAATGTGGGCTTTGGTATCGCATTGTGTGTCTTGTTTCGATCCTCTCTCGCACCGTCGTATGCATACCTCGGCGTGGGGGAGACCTTGCGGTTGAGCTTCCGGCTTCATCCTCATCGTAAAAGTTAGCCGCCCTCGGTCCTTCGTAAGCTATAATCATGTTGTGCAGGATAATACACGTGTACATGATGTCAGCAATATTCTTACAGTACCACAACCGAGACGGGGCCTTCACAATGTTGAATCGGCCTTGAAGGACCCCAAAAGCTCTTTCGACGTCTTTCCGAGCAGACTCTTGACGCTTCGCAAAAAGAACTTATCTCGGGTCTTGCGGATTGCTGAGCGTCTTCACGAAAGTCGACCACCTTGGGTAGATACCATCGGCGAGATAGTAACCCATGTGGTATGGATTTCCGTTGACGGTGAAGTCGACCACCGGTGCCACACCATTCAAAACATCATTGAAGAGTGGTGAAGAATAGAGCACGTTCAAGTCATTGTTGGATCCGGCAACACCGAAATATGCATGCCAAATCCATAGGGGGTAGTCGGCAACCGCTTCAAGGATAAGCGTTGGGCGGCCGCCTTTGTGGCCGCCTAAGTGTTGCCCACTCCAAGCATTCGGACAATTCTTCAACTTCCAATGCATGCAGTCAATGCTACCAAGCATACTGGGAAAACCGTGGGTTGTTTCGTGAAGATGAAGCAACCGTAGACAATCTTCGGTGGTGGGTGCCCGAAGGAATTCCTCACCGAAAGTAGAACGAATGTCGTCGCAAAAAAATTTGAGGCATAGGATTCCAGTTGACTCACCCACATGCAAATACTCGTCGAAGAGGTCAACCGTTTGCCCAGTAGCAAGTTGTCGGAGGGCACAAGTACACTTCTGCAACGCCGAGAGACTTAGCCGACCGGTTGCGTCTCTACATGATTGAAAGTATTCAACACGGGCGGATAATGTGTTGACAATACGCATAAACAACCGTTTTGACATGCGAAAACGGCGCCGGAAGTAATCTTCCGGAAACCGCGGTTTGGCGGAAAAATAGTCGGCAACGAGCCTTTCATGGGCTCCCTCCCGGTCACGAGGAATGTAGCGGCGTTTTGATCTAGTTGGTTGAGGAGGAGGGGCAGCGGCGACATAGGCTTCATAGGCGGCACGATATTGTTCATAGTATTCTTATTTTTCGCGCTCCGCTTCAGCCATGATATCGGGAAAATCTATTTTTGAATTTTTAGAGAGGGTTTGAGTAAGAGAGGAAGATGGATGATGAATGTGTTGTATAAGAAAATGGATGATGAATGTGTGTATTTATAGATAATTTTGGGATTAAAAATGTTTTTAAAAAATTCAAAAAAACGGTAACAAACGGCTATATTTTTTGGGAATCTCAATTTTTTTTTTATTTTTGGTATTATTTTCGATTTAAAAAAAGGAAATTACAACGACATTGTCGTTGGCCAATCGCACGCTGCCACGTCGACCTGCTCAGCGGCACGGACGTGCTCTTATTATCGAGCAGCGTCGTGCTGTTGGCGCGAGCACAGCGGCGGACGGGGCTGTGTCGCGCCGCTGGCACGGACATCGTCCGCCCCGGAGAGTGGCGATGGGGATGCTCTAAGGTTTTACAGAATTATCAATCTAGTAATTATAGATGTACTTGCTTAGTACTCCATCTATCCGCTATTAAAAGTCTTAGTTTACCATTTTAATGCGTTCGCTATTAGGAATCTCAGTTCACTTTTATTATTAATGGTACTAGTTAAATTCACATTTCACTAACTCATTCCACACATTTTATTATAAAACTAATACTTATTCCATCCCTGAAAAGTATGAACTATTTCCTTTTTAGTCCGTCCCTGAAAGTATGAACTTTCTAATTTTAGAAACTTATTTCTCTCTGGTGAGGTAGGACTCACTTCTCACTAACAATACTTTAAAAAATTTCTCTTTCTATCTCTCTTTTATTTTGTCAATTATGCATTAAACTCATGACGAACTAAATATTTATACTTTTCAGGGGCGGATGGAGTATATAACAATGAGTCTCACATTCTACTACCTTTTTCCGTCTACTTTTTTATATTTCTTAAAACCCAAACTCAAATAATGAGATTTATTATGAAGAGAGTAACTAATAATTAGGTAGGAGAATGTTTACGTACGTATGGTACGTATGATTTGATCAAGTTCGTAATTATGATTTTTGTCCTTTTTCTTATCTGAACCAAAAATCTAGAAAAGTGAGACTTGACTAACATAAAGTATTGAAGATTGTAATTCAATGAGCATTGGGCAAAATCAGAATAATTAACTACTCCATATTGAAATTACCAGATGAAACAACTCTTAAAAACTTTTTGAAATTAGGAAATGTTTAGAAAATCAACTTAATCACTAGCTGAAGATTATTGTGTTATGGGCTTCCATAAAGGGGTTGTGTAGTGTTATTATCATCCTAATTAACAATTTAATGGATTATGGCATGTTCTTGACAAATTTGTAGCCATAAATTAGAGATAGAAACATAGATGATTACAAGTTATTATGTTGAAACAACTCGTTATTTACTGAATAATTTTTTATTTATTTTCACTAAATTTTGTAACTCAATTATTGTCCCTTTTTCATTTGATTCCTCATGATCCAATTACTTTTAAATACACAACAATCAATATCAACCAACTTAATAGATAAAGAGTGAGACTATTTTTTGATGAGTATAAATTCTTCAAACTATAATAAAAGATGAGTATAAGTTTAACAAAAGAGAAGAAGACTTGATCTTTAAAAAAAATAAAAAGGGAATATACTATTCAAAACAAAGAAACTCCTACTGGCTAAGATAAAATAAAACAAAGCATGTCCTAACTTAACAAAGCCACTTCAAACAACAAATATTCAAACAACAAATACAGAGACAACAAATTTGAATTAAACAACAAAAAAGCAAACTATGTCAACACTCAAGCACAAACAAGACAGTCGCGCGATAACTCCAATCAATACAAAATGAGGAGAAAAAGCAAAAAAAGGACATCATCCTCTAATCTTGCCACTTCCGATAATTTTCGGGACTTTTTCCATCTCCCAATTTGGGTCGTGTGCTTGAAACATTGCCTTATTTCGAATATTCCATATTGACTACACCACGGCATAGAACATTGAAATCCACATCTTTTTATCAGATTTTATAAAGAGTATTCTAAAACATGCTAAGAATCATGCATTCAGTTCATCTCATAGAAATCTGGCCTTAAATACTCGTTGTAGTCCCCACTTTCATCTCATAGAAATCTTTAAAATGTTTAATTTTTATGATTAGATCTAATTATTGTTAGAATTTTGGGCTTCCACATGACTAATTTAATGTGTATGGTTATCTTACAGTTGCCCAATTAAAGTGGTCTATTAAAGATTAAAGTTTGGGCTAAAGTGTATTTATTTGTTATGGAAATAAGTGTAGATACCATATGAGATTTTCTATTTGACGAGGGACCGAATAGAAAATAAAGGGGTTTATATTTAATATAAATATAAGCTAGGGTCATGGTCCCCAGACGTTAGAAGAACGTTCAATTTCTCTGTATTCTCTCGGCATACTATTGTAAAGGACGTCTCTGATCGTTTGGAAGATCCATAGCCGCTGCAAAGCAATCCCGCCTTTTAATTCGTTATGGATCAAGGTATGCTTCCGCTCTACAGTTTATGCTTCTTCTCCGTCGTTCTTGGTTAATCATCATAGAGAGCTTTATGTAATTGTTCACTCAATTATTCCAATAAGTGGTATCAGAGCCACTCTATTGATGATTTTCTGAGAATTGGAAAAGAAGAATTAGGGTTTATTATTCTCGTTTATATTTGGATTTCAAGAAATTAAAATTCTTGAAATTAGGGTTCTGTGATAAATAAAATTTTGTGGATGGCGATACGTCGTGGTGTGGATCGATCTTATTTTGCAAAGTTATAACAATTTGTAGGCATACGTTGTTGTTTCATATTTTTGATCAAAAGTTCGTTGTGGACTAATGATTACTTGCGCATAATAGAATGTATTAATTCAATTCATGGTTGATTAATAAATTCATGCTTTATGCACGCTTATCGAGATGGTAGAATCAATTGATTGGTGAATACATAATGTATTTTTGGTTGGTGTTTTGTTTCATATAATTACCTAGAACTTGTTTCCATATAAATTTAGGTATGGAAATTTTGGTTTATAAATTTGATTCTCAATTCATGTGAAACAAAATTGAGTATGTATACTTGCACAGTTACCTGATTGATTGGTTATTTTATATGGTTTTATGTTAATTAATCTTGCCGAGAATAATTGGCTGTGTTTATGGTGGGTATATATATAATCCGTGAATGTGTGCTTATTTGGATTAAGGAGAATGCTTTGTGGAATTATCTTCATGCACGCTTTTCTGTATTAATTGGGGATGAAACGGTTGTTTCGTAATTATGATAATGAATTTTTTGTGAATGTGAATTCAATTTGTATGCTTGCATATGTTGATTATGGAGAATTGTTTACGTTATGTGAATCCATAAAGTTTAGGATTTGTAATTTGTGAATTCGTTTGATTGTTTTGATGTTGTTTTTGGTTATTTATTTTCGTTAATTTAATCTTGGGAACATCAAAATTCGGAATTTTTGTCGATTTTGTGGAAAAATCGAATTTGGAAAAATTATATGGAATCCTGCAAGGAGTCAGCTATTTGCGATTTGCTGGGGAGCTATTGGACTGGCCGTAAGGATTTAACGACTTGATGAGTTTGCAAGGTATGTGACCCCAGTGTCTCGTTGGCTAGCCACTATATTCCGAAAAGTTATTAACGACTCGCTTGTGAGTGTTTATATTCGATTTTAAGTAAATTCAAAATTTTTGGGTACATCTCATGTTCCTTATTTTCTACTAATGAGTGTGTATATTAATGCGGATATTAGTCGGCCAAAAGGAAGATTAATATTTGGCACGAAAGTGGTAATAAATACGTGACACTTATTCAATTTTCTTGTGAGTGGTGTGATGCTAAAAGGTGGACGCTACTTAACAGGATCTTATTGTCAGTGTTTAACCACTGTAAGGAGGTTGCCATTTACAAGTTCATATTACTGTCAAAAGACTTGATGTGGATGTTGTGCTCGGAACCTCGTAATGTTTTACTAATGTTCAAAGTAGATTAGTCGCAGCTAGACGTTGCAAAAGTAACCTCTCTTGTCTAGACTTCTTTATTGCCAATGTTAGGACGACATGTGTGTGTATTTTAATGCAGATGTTAGTCGTCCAAAAGGAAGATTAATGTTTGGCACGGAATACATACATACCTGTGGTGATAAATACGTGATAATTATTTAGTGTTCATGTGAGTAGTGTGATGCCAAAAGGTGGACACTACTTGACCGATCTTATTGTCAGTGTTTGATCACTACGATGAGGTTATCAATTACAAATTCATGTTACTGTCAAAAGACTTGATATGGATGTTGTGCCGGTACCTCGAGATGTTACCTTCTTATTTGAATTTTATTATGTGAGCATGACAATTATTTCGGTTTTGTTCTCTGTTCATTTATGATGTCTGCTTCTGCGGTTTCTTCCAACATGAACAATATGTTAGTGTTGAATGGGTCAAAGTTTAAGGATTGCAATGATTATATTTGATTGCTCTGGGTTGCATGGATCTGGATTACGCGCTAAGGATTGAGCTGAAGGGGTTGGCAGCGGAAGCGTGCATGTTCTAACGGATCACATAATTTGATCTATTTAGCAGATTATCTAGACAAAATCTATTCGCGTAATTATCACATGTATCATGCTTATAACTTGAATTAAAACATGTTTTAGCATATAAAATCCCTAAAACATGCTTACTACGAAATTAGTCAATTTACCTCGTTGATTCAATCAAGAATTGATGATGGCTTGCTCCGTCTCCTTGTGAAGATCTTCAGTACTCGACCTCGGATCTTCTGACTGGTGTCCCGGACTGTATACTGATATTTGTGTGGGCAAATCTCACCAGAATACTAGGACTCGAATAATGAAGACAGAGCTCAGCTCACGGAAGAAGTAATTTTTGAACTCTCTCTCTTTAGAGGGGGGAGAGGGGACGAAAATTAGCAGCAATAATAATTGTTCTTTCTGTCTCCTTTATTCTCCTATTTATATTAAGTCACATATTGGGCCCAGTTAGGGATCTAAGGAAGAATTTGGACATGGCCTCACCCAATTAGCTTTTTACTAATTAAATTGAACCCACAATTTAATATAAGCTTATATTGGAATATTACAAGCAGCCACTACAGAAGTAATATTGCACTGCCTTTCCAAATCTGAAATTACAAGTATTCTGGGTTTCCTTTTATTTGTTTAATTCATTTCCCGCGCTTAAGATAGAAACATCCATTAATTAATTAATGTTTGCTATGGACTTAATTAATTAACATATTTTATTTTCCAAGAGTGGACTTAGCAAGAAACTCTTATTTATTATTCATAGAGTAATTAAACTCCAACTAGCTAGGTTCCGAATAATAAAACCTTGTTTCGCGCACGATTCAACATAATAGCAATCCTAGCACCGCTAGATAATGATCACCACTACCCAATATACCTGGATTGTTGGGTGACGAAAAACTCGCACCTTTGGTAAGTCAAAGTAGTAGATACTCAATATCGTATGCTCAATGCTAACGTACATTGATTAAGAAATTAATTATCAAGACCTCGTCTTTCAGTAGATAGCATAAAGACTCGTCTTGTTGTTAGATCCATTCAGTGCTATACCACACCAACGTCATCATATTTCAATAAGGCTTAGAAATAATCGGAATGACATTGCAACCTTTCACGATAGGTAATCTGGGTTGTGAAATTCTTATTTTTCTTTGTTCAGAACTGACCGCGTACCTTAAATTGAGCGCAGCCCACAACCGGTCTACTAGAACAAAGACTTAGACTTATGTTATGTTCGCTTATACATTTAAATATGCAATAAACATCCATTAAATGTAAAACATTATGACAAAAATAATATGTTGCATTCATTGGAAAATAATTATTAGAGTTTTACAGTATTCAATCACTCGAAAGGTGATATCTAGTATACAAACCCTAACATGAGCAACCTACTTCTCCTACGGACGGTAGTACTTCTTATCAAAGGAGAAACTACGAGAAGTATGAATACTCGAATCGCGTAAGTCTACTGATCATTGGGTTTAGCATCCTAGAAGCCTTTCGAGGAACTGCATCTAAGTATATCACTAAGGCACTGAATATACCTTGCCAAAAGTTAAGGAACATTTTGCGAAAAACATTAAGGCTGAGACAAGCATGCATCATCTCAATAAAGTATAATGGCAAGGGCAACATAAGGGAGCACATTATGAAAATGTCGTACGTTGCTTCACTTAAGCTTGAATTCTAAAGACTTGCTTGTGCATTTGGTGTTGCAAATCTGGTCAGTATCTCAAGAAATAAAGTAAAGGGCATTAAGAATAGTGTATTGAGAATGCTGCCATGAATAAGGGTTCATCATAAAAGAAACAACATAAGAATAATGAAAGTTGTTTCCTTTGTGGTAATATGGATATAAAAAAAAATAGAATTGTATCAAAATCACACATGGCGTGGAAAGAAAGGTGCAATTCTTGCTTTGGTCTGTTTTGAAGTTAATTTGGATTTAATCCCTAATGATATTTAGTGGGTAGATTCTGGTGCTACTGCTCACATAAGGTTATCAATGTAAGGCTGTCTGAGCTACCGAAAGTCAATTGATGGTGAAAGATACATCTATGTGTGATATGACAAATCGGTGGAAGTATAGACTATTGGGCATTGTAGATTGTTATTAAAGACTGGAATTTTTCTGGTTTTGAAGGATACTCTATTGTACTGTCTTTAGACAGAATTTGGTTTCTATTTCTGCTTTGGACAAATTTGGTTTCTCTTGTTCATTCAGAAATAGTAAGTTTCTTCCTTCAAATAATTCCAATATTGCGGGCACTGTTTCCTTAAGTGCATATGACAATCTTTACATGCCTAATTATGTTACTTCATATTCAAAAGCTTTACATGTTGAATTAAAGGAATTAAGCGAAAATTAAATAATGAAAATTCAGTAATTTATGGCAAAAGTATTTAGGTCATATCTCGAAATAAAGGATTGTGAGGCTTGTGTCAGATGGTATATTGAATACACTTTTCTTTTCAGATGTTGATTTGTGGGTTCAATGTATCGAAGGAAAGCAGACCAAACATAAGATATTAGGTGCCGACAGAGGTACATACGTCTTAGAATTGGTATATACAGACATTTGTGTTTCATTCCCTATGGTTTCATGGAATGGTCAACAATATTTTATATCAAGTATAGACGATTATTCTCATTATGTGTACCTATATTTAATTTATGAAAAGTCTAAGGTTCTAGACAAGTTCAAAATATTCAGGGCTGATGTTGAGCTCCAACTCAACAAAGGCATTAAGAAAGTCAAATCTGACCGTAGTGGCGAATACTACGACAAAAAGAATGCTCAGGTGAACAATGTCAAAGACCTTTTTCCCTCTATTTGGAAGAGTGTGGAATAGTCCCTTAGTACACCATGTCGGGATCGCCTAGCATGAGAGGTGTAGCTGAAAGACGAAATAGAACTCTATAAGATATGTGAAGGACTATGATTTATCATTCTTCCTTGTCACATTCGCTTTGGGGAGAGGAATTAAAGACTATAGTATATATTCTCACTTTGGTTATCCAGAAAAATTTAGGGGTTTTTAAAATTTTATGATCCCACAAAAGGAAATAATTTGGGACGAGATATATAGAATTCCTCGTGGATGTTGAGTTTGGGAGGAAGAATGTGTTAAGGAACATTACTTTTGAGGAGGAGTCTGTATAAACACCTACTACTGCTTCTGACAATGTTCAGGTATCAATTACTATAATTGAAGAAGAAGCAGATTAAGAACCTCAAGATGATATTGTTGTAAACATTCAATCTCATGTGGATGATGTCATTTAAAGTTAATCTGAACAACCTCAATTAAGACTCTCGTAAAAGGTACCAAAAAAATTATAAAGTAGTTCTTTCATTTGGATTCAGAAAGAATGCTATTGATAATTGTGTGTATCACAAGTTCAGTGGGAGCAAATGCATCTTCTTGGGGAATATTGCACAACACCAAGAATCACTCTCGAAGAAATTTGAGGTGAAAGGTCTTGGGAGAACCTCTTTTGTACTTGGAATCGAAATAAATTGAGATAACTCTCGAGATATTCTTCGGTAGTCACAAAAGGGATATATTGAAAAAGTGTCTAAAGTATTTGAGATGCATAATTGAAAGTAAAGAAATACCTCTATGACTAAGGGAGACAAACCTAGTCTCATTCAATGCCCTAAGATAAATCTTGAGATTTAGAAATTGTAGAAGGTTCCATATGCTTCGGCAATTGGGAGCCTAATGTGTGCTCAAGTGTGTATTAGACCCAATTTGGTTTTAATTGTTTATATGTTGGGCAGATATCTCAATAACCCGACATGGATCATTAGGAAGCAACAAAACGGGTTATGAGATATTTACAGAGAACTAAGCATTACATGCTCGCATACAGAAAATCAGATCATTTGGAGAGATCTTTAGGCATTTTGATTCTGATTTTGTTAGATGCCAATACAGTAAATGATCCATTTTAGGTTACGTGTGTCTGTTGGCTGTGGAGCCATTTCGTGGAGAAGTGTTGAGCAAACACTTGTAGCTACTTCTGCCATGACAACAGAATTCGTAACTTGTTTTGGGCATCTAGTTATTGAATATGACTGTGAAATTTTGTCACTAAGATGCATATTGTTAAAGGTATTGAAAGACCACTAAAGTTATGTTATGACAATAACCCTGCAGTATTGTATTCCAAACGACAATAGCTCTGCTATGTCATAGTTTCTTGGTTGTAAATTAAAGTTCAGAATGGACAAATACCTATAGAGCATAAGGGAACGCATTTGATAGAAAATTCGTTCACTAAAGGACTAACACTCAAGGTCATTTATGGACATGTAGCCCAAATAGGGGTTATGTTGTTTAAGGGTACTTCCGTTCAGTGGGAGCAATTTTGGTTATTGCTCTATATTGTGTTTTGAACATGAAGTTATAAACTCATGTTATTCTCTGCAGAAATAAAGTATTGTGTTTTGTCCATTACTTTTGTAATTTGGT
This sequence comes from Salvia splendens, assembly GCF_004379255.2. Lineage (NCBI taxonomy): Eukaryota > Viridiplantae > Streptophyta > Magnoliopsida > Lamiales > Lamiaceae > Salvia > Salvia splendens. The sequence continues at coordinate 15,208,248 of NC_056045.1, forward strand.
TTTGGTTTGATCTCACTAAGGATTTGGGAGGACTAGTTGGAAATAGGCATGTATGATCACATTGCATGAAATTTCTATGCTACACTCCATAATTGAATTGCTGTTGATTATATTTGCATATGTGATTACTGATGGGTTTAATCATGAAAAAATATGGTGACTGCCTCTTTAGTCCTATGCCGGTATGGTTGATAATAAGATTGTTCAGAAATACACTATGTGATAGCACTTTTGAGCGCTCATCCGGTTAGTACACATTTATTTGGTGTCATGTGTTGCCCAAGTGGGAGATTGTTAGAATTTTGGGTTTCCACATGACTAATTTAATGTGTATGGCTATCTTACAGTTGCCCAATTAAAGTGATCTATTAAAGATTAAAGTTTGGGCTAAAGTGTATTTATTTGTTATGGAAATAAGTGTAGATACCATATGAGATTTTCTATTTGATGAGAGATCGAATAGAAAATAAAGGGGTTTATATTTAACAATAAAACGAGTTATGGAAATAAGTGTAGATAGCATATGAGATTGTTTCCCATATGGTATTTACACTCAATTATTCCAACAACTATTTCTATCCAAAGAAGGTTTATGGTCGTCTCCGAATTTACACCTCTATTTGAAGAGTAGGGCAACATCCCTAATAGTAAATTGGTAGATTATTAAGAATGGAATTGATATCTTGCCACTTCCGATAATCTTCATGACTATGAAAAAAGTTAATATGAGATGGGTCCATAAAGCTAAAATCGTGCCGAATATTGGTCATTGTTTATATACATAAAGGGAAAAATAAGGGTGGTGACGCACCTTTTGGTCCCAATCCAAGAGTTGTTAATTATTGGTTTAAGTTAGAGTCATTCATTCCAGTTGTTAAGTAAAAAGCAGTATAGTGTATATCTCATTTTTTTGTATCCGAATCCAAGAGTTGTTGTAATTCTTGGTTTAAGTTATAGTCATCCAATTTCTAAAATAAATAATATAACTCTTTTTTTTTTATATTGTGGGAACCCATGGCTCCTGCCTTTGATGACTTTGTATTAATTCCACTCCTATGCAATAGTTTTGAACATTTTTTTTGGTAGTATGGAATTACCGTCGCTACTTTGGTGGGTATTTGATAAACATCGACTCCTATTCAATAGCCTTAAATTATATAACCCAGAAAAATTAAAATTAAAATTGAAATTAAGACCTTAAGCCTCAAGTGAATAGCCACTTTACAACTAAATCAAATTGATTCTGTTTTTTTTTGTTAAAAGTATAGATTAAAATTGCTATTCCCCGGATTCAACATAGGTTATTGGCTTCTATATATCGGTATTATTTTGATCATGTCTGTATTCCATCTTATCCGTAGTTGGATATAGTTCTTTTTATCAAATACTCTCCGTCCCTGAAAATTTGTCACATTTCATTTTCTGCACTCCTTTTAGAAGAATGATAATAAATAGTTAAAATGGAGAGAGGGTAAAGTAAGATAGAGAATAATGTAGAGAATACTCTCATCTACGTTATTCTCTTTCTTACTTTACCATCTCTCCACTTTAGTTATTTATTATCATTTTTTTAAAACGAGTGCAGAAAATAAAACGTGACAAATTTTCAGGGACGGAGGGAGTACTTCTTTTATATTCTAAAATTAAGAAGTTTGAAAATAACACATGTTTTAATGCTAAATTAAAAAATATGATAAATAAAGAGAAAGATAATTAATTATAAGATTTACCTTAGTAGTAGTATTATTATGTGTGGTGAATTTAAAAAATATATATATAAATAGACTAATTTTATAAACAATTTGAATGAGTAAAATGAGACTATTTTAAAAATAAAAAAAGGAATATATGATTGAACCTATCATTGCAACACCAAAGAACAAAAAGAATAATTTGATACTGTTTCTACCGTGACCTACAAATTTTACAGAGAATGACACGTTTGAATATATGGTATTCCCTTCCCTTTTTCTACATTCATTTATATTTAGGTAATATCCATTCTCCCTCCCAAAATATTAAAATTAAAACAAACTTCTATTATCTAAATACGACTTGCTTTGGGTTATGTTGGTTATTAACTTGTTATAAACCATTCAACGTATGTACTATATCAAATAAAAACTTTTATATTAAAAATCAATTGATATTTGTATGACGTGTTATAGTAACAAGAAGCTTTAATTTTGTATTAATATATTTAAGACATAAAAAGATTAGAAAAATATTTTTTATGATATGAAAGACATGAAGTCATTCACAGTTAATAAACTAATAATCGGTATTATAGACGTGAATTATATGCAAGAAAACATCCCTAATAACTCAAAATAAGCCCCAACCAACCTCTTTCATTTTTTTTTCTACTCCCAAACTGAAAATTTAAAAAAAATAACGCAGAACACATACTGAATTGTGTTTATACCCTAGAACAAAAAGAGAATTATTTTAAGTGCATGAGAAAAATTAGTGTAATGTGCAATTCTATTTTTACATATTTATTTTTTTACTCTAAAATTTGAATGAAAAAAAATAGTCTGATTTATTTATTAAAAATACTCTCTCCATTCATCATTAAATTAAATGTTTTATTATTTTTTTTTCGTGCATCCGTTAATAAATGTCTCATTTCAGTTTTACTATTTTTGGCAAATGGACCTTTTCCGGCGATCCACTACGATGGACCCGGGCGTGAATTTTCCATTGTCACCCCCTCCGATAGTTTCGACGTCGCCACTTCTTCTCCGTTAACTTCTGACAGTTTTATTTTGGTCCCTTGGTTTTAGGATCGTGAATCCATCACTATGAGGACAGAAGGGAGTAATAAAAATGACACGACGAGAAAATAAGATTAATGGCTCTTGATATAATAGAAATAACTGTGTAATAATATAGCAATGTAAACACAATTTACTCGTAAATTACATATATAGATGAGATGATTATTGAAATTAGAGAAATATGTATAATAAGCAGATGAAGTTGGCCAGAGCTACACATAAAAAACAGAGCATCAGACAATTCGACCCACCCAGTTTTAATTACTCATCTCACTACTTCTACTTTTTCTTCGTAGACCAATTTTCGTCGATGAACGCATCGATTTTGCGCCGAAACTCTTCGCTGCTCAGCCTCTCGATCTCCGCCGCATTGAGCCTCTCCCCGCCGCAGCTCACCGATTTTCGCCGCACTTCCGTCTCCGATCTCCTCAGCGTCGCCCTAATCTCTCGCCTCAGCCTCTCCGACTGCGTCCTCTCGAACCGCTTTATCTGCCTCCTCGCGCTACATATCGCCGCCGAAACGTCGTCGTTTTCGTCGCATTGCGATTCCACCTCCGCGCGCACTGCAATTTGCGCCGGCGGAGCCCGATCGGCGCGATCCGCCTCCGCGTACTCGTCGTAGAAATCGTCGCCCGGCGCGGCGGAATCGCTCTGGCGGCGGCAGAGGAGGAACAGGCAGAAAATGATGGCGTTTCCGATTAGGAAAACGACGTGGTGGTTGAAGAGGTAGGTGGAGAATTCGACACCGTAGGCGGCGGCGGCTCGGAAGAGCGGTGGCGCACGGGCGGAAGACCAGGAGAGGAGTCCTAGGAGGAGCAGAAGCTCGAAGAAGTGGCGCAATTTAGCGATTGTGAGGAATGTGGCGGATGACTTTTCCTTGTCAAATTTGATGAAATCGAAAATTTGCGGTTCCATTTGCATGAATTTCGGGGTTTAATACTCAGAGGGAGGAGGAGGATGCAGGAGGAAGGGGAAGAGATTTAAAGAGAGTGTGGAAAGGGGAAGAAGACATGTAAGCATAAGAGATATCATAAGGATTCTCAATTTTCTGTGTCTACGAATTTAGAGCTTCTGATATCTATTGTTTTCCGTCATTTAAATAGACCACGGGTGGGGGATTCCACGTCTTACGTGTGTGTGTTCTCAAAAATTTTACTCAATTTAAACATTTTTCACAAATTTTAAAAGTAATTTAGAATTATACTTATATTTTTATCGGTACTTTTAAAAAATTTGTTTCTTCTCATAGAATGTGGGTAGAAAAAGTTAATAAATGTGAGTCTTGCTTCATATACCATCTCTATCTAAAAAAGTAGACAAAGTTATAAATGAAACGTAGTTTAATATATAAATGATAAAGTAAGAGGGAGATAAGAAAAAATAAGAGAAAGTGAGGGAAAATGTAGTGAAATGAATGTTAGTGGATTGCGAGACCTATATTATAAATGATGTGTAAGATTATTATTTATTAAAAAATTTCCATATCTAGACTTATTCTAATTTTGGTGGACACCCCAAAATGGTAAAACTAGTCTATTTTTTATGGACGGATGTTGTATTAATTTTATAATAATTGTGAATATAATAAGTTAGTAAAATGTGAGTTCTACTTAAAAGTAATAGTAAAAATGAAAAAAGATATACTACATCCGTCCCGCATTAAGTATCACATTTTGCCATTTCGGTTCATCCCACAATAAGAGTCACATTTCACTTTTACCATAAATGGTAAGTAGGCCTCACATTCCAACAATCAATTTTACTCACATTTTATTATAAAACTAATATAATATATAAGTGAGACCCATAGTCTACTAACTTATTCAACTTACTTTTCTTTACATTTCTTAAAATCCGCGCCCATACTAAATGTGACACTTAATATGCGATGGATGTAGTATTTGTTAAGGATCGTTCAGAAAAAAAAAAGAAATACAGAATATTTAATGGAACCGAATGAAAAGCAATAAGGGCATCTCCAGTGGCTTTCGCCCAACAATAGCCCAGCAATAGCACAGCCACAAACTCTTCCTACCACATCATCAGCACTAAAAATCCTCCTGCCACATCATCAGGACAAACAAATAGCCCAACAATAGCCTAGCCACATCACCCCTAATTATATAAAACAAATAATTGACAATCACACAAAATACGGATTTAAATTTATGACACAGATACGGAAAAATCCAATTATTTTATTTAAAATTTAAAAAAAGTACATTTGAAAAAATTACATAATTACAAAAAACTAACGCCGTGCAATCCTCCGCGCCCACAACTCTTCAATTAAATCCTTTTGGAGTCGAATATGAGCATCCGTTTGGCGCATGTCGGCATGTGCTTGGAGGAGGCCGGCTTCATCGTGCGGGACCCCATTTCGTACGTTGGGGGCGGCTATGCCGTGGCTTGGACCGACTTCATTATCGTCGTTGGCCCAACTAGTCAGTCGTACACCTTCATCTTCGACAATCATGTTGTGCATGATAATACAGGCGTACATTATATCAGCAATGCGTATAGGCGCTGATGTGCAGCTATGTGATCACGTTCAATCACTGTTCGGCGGTGGACAACTGGTCGTGGTCGAGGTACCGCCGGCTGCAAGGCCCTCTGCAGCAGCCGATCAATCTCACGGTTCGTATAGGCCTCTAACGCTTCGTTCATTCGACGATCGTACTCCTCATCATCCCCACCACTACCACCACTACTACCACCAACGGTGCTCATTTCCCGTTGTTGATCTTGTACAAAAATTAAGATAGATTGAGTACTCGTTAAAACAAGTGGTGCGAATGAAAATGATGTGCAAATCGCGTATATATAGTGTTTCGAAAATTTATAAAAAAAAACATTAAATTCGCTCGTCGATTGCTCGCCGGTCCTGAGCCTGCAATGGCGGCGAGCAGACCGGCGAGCGCTCGCGAATCGGCCAGAGCTCGCCGATTTTTTCGCCGAAATGGCACTCGCCAGTTCCAATGGTTCGGCGAGCGGACCGGCGAGCGCCGAAAATCTGCTAGCCGGCCAGCTCGCCGCCATTGGAGATGCTAGCATTTGTTATTGTTTTCCTTGACTCAAAGATTAATCCATTTTACATCAGAGTAATTATTATTTTATATTATCTCTATTCATTATTTTTTTTTGAAATTATCTGGATTATTTACAATTGGTAATAAAACTATAAAAGAGATACAAAGAAAAAAGTAACTGAATTAATGGAGAATGACTCTCATTACACCAAAGAAATTTTTTTTTCTAAAATTAATTTTTTATTTATTTTAAGGGACATACCAAAATGAAGATAATTTTTATTTTAAGGATAAAAGTATGTATTTTATAACTCCTTTTGCGTCCAACGATTTATTACAATTCTTACACGACATGTAAATTTAGGCAGTTGTCTCTGTAACATTAGATTTCTAATGTTTTGGTTGAAATATAATACTCTCCATCTTTCATAATAAATGTCACACTTTCCTTTTTAATTTGTCCCACAATAGTTGTCACATTTTCGTTTTTAGTTTGTCCCATAAAAGATGTCACATTTCATTTTTTTTAAAAAAAGCTCTTTCTCACATTAATATAAATATACTATTTGCTCTCCATCTAACACACAAAATAATATCTTCTAAAATCTCGTGTCATTTTCTAAGTATACCATCTATTATGGGACGGAAGGAGTACAAGTCAGAAGAAATGGTTTTTCGATTAAAAATGAATTGAAAGCTAGTTGTGATTGGTGTGATTTAAAAATTGTGTTATAGCAGTAAAATTGACAAATGATTGCAGTTTTAAGTCAATTAACAAAACTTTTGGTAATGAAATAGCGTGCACAAATAATTGATGCTATTTTAATCGTAAATTGAGTTTCAGCTGTTACTAATTCAATAATTCTAACTCTAGCCATCGATAATTGCACCTTAATATATTACCCTCTTGTTTAAGTGATTTAGAGCATTCACTACGCTGTCCCCCCACCGTTCCTTAACCGTCCTTTAAACTACTATTTGAGGGTCTCACTGTACTTTTTTACTCCATCCCTTAACTAAGGGACAGAACCTGCAACGCTCCGTCCCTTAATCGTCCCTTAAACCCCCTTAAATTACTATTCATTCAATTTCATTTTTTATTTTTATTTCCAACCCAATTCAATTAAAACAAACACACTTCATTAAAATTAAAATAACATTACAACATAAAATAAAAATACAACTTAAAATTCAAAAAAATAAAAAAAGACATAATTAAAATCCTAAAAAATAAAAATGACATAATTTAAAATACAATTGTATAGAGACATCCTTGAATGTTTTATGTTTCACTTTCGATGTGGGACAAAATCATTAAGGATGTCTCTATAAAAGAGAAACAACCAAGATTGATTTTGTCCCACATCGAAAGTGAAACATAAAACATTAAAGGATGTCTCTATAAAAGAGAAACAACCAAGAATGATTTCATAAATTCGCAAGCCCGTCAAATATATGGGCTATTACGATTTCTTGTATTCATTTATTTGTAAAAATTATTTTTAAATATAAAAACAATTTTTATAAATAAAAAGTGTTTTTTTTAAATTCGATTTAAAAAAAAAATTGATTTAATGCGTGAGCGTGACGACGCCCACTCGCGGACCGGCGAGTGGGCATCACGCATGGCGCAGGGGCGCGCCACGTCGCCACGGCGCGTGGCGTGACAGTCCGTCCCGTGTCTCGCATGCACGGGTCGCGGGACGGAATCGGGACGGGACAATGTGCTGCAACGCGTCGCGCGAGCGTTCCGTTCCTCCGCGACGGAACGCGGGACAGTGGCGCGCCGCGTTGCGGGTGCCCTTATCTTCCTTGTTGGGATGTCCTAAAGTAAGTGATACATTTCATTTTAATTTTTTTATATTTACTATACTTTATTCACTTATTTTATTTAACATAGATATAGTAACTTTATAATAAAATATGAATAAAATAAATTAGTTAATATAAAATCCATTTAATAGTAGACATCCTAAAATGTTAATATACAAATAACTATAATTAAAAGGGTAGAGTAATAATTAGACGTAGAGTCTTATATATGCATGAAAATATTGATCAATGAATTTATATCGAAAATAAATAATTCAGATTTACGTATAAAAAATAGACTAATGGCTCATTTTGGTCCTTAATATATTGCGATTTTTTGATTTTGGTCTAAAACATTATCTTTTGAATTATTTGGTCTCTCACAAATAAAAACGAGTCACATTTGGTCCATTTTGGACTGTTCCGTCAAAAATTTGACGGTCAGCGAATTTTAATTACATTTTGACCGGATTAAGTTAATAAATATATTTTATTAATGTCTAATATCTAATTAAACCAAATCTAATAAATTTATTTTGAATTTTGGAATGGGTGTTTTATCAAACACTTGGTGTGCAACCAAGTTTGTACCACTTCTTCTTGCTCTCACAATTCCAAAGAAAACACAAATTGTTCCACCACTCCAGATTGTTCACAACGACACTACAATTAACCTGATTGTTCACCATTCCAGATTTTTCATCATTTCAAACTTCGTTACTTCAACTACTTAAATTTTATTTAGAATAAATGTAAAATGAAAATACAGAAAATGAATTAATCAAATACTCTGAAATACTCCAACCTCTCCTTCGCCCTCCCCGAAGTCATGGCCGCAGGCATCCTCACCTCCGCCGCCCTCCTCCTCTCGGGGCCACCAGCCTCATGCACCTCGCCTACAACCTCGTCCCCATCACCGTCTTCCTCGGCATCTAGCTCGCCTAGGGCCTCTCCATCACCACCGTCAAATACATCAAATCCGAGCAAAACTTCGCCAAATCCAAATCCGCCGGCAACTGCCCCTAGCTCGGCCTCGACGGGCTCATCCTAGCCCTGGCCTGCGCCTCCTTCATCCTCCTCATTAACGGCTCTAGCGACGAAACCGAATAGAAACCAACCAAGTCGATGCATTGAAATCGATTGACCAAATCGAAGGAAAAGTAGAAAATCCTAAAATTCATCACATCAATTTGACAAACTCATAGTTTAGGATGTTTAGATGGGTGATTAACACATGTTGTTGAATCTTTTGAGGTATAAAGTATATGTTTCACCCACTTTTCAGCTATTTTTTAGAGTTAACAAGTTTGTCGGAGTTTTGATGCAAGAACAGGTCTAAAACAGGCAAAACGGAGCGAACGGGCTGACCACAGAATGTTCGCCCGACCGGGCGTTTTTCATCCAACAAAACGCCCGACCGGGCGTTTGAAGCCTCATCGCGATTTACCCAGATCGCCCGACCGGGCATATTCCGACTTACAGATCGCCCGACCGGGCGATTTGTCACTGTTGCCAACTTTGCCTCTTTCTTTCTCCGGATATAAAAGGGTTCTCACTCATTTCCAAACCCTAACTCCCACACCACGAACCTTAGCAAGAAAGTAAGGTTTTGAGAGGATTTGAAGTCAAGGAGCTTCCCATTTCCAAGAGATTGGAGGAAGGAGACCCCCCACCATCAATTCCACCATAGGGAGTTCTAGTATCATTTCTATTATGTGTAGCTTTGTTTTCCTTGTTTTTGCTTTTATGTTAGCTTTGACTATGAGTAGCTAAGCTTTTAGTAGGGATTTGGTGAAGTTTGAATGGATTGTATGGATTGAATCTATGGTTGAATGCGTATCTATCTCTTTTGTTGGTTTTGTTGAACCTTGGTCTTTTAATATCTAATTGCTTAGCTACCAATTAGATAAATCTTGTACCTAATTGATGTTATTGAGAAATACAAGATTAGGATAGATGTGTAATCAACAACTCCGTGCATTATATGTAATCGAGAGATGCATAAGCTAGAGAGAGGGCTTGGGTCCGTTGTGCTTTGGAGTCAATCTCGAATTGTATGGACGAGACTCCTACACTAGAGATTGACCCACGTGTTAGATGCACCCGAGAGGGGGTCTAACCGATTATCCCGACTTTCCTAACCGCATTTGAGGCCCAATAGATGAGCATGACCCATAGATGAAATCCTTGATCCATTCTAACGGATCCATTTCCCTATACTTTCCCAATTTGTGTGAAAACCTATCTTTGTTTGTTTGTTTTTCTTAGTTAATTGTCTTACTAGCTTATTTGTTCTTTGATCTTAGTTAAGAAAACCAAAACCCCTTTTATTAGTCTAGATAGTGTTCAAAGTTACATCATAGTATTCAAACCGGCTTTTAGTCTCCGTGGATCGATAATTTAGCTTACCACGTGCTACTTAACTCGTACACTTGCGGGTGACGCTTTTGAATACTAAATTAGCACGAGTCAAGTTTTTGGCGCCGTTGCCGGGGACTAAATTTGCTTTTGTGTTTGATATTGTGAAAAGATAGAGAATACTAGTTTAGACATTTTACTTGCTTTAATTATCTAGTTTAGTTTTCTAGTTTAGCTCTATTTTGACTTTGTTTCCTCTCTTGTGTTGTGTAGGTTTTTATGCTCACGCGCTCAAGTCGTTTACCCCTTGAGCCGATTAATTTAGAGATAGAAGCCGCCAATAGAAGAAGAGGAGGACGAAGGAGAAGAGCAAGAGCTCAACATCAAGTTGAGCCAATGGAAAATCCACATGGGAACAATGAGGGAATTCCCCCTCCACCTCCACCTCCATTAAATCAAGACCAAATCATTCTCCAACTACAACAAGAAATGGCGGAGATGAGAAGGGAAAGAGAGGAGGAAAGGAGGCGAGAGGCTCCGGTTAGAGATGCATTTGGGAACGTCAATATCCCACATCCACCCTATGATACAAGGGTGAATGCCAACAATTTTGAGTTGAAGACAGGATTGATTCAATTTGTGGAGCAACGTGTTTTCTCGGGAAGGCCCACGGAGGATCCTAATAGGCACTTATCTAAATTCTTAGAGATTGCCAATACAACTAAGCTTAATGGGGTTCCCGACGATACAATCAAACTTAGGCTATTTCCATTCTCATTGTCGGGATATGCTAGAGATTGGTTTGATAACCTTGAGCCGGGCTCGGTTACAAGTTGGGACGACTTAGCCCAAAAGTTTTTGGATCGATTCTTCCCTCTAAGCTCCACTCTCAACCTCCAAGCAGAGATCTCCCACTTTAAAATGAAGGGCCAAGAGTCTATGTTCGAGGCTTGGGAGAGATTCAACGCCTTGCTAAAGAAATGCCCCAACCATGGGTTATCTCCGGGCCATCAAGTGAGCCTCTTCTACAATGGATGCTCGGAGTTTATCAAGAGTCAATTAGACTTTGGTTCGGGGGGTTCATTCTTGGACAAGGGGGTCGAGGAGTGCAAGAAGATGCTTCAAAGGCTTGCCTATACTAGCAAGGGTTGGAGCTCGGGCCGAGATAGTTCAATGCCGGTGGCTTCGGTTGTGGATTCGGATGCATTCAATCTTCTCAACCAACAAATGATGTTGTTGAATCAAAAGGTGGATGGCCTTAGTTTGGGAGTGGCACCTATGGGAGAGCCTTTACATACCGTGGAAGATGTCAATTATGTGCATCAAGGAGGGAATCAAAGGAACTTCTACAACTATCGCCCTAACAATGGGGGTGGTAATTACCAAGGCTATCGCTCACCCTTCAATGCACATCCAAACCTTTCTTATGGCAATCCAAACAATGCTATCCAACCACCTCCACCACCTCGTTTCCCTACACCTAGTGGGTCGACAAGTGGGGCCGCTAATGTGCCCACCAATTCTAAACCTTCAAGTGATGATGTCACCCATGAGCTTCTAAAAGCTCTAATGGAGAAGACCGATGGAATCATGACACAATCTACTAAGAGAATTGATAAGGTTGAGACGGCGGTAGTGGAGGTCACCACGAGAATGGGGGCTTTGGAGCATCAAATGAGTCAAATTGCCCAAGCCGTGGGCCAACTTCATCAACCGGGGCAATTCCCAAGCAACACCATTCCTAACCCAAAGGATTGCAAGGCTATCAATTTGAGGAGTGGAACAAGCTATAAGAGCCCCCCTATGCCCGAAAAGGAAGCTATTGTGCAACCCGAAGAAGAAGAGACAATAGAAGTGGAGGCATCAACGAAGAGCCCACCAAAAGATCAAGCCGAGACAATAGTTCCTCCTAAGCCCACGGAAGTTAAACTTCCTTTCCCTCAAATGATGCAAAAGAAAAAGAAGGATGAACAATTTTCAAGATTTTTGGATATCTTTAGGAAAGTTCAAATTAACATCCCTCTTGTTGAAGCACTTCAACAAATGCCAAGTTATGCAAAGTTCCTCAAGGATGTGGTATCACAAAAAAGGAAATGGGGGCACTATGAGACGGTCAACTTGACGGAGAGTTGCAGTGCAATTATTCAAAGGAAGTTGCCGGCCAAAATGCAAGATCCGGGAAGCTTCACTATTGAGTGCACTATTGGAAATTGCTTTGTGGGGAATGCCTTGTGTGATCTAGGGGCTAGCATTAATCTTATGCCATTGTCCTTCTTCAACAAGTTGAATATTGGTAAATTGAGATCGACTAGCATTACTTTGCAAATGGCGGATAGATCGGTGGCATATCCCTCGGGCATAGCAGAAGATATATTGGTGAGGGTGAATGAGTTCATATTCCCCGTTGACTTCGTGGTGTTGGACATGGAAGAGGATAGAATTGTACCTCTTATTTTGGGAAGACCGTTCCTTGCCACCGGGAAGGCCATGATCGATGTTTCAAAAGGGGAACTTACACTTCGTCTCAATGATGAGAGCGTGACATTTTCGATATATGAGGCCTTAAAGAGGCATGATGCGGAACCGGGAGGAAGCCTACAACATTGCAATGTTGTGACCGTGATGGATGAGTGTGTTGGAGGAGTGACACCGACCTCTTACTTGGATGATCAATTAGAGAGATGCATTTCTCATTCCATGTATTCTTCTCATTCTTTTGATGTTTTGGATGCTAACCCCGAGTTGTTGGAATTTGTAGGTGCTTTGGACTCGGCTAAAGAAATCCCTAGATCACTTCGTCCACAATTTCTACCTCTTAGGAGTGGAAGTGAAGATAGCAATAAAGATGGGGAAAACAAGAAGCTTGAGTTGAAGCCACTTCCACTACACTTGCGATATGCCTTTCTTGGAGGGAATGACACTTTTCCGGTAATTGTATCATCTTCTCTCTCTAGTTTCGAGTTGGATAAATTGTTGAGAGTTCTTAGGAAGCATAAGAGAGCCATTGGGTGGTCCATATCGGATATTAAGGGAATAAGCCCAACCGTTTGCATGCATAGAATTCATTTAGACGAGGGGTATAAGCCTAAGGTACAAAACCAAAGGCGACTAAACCCTATTATGCAAGATGTGGTTAGAAAAGAAGTGTTGAAATGGTTAGATGCCGGTATGATATATGCTATATCCGACAGTGAGTGGGTGAGTCCTACTCAAGTGGTGTCTAAAAAGGGGGGCACCACTGTGGTGAAAGGGAAAAATGATGAGTTGATAGCTACTAGAGTGGTGTCCGGGTGGAGAGTTTGCATTGATTATCGCGCTTTAAATTTGGCCACTAGGAAAGATCACTTCCCCCTTCCATTTATTGATCAAATGTTGGATAGGTTAGCCGCACATGAGTATTATTGTTTTCTCGATGGTTATTCGGGATATAACCAAATTTTGATAGCTCCCGAGGATCAACATAAGACGGCTTTTGTGTGTCCTTATGGTGTCTATGCATTTAGGAGAATGTCTTTTGGGCTTTGTAATGCCCCGGCTACTTTTCAAAGATGTATGATGTCCATTTTTCATGATATGGTTGAGAATATTATGGAGGTTTTCATGGATGACTTCTCTGTTTTTGGTATGACATTTGATAGTTGCTTGGATAATCTAACCAAAGTTTTGCAGAGATGTGAGGAGACCAATCTAGTACTCAATTGGGAGAAATGTCATTTTATGGTCCGTGATGGGATCGTGTTGGGACACAAAATTTCAGCCGGAGGACTTGAAGTGGATAGAGCCAAGATAGTTGCCATTGAGCAATTGCCACATCCTTGTAGTGAGAAGGCCGTGAGGAGCTTCCTAGGCCATGCGGGGTTCTATAGGCGTTTCATCAAAGATTTTTCACATATTGCTAGACCCCTTTGCCATTTACTAGCTAAAGATGTAAAATTTGATTTCACTCTTGAATGTGCGCAGGCATTTGAGAAGCTCAAGGCGGCGTTGGTGAGTGCCCCAATCTTGATCTCCCCCGATTGGTCTCAACCTTTCGAGATCATGTGTGATGCAAGTGATGTGGCGGTAGGCTCGGCTTTGGGACAAAAGAGAGACAAGATATTCCGGGTGATATATTATGCTAGTAGGACATTGGATTCGGCTCAAGCTAACTACACCACTACCGAGAAGGAAATGCTTGCGGTGGTCTACTCTTTTGACAAGTTCCGCCCTTACCTTATTGGGGCCAAAACTATTGTCTTTACTGACCATGCCGCCATCCGCCATCTATTTGTTAAGCAAGATGCAAAACCAAGGCTTATAAGGTGGATCTTGCTCCTTCAAGAATTTGATTTGGAAATCCGAGATAGAAAAGGGTGTGAGAATGTGGTGGCGGATCATCTTTCAAGATTGGAGCATGCTAGTGAAGAGGAAAAATTGAAGTTGGTCATCAATGAAGAATTCCCGGATGAGCATTTGTTTTATGTGGCCAAGGGTCAAGTGGCATGGTATGCCAATATTGTGAACTATCTTGTTGCTAAGGTGATTCCCGAAGGACTTGAGGACTATCAAAAGAAGAAGTTCTTCCACGACGTGAAGTTCTATTTTTGGGACGAGCCTTGTCTTTTTAGAAGATGTGCCGACATGGTGATTAGAAGATGTGTCCCTCAAGAGGAGTGGGAGTCCGTTATTATGCATTGCCACACCGCACCTAGTGGGGGGCATTTTGGAGCTAACCGGACTGCTATGAAAGTGCTCCAAAGTGGTCTATTTTGGCCAACCATCACCAAAGACTGCCAGGACTACGTGAGAAGATGCAACGAGTGCCAGAGAATGGGGGGTGTTTCTAAGAAGAAGGAGATGCCATTGACGACAATTGTTGAAGTCGAGTTGTTTGATGTGTGGGGCATTGACTTCATGGGGCCCTTTCCTCCATCTAGTGGGTTCCAATACATTCTACTAGCCGTTGACTATGTATCAAGGTGGGTGGAAGCCATTCCTACCCAAACTAATGATTCAAAGGTGGTGATTAAATTCGTTCAAAAGAACATATTCACGCGATTCGGCGCACCTCGGGCTATCATAAGTGATGGAGGGTCTCATTTTCGCAATAGGTGGCTAGAGGCGGTCTTAGCAAGGCATGGAGTGAAGCATCGGGTGACAACTCCTTATCATCCACAAGCTAATGGTCAAACCGAGTTGGCCAATAGAGAGATCAAACAAATATTGCAAAAGAGTGTCAATGCTAACCGTAGAGATTGGGCTCTCAAGCTTGACGATGCTCTATGGGCGTATAGGACGGCTTACAAGACGCCAATCGGGATGTCACCTTATCAATTGGTCTTTGGGAAATCATGCCATCTCCCGGTTGAATTGAAGCACTCATCATATTGGGCGGTGAGGCAAATGAACATGGACTTCACCAAGGCCGGCAAGGAAAGGAAGCTTCACCTCAATTTACTTGATGAATTTAGGAATGAAGCTTATGCTAATTCCTCAATCTACAAGGAGAGGATGAAGACGTATCACGACAAGATGATTGAGAGGCGTGAATTCCACAAGGGGGATGCCGTGTTGCTTTTCAACCACAAGTTGAGACTCTTTCCGGGCAAGCTAAAATCTAAGTGGTCGGGACCCTTCACTATCAAGGAGGTCATGAGCAATGGCACAATGGAGCTCAAAGGACCCGATGGAAGCACGTTCAAGGCAAATGGTCAAAATCTCAAGAGGTTCTTTACCAAGGAGCAACAAGACGAGGTCTTTGTGGTTGCCTTGATTGAGTAGTGGAGCTTGCAAAGCGTCGGGCAAATGACGTTAAACAATTGCGCTATGGGGGAGGCAACCCCTAGTAGGTAAAATTTATAGCTTTTGTGTTTTTGGTGTGTTTTTATTTTGTTCTTGTTTTTGGTGTGTTTTGTGTGTTTTAAGTGGAACAGGAGATAGGCTTTGATGGGTGAAAAGCGGACAAAAAACTGGAGAAATGGCGAAATGGACTTGGAATCCAGAAAGTTCGCCCGACCGGGCGTTTTGCAAAGTGCAAATCGCCCGACCGGGCGTTTACAGAAATCGAGATTGTCCAGAAAGTTTGCCCGACCGGGCGTTTTGCAAAGTGCAAATCGCCCGACCGGGCGTTTCCAGAAATCAAGATTGCCCGACCGGGCGATGTACAAAATACGAATCGCCCGACCGGGCGTTTGATGAAATCGGGATTGTCCAGAAAGTTCGCCCGACCGGGCGATTTTCAAAGTGCAAATCGCCCGACCGGGCGATTTCTTCGCGCGATTTAAAGACGCAAACCAGGTCAGTTTTTACACTTTCAAAACCCTACCCCCATTTCTCTCTCGTTCCTCTCTACTCTCTCTCGCCCCTCCACCTTCAAATCTTCCACTTACACTGATTTCACACACATACCATCCTCCCAATCCATCTAATTCAAGGGTTGAACCGATTAATCGGTTGATTTACTCAAGAACAAGCAAAAAGGAGAGAAATCCGTTTTCTATCACTCTAAGCCCGAAAGGTAGTGAACGATGGCGCCCAACCACTCTGGAGTTAATTTGAATGCCGAAGAGAAGAAGAAATGGGCCGAACTCTCACAACTACCCTACCGGGTAGCTAGATATCCATGCCCTATCACAATCCGACGGTTGGGCATTGAGCAGTGCTTCAATGAGCTATGTGAAGAGGGGCAACTAAATGGGCTCTTCATGGCACAGAGGAACCCCTCCTATCAGAGGCTTACACTGGAGTTCTTGTCTACCCTTGAGGTAATCATGAACAGGAGGGAGATAGTTGCCATCAAGTTTCGTATGAGGAATGCTGAGTACACAGTGACGATGGCACAATTCAAGGAGATCTTTGGATTTTCAGGGGAGGTGTATAGAGAGCCGTTTAACTTCAGTCACAATGCGAATGACTTCTGGAAGGCCATCACTACCGTTGATGACAACTTCGCCGCCAACAGGGCAAAGGGTTCTCTCATTAGGAACCCAGCCTTGCGCTTACTCCAGAAGGCGTGTGTATGTTACCCCTTCGCTCGTCATGAGCATGGGAGTGTGCAGAGAGACGAGCTCTTCCTGTTATGGACTATTTTGCACAAGGAGGCTCCCTTGAATTTGGGCCACTTCATGATCAAACATCTTGAGAGGGCTTCGAAGAAGAAAACCGGCACACTCTGTGTCGGTGCGGTTGTGTCAGCTATTGCACTCCATCTGGGAGTGTCGACGAGGGGCTTGGTCGCCGACATTGGTGACAACTTGATGGACTTCGGCTTTCTGAGAAGAACAAGGCTGGTCGGAGTGGACCAACGAGGGCAGATATATTTGATACAGAGGGCAGCAGATCATTACCCCCTCCCGGACACCGTCAACACCTATGTGAACGGTCCTTTCCACAAGGAAAACTGGAAGATGAAGGCTGCGGTCCACGAACAAGTCACGGCGGTGAATCCGCGGAACTTGCAATTTAGGGATGTGAGCCCGAGCTCGAGTGTTGATGAAGCGCCCCACATGGGCTTTCCCGAGATCGAGATGGGGGACGAGCAGAATGAAGAAGAAAATGAGGAGGAAGGTGAGGATCAACCGACCTACCAAGGGGGAGATGAAGCCGGGACAAGCACGCAGAGGACACGAAGCCGACAAGAGCGACAAGAGGAGGACTACGGCTCGATCAATGAGAGGTTGACACGGATGGAGTTGCGTCAGCAGGAATATTGGGTCCAGAATGAAGCGCGATGGGACCAGTTCGAAACCAACTGGACCCAATTCACTGATTTCAACAATGCACAATGGGCCAACATCAATGCCCGATTCGATGAATTCCGTGGCCAGTGGCAGCATCCGCCTCCTCCTCCGCAGTGAAGGTCCATGGGAGATCCACTCTCTTTCAAACTTATCCTAGCTTTGCTTGGAATAAGTTTGGGGGGTGTCTAGTGGATTCCCTCTTTTACCTCTCTCCCTCTTTATTTGATGATGATACCCCGGCCTGTACCCCTATTCTTTTGATGATATTTGATGATGATATGTGGGCATGTAAACTTATGTGGTTTTGTTTCCTTGTTCCACTTGTGTTTGTGTCTTTGTTTTTCTTTTTAGGTTTGTTTTTCTTGTTTCCTTTTGTGTTGAATTATCTCCCTTGGCTAGGATGATAGTAGGGTTGAGAAAAATTAAAATTTGAACGAGTGTGAGACATGATGGAGGAGTTGCCAATGATGATTTTGTGCAAAAACTTTCGAAAACCTTGTTGATATGGCTGAAGAACATTTGATTTTTCATTTCAAATTGCCTAAAGTGAATTACATGGTGCCTTGTCTTTTGCCAAAATGACCTTGTGAGAATTGAGCCTATATTGTTCCTAAATGTGTGATTTATCTCAAGCATGTCGTATGTTTCTAGAACTTGCTCGCGATTTCTTTGAGTCTACATAGTGATCATAGAGATAAGGGAGGACGTTAGGCCATCCTTGTTAGCCAAATTCTACTTTTACCCGTTATCATGTTAATAATCTTTGTTAGCCCACTTTGAGCCAATAACCTTTCCTTTGACAAACCATGGGGTTGGATTTCTTGTGTTCTATTTTTGAAAAATCAAAAGGAAATGAAAGTTTGAAAGGGGGAATTAGCAAATGAAATAGAAGCTTATTGAGGTAGAAAAACAAAAGAAAAAGAAAGAAAGAATAGTGATGTTACCATGCAAAGCATGGAGAAAAAGAAAGAAAAGAAATAGAAAAAAAAAGAGAGAGAAAAGAAAAGAAAATTGAAAGTGAGAAATAGTTAATAATTGGCATTTATTGGAAAGGGTGTGTGAAGGTTGAAAAAGAGGTGAAGAACAAAAATGGAATGTTGGTAGATGAGAAGAGTCTAGGGAAGCCTAGAACTAGCTAGATTGGGGAAGAAAGTTGGTGAAGTTGAGCAAGATATTGGGAATTAAAGTCACTTTAGCCGAAAATTGCCTCACCTATCCAAAGAGCCTACATTACAACCTATTGAAAAGACCTTTCGGACCTTATATCTTTAATCACACCATAGTAGAGGAGAGTGTAAATTTCGAGCAAGCCTATGGTAAACTATGCATGTTTTGATGATTTGAGAGTTATGTCAAGAGTTTATATACTTTGAGAGTGAGTGAAATTTCTAAAATGCACATTGCATTTTCTCCTTGAGAGGGCAAATTGGCAAGGTTGAGTACATGATAGTAACTTGAAGCTATATTTCATAATACTTTACATGCATCCGAGGCCATTGATACTTGTCGTATTTTATTTCTATTGAGGCAATGATGACACTCCACATCCTTGCATGAGTTTGTATGTCTTGTTTCTTTCTTCTTGTTCGAGGACTAACAAATGTTTAAGTTTGGGGGAGTTGACAAACTCATAGTTTAGGATGTTTAGATGGGTGATTAACACATGTTGTTGAATCTTTTGAGGTATAAAGTATATGTTTCACCCACTTTTCAGCTATTTTTTAGAGTTAACAAGTTTGTCGGAGTTTTGATGCAAGAACAGGTCTAAAACAGGCAAAACGGAGCGAACGGGCTGACCACAGAATGTTCGCCCGACCGGGCGTTTTTCATCCAACAAAACGCCCGACCGGGCGTTTGAAGCCTCATCGCGATTTACCCAGATCGCCCGACCGGGCATATTCCGACTTACAGATCGCCCGACCGGGCGATTTGTCACTGTTGCCAACTTTGCCTCTTTCTTTCTCCGGATATAAAAGGGTTCTCACTCATTTCCAAACCCTAACTCCCACACCACGAACCTTAGCAAGAAAGTAAGGTTTTGAGAGGATTTGAAGTCAAGGAGCTTCCCATTTCCAAGAGATTGGAGGAAGGAGACCCCCCACCATCAATTCCACCATAGGGAGTTCTAGTATCATTTCTATTATGTGTAGCTTTGTTTTCCTTGTTTTTGCTTTTATGTTAGCTTTGACTATGAGTAGCTAAGCTTTTAGTAGGGATTTGGTGAAGTTTGAATGGATTGTATGGATTGAATCTATGGTTGAATGCGTATCTATCTCTTTTGTTGGTTTTGTTGAACCTTGGTCTTTTAATATCTAATTGCTTAGCTACCAATTAGATAAATCTTGTACCTAATTGATGTTATTGAGAAATACAAGATTAGGATAGATGTGTAATCAACAACTCCGTGCATTATATGTAATCGAGAGATGCATAAGCTAGAGAGAGGGCTTGGGTCCGTTGTGCTTTGGAGTCAATCTCGAATTGTATGGACGAGACTCCTACACTAGAGATTGACCCACGTGTTAGATGCACCCGAGAGGGGGTCTAACCGATTATCCCGACTTTCCTAACCGCATTTGAGGCCCAATAGATGAGCATGACCCATAGATGAAATCCTTGATCCATTCTAACGGATCCATTTCCCTATACTTTCCCAATTTGTGTGAAAACCTATCTTTGTTTGTTTGTTTTTCTTAGTTAATTGTCTTACTAGCTTATTTGTTCTTTGATCTTAGTTAAGAAAACCAAAACCCCTTTTATTAGTCTAGATAGTGTTCAAAGTTACATCATAGTATTCAAACCGGCTTTTAGTCTCCGTGGATCGATAATTTAGCTTACCACGTGCTACTTAACTCGTACACTTGCGGGTGACGCTTTTGAATACTAAATTAGCACGAGTCACAATTCCATCTGCATTCCTTATTTTTTTACCTCAAGCAATCATTCACTTCAAATTCGGTCCATTAGAAATCAATTTAATCAAAATCTTGAAGCATTCACGGAAGGAAGGGTTCATAAAAGGCACAATTTCACTGATGATGAACTTGAGTCACTGTAATACCTAAGGTTCTCCGTTGCGTCGCTGAAAGGGGAAGAATGAAGAAGATGAAAGAAATAAAAGTGCTTATGTACTTTATTGCGTGCCTGAAAGAGAAAGAAGGAGAAGGAGAGGAAGGAAGAAGATTAATTGTTTGTTTTCTAAATAATTAAAAAATGTAATCAACATACATAATTGGGTCAGAGGCTTAACAGTCATTGACCGTTTATTTATCACGGCGCCGTCCATTTTGGACCGATTTCAGCCCGATTTCAAATGCGAGGGACCAAATAATTCAAAAGATAATGTTTTGGACCAAAATAAAAAAAATCACAATATGTTAAGGACCAAAATGGGCCTTTAGTCTAAAAAATAATAGGATATTTCAAAATAGTAACTTTTGAAAATCGCATGTGTATTAATGCATAATTGATAAAGTACAATAGATATAGAAAAAATGATTGAAGTATTGTTAGTGGAGAATGAATATCACCTCATTAGAGAGAAAAATTTATTAAAATACTAGAAAGTTTCTAATTTTAAGTGACGCAACAGAATAGAAATAGTTTTTTATTTTTAAAGGATGCAAGTAGTAATATTTTACTTATATATTAGGAAAGTCTTTAACTTTCTGGAGTGTGTAAAAATAGAGTGAGACGGCAATGGGTGGAGTGCATCATGAGCCAACCCCGATGAAGTATCTAAGTCAGCCTAAACATGTTCAATAATGCGACAACTACATGATGCCATAGTTGTACTTGTTCGTCAACTCGTGGAGGAGGAAAGCACGAGACCATGGGTGTAAGAATAGTCCTCGGAGTCCAGATCGAGCGTTCAGAACGAGAAGGCTAGTCGAGGGTGTCACCCGTATTAGAGAAAGAGCAGAAAGCCTCAACCGAAGGAAGCCATGCACGCGTGAAATGAACTTAACTCAGCATTTTGCACGTGAATGAAAGGGAGCATGGACAGCTGTCACCTAGCTGGTTTCAGCTAGTTAGTTAATTAGTTTGTTAGCTTTTATCGTGTGTGCTTGGACTCACCTACACCATAGTCTTTGTAGTATATAAGGTGGTGTATCTCGTTGTGTTTTTCATTTTCATATTCAATATCAATAAACAGAATTATCTTCTTTCTCTCCAAAATATCTTTCTCATTCATTTCTAAACACAGCAATGCTGCGTGTATAAGTTTCTCATGGTATCAAAGCTATATACAACTTCCGCTACATCTCTCTGATCTATATATCTTAGCTCGTTTGTTTTCCAATCGAAATGAACGGTCGAGGAGGTCGTGGTGCTCAACCTCCACCTGAAGATACCTCCAGTCCATATTTTCTACATCCTAGCGACAATCCTGGAATTATTTTGGTAACACAGCAACTGGTTGGCTCCAATTACATCACCTGGAGTCGATCATTTACTACTGCTCTGCTTGCGAAGAACAAGCTGATTTTTGTTGATGGATCAGTTCCAAGGCCTAACCGAGAAGACTTGTTGTATCAACAATGGATTCGCTGCAATAGTATGGTTGTAGCTTGGCTGAGGAACTCGGTTTCCTCTCAAATATGTTCGAGTATCATGTACTTGGATGATGCGTGTGAAATTTGGTCAGACCTCAAAGAGCGTTTTTCCATTGGAGATTCGGCTCGATTGTATCAACTAAGGCAGCAGCTAATGTCTCTCTCACAAGGAAACTCCGATGTCAACTCCTATTTTACAAATTTAAGGATTGTTTGGGATGAATTCAGAAATTCTCAGCCACTCTCATGGTGCACTTGTGCTAGATGCACATGTCAAAGTGCAACTCGTTGGCATCAACATCAGGAAAATGACTGCACTATGCAGTTTCTGATCGGTTTGAATTCCTCTTTTTCACAAATTAGATCTCACATTTTATCTTTAACTCCTCTGCCTCCACTTTCAAAGGTCTTTGCCTTGGTGATTCAAGAGGAAAGGCAACGACATATTGAAGGAAATCAATCTGCATCAACACTTCCAATTCCAAGTGAACAGCCGTTTGCAAATGCTACATCAAACTATGGCAGAGGTTTGAGCAAGTTCTTATGTACTCATTGTGGAAGAACAAATCATAATGTGGATAGATGCTTTTACTTGCATGGATTTCCTCCTGGTTTTGGTAGAGGAAAGAACAAATTGCCAAATACAAACGGATCTACTGGTTATGGATCTGGATATGCTGGTTCTGGTTCAAATTTCTCAGGTGGTGGATCTGGATATTCAAAGCCACAGCAACAGAGATCTGTGAACTTTGTTGAAGATAACTCTCCCAGCAATTCAGATCTGAAGGTGTCTCCTATGAATTTACCTACCATGGATCAGTATCAACAACTTGTAAGCCTCTTGCAGAGCCAAATGAACACTCAAAACTCCATCTCTGCATCCGAGCCTACACCACAACAATCTCCTCATACTTTTTCTGGTACAATCTCTTTTTCCTCTACTGTAAATTCCATTAAATCATCATGTGCCAGACCTTCTACTTGGATTTTAGATACAGGTGCTACTCACCATGTATGCTATGATCAATCTCTTTTTTCATCTATTACTCCAATATCTAATGCCTCTGTCAATCTCCCAAATGGACATACAGCACCTGTTACACACATAGGTACCATCATACTAACTCCTCTCATTACCCTATCCTCTGCTCTATATGTACCTTCCTTCTCATTCAACTTAATTTCTGTCAGTGCACTCACCAAAACATCTTCATGCACTGTATCTTTCACTCACAATCAATTCCAAATTCAGGAAGCTTTACAGGGGACTCTGATTGGGAAGGGTAATCGTGTTGGAAACCTATACATCTTTGAGCCTCCAGCTTCATCTCATACTGTTCTTCACAATCTGAAAGACAATCAGAGTAATAATCATGATCTTAGCAAGTCTGTTACTGATTTGGCTTCTGTTAATGTTGTTGTAAGCCTTGATATATGGCATCAACGTTTAGGACATCCATCTCTGAATAAACTCAAGTTGATTTCAGATTCTTTGTCTCCATCAAATTCTAATATATCCACTTGCCAAATATGTCCATTAGCAAAACAAAAGAAGCTCAATTTTCCAATATCTACTCAGATATCAACTGCCATATTTGATATGATTCATTGTGATGTTTGGGGACCCTATTCCACTCCCACACACACTGGACATAGATACTTTCTGACCATAGTAGATGATCATTCAAGATTTGTATGGACTTTCCTTTTCTCTCAAAAATCAGAAGTTCCATCAATCATGACACAGTTCTTCTCTACTGTGTTTACTCAGTTCTCTAAGAGAATTAAAATCTTAAGAAGTGACAATGCACCCGAATTCAACCTCACCACCTTACTCTCAGAATATGGGACTCTCACCCAACACTCTTGTGTAGAAACACCTCAGCAAAATGCGAGGGTTGAAAGAAAACACCAACATCTCTTGAATGTTGCAAGGAGCTTGTTATTCCAATCTCACCTATCTTTGGAATTCTGGGGGGAGTGTGTTCTCACAGCATCTTTTCTCATAAACAGATTGCCTTCTTCTGTTCTTCCCCACCATAAAACTCCTTTCCAGGTCTTATTCGACAGAGCAGTTAATTACTCTAATCTTAGAGTGTTTGGATGTCTGTGTTTTGCATCAACACTAGACAAGAGTAAAAATAAATTCTCTCCAAGAGCAATAAGGTGTATATTCATAGGATACCCCTCTGGATATAAGGGATACAAGGTCATGGACTTGGAGAATAATCACATTTTCATAAGCAGGAATGTGGTTTTTCATGAATCTGATTTTCCTCTCTCACACCAATCTCCATCTCCATTTCCTGATCCAAACTCTTCAGCCTCACATAATTCTATTCAGCCTCAGCAAAACACCTCACATCCATCTGTTCAGCCTCAGCAAAGTACTTCTCAACCCATCTCCATTCAATCCAAATCTGGAAGAAATGTCAAGCCACCTTCTCACCTTGCAGATTATATTTGCAACTCTGTAACATCATCTTCAAAGTACCCTCTCTCTTCTTACTTCTCTCTGAACAAACTTTCTGAACCCTATCAAAGATTCATCATACTTCTATCTATTCTCACCGAGCCTACCTCATATAAACAAGCCTCTCAACACCCTGAGTGGGTTTTAGCTATGCAAGAGGAACTGCAGGCTCTGGTGAGAACTGATACATGGTTGATCACCATTTTACCACCGGGAAAGATTCCTATATCATGCAAATGGGTTTATAAGATTAAATTCAAGGCGGATGCTACGGTGGAAAGATATAAAGCAAGACTAGTTGCAAAAGGTTTCACACAACAGGCTGGGGTGGACTTCCATGATACTTTTTCACCTGTTGCTAAGCTAACTACTGTCAAGATACTACTGGCCTTAGCTGCTATACATGGTTGGAATCTTGCTCACCTAGACATCAATAATGCTTTCTTGTATGGTGAGCTTGATGAAGAAATCTATATGACACTACCACCTGGATTGGAGGTCCAACATCCAAGTCCAGAATCTGGTGGTAAGCTTGTTTGCCGATTGAAAAAATCCCTATATGGTTTGAAACAAGCATCAAGACAATGGTATTTGAAATTTTCTCAAGTACTATCCGGCTTTGGATTAACTCAGTCAGCATCAGATCACTCCTATTTCTTTAAAAGATCAGAGGATGGAGTTTTCTTTGGAGTAGTGATCTATGTAGATGACATTCTTGTTGCTTGCAGTAACCCTACACTCATTAGTGAGTTCAAGGATTTTCTTGCTGCCCATTTCAAGTTCAAGGATTTGGGAAATCCCAAATATTTTTTGGGTATTGAAATTGCAAGAAACAAAGCTGGTATATTCATTTCACAACATAAATATGCATTAGATCTTGTCACAGATGCTGGTTTACTTGGTTGCAAGCCTTCTAATACACCTATGGACTCCAGCAAGCAATTACAACAAGATGAAGGGGACCTTCTTGCAGATCCCACTGTTTACAGAAGGTTGATAGGGCGCCTTGTGTATTTGTGTATCACTCGGCCTGACATAACCTTTGCTGTTAATAAGCTAAGTCAGTTCCTATCTAAACCTCACACTGGTCATATGATAGCTGCTGAAAAGGTCCTACGATATCTGAAGGGAACAATTGGCCATGGACTTCATTATTCAGCCAATTCTGATTTGTCGATAAGTATATTTTCTGATGCGGATTGGGCGGCTTGTCCAGACACTAGGAGAAGCATTTCTGGCTTTTGTTTGTTTCTAGGAACTTCACTTATATCGTGGCGCTCCAAGAAACAACACACCGTGTCCAGATCATCCGCAGAAGCAGAGTATAGAGCCATGGCGCTTGCATGTTGCGAAGTGGTATGGATTGTTGCTTTACTCAAAGATTTTGGGATAGAAGTGAAGCAACCAGTGCCTCTCTATTGTGATAATCAAGCAGCGGTCTACATAAGCTCAAATCCAGTCTTCCACGAACGCACCAAACACATTGAGATCGACTGTCATACCATTAGAGAACGCCTCACCGAAGGATTGATCAAACCATTACATGTTCGAAATAATCTTCAGCTCGCGGACATCTTCACAAAACCTCTTGCAGCAGGACCTTTTCGTGAATTGCTGTTCAAGATGGACTTTAAATCAGTCTACAGTCCATCTTGAAGGGGGAGTATTAGAGAAAGAGCAGAAAGCCTCAACCGAAGGAAGCCATGCACGCGTGAAATGAACTTAACTCAGCATTTTGCACGTGAATGAAAGGGAGCATGGACAGCTGTCACCTAGCTGGTTTCAGCTAGTTAGTTAATTAGTTTGTTAGCTTTTATCGTGTGTGCTTGGACTCACCTACACCATAGTCTTTGTAGTATATAAGGTGGTGTATCTCGTTGTGTTTTTCATTTTCATATTCAATATCAATAAACAGAATTATCTTCTTTCTCTCCAAAATATCTTTCTCATTCATTTCTAAACACAGCAATGCTGCGTGTATAAGTTTCTCAACCCGACCGGGTGGCGTGAAACATCCGACCAGGTAGAAGCAGTGGGATGAGTCAGAGAACAATACCTAACGGGGTGACCCTATAAACACCTGTCTTACCCGGTCGGGTAACACGTCATGGGTTGCAGATACCATCTTGGTGGAATTTTGAGGAGATGCTTCTTTTCTCGAGAATTTGAGTACCAAATTGATGTTTATTCGGGAATGCTAATACCTATTGAAGCTCTCGAGGGGTGCAATGGCTAGTTGAGATACTCCTTGCCAAATGTTTAAGTGTACAACCTATCTTTATGTTTCTATAAAGTGTTTAACGAAACATTCTATTGAAGTTCGTCTTGCTAAGAGTATTCTGTCGATGGATGATATGTTTTAGAATTTTCCATTGTACATTGAGCATGTGTTGTATATTGAGCATGGATTTTGGGATTTGAGAATGAAGGACATCAATGTTAGTATCCCTAGCTTTTTCACTTGTGTTTAAGGCCCAATTGTTTGTGACATCGTGGATATGCAGGATTATGTAGTTAGATCTATCAATGACAAGTTGAAATTTGCATATTTTGATGACCCTCTCATTAATAACCCAAATACTCATCCGTCCATGATTAAATGTCTCGTATCTGATCGGCACAGGTTTTAAGAAATTGTTGGAACTTTATAAAGTAACGTAGGTAGAAAAAATTAGTAGAATGTGAGACCTATTATATATATTGATTTTATAATAAAATGTGAGTGGAATGAGTTAGTGGAATATATGACCCACTTACCAAATATCGTAAAATTAAAATGGGACATTCATTGGCGGACGGACAAAAAAATAGGACATTTAATGGCGGACGGATGGAGTATATGAATTAACATACCATACCCTTTTTGGCCAGATTTTCAAGTTTGAGAATAGATCACTTATATGGTAGAACGAATAATTACAATATTCTTAAAGATAAAGTGAAACATTTTAATGTTGGAATATTGGAGCGAAGAGGGTAGACTATTTTATTGCACGATGGGAGAGGAAAAGTCGAGGATGAAGCTTAGGAAAGGCGTGGCATGAAGACTGAGGCGAGTGTGATATGCGGCTGTTCAGTGCATTTTAGAGAGTTGGATGATGGGGCTGGTATACTAAAATATGTTTCTAGTGTGCATAGTGCTGGCATGGTAACATATACTCCCTATGTTCCACAAGAGTATGCACTTTTGGTTGGGCAAATGTTTTAATACACAATTGGTAAAGTAAGAGAGAAATAGAGAGAAAAAAGTAATTAAAGTATTGTTAGTGGAGAATGAGTCCTACCTCATTAGAGAGAAAAAGTTTCCAAAATTAGAAAGTGCATACTCTTGTGAGACATGCTAAAAAGGAAAAAGTGCACACTCTTGTGTGACGGAGAGAGTAATATAAAATAAACAAGTCCAAGACTTTGCATTGTTGGCCGAGTAGTGGAACATGTGATTACAGTCGGCGGCAAGTCCCTTGTAGAAGAAAAATATTATTACAACTTGGTTAGCCTTGGCTACTAGCGTGAAAGGTTGCAGTGTTAGTCCGAAAACTTTTCTAACCTAAGAAAACCAACGAGACCTAGTATGGTACAACACTAAACTGGATCCAATTAGAGATATCTCTTTATTTTTATCTACTAAAAGATATTCTCTCCGTCCCACAAGAATATGCACTCTTTCCTTTTTAGTTCGTCCCACAAGAATATGCACTTTCTAATTTTGAAAAGTCTTTTCTCTCTATTGAGGTGAGACCCATTCTCCACTAACAATACTTTAATTACTTTTTCTCTCTACCTCTCTCTTATTTTATCAATTTTACATTAAAACTCGTGTTGTCCCCAAAGTGCATATTCTTTGGGGACGGAGGGAGTATAATCTAAAAAATTTAGTATTTCTTAATCCTTGTATATAATGTTGAAGATATGCCTTGAACTAACTATCAAGAATCAAGTTGAGTATGGAGAGTTTTTTTGAGGAGAAAGATTAACACTCTTGTTTACCGAAAGTAAAAGATGAATCTTATTGAAGATGATCGAAAGCTACACTAACTCGCATACAAAACAAAGAACTATATTAAACTATTTATACTCATCAAATGCTAAGTGAATGAGTAGTTCACACTAGCTGTAACCGTTTCAAGAACTCAGCCTCTAGCGGCTAGTTCCTAACTTACTTTCACTTCTTGATCTTCTTGATCTTGATCCGCTGCAACTGCTACATTCCATTGTTCTCATGCACTCTCGGTTGTTTTGTTCATCCACAAAGTCTACAAACTCCATCTTGGATGAATCATCAAACAATTTCATAAATCCACCGAGCACAAATTAATCAAACTGCAGCAATACTCAAACTTCTCTTTACTCAGTGGTTTTGTTAGCATGTCTGCGGGGTTATGAGCTGTATCAATCTTCACTACTTGGACCCTTCCACTTTCAACTTCATCTCTTATGAAATGCAGCCTAACATCTATGTGTTTACTGCGTTCATGAAACATCTGATGTCTTGCTAGACAGATTGCTCCATTGTTATCACAATGGATTGTAATTCCACCTTGCTTAATGCCAAACTCAGAGATCAGCCCCATCAACCATTTGCTCTCCTTTACTGCTGAAGTGAGGGCAATATATTATGCCTCTGTAGTTGATAAGGTCACCACGTTTTGCAAACTTGACTTCCAACATAATGCAGAGCCAAACAAAGTAAAAATATAGCCAGTTTGAGACCTCCTCGTGTCTAGGTTGGCTGCATAGTCAGAATCACAAAAACCAACGAGAGGCTCCTCCTCTGATCCTCTTTTATCTGAGAATAGAATAACTACTTTATGAGCTCCACTCAAATATCTCAAAGTCCACTTCAGAGCATTCCAATGTTTCCTTCCAAATCCAGACATGTATCAACTCGTAGTACATATAGCATGAGCTATGTCTGGCCTTGTACAAGTCATTAGATACATCATGCTGCCAACTAAACTGGAATAAGGAATCAGCTCCATTTCCCTCCTTTCCTCCTCACTGCTAGCCTCTTGGCTTTTTGACAGCTTGAAGTGTACTGCCAGTGGAGTTGTAGTATTCCTCATATTCTCAATTTTGAATTTCTTCAAGGTGTTCTAAATGTAGTAAGTTTGAAACAACCACCGCTTTTTTTTTGCTTCTATCTCTCACTATATCCATACCAAGGATTCTTCTTGCAACCCCCAGATCCTTCATTTCAAAATCTACTTTCAGCTGTGTTTACACTCTTCTAATTTCCTCAACATCTGGCCCTGATATCACCATATCATCTACATAGAGCAATAGATATACTAGAGCCTTGTTTTTCACCTTCTTGATGAACACACAACTGTCATACTGTGATCTACAGAAACCCAATTTGGCCAAGCTTTCACCAAACTTCAAGTACCACTGCCTGCTACTTTGCTTCAGGCCATAAAGTGATTTCTTAAGCATGCATACTTTCTGCTCAGAGCCAAGTACTTCAAAGTGATTTCTTGGGGTTGAGACATATAGATTGTTTCCTCTAAGTCTCCATTCAAGAAGGCAGTCTTTACATCCAATTGCTCTAATTCTCAATCCCTTCTTGCTGCTACAACCAACAACACTCTGATAGAATTGTGCTTTACCACAGGAGAAAAAACTTCATTGAAGTCAATTCCCTCTTCTTGGTTGAAACCTTTTGCAACAAGCCTAGCCTTAAATCTCACATTCTGACCCTGAGCTGATTCAATCTTTTTTTTGAACACCCATTTACAACTAATGAGCTTCCTGAACTCAACTCTATCAACTAGGATCCAGGTCTTGTTGTTGATGAGAGACTGTATTTCTTCTTTCATTGCAAGAATCCATTTCTCTCTTTCTGGACCTCGCACAGCTTCTTCATATGTTTTGGGCTCTACAAGCTCAATCTGCTCAGCAATATGTAGAGCATAAAAGAGCATCTCACAATCTTGAAATCTGGCTGGAGGCTTGACATTTATTCTTCTAGCTCTATCTCTAGCTAGCTGATAATTCTAGAGTGATGGCTGATCTTGATGAATCTCAGCTCCACCTTGTTGTTCCCTGACAACTCACTGGAATAACCACTCTCAAACCGATTACTTCCAGCAGAACCTCCAGTCTCCACCTCAAAATGAGTACCATTAGAATTTCCAGCAGAACTGTGTTCTGGTCCAGATTCCTTCTGCAGAAATGGCATGTTATCTTCTAGAAAAACCACATCTCTACTCACAATTATCTTTTTGTTGCCAGCCTCAATGCACCACAACCTATAGCCCTTAACACCTCTGGGATAGCCAAGCATTACACACTGCAGTGCCCTTGCATTCAACTTTCCCTGTTGAAGATGTGCAAATGCCTTGCACCCGAAAGGCCTCAAACTCGAGTAGTCTGATCTCCCACCATACCATCTCTCATCAGGAATATCTCCACCAATCCCAGAAGCTGGGCATTTGTTGATCAGGTAAGCAGTAGTGCACACTGCTTCAGCCTAGAAATGCTTCCCATCCCCAGATGAACAAAGCAGACATCTAACTCTTTCCACAAGAGTCCTATTCATTCTTTCCGCAACCTCATTTTGTTGTGGGTTGGCTGGGACTGTCTTGTGTCTCTTAATACCATTCTCTTGACATAAAGCATCAAATTCTTTAGACAAATACTCAAGGCCATTGTCAGTTGTCAAGATTTTAGGAAGAGACTTTTTCTCATTTTCTATTTCCTTGTACCAGATTTTGAAAGTACTAAATGCATCTGACTTCTCCTTCAAAATATACACCCGTACCTTCCTAGAAAAATCATCTATAATTGACATGCAATACTTCCTCCCTCCTAGGCTTTTTACTGGTGCTGGCCCCCACAGATCTGAGTGTATGTAATCAAGAGGTGAGGATGAAGAATGATTACCTGCTGGAAAGCTAAGCTTCTTGGCCTTTCCCAACAATCAATCTTCACAAGATCCAAACCTTTCTGATGAATCTCCATCTATAATTCCTTTCTGCATCAGAGATTTCAGAGTCCCTTCAGCTGGGTGACCCAATCTGAGATGCCACATTCTGAGATCAGTCTTTATCACAACATGAGACTCTCATGTAACCACAGTAGCCTGGAGATAATAGAGGCTGCCCATTCTTTTTGCAGTCATTTTTACCTCTGCTCCTTTGCACACCCTCATTACACCATTTTCTGAAGTAAAATGATATCCCATTCTCTCAAGAGTTCCAAGAGAAATGAGATTTCTTTTCACCTCTGGGATAAGCCTCACTTCTGATAAAATTTTCACTGAGCCATCATACATTCTCACCTTGACATCTCCAATACCTCGGATGCTGCAAGAAATGTTGTTGCCTAGCAGCACTGTGCCTTCACATTCCCTCAAGTTCTGGAACCACTCAATATAAGGGAATATGTGAAAAGAGCAACCTGAGTCCATGATCTAAGAAACCCCTTCCCTTTTGTCCATGACATTCATTACTTCAGAAGGTTCATCCCAATCACTGCTGATTACATTGGTGTGAGGCTGACTTTTAGAGGCTTGCTTCTTCTTCCATGCAAAACAATCCCTCTTCAAATGCCCAGGTTTCTTGCACCAATGGCAAGAACGGGTCTCTTTCGCCCCAGATGTATCAGCCTTAGACTCCTCGGTCTTTTTCTTGAACTTCTTTTTGTTGAACTTCTTAATGTTGAGTGACTCGGCTGTGAATCTTGCCTTCTCACCACTTCTTTCTGCAACTCCTTGTCCATAGCGCAGCATGAACTTCAGCAAGAGAGATCGCTTTGTCGCGGCCACAGAGAATTGCATCTCTCATCTGATCATAGGATCCGAGTAGAGCATTGAGGACCAAGATTGCCTTGTCCTCATCACTGATCTTGACGTCGACGGCTTCAAGATCATCAATGGATTTGCTAAAATCCTCCAACTGCTCGATGATGGGTTATCCTCTACAAAACTGTAAGAATATAGCCTCCTTTTCATGTAGAGGCGGTTGGCCAATGACTTTGCCAAATAGATCTCATCGAGCTTCTTCAAGATCGCAACGGTTGTTGTTGCTGCCTGAACTTCACTCAACACCTTATCACCAAGGCATAAGATCACGGCACTGTGATCCTTCAACTGCATCTCCCCGAGCTTCGCTTGAGCCTTCTCATCAAGTGCAGCCGCCTTCCCTTTTGCATCAGCATCAGCCGGGGCAAGCACCGCAACAAGGCCTTGCTGCACGAGAACAACTCTCATCTTCATTTTCCAGAGACCATAGTCGTTCTTTCCCGTAAACTTTTCTGCCATAAGACGTGCCGCCATCGCCACAACTTCGACCGATCACAATTCCCACCTGACGGCGCCAATTGTTGAAGCTAAGCCTTGAACTAGCTATCAAGAATCAAGTTGAGTATGGAGAGTTTTTTTGAGGAGAAAGATTAACATTCTTGTTTACCGAAAGTAAAAGATGAATCTTATTGAAGATGATCGAAAGCTACAACTAACTCGCATACAAAGCAAAGAACTATATTACACTATTTATACTCATCAAATGCTAAGTGAATGGGTAGTTCACACTAGCCGTAACCGTTTCAAGCAGGGACGGATCTAGAAAATAATAATTGAAGGGGCAAAAATACACGTGAGGATATTTGAAGTATTTGAGGAGGGGCATTTAAAGAAGAAACTAATATTAATTTTTTTCTACAATAGATTTTATACATAGATATGAAATTTTGTGGGAGGGCATTTGCCCCTCCTGCTTGCACATTAGATCCGTCCCTGGTTTCAAGAACTCAACCTCTAGCGGCTAGTTCCTAACTAACTTTCACTTCTTGATCTTGATCCGCTGTAGCTGCTACATTCCATTGTTCTTATGCACTCTCGGTTGTTTTGTTCATCCACAAAGTCTACATATAAGATAGAGCATATGTCATTTAAGAAGACACTGCTTTGACTAGTCAAGAAGGTATGGTATTTTAGCAACCTAGTAAACCTGATACCACTCATCTTGAGTGGTAGTAATTAATGACTAGTTTATGTCTGTTGTGTTATTGCATTGATATGGATGGTCAATTGAACATACATTCTTCTTCGAAGACATGTTATGGATGGGTGTATTTAGTTTCCATTTTGTCTTGTTTTCCCATCCATCAATTCATGTGAGCATTGTTTGTTTTCTGGTTGAATGAAGCAAGCTTTGAGATTTTTTTTTATCTCGTGAAAATCTATGTTGTGTAGTTCCTCGAAGGTTAAATTTTATGGTTCATAATAGATAGAGTTTGGTGATGGTGATCAACTTTTAGTATGATGGTGATACGATCCTATATCTCATTATTTAGTTATATCTTTTGATTCACCAAATTCTTCCATATATTTGTTATCTTGGTCAATAAGTTAGGGTATAGTATTTGAGTATTATAAATAGGGATAGATGGTTATTATTTGCATTCATTCAATAAATCAATAAAATCGTTATTTGTCCAACATATTGTGGACTTCTCTACAAACCCTAGTTATCGCGTTGCCCGACGGGAAGAACCCGCGCACAACTCGAAACTATTCTATCAAGAAACTCTAGCAAGCGTGCTGCCCGACGAGAGCTCTCGCGCGCAGCAGCTTCTGGATTTCGACGACCCCGTGTTGAGGGCGCCGGACGTGTGTTTGATCGACGAAAAGGTTCGTCAAATTGTGGTTAAGGGAAAGAACCCTTAACAATTGGTGCTTTCACTTGGAGAAGAGAATGAACGATAATATTGATATTTTTGATTGCTTTTTCAAATGATTACAATAACTCCTATTTATAATGCTAATAACTAACTTACTTAACAAGAAAACAAAGATATGAAAAAGATACGTAAATAAACAAAGATGTGGAAAAGATACGCAAATATCTAATTTAACTAACTAAATAATGCTCGTATCAACTCCCCCACGATTGAAATCCACCTTGTCCTTAAGGTGTGAACTACGACACAATGAAGAGAGTCGAAAACATCAGAAACCAAATCTGGTGCTGTGCGCGGAACATCTTCCGTCGGGCAGCGACGCAACTTCGGTTCGAGATGGTGGGAAGGCATAACTAGTTGGTGTGCGCGGGTGGATTCCCGTCGGGCAGCGACGTAGCTATGATTCGATCGGTGTGGCTAGTTGCTGTGCGCGGTGGATTCCCGTCGGGCAGCGACATAGCTGTGATTCAATCGGCGTGTTGGAAGGTGAGATCACGATGAAAGCACCAATTTGATAGGATAAACCTCTTATCGGGTTGATCGGCGTCCGTAGATCGGCGATCGATAAATGTTTGTCGCGGGCGAGTGCCCGTCGAGCACGACGGTTTTCTCACTTGGAGAAGAGAATGAACGATAATATTGATATTTTTGATTGCTTTTTCAAATGATTACAATAACTCCTATTTATAATGCTAATAACTAACTTACTTAACAAGAAAACAAAGATATGAAAAAGATACGTAAATAAACAAAGATGTGGAAAAGATACGCAAATCTCTAATTTAACTAACTAAATAATGCTCGTATCAGATGGCTAATTACTTCTAAAGACTATGCTAAAGCATTTTTCTTCTCCCGTCCCAAAAGTTGGCTCATATGCCAAATTCACATTACACAGACAATTGGATGATTGAACTCCAAAATTTCTAGCAAACCCATGTCACAATTACATTTCAAAATACTTCCAATTACTTTTTCCTTCTCTTCATTATTAATTTAATAACATTCTTCATTCTCCAACACTTTTCTTTCTCCATTATTATATTAACCTGCATTTTCTATTCACTTAATGTACTAAATTTCACAAAATCACATGTGATCTAAAAATAGGGATATTTTAATTGGGATGGATCAAGTATTAATATTTGTTCTATCTTAATATAGGCAGTGTATCAATCCTTGGAGAAATTTTGAGGTACACAAAGTAGGACTATAAGACCGACAATATGAATTTTTCCCACACAGAAGAACTACTAGCTAACTTTGGTCGGTATTTCTTATAAAAAGAGGCCAAATATTATAAAATGGTCTGAATCATACTTCCCCATCCTTGAAAATTTGTCACATTTTTTTATTTCTGTCCATCTCATAAATTTTACCACATTTAACTTTTTACCATTTTTAGTAATGGACCTCACATTCAACTAACTCATTATTACTCACATTTTATTTTAAAGCTAATACTTTAAAAGTTGGACCCACTACCTACTAACTTTTTTAATACACTTTCCATTACATTTCTTAAAATTCCGTGTCCGGTCAAACTGTGATAAAATTCAAGAGACGGATGGAGTAACAATTTTTTCAAGAATATCCAACATTATCAATTTCAGCCATTTGTATTTAAATTGGCCAAAATATTGCCCAGTGATAAGTATAAAAAGTTTCTCATATCTTAGATATTAATAGGTCTGGTCGATACTTATGATACAACTGAAAATATTGAGATATGGATCATTTGACTAAATAGCCAAAAGTTTATAATCCTGATAGTATTGATTGTAAATGATGGAGACTGTCGAATCTTAGACATCAAACAAAAAAACGAATAATAGGGAATGAAGAAAAGGTTACTCAATTATCTAAAAAAATAGAAAAAAGGAAGAATATTTTTTTTAAACCTTTGTAAACAAAAAGAACTCCTCAATCAACGGGAAATATGGCCCGATATTTCTGTTTCTTATTACCAAAGGTTTCTTCTAGCATTATATATTTTGCCAAGTGTCTTCTCTCAAATCGCAATCACTACTATATTTAATGATTCCTCACTAGTTATTGATTTGATAAAATTCAAGAATTTATCCTTATTATTGTAAGAGGCATAGATATCTTGTGATTATAAATCTTTAAAAGCTCTCCGAGTCAAAAAGGAGTGATACCTATGCTTACTACATGATATTATTTGCTTTTAAATGTTTGGATGAGTTAAGATGCATTTGAAAATGGTCACGGGGATTGAATTGTTGATATTAGTTGTATTTTAATTAAGATTTAAAGATAGCAATTTTACCGATCATTAGTCCTTTTTTATCAATTATACATATTTTAGTTTTTTTATTAAAATATCATAAATTATGTCTCCTATTGACTTAGTAAAGATCTCATTTAATCAATATAAGAATGAATAACTCTCTCCCTTATGAGACATTTTAAACGAGTGAGTGACACATTTATAATATTTATCAATTTTTATCTTTGTCGTAATTTTTCTAATTATATCAGAATACTCTCTAACTTAGCGAATACTTACATTAAAATCTTTTCAGTTTGTATCAATTGTTAACATAAAAATTTCGCCCAAATGATTGAGCCATAATGTGACGTGTAAGAGGATAACCTATTATTCTGCTCAGGAAAATAAATTGCATACAAAGATATTAATATCTCTTTGTAGTTTTTTTTGTTTTTGTTTTTTTTTAGAAAAACTTACCTCCAAATGATTGATATAATTGATGCAAGTTGGATCGAATTGGGATAAAATTTGATAAGTTGGAAATATTGAGACAGACTGATACAATTAATAAAAAAGTGGGATTCAATTACTTTATTCAATGATATATTTGACCATTAATCTTTGATTATTCACTGATTTTTAAAATATACTACACCATGACTGATTGACTTTATGGTATAAACCTAAGCATTAAATATCAATGAATTACTCACTGGTGAAATCATCATCTTATTATACTCTCAGAATTTTTTATGAAAATTTCTCTGTATGAATTAAATTAATGAAAAGTGATAGTGTGACCATCTTGACATATTTACATACGTAACATAAGTTGAACTTAAAAATAAAGAAGAGACTTTTAACTTTTTTCATTAAATTTGTGTTACTTTCAGCTGAGAAGTGTAGAAAAAGTCGACAATTTCTTTTTGAGCCATAGCTTTATTATATGGTGGTCCCTTATATGGTGTTACTTTCAGCATACTATTACGTAATAAATATTTATTAAAACTAGTATCAAATATATACTAATCCAGTTTTATTAGATTTGGAGTACTATATTTTTGAATGTTCAAAACGTTCCTCTTCGTGGGTAGATGGGTCAATGGCCAATGCCATCTTTAATCTCAAGTCAATTGAAGTTGGTCTTTATTTATTTCATTCAAATATTTTATGTATTCCAAGGACATAGAAGCACTGACATTGAAAAGTATTAAACACCTATTTATTGCCAAATTTAAAAATTCAAAAATTTTAATGAGAGAACAACATATTTAATCTTTAGACATTACGTTAATATTATCCCTAGTCTCTATTTTTCAGGAATATCACTAAACATCCTTGGATATTGATATAATATCATTGAAAGAACTTTTGCAATTTTTTTGGGATCCAAATATCCTCCAGCAATAAAAATTATGTCTTTTTCATGAGAGTGAAAAGCATCACTTTGGTTTATTCATTTCTCTTCAATTATGTGATGTGACGAGTAATTATTTACTCATACTTTGATGACTTCTCTTGTAGGAATACAATATTGAATGACCAGTGCGCCGCAAAGTGATAGTTCTCTCTCATGAAAAAGACGAATAAATCACTCTTATAGCCCATGGGTATTTTGATCTAAAAAGTCTTTAAAAGCCCAAAAATCCTTTCACCAATATTATTCCAATGTCCAGGGATGTCTAGTATATTTACGAAATATAAGGAATGCGGATGATATTAATGCCATGTCCACGGTCTATTAATGTAGCTCTTTTAATTTTAAATGCTTCTCAATTATGGGATGTGATCAATTGCTGATTAATTAGTAATCCAAAATTAAGATCAATTTTTAACCATTAGATTAGGAGATCTAGTGATTGATATAATGTCAAGTGGATTATATTTTAAATTTAAATAATTATTAAATAAAATTAAAGGGTATTAATGTCAATTCTCTCTTATTAAAATTATCCTAAAACTTTAAATTTATGTAACTCTCTCGATTTAAATTATTTTTTCGCAAAAAATATATCAAATTAAAGGTAATTTTATAAGGATTCTAACGAGATCAATTGCATATGTTCCGACGACGTTCGGATGATAAAATTTGATGATTTTTATTTCAATTCTCGTATATGTTGATAATCAGATTTTTATCAACAAATACATCAAAAAATCACAATATAATGCATGTAAAATCTCAATAAAACTGTGTTGATATTTTCGTGTACTTGTGTTGAAATATTCATGTCATTATATTGATATTTGTAATACACTATGTTGATATAAAGAAACACGAAATTTATGATATGATAATAGAATGACGATCATACCCTTTTGTTGATATTTTGTCTACTATTTATTGAAATTTGTAAGATTTAATCTCATCTACTCATTTTAAAATTTAAGGATAGAGATTTGGTCTTGATTTTGAATTATGATGCTATAAAAGAACCCTCTCAATTATTAAGTGAATATATATAAGGAAGGGTATAAAAAACTAGACCCTTGTTGTATAATGGAATGGATTGTGATTACTACTTCCATTCTATTGATTATATCAAGAATGGTATTCGTATAGACAATCATTTTCAAATATTGGATTCAAAAGTATAGTGGATGATGGTTTTTGCTGAATGAATATAAAAATCTATGTTCGAATCATATTTTGAAGTGAATTAGTTTCACTACAAATATACTCCCTCCGTCCCGGACTACTTGCACTTATTTCCTTTCTGGGCGTCCCAAGTTATTTGCACTCTTTCCATTTTTAGTAAAAATTATCACCTATAGCCGCAATTGTTGACTTTGCTATACACTCATTCCTTAATCTCCGTGCAGAAAATGAAATGTGCGAGTAGTCCGGGACGGAGGGAGTATGTTTTATACACTCTTACATAAAACATAATTATCTAGTAACTAACCCTACATACTCAAAAAAATATAGTTAATTCAATAAATTAAATTAATATAAAAATATTCATTTAGTAATCATATTGATCCGAGACAAATATTTAACGTAATATAGATCAATTGATATTATCTAAAGAGTAAAGATG
Source organism: Salvia splendens (assembly GCF_004379255.2). Lineage (NCBI taxonomy): Eukaryota > Viridiplantae > Streptophyta > Magnoliopsida > Lamiales > Lamiaceae > Salvia > Salvia splendens. The sequence continues at coordinate 15,247,929 of NC_056045.1, forward strand.
TATGTGGAAATACTTGAGAAATCGAGTTCAGACCGAAGGAATCAAGCACATCCGAATAGCTGGACAAAAATTCGTGAAGGATTTTATGCCACCTTAGCTGAAAAACTATATAATTCAAATTTGTTTGCAATTATCTATGTTAATTTTTTTAATGAAATTATATTTGAGATGGACCACTTGAAAATTATATTTAGATGTCACCTTGGATGAGTTAAATAACATTGTACACTTATATATAGAATTCGACATTGTTTTTTTTTCAAAAAACATCAATAATATATTATATGTGGGCGATCGGAATTTTTCACTATGAAATAACTGATAACAAATAAAAATTCTTGGATTTTTTGACAGATTTTCAAAGTTGTGGAACAAATCATAATTTGACCAAACTTCATGATTTTTGAATTAATTTAACATTACTATTACTATTATTGTTATTATTATTACTATTGACCTTTGATACGAGCACATAACCACATTTTGTTTTTCAATTTTATTATTATAATGCCCAAAACTTGAAAGACCACAAAAGAAAATCACACGATTTTTGTTTAAGAATCAAATCATACAAATATTAAGTAGACTTTATTTATAATATGCTAGAATCATGCTAAGTATGTAAGTTAACATAATTTGATACGGTCGTACAACATATTTGTGTTGAGCGAAACTAAATGATATAATTCAATCAAAGTATCTAAACCGATTTGCGTGAGTGACAAATCATGTACTATTAAAGTTTTTCACTTGAATATGAAGTTTGTAGAGTTGTTAGGTTAATTAATGTTAGTACCACAATTATAACGAGCTTCATGAATAAAGTATTTAAGAGGCTACATGATTAATTGGGATAGTTACGTCTACAAGTGATTGGTGGTAAAGTCCACATCTTCGTTGCACCTCATCGATAAACTTGTAGTTTCATAGGTTTCTGTTAAGGATCTCGATCCTCAACGTCGAATTTGGAACATGATGGGGTGCGTACTAAACAAGCCCAACAGCAACGACGGCCCATCAGCCCAAAGCCCAAGGAAGAGTATGAGTTCGGCATTACCAAAGAGTTCGGCCTCAGCCTACAGCTCGGTAAAAGCCAACCAATCAAGCTCTGCTCTCAGGTCGGCATCAAGCTCTACTCTCAGATCGGCAACCAAAGCAGTTCGGTCTCAGTATTCGACCGAACAAGGAGTTAGTGGACCCATACAGGATTTCCACAACTTCCAACACACCCACTGCCACGTGGTGTCAACTCAGGCCACGATCGTAGGCCATGACCTACGCTACATCCACGATCTTAGGCCATGACCTACACGACATCCACGACTTAGGGTGGTGATGCAAGCCACGATCTTCGTTCAATATATAAATAGAACTTAGATCTGATAGACGAGGGTTAAGCTCTCGAGAGATAAAATATCATATAGCAAGTCTGTGTTGTAAGCTGTAATCCCAGATCAAGCAATACAATCTTGCCTTCCCTTCTTCCCGTGGACGTAGATTTACTCCAGTAAATCGAACCACGTAAATTCATTGTGTCGTAGTCTTTATTCTCTACCAGCATTTACTAACATCAGAAATTCGCGGATCCATCACTGGCGCCGTCTGTGGGAAACAGAGAACAAAATTTGTGATAAAGCGAATTTTTGACCCTTTTCCACCCCAAAAATGCGTACCAGATCACGTAACACCCGTAACACCGTTCGCGATAACCAGGAGGAAGCTAGTCCAGCCCGCAGCTCTGGGAAACAGCCTCGGGAGACTACCTCCTGTTCTCACGGTGAAGGAACTAGCCGCTCCAAAAGCCGTCACACCGAGTCTTCCCAGCAGCCCGATTTGAACGAGGCTGTCAAGCTGTTTTTGGCTGAAAAGCAGGAGGAATTCTTAACCTTCCTGCAAAAAAGCCAAAAGCAGCCGGAGACGAAAACGGCGGATTCTCCCTCTCCCTCCATACGAGACAGTCACTACCGCAGTAGTGTCATGTCTTCCAGGAGAAAGAATCCTCGGTACCGGAATCACAGGAGAACTCCATCTCCTCCATACCGAAGAAATGTCGGGTTCGCCATGTACGGAGCATTGAGGACTCCGTTCTCGGACGATATTACCCGAACTCCCCTACCACAGAACTACCGAACTCCGTCGATAACCTATGACGGACTCGTGGATCCTCATGATTTCTTGGGACGCTATCAATATAACACGGCGAACCAGGGTCTCAACGAGGTCCACATGTGCAAGCTGTTTCCCGAGCTGCTCATCGGGAACGCAAGAAGGTGGTTCGATAGCCTCCCCCAAGGCAGCATTAGATCTTACCGAGGTCTAATGGATGCATTCCATAGGAGGTTCTTTCAGAAAGCGGAAGTCCGAATCACTTCGGCTCAGCTGCTTTCCATTCGTCAAGGTCGCGACGAAAAAATCAGCGACTTTATGACAAGATTCCACAAGGAATGCCTGCAAGTAGACGATCTCAACGATCTGCTTGTCATCTCGGCATTCCAAAATGGAATCCTGCCCGGAGCTCTCTACAGGAAGCTCGTTGAGTGCGGTCCGCAGACAGCTCAGGAAATGTGGGACATTGCGGACCAGTACTCCCGGGCCGATGAGGCAGACCGTCGCAAACGGTCGTTAGACAGCTCATCGTCCCGAGGAGACAGAAGGAAGCCCGATCATAGCGATCAGGGGCATCCTCGCCGGACTCCATTTGAAAGAATTCAAAGGGCTCCGGTGCAAGACAGATTGGGACCCCGTCTCAATCCCGAGAAGCCGCCCGCTCAGTTCGTACCGCTGAACAAGCCGAGAGCGGAAATTTTCGAACTGCACTCTGACCTGTTCGAAAAGCCAAAGCGGATGACGAAATCAGCCGCGCGCCGACCCCAGGATAACTACTGCTCCTACCATCAAGACCACGGTCACGATACCGAGGAGTGCAGAAACTTGGCTGCAGGTATCGATGTTCTTGTGAAGGCAGGGACATTGAAAAAATACCAAAGCAAGCAGTCAAAGAAGAATAAGAAGCAGAGAGGTGCGAACTGCGCTCCTCAGGATCCGAAAAGGCAGCCGGATCCCGAAGACGATGACGAGCCGCAATATGATGGAGTAATCCAGACTATTGACGCTCTCCCTGCCGGGAAGACCAAGTCGTCCCTGAAGTCAGAGCGCAGAGGCTCCAATCGAGAGGAGCCAACGCATAAAAGGCTGAAGCAGGACGAAGTGATTACGTTCTCGGATGCTGATCCCGTCCCGGCCATCTCTCCTCACCAAGACGCCATTGTCATCCAAGCCGGAGTGGCAAACAAACTGATCCACAGGGTGTTTGTGGATACAGGAGCGTCAGTCAGCATTCTTTTTAAAGAGTGCTTCGACAAACTAGAAGTGGACCCAGCTCGGCTCAGTCCGGCTCCGCTTCCCCTGAAGAGCTTCGCCCAGGAGGACACCCGCCCTGAAGGTATTATCAGCCTTCCGATCACGGTGGGGAAAGCGCCTACTAGCTCCAGTACGATGATTGAGTTTTTCGTGGTGAAAGCTCGGTCCCCGTACAACGTCATCCTGGGAAGAGACTGGCTCAACACAGTTCGGGCCATTTGCTCCACTTATCACCTCACCATCAAGATCCCTACTAAAGGAGGGATAGCGGTCATCCGAGGTGACCAAAAGAGAGCAAAGGAATGTCTGCAAATTGCGCTTAGAAGTGCCGAGCAGTCAGATCGGCACCACCAAGCATAGCAATCACAGCAGCCGGAGTCAGAGGCAATGACCGAAGTCATACCGGAGCCGAATTCGATGACAGTTCAGCTGTACGAAGACGATCCATCCAGAACGGTTAAGATCGGCTTCGCGGGAACGCCTCTACTTCGGGAAAAAAACCATCCAGCTCCTCAAGGAGTACAAAGACGTCTTTGCATGGTCTCCGTTGGACATGACCGGAGTGCCCCCCGAGGTAATCACTCATCGTTTAAATATTGATCCTTCGGTCCGGCCGATAAAACAGAAGCAAAGACTCTTTGCGGCAGAACGAAGTCAAGTCATCCATGACGAAGTCCGTCAATTATTGAAGGCGGATGTGTTATTCGAAGTGAAGTATCCTTCGTGGGTGGCCAATCCTGTCATGATCAAGAAAAAGGAAGGAGGATGGCGGATGTGCATAGATTTCACCGATCTAAATAAGCACTGTCCCAAAGATTGCTATCCCCTTCCGAACATAGATAAAAAAGTAGAAGCTTTGATAGGCTTTGAAATTTTTTGTTTTCTTGATCTATACAAAGGATACCATCAAGTTTTAATGGATGAGATTGACGCTTCAAAAACGGCCTTCATTACTGATTTCGGCATTTTCGCTTATAAAAAGATGCCATTCGGTTTAAAGAATGCCGGAGCCACTTATCAAAGGATGGTAGACAAGCTTTTTCGGCACCTGATTGGAAAGGAGGTCGAAGTGTATGTTGACGATATAGTCGTCAAAAGCAAAAGCACTTCGGAGTACGAGCACAACCTCAAGTCCACTCTCAACGTGCTCAAGAAAGCCAACCTCAAACTTAATCCCCAAAAGTGTACCTTTTTGGTAGATTCGGGAAAGTTTCTGGGTTGTTGGGTTTCAAAGGACGGACTCAAGGCAAACCCCTCAAAAGTTCAAGTCGTTCAGAACATGGCAATGCCGAAGTCCATACATGACGTGCAAAGGCTAACCGGATGTCTAGCCGCACTGAATCGATTCCTTTCCCAAGCAGCCGAAAAGCAACTGCCGTTCTTCAAGGTGTTGAAAAAGGCACCAAAGTTCGAGTGGGGAGCCGAGCAGAAAAAGGCCTTTGACGAGCTCAAAAGTTATCTAGCCGAGCTTCCTATTCTCTCTGCTCCAACCGAAGCCGAAGTAATATTCTTATACTTAGCGGCATCGGATCAAACCATCAGCGCGGTGCTTGTACGAGAAGAAGGCCTAAAGCAGCTTCCCATCTATTTTACAAGCCGAGCATTAAGAGGTCCAGAAACCAGGTATCAACCTCTGGAAAAGATTGCTCTGGCATTAGTAAATGCAGCAAGGAGACTGCGGCCATACTTCTATGCTCACAAGGTATGCGTCTTAACTGATCTGCCACTTCGGCAAGTGTTGACCAAACCAGAAGCATCAGGCAGAATCGCCAAGTGGGCTATAGAGTTGGGAGAGCACACAATTGAATATCTACCTCGGAAAGCCATCAAGGGACAAGCCTTGGCAGATTTTCTTGCAGAAGCAAAGTTCGATCAAGCAATTCCTGTTATTGCCGAACAGAAGAATTCTGCCAATGCCGAACTAGCACAGCCCTTGGAATCCGAAGTAGAGCCGCCGGACTGCTGGAGCGGATTCGTAGATGGAGCTTCAAACAAGATGGGAAGTGGAGCTGGTATTTTACTTGTCGCTCCCGACGGACACGAGGTAACCTACTCACTTCGGTTCCTATTCCCCACTACTAATAATGAAGCCGAGTACGAAGCCCTCCTGGCCGGACTCCAGTTAGCGCAAAGTCTGCTCGTCAAATCTCTCAAAGTCCATTGTGATTCACAAGTCATAGTAAATCACATGTTGGGTACAAGTGAAGCTCGTGACGAGAGAATGAAGAAGTATTTGGACAAAGCGCAAAGCATCAGCCGAAGTTTCTCCTATTTTCGGATAATCCGCATTCCCAGAGCGGAAAATAGCCGAGCAGATACCTTAAGTAAGTTGGCCTCAGATCCGAGCTCAAAGGCGGAAGAATTAATGCATCGAAGCATTGATGAAGCCGAGGTACATTCAGTATCCAGCTCGCCGAACTGGATGACGCCGATCTTGCAGTATCTGGATCAAGGACAATTGCCCGAGGATAAGAGAGAAGCTCGGAAGATCACGTGCCGAGCACTTCGGTACGAACTTCATGAAGGAGTCCTCTTTAGAAAGTCTTACCTCCAGCCGTTATTGCGGTGCGTAGGACCAGAAGAGACGGACTACATCCTCAGAGAAGTTCATGAAGGATCGTGCGGTAGCCACATCGGAGCCAGAGCTTTAGCTAAAAAAGTTCTGAGATGGGGATATTATTGGCCAACCATGGTACAAGAGGCAGTGCAGCTCGTCAAGAAGTGTACGAAGTGCCAAATTCATGCAAATGTCCCAAGGATGCCGCAGACCGATCTATACACTATGCAAAGCCCTTGGCCTTTCATGCAATGGGGCATAGACATAGTGGGACCACTTCCTCAAGCTCCTCGGCAAAGGAAATTCCTTATCGTTGCCGTGGACTACTTCACGAAGTGGGTGGAGGCTGAACCATTAGCTACGATAACGAGCTCAAAGACATTGGACTTCGTCTGGAAGAACATAGTGTGCCGATTTGGCATACCCCACATCCTCATCTCGGATAATGGGACTCAGTTCACCGACAAGACGTTCAAGAATTGGTGCCAAGAGCTGAACATTCAACAGCGGTTCACTTCGGTCTCCCATCCCCAAGCAAACGGACAAACGGAAGTAACGAACCGGATTCTGGTGAAAGGGTTAAAAGCTCGTTTAGAACAAGCCAAAGGACAATGGGTAGAAAATCTCCCTCAAGTCCTATGGTCCTACCGAACTACACCCAAAACCTCCAACGGTGAAACTCCGTATAGTCTGGTGTACGGCACTGAAGCCGTAATTCCGGTGGAGATCGGCGTACCCAGTCCCCGAACTCTAAATTTCTCCTCAGAAATGAATGACGACGGACTGAGAGCAGAACTAGATCTCGCCGAAGAAAGAAGAGAATTGGCGTGCATAAAAGCAGCCAAGTATAAGGAGCAAGTAGCCCGGTATTATAACCAAAGGGTGAAAAAGCTTCAATTTCAAGTGGGAGATCTCGTCTTGAGAAACAACGAAGTAAGCCGAGCAGAAAAGCTGGGCAAACTCGAACCCACATGGGAGGGTCCATATCGGGTGTCAGAAGTCCTCGGCAAAGGGTCTTATAAATTGACTCACATGTCAGGAGAACAAGTACCCCGAACATGGCACGTCTCCAACCTCAAGAAGTTCCACTTGTAAGAGACAAAAGTCCGGTCAGTCCGTCTCGTGTCTAGTTCGGTCATAGGGGTATATGTTTTTATTTGTTTGTTTCTTACTTGTACCTTTTACTTGTCGTTTTTTAAAAAAAAAAAAGTTTAAAGTTTTTTTTCTTTCATCTTTTTCATTTTTTCTCTATGTGTTTTGTCTCTATGTGCTTGTCGTCTCTTACAAATGGTACCAAGGTATATCGTTCTTTAAAGACTGATCCCCTTTTTAGATCGATTATTAAAGACTATTGTGAGTCCAAGCTTCTAAGGAGGATACAAGACCACAATTCAGCTTAACAAGCAGTCCGTCTGAAACGAACTGCAACAAGCCAACGACTATGAGTCCAAGCTTCCAAGGAGGATACAAGACCACAATTCAGCTTAACAAGCAGTCCGTCTGAAACGAACTGCAACAAGCCAACGACTGTGAGTCCAAGCTTCCAAGGAGGATACAAGACCACAATTCAGCTTAACAAGCACTTCGTCTGAAACGAACTGCAATAAGGGAAAGTCCGATCCACGCGATAAACCTCGCCGAATTAGGACGACCAAGTTCGGTCAAAGAAGTTTACCTCATAAGACCGAGGACGACCATGTCTAGTCAAAGAGGTTTACTGCATAAGACCACTTCGGTTAACTGGGAAAGTCCGATCCACGCGATAAAACTCGCCGAATTAGGACAAGGGAAAGTTCGATCCCGGCGACAAAAATCGCCAAATTAGAACACAAACCAAGTCCGGTCAAAGAAGTTTCCTTCATAAGATCAAAGACGAGTCCGGTCAAAGAAGCTTACTTCAAAGTCCAAATACGAGTCCGATCAAAGAAGCTCACTTCATAAGACCGATGACGAGCACGATGAAATTGTTTCGCAGAGCTGTAAGTAAGCAGTGATAAAAGCGAAAGGAAAAAATTTCATTTATTAAATCTCGTCCGGCAGACAATTCAGCTCCCCTACGAGAAGGCATTACGCCATTACAAAGGACTATTCTACTGTCCTCGGTTGCTAAAGTTAAGCCACCTATCTGCAAAATCCTCTGGAAGCCGAGTTCGGTTGTTCCGAGCAGATGAAGAATAAGCAGGTCGACGAGATGCTATCCTCGACCCAACACCTCTTCCGCGAGCCCCAGAAGCTCTAACCCCTCGGCGATGAAGAGTCTCTGCAATAAGCATCTGCTGATCTTGCTCGCTCATAGTCACAACTCCTCGGCGAATTTCAGTCCGTCCCTGTCTTGACGATTCCGGTTGCTCCTGAGCCCGTTCTCGTCTTGACGTTTCCGGCTGTTCCGGAGTTCGTTGTTGACTTGGAGTAGGATTTTGAACAAGGGAACCAGAGGCTTGATCTGGAGTGCGAGCATCTGTTGGCGGGAAATGCCTAAGGAATCTCTCGATTGAGGGACGCCGGGAAAGAATGATGTCGTACCGAGAAGCCCAGCGCCGTAATGATTTCACAACTTGTTGGCAAGCCGAGCTCTCCAGCGCATTGTTCCTCCGGAGTACATGATATTCCTCCCACAGTTCGTCAACTCGACTCTGAACATCTGATATGGTCACTCCCCCGCGCACACGGATGTAATCCTCGTACGCAGTCCTCTCAGCAATGGTCGTATTCAGCTCGGCCTCCAGATCCTTCTTATCGGACTCTAAGTCCTTATTATCGGCCTCCAGCTTCACTAAACGAGCCAAAAGCTCGTCATTCTTCGTCTGATCGGCTATAGCTCTTTTCTCAGCTTCGTCTAAAGCCGAAGAGTACAGCCGTTTCCAGTGAAGTATCTCCATCTCCTTGAGTACAAAGCAGCTATATTAGTTCGGCAGCTGTACCGAGCAGATAGTAAAATACAACAGGAATAAAGGCGAGTACGAAAAGCTATACGAAGACAAGTGTAGAGAATTTTTCATTCACAAGGAAAATTTTTTACACTAGGAGGGCTTCAAGGCCATTTTACAAGGAAGAAACTAGACTAAGAGAAGGGAGACGAAATCATACTCCGCCAGCTTCGTCTCCGGCTCCTCGGCCTGGTTCAGCTTCTTTCTCCTGAGCTACCTCAGCCTCGGCCTCGCATCCTGCCGGCCTCGCCTCCGCCTCCTGATCGGCTTCCTTCTCCGGATGCCCGGCCCGCTCGACTTCGGCCTCCTGCTCCAGCGGCTCGGCCTCACCCTCTCCGTTGTAAGTCGAAGCGGGTGAAACGGGTCCCACGGAGGCAAAGATAGCCTCCAGGTTCTCGTCCCGATCAGCTCGACAACTCCGGACTCGGTCTGCAGAAAGCAGGACCGAGGATGAAGCGAGCTCCTCAAGGAGCGGCAGATTCTGAAGCCGAGCTGCTATCTCTCGGCTGTACAGAGGCAGCACGACGTCGGCCCCCTGCTCGCCCTTATCGGTAATTAGCTTTACCAGACTACCGACAAAGGCCGAGAACTGGCCGCTCAAAAAGAGTTTCTCCGTGTAAACACGGAGAGCCTCCCCCTGGGCAGCCACGGCGGCAGCCTCCTTCTGAGCCTCCCGGTGCTTCGTCTGCTCTTGCAGGATGATGAGCTGGTTTTTGGCTGACCGGGCTTCATCCTGAGCCGAGATCCTAGCAGCTCGGGCCCTCTCAAATTTGGCCTCAGCCTGTTCGGCCAGACTACGAGCAAGATGCAACTTCTTCTGCATCTCCTCGTAGTCGTGGGATGCTTTGGAGAGCTCCACGGAGACGAGCTTGGCTCTCTGAAGATGAACAAGGAAAAAACTCAACAGAATGGCCATCAAAAAATGGGGAAAAGAAGCCAAGTCAGAAAGCTTACCTCCACAAAATTCGTCGGCCATTGAAAAGGCTCAGGGACGTGTTCCGGGATGTCTGCAACCACCTCGGAGATGACCAGGTCTTTCCCCGGCACTCTTGGGGACTCATGAAATTTCCCCTTCCCTTTAGCCGAACACGGCTCCGGCTCTTTCGGATCCGAAGAAGAGGTTTTTTGCCTCTTCGGATTCTTCTCGGCTTCAGACGCCGAGCGAGGGGCTCTCTGCCTCTCCGGCTCCACAAGCTCGGAGGACTTTCGGATAGCCTTATTCAGCAAGTTCACTGTCAAAAAACAAAAAAAAACAACAAAGTCAGATTTTCTTCGTTAAAGCAGTAGAGCATAAAGATAAAGAGAAATCCTCACCCTCGGCCTCTTCGTCCGAAGACGAGATGTCGAACACGACGTCGCCCTTGACGAGCTCAGACTCCGTGTATTGTTTCCTAACTATGGGAATCTTGTTGAGCTCGCCATCGAGCTCGTCCAACGGTTCAGGCCGAGGATGACGGATAACGGACTTCGGCCCTCTCCAGGGAAAACTAGGAGCCGCGGTCCTATCATAGTAGAAGAAGCGGTTTTGCCACTTCGGCCACTTCGTTTTACAAAAGGCCCTAAAGGGCTGTACAGGGGTCAAGTAAAACCAAGACCCCTTCCTCTTAAATTGAAAGAATTTAAGGATCGCCTTCAAAGACAAATCCCTTCCTAACTTACGGAGTTCGGCAGCGAAGGCCGACAAGTGCCTCCAAGAGTTCGGAGTCACCTGGCCTAAAGGAAGCTGAAAAAAATCTAGTAAATCTATAAAGGCAGAAGGGAGGGGGAAACGAAGCCCGCATTCTAAGCAGGCCTCGTACACGGTGGCGTAACCCTCCGGCGGGGAGTCAGCCCTATGATCACCGTCAGGTACCACCGCCTTCCCCCCAGGAAAAAAGTATTTTTCGGGTAGGGATATCACAGTATCCTTACTCAAAATACTATGGAAATACTCTACGGTCTTCTCCCCGGACTCTTTCCGGCCAGAAGACCCCTTACCGCCTCTCCTACCGCTACCCGACTCCGAAGAAGAAGAAGAAGACATTTTTCTTACTTTTTGAAGGTGAAGAAAGTCTGAAGAAATTCTTGAAAGCGGAGAGAGAATTTTCGCAAAAAAGAGAGAGTGCAGAAGAAGCAGTCGCAAAAGTGCTTCAATGATGAAGAAAGAAGGTATTTATCAGATTCGGCGAAGATTTCAAAATCGTCGCACCGTTTCGAATCCCACCTTTTCAGGATTCAACGGCCGGATTTTACTGTCGCATTTAATGCAGTCACGTGCAAGGCACGTCCCCTGACATCAGCCTCCCCCTTGCCTTTATCCAGAATGCCGAAGTGACTCACTTCGCCGAAGTGATTCACTTCGCCCTTCGGGGGGGGTAGTGATGGGGTGCGTACTAAACAAGCCCAACAGCAACGACGGCCCATCAGCCCAAAGCCCAAGGAAGAGTATGAGTTCGGCATTACCAAAGAGTTCGGCCTCAGCCTACAGCTCGGTAAAAGCCAACCAATCAAGCTCTGCTCTCAGGTCGGCATCAAGCTCTACTCTCAGATCGGCAACCAAAGCAGTTCGGTCTCAGTATTCGACCGAACAAGGAGTTAGTGGACCCATACAGGATTTCCACAACTTCCAACACACCCACTGCCACGTGGTGTCAACTCAGGCCACGATCGTAGGCCATGACCTACGCTACATCCACGATCTTAGGCCATGACCTACACGACATCCACGACTTAGGGTGGTGATGCAAGCCACGATCTTCGTTCAATATATAAATAGAACTTAGATCTGATAGACGAGGGTTAAGCTCTCGAGAGATAAAATATCATATAGCAAGTCTGTGTTGTAAGCTGTAATCCCAGATCAAGCAATACAATCTTGCCTTCCCTTCTTCCCGTGGACGTAGATTTACTCCAGTAAATCGAACCACGTAAATTCATTGTGTCGTAGTCTTTATTCTCTACCAGCATTTACTAACATCAGAAATTCGCGGATCCATCAGAACACAATCAAGAAACACACACCGGAATTGTCGAGCGCCCAAGAACCTTGGGTCGGTGATTCTTCCAGCGAAGGGCGGCTGAGCGCGAGATCGTTCTCGTCGGTAGCCTTAGGAGAGGTTTCTTGTTTGATAAGCAATTGAGCTAAAGTTAATAATATTCATTCCTGATCGTTTGCTATCACATTGGCTCTATTTATAACTAAACCTAGGGTTGGTTCGACCTATCCTAATACGTTCGGGAAAGAACCAACTAAGAAAACCTGAACGGGGCTTGTAATTCGCCCGACTCAATTGCCACAATAATAATAATAATAATATTCTGAAAATAAAAGAAACAAGAAAAGACGTGAATAAAGAATCCTACTACTAATCGATCGGGGATAAGCGATCCTAATCCCCGAGTCTCTGCGGGGACTTAATTCGGTTCCTTGGCCTCAACGACCTCGTCGTCGCTGCTGTGGTCGGATTCTGCTGCCGGCGCGCGGGTGACTCGATCGCAGCCTCTCGTTCCACTATGCTCTGTTCCAGCGCAGCCTCTCACTCCCTCTGCTCCGAGGCATCCCTCCCGTTGCTGATAGGGACGGTCGTATCGGTTTCATTAGTTGATTGTGGTATGTTTGTCGAGTTTGATAGCTCGAATCTCGAGTTTTTAATAATTACTTACGAATTGGTTTAGTAACGAGCTAAACTGACTAAGGAAAGGACGTTGAGCGAAAACGGATACGAGATTGACTCACGCGATCGAGTAAGATGAGACAACAAAACCAGCCACCCGAGTGGGTTACGCAGTATCTACCAGGACATCTACCCGGCCTGGTAGGATCGCACAAAATAACTACCAGATCGGGTCAACCTAGTGATCCACTCTAGAAAGTTCTACCTGACTAGGTAGAACTAAGTCATAAGTCCACCCCGTCGGGTCCCACTTGGAATGTCCATCCAGAACGCTCTAACCAGCAGGGTAGATTCGACCCAATGTTCCACCCGGTTGGGTTAACGTGGCATCGTGCGCTTGGCCATTGACTTGGATTTAAGATATGAACAATTGATGTTAGGGTGATCACTGTTCTTCGGTTTTGGCTTATTTTTGACGAAACATAATTCTCTTATACCAAAGTAATGGACCAAGTTTGATATGACCCAACATACTTGTTGGGCTCATACGTGTACATGAGGTCGCCTAGGTACGTATCTCGATCGACGAATGACATGAACACCTATGTAGTGCGTCTTTTGTCTATACACGTCTGTAACTCCAGACTGTTACACCTATAATTGTGATGTGATATGAATGGCTAACCACTGAAATAAGTAATTCCTATAGCATTTGAATTTTTATGATCATTCATGCATGATTGATTCAAGCAAGGTCCTCGTGCAGTAGACTATGGTTATAAATAGGATACTCATTTAGTGCATGTTAGACACCACATTTTCTATATTGTAGAAGCTCTATAAATACCTCTTTGATACGAACCCATATTTTAGGAAATCTCAATTATTTATTTATCTTTTGATTTACCATATCTTTCCATATATGTTTAGATATTTGTTTCTTGTCCGATAAGTTAGGGTATTAGTATTCTAGTATTATAAATAGGAGAGATTGTTATCATTTAATCAATCAATGAAATATATTAATTGGCCAAGTTCCATGGGTAATACTTTGAATCCCTAATTTTCTACACCACCTGCTGCCCGATGAAATTTCTCCGCGCACAGCTTGAACGTAGATCTGACCTGTAGCCGTTGCCCGACGGGTTGGAACCTGCGCACAACCGCCCAGATTCTTATCCCCGCTGACCCTCACAGGCGCCAGATTCTCTTTATCTTGTTATTTTCCGTTTTATCGGTTCGGTGGGGAATTAGGTCCTTAACACACTCTTCCAGTTTGTTGGAGCTTGTTCTGTCTTCAGTGCTCCTACGTCTTCAGCGCCGCTACAACTCTTCTAAACCTACAGAACTTATATGGTGTAGCTTGTCTTGAGGAAAGAGGCTCACCTTGACTAAGCTATTTTACGGTTTCCGCTGATACTGTTTGGAAATCTGAATCACTTTAGGTGATTGTGTGGATTAACTGTTGTCGTGTTTATACATAAATCACATTAAATCCTCATTTAATTCTCACAAAGCAAACTAAATGAAATATATGAGAATACGTTTTACCTCTTGATTCTCCAAATAATCAATGTGGCTTGCTCCTTCTCCACGTGTTATGTCTGTACTTCACCATAGATCTTCATACCTATTACTGGACTTGTATTCCCCCATTTGCATGGAAAAATCTTAGAGAAATAAGTAAAGGACTGAATCAAGATATAGAGCACATAAAAAAATTCTATCCAATCTTGTGCTTTAGAAAAAAATCGAAAATCTTTCTATCTTTCTATGTGGGCGTCGATTTTGGGGGTGGGGGATTAGGGTTTATGCCTTCTCTTGTCTCCTTATATATTGTCATGGTGGGTTAGGTCACGGATCTATGGAGGTTGGACTTGGATCAACCTACTATACTTCTAATTATTAAATAAACTAGCTCTTAATTTAATATCAACCCTATAGTCTAATATCTAGTACCTATATAAAAGATAATATTGACTGTCGTCTAATCCCAAAATTATGAGTAATTTGGGCTGCCATTTTAATTTATAATTATTTCTTATGTCTAAGATGTTAGTATAAATTATTTATTTCATGTATGAGATAGACTGATAATTGATTAATAACATTATATTAATAGTTTTCTAGTTGAAAATTTATTTTTATTCCTAAAATAAATTCCAACTGACTAGTTTTAATCTCCACTAACAAAGATATCAGGTTTACTGGGTTGCGAAAAGTCCACACCTATTGATAAATCAAAATAGCGTATTTTCAATAACATATGCTCAATATTATATACAAATACAAAATTCTTAAGACTATTTCTTACCGTAGATATCATTAAGATTCATATTAACATCATATATTATTCATTGTTTACCACACCAGTGTCGTTAGTCTCCTTAGGTTATAAAACTTTCAGACTTACGATGCAACCTTTATCGATATTTAGCCAAAGCTTATCTGGGTTATGAAACATTTTATTCTGCAAGGGTCGATTGAACCTACTGTGGTGACATGTTCCATTACTCAGCCGAAAATGCAAAATTCTTAGACTTGTTTAATTTATCTATGTTTTCGAACATATAACAATAGAAAGAAAAAGAACTCATTGGGATAGTGTTACTTTATCTACTGTTGGTGAGAAGTGGATATAGAGTTACCATATTCTCGTTCGAGACTTGTGCAAACATTATGCACTCTCGAAACATGCTTTTAGTTTCATTTCAACTCATTTTAATTCAATTATCAATTTTTGTATATTCCATTATTTCTTTGTTTTAAATTGTATTATGTACGATAAGTTCTTTTCTCTTATTATCCAGTTTATTATGTAATAAAACTGTAAAACTCATCCAGTTAATGCAGTCTATTCTTCATTAGAAAAAATAAAAGGTTTTACTCCTGTTACTATAAAAATGAACTAAAGCAAACTGTTACACGGGTATAAATTAAACCATATTAAAAAAAAGACCCACCACCTAGGCATGCACACGTAGGCATGCACAAACCGAACCGGCCCGGCAGTTAACCGGCGGTTCGGAACCGCCGGTTCATGAACCGGAACCGGCACCGGCGGTTCAAGCCTGTCGGTTCAGGTTCGGGAATATGACGAACCGTAATCGGCGGTTCGCCGGTTTGAACCGGCGGTTCAACAGTCCCAACGGGCAGATTCCGGCTAGGGCGTAGGGTTGCAGGCGAGGTGAGCAGAAAAATCGGCGGTTTCTGACGTAAACCGCCGGTTTCCGACGGTTCCGGTGCTTTTTCAGGTGGCAGGGCGTAGGTGGCAGTGTATAGGCCTGAAAACAGGTCAGAACCCGCCGGTTTTTGGCCAGAAACCGTGGACTGAACCGCCGGTTCAGGCGGTAAACCGACCGAATTTGAAATTTGATTTTTGTTTATTTCTTCCAATTTTACTCCTATGAATACCTCACTCCCCCCATCTTTTTTACTCACCCCATTCTTGTGTTAACAAGGATTTCTTTCTCAATCTACATTTCTCTATTCTATCCTCATTCTCTCTAATTGCTCAAGTTGTTTACTAGTTACTACTTTCTACTATATTTGTTGTTGTGTTCGGAATTTACCATTTATTCAATACTCTATATTCCATCCATACTACTTTCATTTATCACTATGTCTTCTTCTCGTGGTGGATCGGGACGTGGTGATCGGGGCAAAGGAATTACCCAAGATCAAAGTAGTCGTCCCTCAAAATCAAGGCGACCTAGTTGTCGAGAAGTTATGGAAGAGGTTTCCCGGGTGGCGGCTGAACGCATGCAAGTAAGTTCTAAAAAATTATTTTTACAATTCATAATTTCATAAGATTGAGTTTTTAAATTTTTTTTGTGTTCCTACTTATATCTTCAACTTACATAATATTTATAGATAGAAGAAGATCATAGGATGGCCATGCTACTCGCTGAAATGCATCAAGGTGGGGGTGGGGGCGGTGGTTCCCAACAACAAGATGACGAGTACGACGTGTCTATATCGTCGGACTCGGACAACAATGATGATAGATCTCATTCTCATATTCTGTCTAGCACCGGCGGAAATGAGGAGATGCCTCCTCCCCCTCCACCCACTAACACTACAAAAGCTTTGAAATATGATATTTTTGTTAAACAGTACAAGAAGGTCCCGGTGGTGATTCCAAGTCCTCATGATCCGCACTCTCAAGAAGACACATCGGCGTTTCATGCATATCGTAACTATTGTGACAAAGCATCCTCCGTCGTCATTTGGTGACAAAGCATCCGGTAGAATGTGGCACTACCTCTACCCAAACCCAACTAAACTTCCAACCCGGTGGCTCAGGTTCGTTAGGTACGCCTCTTTTTAAATATGATCAAAAAAATTTTGCTAACGTTATGACTAGATGGGCTGCAATGAAGCATTTTCCTTTTAATGTTTATGATGATAAAAAATTTGAGGTTACTATGCAAAGTGGTTTAAACTTAGCTATCAAAAGAGTAGGTCGAATGACCGTTCAACGATCTACCGTTAGACAATGTTTAGAGAAAAAAGTTGAATTATCACGTTATTTACTAAAATTGGGTCACAAAGTGAACATTTGCTCAGATGTATGGACTGATTGTTTTAACCGGCATTTATACATGGGCATTACGGTTCACTTTGTGGACAATAGTTGGACTTTGAACAAACGTTTAATTGATTTTAGAGAATTTGAGACACCACACACTACACCCAAAATTGCTTCTCTAATTATTCAAGTTTTGTATGAATTTCAATTATGCAATAAGATATTTTCTATTGGTTTTGATAACGCAACTGCTAACACTGGAGCACAAGCCGCAATCAAGTCATTAATACTTGCACAAGCCGCAATCAAGTCATTAATACTTGCAGTGTTAGCAGTTACATTATCAAAATCAAGTCATTAATACTTGAAATTATGAATTGTAAAAATAATTTTTTAGAACTTACTTGCATGCGTTCAGCCGCCACTCGGGAAACCTTTTCCATAACTTCTCGACGACTAGGTCGCCTTGATTTTGAGGGACGACTACTTTGATCTTGGGCAATTCCTTTGCCCCGATCACCACGTCCCGATCTACCACGAGAAGAAGACATAGTGATAAATGAAAGTAGTATGGATGGAATATGGAGTATTGTATAAATGGTAAATTACGAACACAACAACAAATATAGTAGTAAGTAGTAACTAGTAAACAACTTGAGCAATTAGAGAGAATGAGGAGAGAATAGAGAAATTGAGATTGAGAGAAGGAAATCCTTGTTAACACAAGAATGGGGTGAGTAAAAATGATGGGGGAAGTAGGGTATTTATAGGAGTAAAATTGGAAGAAAAAAAAATTCAAATTTCAAATTCGGCCGGTTTACCACCTAAACCGGCGGTTCAGTCCAAGGTTTCTGACGGAAACCGGCGGTTTCTGACCGGTTTTCAAGCCTATACACTGCCACCTATGCTTTGCCACCTGAAAAAGCACCTGAACCGTCGGAAACCGGTGGTTTACGTCAGAAACCGGCGGTTTTTCCGCACACCTAGCCTGACCTAGCCGGAATCCCACTGTTGGAACCGTTGAACCGCCGGTTACGGTTCACGATATTCCCAAACCTGAACCGGCCCGCTTGAACCGCCGGCGCCGGTTCCAATTCATGAACCGCCGGTTAACCGGCGGTCCGGTTCGGTTTGTGCATGTGTACCACCACCCTTTTCAGTTTTCCTTAAGAAAATATGAAATAAAATATTCCAAAATTGTTTCACAAAAACAAAGATTGAATATAAGTTGTGCAAAATTTAGAAAGGAGTGTGGTCCAAACGGTTAAAAAAGAGTGTGCATTTAGTGGGAAGCAAAATTATTTGAAGAAATATGTATTAAATGGATAACTAATTGATCTGAATTTTGTGGTGGATTCTCCAAAATAAAGCCCAGAGATTCACAACCAACTTTCTCATTTATCACAGAGCAAAGTGTTGAAAATCATCTTTACACCTAATCTCAATCAACCATCATAGCCGAAAGAATAGACTTTTTGTACCAAGTGCGCCTCAATATATTTCTCCTTTTTTCAAATAATCATAGTTTAATGTTTCTAATTTTAGGAGACACTTTATAGTATGCAATATTCGTCGTTCATTTACAAAATTACATCATGCAATTTTACTATGGACTTTTCCTATTATATTATTGATTCAAAGATGTACTCTATCATTTTAAAATCCAAGTTATTTTCATCTTTTTCTATGTACAACTATTTCGTCCTTAGAAAAATGAACAATCATTTAATCTTATAAGTAATACTTCTCATGTCCCATTAAAAATGAAACGTTTTTCTTTTTTGGATTATCCCATTAAAAATGAAACGTTTCTTAAAATGAAAACAACTCTATCTCTACTTTTTCATCTCTCTTACTTTACTCTCTTTTCATTAACTCATAAAACAACACTACATAAAATCTCGTGTCGATTCCCAAATGTTTCATATTTAATGGGACGAGGGAGTATAATCTAAGCAAATAGAATTTAATCAAGTACAGTATCCAATTTCCATGCCTAATCTAATAATACAGTCCTATCAGTTAGATACTCCCTTTATCCCATAAAAACGGCGATATTTGGTATGGCACGATAATTAATGCCCAATTAGTAAAGTAAGAGAGATGGGGAGAAACGATATTTATTGCACTGTTAAGGGATATTGAGATCTACTCCCTCCGTCCATGATTAAATGTCCCATATTTGACCAGCAAGAGTTTTAAGAAATTGTTTGAATTTATGTAGTAAAGTGGGTAGATAAGTGAGTGGAATGTGAGACCTAGTTTTATATATGGGTTCTATAATAAAATATGAGTGGAATGAGTTAGTAGAATGTAGGGTCCATTTAGAAAATATAGTAAAAGTGAAATGAACCATTTAATGGCGGACGAACGGAAAACGAAAAATGAGACATTTAATAGTGGAGGGAGGGAGTACATTATTATTAGTGTTTAAATGTTGAGCCCTAGTGGTACAAGTTGTAAATTTATTGATGTATATGGACAATAAGTTGAGGAAAACTTTTCATAAATGGAAATGAGATATTTTTATGGGACTTACGAAAAAGAAAAATGTCCTTATTTTCATGTGATGGAGGGAGTACCATTTATCAAAATATGTGTCAAATCATCAATCATGATAATGTAATGGAATTTACAATGGGGGGACTCTACTGGCCGTATCTCACGCCATCATCATTGTCTTCCATTCCTGTCCCAAGCACTAACTTACACTATTCATTATTTTTTATACGGTCACGGCCCCGTTGAATGCCCTTGGAGGTCCGACACCCCATTCGCTGTCCAAGAAGATGCTCAAGGACGTATCCGAGCTTATCAACCGACTTTGGATTGAGGAGGAAAAAGGATGTAGCTCGGGAAAGGAAGCCAAGTCCTTACAACGTTGAGGCTCGAGGCAGGCAAGAGTGCAGAGGGTTCGAGCGGACCGCTCAGCTGTCGCGCTGGTACCAAGCGGCCCGCTCGTGAACTGGGCACTAAGCCAGGACTTAGAAGGATTCGAGCGGACCGCTCTACACCTGCACCAAAGGTGGAGCGGCACGCTTAGGGCAGCTGTCCAAATTCAACTGAATTCTAGAGAAGACGAGCGGAGCGGCCTGGGTTCGTGAAGAAGATAACTTGTTTGACAAGTTCAAAGATGACATCGTTAGCTTAAGAGCAGGAGGCAGCTTGGAAACACGTGGAGCATGCACGTTGGCTACAACAAAAGGCTCGGCATGTCCTTGGTTCTGAACCATAGTGTAAGACATGGGGACAACATCACTGTGTGGCATGATGAATTGGCTCTTCCAGTTCGACCGTATTAAGCTACCCCAAACTCAATGTACTCCTCATAATTTTGAGAGTTCACAACCCACAATGCTTTAGAGCATCTCCAACAAGGAAAAGGTAAATAAAAGAGGTATATCATCCGTTTACCTTCTCAAAAACTGAATTATACCCTTCTAAAAAGTAACACATTCCAAAGGAAAAAGATATATAAAAAGTTAAATGATTTTTAAAAAATAAAATAATACTATAAAACACATTTAAAAGCATAAAGTGTAATACCTTCTCAAATACCTTCCCCCTGGAGAATGGTTTTTCATGGAAAGAAGGCAAATATGGTAGTTATAAGATTTCAAAATGGAGAGGTAAAGATAGCTCTTCAAAATGGGAAAATGTATAATACATTCTCAATTACCCTCTCCCCTTGGGGAATGATTTTTCATGAAAAAAAGTAAATATGGTAGTTATATAACTTTACCTCTCCATTTACCCCTCCCCTTGGAGATGCTCGTATGCATGAAGTAGTCTATACTTACCTACAAGACATGCTTGAAGAAGTTTAAGCACGCACCAACATTTCCCAACAACTTCATCAATTTTTAATTTTTAGGATTTTTAATTTTTTATTTTAGTATTTGTTTTTTTTAATGAAGTAATTTCACGTTATATACTCCTTCCACAAGAGTATGCACTATTTTCTTTTTAGTCTGTCCCATAATAATATACACTCTCTAATTTTAGAAATTCTTTTCTACTTATTGAGGTGGGAGTCATTCTCCATTAACAATAATTTACTTTTTTCTTTCTATCTCTCTTACTTTACTATTTGTTTATTGAAACATAACCAAAAGTACATACTCTTATGGGAAGAATGAATACTGTTTCCTCATATTTCAATTTTACAACTAAAACTATAAATAGTGCAAATTAATGTGAAAGGCGTGGGGAATGGCATCCCATTGTGGGAGTTGTGGCCTATAGTGGAAAAATATGGTTATAGGCATGGTGTCACGACCGCCCTTTAGGGTTAATAAATACGGGCAATTGTGATTAAAAGAACTTAATAAACAGACGAAGGAAACTAGGGTTTCAATAAAGAATTTGACCAATAATTAATATTTAATAAAAATGGGCCAAGAGGTTGACATTATCCAAATACTTAGGTTCAAAGCTCAAAGAATGATGAGCAAAAACAATGTCTCAGCGGAAGCTTTCAAGAGAAAGAGTGACGTCATGTGTGGAGACACAACGATACTCGTAGTTCACAACTAACGATAGGCCCAGACTTAACTTCCGGCCCAACACAATCGGAATAGCCCAAACTTATTAATTCTAATCCCTTGCCCTTTCTTTCCTTTGGCCCAATAAACAAATTAAACTCCCCATCCTTTAATCACTCCCATCGGCACAAAAAGGGTTTTCGAAACTGCCACTCTCCATCTTCTCTCTGTTTCTTGTAATCTGCCACTCTGCTTCTCTATCTGTGTGATGGTTGGGCGAATTTTTGATGGTGATGAATGCTGGAAAATACAGATCACAACACAGAGATTTACGTGGTTCGATTTACTGAGGTAAATCTACGTCCACGGGAAGAAAATAGAGCAGAGTTGTATTGCTTGATCTGTTTTCTACAGCTTACAATGCAGACTTGCTATTTGATCTTTGATCTCTAGAGAGCTTACCCAGTCTATCTGATCTAAGTTCTATTTATACATTGAACTAAGATCGTGGCTTGCATCACCACTAATGATGGTTGTGGATGTCGTGGAGGTCATGGAGATCCTGCATGGGTCCACTACCTCTTTGTTTGGTCCGCTTATCCCGCATGAGATCCTGCATGATTTGACACCACTAAATAGATCGTGTAGTGGTCATGAGATCCTGCATGGGTCCACTATCTCCCAGTTCGGTCGAATACTGAGACCGAACTGCTGAACTATTGCCGAGCAGCTTTTGCCGATCTGAGAGTAGGGCTTGATTGGTCGGCTTTTACCGAGCTGTAGGCTGGGGCCGAACTCTTTGGTAATGCCGAACTGATACTCTTCCTTGGGCTTTGGGCTGATGGGCCGTCACTGCTGTTGGGCTTGTTTAGTCTGTACCCCATCACTACCCCCCCCGAAAAACGAAGTGAATCACTTCGGCGAAGCGAGTCACTTCGGCATTTTGATAAAGGTACGGGGGAGGCTGACGTCAGGGGACGTGCCTTGCGCGTGACTGCATTAAATGCGACAGTAAAATCCGGCCGTCGAATCCTAAAAAGGTGGGATTCGAAACGGTGCGATGATTTTGAAATCTTCTCCGAATCTGATAAATACGCCCTTTCTTCATCCTTTGAATACTTTTGCTATTGCTTCTTCTGCACTCTGTCTCTTTTGCGTAAAAATTTCCTTCCGCTTTCAAGAATTTCTTCAGAATTTCTTCAGATTTTGCAAAGAGTAAGACCCATGTCTTCTTCTTCTTCTTCTGAGTTAGGTAGCGGTAGGAAAGGGGATAAGGGGTCTTCTAGCCGGAAAGAATCCGGGGAGAAGACCGTAGAGTATTTTCACAGCATCTTGAGTAAGGATACTGTGATATCCTTACACGAAAAATATTTTTTTCCTGGGGGGAAGGTTGCGATTCCCGACGACCTTCATAGGGCTGACTCGCCGCCGGAGGGTTACGCCACCGTTTATGAAGCCGGCTTGGAATGCGGGCTTCGTTTCCCTCTTCCCCCTGCCTTTGTAGAGCTGCTAGATTTTTTTCAACTCCCTTTAGGTCAGGTGACTCCGAACTCTTGGAGGCACTTATCGGCCTTTGCTGCCGAACTGCGTAGGCTAGATAAGGATCTGTCTCTGAGGGCAATCCTTAATTTCTTCCAGTTTAAGAGGAAGGGATCTTGGTTTTACTTGATCCCTTTACAGCCCTTTAGAGCCTTTTGTAAAACCAAATGGCCGAAATGGCAAAATCGCTTCTTTTTTTATAATAGGACTTCGGCTTCGGACTTTTCCTGGAGAGGGCCGAAGTCCGTTATTCCTCATCCTCGGGTAGAACCGTTGGACGAGCTCGAGACCGAGCTCAATAAGATTCCTATGATTAGGAAGCAGTACCTGGAGTCTGAGCTCGTCAAGGGCGACTTCGTGTTCGACTCCTCGTCTTCGGATGAAGAGACCGAGGGTGAGGAATTCTTTTTTGTGCCTTACTGCTTTTGTGGCGAAAACTAACTTTGCTTTCTTGCTTTTTGGCAGTGTATATGCTGAATAAGATTAGCCGCAAATCCTCCGAGCTTAAGGAGCCGGAGAAAGAGAAGGCTACCAGCTCGGCGCCTGATGCCGAGAAGAATCCGAAGAGGCAAAAGACCTCTTCGGATCCAAAGAAGCCGGAGTCGACTTCGGCAAGTAGGAAGGGGAAGACCCAGAAGCCCCCGAGAGCGCCAGAGAAAGACGTGGTCTTGGCGCCTCCTTCGGAACATATCTGTGAGCCCTTTTTATGGCCCACGGACTTCGCCGAGGTGAATTCTCTTCTTGATTTTCTGGCCTTGCTTTTTTTTTTTCTGTATTTTTTGTAGCCCCTCTGTTGACTTTTTGCTTTTTCCATTTTCAGAGGAACGATATGCTCTCCAAGCTCGTCGCCGTCGAACTCTCCAAAGCGTCCAACGACTATGCTGAGATGCAGAGGAAGTTGGCGGCTGCTTGTCATCGGGCCGAGCAGGCTGAGGCAAACTTTGAGAAAGCCAGAGCTGCTAGGATTTCGGCCCAAGATGAAGCTCAGTTTGCCAAAAACCAGCTCGTCATCCAGCGAGAGCAGACGAAACGGAGGGATGCTGCCGCCGTGGTTGCCCAAGGAGAGGTTCTCCGTGCTTTCGCGGAGAAACTCTTTCTGAGCAACCAATTTTCGGCCTTTGTCGGTGATCTGCTGAAACTGATGACCGATAAAGCCGAGCAGGGTCCCGAAGTCATCCTGCCGCTGTACGGCCGAGAGATAGCAGCTCGGCTTCAGAGTCTGCCGGTGCTTGAGGAGCTTGCTTCGTCCTCGGTCCTGCTTTCTGCAGACCAAGTTCGTAGTTGCCGAGCTGACCGCGATGAGAATATGGAGGCTATCTTTGCCTCCATAGGGTCAGTTTCACCCGCTCCAATTTTCCACGGAGAGGGTGAGACCGAGCAGCATGAGCGGCAGACCGGCGATG
Organism: Salvia splendens; assembly: GCF_004379255.2. NCBI lineage: Eukaryota > Viridiplantae > Streptophyta > Magnoliopsida > Lamiales > Lamiaceae > Salvia > Salvia splendens. The sequence continues at coordinate 15,272,323 of NC_056045.1, forward strand.
AGCAGGCCGAGCAGGAGGCGCAGCAGATCGGCTATGGTGGCGCCGAGCAGGCTGGGGAGAGCAGGGAGGCCGAGGCTGAAGCTGAAGCAGACAAGGAGAAGGAAGCTGAACCTCACCGAGAAGGCGGAGACGAAGCTGGCGGAGTATGATTTCGTCTCCCTTCTCTTAGTTTAGTTTCTTCCTTCTTGTAAAACGGCTTTGAAGCCCTTGTGTAGAAAATTTTTTTTCTTATGAATGAAAAAATTCTTCTTTCTGCTCTTGTGTTTTCGTATAGCCTTTCGTACTCTCTTTTACTCCTGTTGTGGTTTACTACCTGCTCAGTAATCTGAAATGCCGAACTGACATAGCTGCTCTATATTCTGAACTCTTAAGGAGCTGGAGGTACTTCACTGGAAGCGGCTGTACTCTTCGGCTTTAGACGAAGCTGAGAAAAGAGCCATAGCTGACCAGGTGAAGAATGACGAACTCTTGGCTCGTTCAGTGAAGCTGGAGGCCGACAATAAGGACTTAGAGTCCGAAAAGAAAGATCTGGAGGCCGAGCTGAACACTGCCGTCGCTGAGAGGACTGCGTATGAGGATTTCATCTGCAGGCGCGGGGGAATGACCATCTCTGAAGTTCAGGAACGAGTTGACGAACTGTGGCAGGAATATCATGTACTCCGGAGGAACAATGCGCTGGAGAGCTCGGCTTGCCAACAAGTCGTGAAATCATTGCGGCGCTGGGCTTCTCGGTACGACATCATTCTTTCCCGGCGTCCCTCAATCGAGAGATTCCTTAGGCATTTCCCGCTAACAGATGGTCACACTCCAGCTCAAACCCCTGATTCACTTGCTCAAAACCCTACTCCAAGTCAGCAACGAACTCAGGAACAGCCGGAAACGTCAAGACGAGAACGGACTGAAGTTCGTAGAGGAGCTGTGATTATGAGTGAGCAAGATCAACAAATGCTTCGTGAAGAGACTCTTCGCCGCCGAGGTGCTAGAGCTTCCCGGGCTCAGGGAAGAGGCGGTAGGTCGATTAGAGCATCTCGTCGACCTGCTTATTCTTCGGCTGCCGAGAACGCCCGAACTCGGCTTCACGAGGATTTTGTGAATAGATGGCTCAACTTTAGCAACCAGGGACAGTAGAATAGTCCTTTGTAATAGCGTAACGCCATTTTGTAGGGTAGCGGAGTTGTATGCCGAACAAGATTTAATAAATGAAATTTTCATTTCGCTTCTAACACTGCGTATTAACAGCTCAGCGAAATAATTTCATCGTACTTGTCCTCGGTCTTATGAAGTAAACTTCTTTGACCGGACTTGGTCCTCGGTCTTATGAAATAAACTTCTTTGACCGGACTCGTCTTTGGTCTTTATGAAGTAAACTTCTTTGACCGGACTCGTCTTTGGTCTTATGAAGTAAATTTCTTTGACCGGACTAAGCTTGTGTCCTAATTTGGCGAGTTTTATCGCTTGGATCGGACTTTCCCTTGTCCTAATTTGGGGATCGGACTTTCCCTTGTCCTAATTCGGCGAGTTTTATCGCGTGGATCGGACTTTCCCTTGTCCTAGTTCGGCGAGTTTTATCGCGTGGATCGGACTTTCCCTTTGTTGCAGTTCGTTTCAGACGAACTGCTTGTTTCTTAAGCTGAATTGTGGTCTTGTATCCTCCTTAGAAGCTTGGACTCACAATCGTTGGCTTATTGTTGCAGTTCGTTTCAGACGAACTGCTTGTTTTTTAAGCTGAATTGTGGTCTTGTATCCTCCTTAGAAGCTTGGACTCACAATCGTTGGCTTATATATGTTCTAAAAAGGGGATCAGCCTTTAAAGAACAAGATACCTCAGTAACATTTGTAAGAGACGACACGCACACAGACAGACAAAACGCACATAGACAAACAAAACGCAAGTAAAAAACAAAGAAAGCAGATACCCCTAGACATGTGAGTCAATTTGCAAGACCCTTTGCCGAGGACTTCTGACACCCGATATGGACCTTCCCATGTGGGTTCGAGTTCGCCCAGCTTTTCTGCTCGGCTTACTTCGTTGTTTCTCAAGACGAGATCTCCCACTTGAAATTGCAGCTTTTTCACCCTTTGGTTATAATACCGGGCTACTTGCTCCTTGTACTTGGCTGCTTTTATGCAGGCCAATTCTCTTCTTTCTTCGGCCAGATCTAGTTCGGCTCTCAGTCCGTCATCATTCATTTCTGAGGAGAAATTTAGAGTTCGGGGACTGGGTATGCCGATCTCAACCGGAATCACGGCTTCAGTGCCGTACACCATCGAGTTCGGCTCCGGTGTGACTTCGGTCATTTCGCCTGCCTCTGACTCCGGCTGCTGTGATTGCTATGCTTGATGGTGCCGATCTGATTGCTCGGCACTTTTAAGCGCAATCTGCAAACACTTGCTCTTTTTTGATCACCTCGGATGACCGCTATCCCTCCTTTAGTGGGGAAGGAGTTCAGCGAGGAAGCCTCTGATCGCTATGATCGGGCTTCTTTTTGTCTTCTCTAGATGAGCTGTCTAAAGACCGTTTTCGACGGTCTGCCTCATCGGCACGAGAAAACTGGTCCGCAATGTCCCACATCTCTTGAGCTGTTTGCGGACTGCATTCCACGAGCTTTCTGTAGAGAGCTCCGGGCAGGATTCCATTTTGGAATGCCGAAATGACAAGTAGATCATTGAGATCATCTACTTGTAGGCATTCCTGGTGGAATCTTGCCATAAAGTCGATGATCTTTTCGTCACGACCTTGACGTATAGAAAGCAGCTGAGCCGAAGTGCTTCGGGCTTCCGCTTTCTGAAAGAACCTCCTGTGGAAGGCATCCATTAGATCTCGGTAAGATCTAATGCTTCTTTGGGGGAGGCTATCGAACCACCTTCTTGCGTTCCCGATAAGCAGCTCGGGAAACAGCTTGCACATATGGACCTCATTGAGACCCTGGTTCACCATATTATACTGATAGCGTCCCAGGAAGTCATGAGGATTCACTAACCCGTCATAAGTCATCGACGGAGTTCGGTAGTTCTGTGGCAAGGGAGTTCGGGTGATATCGTCCGAGAACGGAGTCTTCAATGCTCCGTACATGGCGAACCCGACATCTCTTCGGTATGGAGGAGATGGAGTTCTCCTGTGATTCCGGTACCGAGGAGGAACAGGAACATGTCGGGGTTGAGGATTCTTCTTCCTGGAAGACACGGCACTACTGCGGTAGTGACTTTCATGTCTGGATGAGGAAGGAGAATCCACCGTTTTCGTCTTCGGCTCTTGGCTCTTTTGCAGGAAGGCTAAGAACTCATCCTGCTTCTCAGCCAAGAACAGCTTGACAGCCTCATTCAAATCAGGCTGCTGGGAAGACTCGGTGTGTGGACCTTTTGAGCGGCTTGTTCCTTCATCGTGAAAACTGGAAGTAGATGTCTCCCGAGGCTGTTTTCCGGACCTGCGGGCTGGACTAGCTTCCTCATGGTTTTCACGAACGGTATTACGGGTAGTATGTGATCTGGTATGCATTTTTTTGGGGTGGAAAAAGGGTCAAAAATTCGCTTTATCACAAATTTGGTTCTCTGATTCCCACAGACGGCGCCAGTGATGGTTGGGCGAATTTTTGATGGTGATGAATGCTGGAAAATACAGATCACAACACAGAGATTTACGTGGTTCGATTTACTGAGGTAAATCTACGTCCACGGGAAGAAAAGAGAGCAGAGTTGTATTGCTTGATCTGTTTTCTACAGCTTACAATGCAGACTTGCTATTTGATCTTTGATCTCTAGAGAGCTTACCCAGTCTATCTGATCTAAGTTCTATTTATACATTGAACTAAGATCGTGGCTTGCATCACCACTAATGATGGTTGTGGATGTCGTGGAGGTCATGGAGATCCTGCATGGGTCCACTACCTCTTTGTTTGGTCCGCTTATCCCGCATGAGATCCTGCATGATTTGACACCACTAAATAGATCGTGTGGTCATGAGATCCTGCATGGGTCCACTATCTCCCAGTTCGGTCGAATACTGAGACCGAACTGCTGAACTATTGCCGAGCAGCTTTTGCCGATCTGAGAGTAGGGCTTGATTGGTCGGCTTTTACCGAGCTGTAGGCTGGGGCCGAACTCTTTGGTAATGCCGAACTGATACTCTTCCTTGGGCTTTGGGCTGATGGGCCGTCACTGCTGTTGGGCTTGTTTAGTCCGTACCCCATCACTGTGTCCATTGGTTGCTTGAGATTTAATGTGTGAACTTAATTGTGCATGAGTGGTAGGCGTTACAGTTCTGATATCTTGGAGGAGCATGAATCTACATATTAATGGGTAGAGAATTTGCGTGAGTGCATTGGAGTGTGGGATAACAAGAATTAGATCGATGAAGACCACTTTGGGCCTCCCCATGTGGGATAAAAAAACAAATTAAATTGGGTCAATAAAAACAAAGATTTAGAATTCTTCTTAATCGACTTGCAAAAGTCCAAAACTCTTTCACGCCTCGAAGATAAACAACGATTAAACGAAAAAAAAGTTTCAGCTTGAAAATATGTAGAAATCATGGAATAAATATGCCAGGTCAATGGATTTTAACCAAATAATAAATGTGACGAGACATCTAATTTTGTGAAATTAAATGATATAGCGTCGATCTACATTTTACGTAGATAAATGTAGTATATTCACTTTCTCAAATCCAATTTCCGGTGAGTGAGAAATAGTGGATTAAAGTTGGGCATAATTAGCTTTTTAATTAAAGATTGGAGTTTGAGCTTAGGGAATAATTAACTAGTGTTAATTATCCCACATTGGAGAAGTGACACATCTTTTAATGTGTTTAAATTAAGTGACTTTATGTTACTTAATAATTATAGTGGACCAAGATGGGTGAAAGAGCTCACACGCGAGCGCCGCCGCCGCCAGCCCGCCTGAGCCCGGTCCCGATCTTGGACTTGGCAATTGGTCTTTGGGCTTGGGTCTGGACCCGTAGTAATCTTTTTAGACCACCGCTGAGTCAGCAATCCAAGTGGCTTGACACATCGTCAAGCGTGGCACAGTCAAAGCCTACAAGGCTGCCACGTGAGAAATCCACACGCTCCACACGCGAAAGGAACACTCCTGCCATACGCTTGTAACCGCCGACGGTTACGAATCTGCCATGATGAGCCTTCATGACTTGGTTGACCCTGCATGGTGGCTTGGCCTATAAATAGGCTAGCCATTCCACTGCATTAGGTACAATATTCACAAGCATTTGCATCATAAGCTCTCTCCATCTCTCTGCATTGTTTTTTCTGTTGAAAGCTCTGCCCTCTCCTCCATCCAGTTCGCCGGAGCTCTGTTGATTGCGGTACTGCTTCACGAGAGACGTAGTCGTTTTATCTTTGGGGACGAAATGCCAATCCGAAGAGCACTATCGGGGCGTATCTCGTCTTGCGGAAAGAGGACTCCTCGACTCGGCTAACAAATTTAACGGTTTAGCTGTTTCGATTTTCAGTTGTAATTTCAGTTCAGTTTTCATTTGTATTCCTTCTTTTGGGTTGTATTACGCCCGGTTGTATCTCTTGTAATCCCAGAATCCAACAATCGCAAGACGAGATATAACTTGCCTTTGAAGGAATTTGGACCATAAACTGAACTAAAACTTTCGAAACTTTAAACACCTTTTGCTGGAGATGCCGACTGAAGCCAACACTGTCGCTGCTACCACCGCCACTGTAACTCCATCCACCATGGTGAACACTGGACCTATCAACACTTCGTCGATCCCGACGATGATGCCCACTCCCAGGCGCTATCCATCTTCATCAACAACCCCTTGGGAGTTTGTTAACCCCCTTGGGCCCACTGGTGGATCCACCTCGAGTGGATCGGTTGGTTCCACTTTTAGTGGGACCACTTTGCAAAGGATTGCCGCAGCAAGAAGAAGAGGCCGGCTGCCCACGTCGTTGAGAAGGAGTTCAAGGACTGGGATGAAAACGACCTCATTGCTGTGGTCACTGAAGAAGTTAACCTTGTTGACAACAAGGGTGGCTGGTACATCGACACCGGCGCTAGTGCTCATGTCCGCTCAGTTAGAAGCAAGTTTGCCTCCTACACTGCCGTTGAAGAGAGAAAGATCAACATGGGGAATCAAGCATCGTCCGAAGTCCTCGGCGTTGGCAACGTGATTCTCATGATGACGTCTGGCGTCACTATCACTTTGAAGGATGTGCTGCATGTCCCGGACATCCGCAAGAACCTAGTGTCAGGATCAATACTAGTTAATAAGGGGTTTAAACTTGTATTTGAGTCTGACAGGTTTGCATTGTACAAGTTTGGAAAATCCCTCAGAAAAGGTTATGTAACCGATGGGCTTTTCAAGCTTAGTGTAGCAACTCGCAGTGCTGCAAAGCCGTTGGCTAATAATAATAAAGCATCTACTTCCTCTTACTTGACTGAGTGTTCAAATTTGTGGCATTGTAGATTAGGACATGTAAATTCAAAAGCCATTAAAAGATTAGTGAATTTAGATTTACTAAAGGCTAATGAAATGGATACCCAAGATAAATGTGAAATTTGTCTTGAAGCAAAAATGACTAAGTTACCGTTTCACTCGGTTGAATGAAGCACAAAACCCCTTGAATTAATTCACACGGACGTATGTGATTTAAAGATGATGCAAACTAGAGGTGGTAAAAAGTACTTTATCACTTTCATAGATAATTGCACAAGATATTGCTACATTTATCTTTTAAGAAGTAAAGATGAAGCAATAGAAGCGTTCAAACATTATAAGAACGAAGTTGAGAATCAACTTGGTAGTAAAATCAAAATGATTCTTAGCGATAGAGGAGTCGAATATGTAGCCCCGTTTGAGGAGTTATGCAACGCAAGTGGTATAATTCATCAAACAACTGCTCCATATTCACTACAATCTAATGGTGTCGCAGAACGCAAGAAGCGAACTCTAAAAGAGATGATGAATGCACTGCTTCTGACTTCAGGATTACCACATAACATGTAGGGGGAAACTGTATTGACAGCCAACTATATCTTGAATAAAATCACTCTCAAAGGAAAAGATGTTACTCCTTATGAGTTGTGGAAGGGAAGGAAACCATCCTACAAATACCTCAAAGTGTAGGGGTGTTTGGCAAAGGTGATGGTTCTTCCGCCCAAAGAAGTTACAATCGAACCTAAAACGGTTGATTGCATCTTCATTGGATATGCACTTAATAGTAGTGCATATCGATTTGTTGTTCACAAGTCTGAAATATCGACTATTACAGTAGGAACAACGATTGAGTCAAGGAATGTTGTATTTCTCGAAAATACATTTCCTTGCAAAGACAAGGAAAAAGTCTTAACCAATTCCGAGACAAGAATTGAAGAGGAAGCCACTAGTTCTAAATCAGTGGAGATTGAAGCCACTAGTTCTAAATCAGCGGATGAGAAACCTGAATCGCGCAAGCGTGCAAGGCCCGATCCAAAGGATACAGTACTAAGACGTGGTACTAGAGTCAGAACACCAAAAACATTTGGTCCTGACTACATTGCTTTTATGTTAGATGAAGAACCAACATCTATAAAAGTAGTCTTCAATGGCCCAGACGGGCTACATTGGAGAGAAGCTGTTCAAAGCGAAATTGACTCAATTTTGCTAAACCACCCTTGGGTGTTGGTAGATCTACCTGAAGGTGCGAAACCTCTAGGTTGCAAATGGGTACTTAAAAGAAAATTTAAGGCCGATGGAACAGTGGATAAGTATAAAGCCCTACTAGTAGTAAAGGGTTTTAAACAAAAGGAAGGACATGAGTTCTTCGATACCTATTCACCTTTAACAAGGATTACATCTATCCGAGTGCTTCTCGCTATTGCTGCATTGCACAATCTTGAGATTCATCAAATGGATGTAAAAACCGCGTTTCTAAATGGTGAATTAGAAGATGAAATTTATATGGAGCAACCCGAAGGGTTTGTAGTACCTGGACAAGAGAAAAAGGTATGCAAGCTCGTAAAGTCTCTATATGGATTGAAACAAGTGTCATTGCAATGGCACTTGAAGTTTGATAATGTGATGTTATCAAATGGGTTCAAAATCAACGAGTGCGACAAATGTGTCTACATCAAGAGCACTAATAACGGCCATGTTATAGTGTGTCTATACGTTGATGATATGTTAATCTTGGTTAGCAACACTCAAGTAATTAACGATACAAAGGCCATGTTAAAGAGAAACTTTGACATGAAAGACATGGGTCTAGCCGATGTAATTCTTGGAATGAAGATTCTAAGAACGTCTGATGGAATTATCTTAACACAATCACATTATGTTGAGAAGATATTGAATAAATTCAAAGACTATGATGAAGCGCCGGTTAAGACTCCAATTGAACTCGACGTTCACTTGAGCAAGAACAAAGGCGATCCTGTTGCACAAGAAGAGTATGCACGGGTCATCGGATGCATCATGTACTTGACTAATTGCACTCGACCTGACATTGCTTGTGCCGTGAACAAGTTGAGTCGTTACACGAGCAATCCAAGCAAGGAGCATTGGAGAGCTCTTGTGAGGGTTTTGAGATATTTAAAACATACTCAAAATCATGGGCTACACTTCTCGAGATACCCCCCGGTACTTGAAGGGTACTGTGATGCAAATTGGATATTCGACAATAGAGACTCACTTTCAACAAGTGGATACGTCTTTACTATTGGGGGTGGTGATGTATCGTGGAAATCCACAAAACAGACATGTATAGCCCGATCAATAATGGAATCGGAGTTCATTACCTTAGATAAGGCCGGTGAGGAAGCCGAGTGGCTTAAGAACTTCCTTGAAGATATTCCATATTGGTCTAAGCCAGTGTCACCAGTGCTGATCCACTGCGATAGCCAAGCGACTATTGGAAGGGCAAACAATGGTTTCTATAATGGTAAGTCTCGACATATACGTCGACGACATAACACCGTGAGACATTTGATCACAACAGGAGTGATTACAATTGACTATGTGAAGTCAATAGATAATCTAGTGGATCCGCTAACCAAAGGGTTAAACCGTGATCAAATGAATAAGTTGCTATATGGAATGGGTTTGAAACCCACAAACTAAAGAATTGTCATAGTGGTAACCCAACCATGATGACTGGAGATCCCAAGAACTTGGTTCAATGGGAAAACTAAGCTATGAGAGTTCATGAGAAACACTCAACTATATCTATTCCCTAAAGAGCAATAGAGTGTTGGAGAACTTGCCTAGTGACAAAGGATAAGTCTATGACTTTTAATGGTTCTTAAGGATCTCAAAGAGATGGAATTCTCAAAGAGACCAAGTATGGCAAGGTACTTGACTAATAATCACCTATGTAAGTGCGAAGTGTGGTCGCTTCATACAACGCACTTATGAATCCAAAGTGGTGTCCAAGACCGCAATGGACACAAAACGTGAGAGCGAATGAGGTTGAGGTGTTTAAGCGTTAACACCATTATCTTGGTGCACGCCGTGGGGGATTAGTTCAAAGCATCGCGCTACTAAGCCTCCTGTGTATCCGATGGTGTCGACTATGGAGGGTTCAAAGCCAACAACTACCTATCCTTATGCTTATATACCTCTCGAGGGTTGAGCTTGTGTCTGCATGCATATGCATTTGGCTATTTCCACTCATGTGGGGGATGGTAGAAATCATGGAATAAATATGCCCGGTCAATGGATTTTGACCAAATAATAAATGCGACGAGACATCTAATTTTGTGAAATTAAATGATATAGCGTCATCTACATTTTACATAGATAAATGTAGTATATTCACTTTCTCAAATCCGATTTCCGGTGAGTGAGAAATAGTGGATTAAAATTGGGTATAATTAGCTTTTTAATTAAAGCTTGGAGTTTGAGCTTAAGGAATAATTAACTAGTGTTAATTATCCCACATTGGAGAAGTGACACATCTTTTAATGTGTTTAAATTAAGTGACTTTATGTTACTTAATAATTATAGTGGACCAAGATGGGTGAAAGAGCCCACACGCGCGCACCGCCGCCGCCTGCCCGCGCTAGCGGTCGCGGGCCTCGGGCCCGGTCCCGGTCCCGATCTCGGACTTGGCAATTGGTCTTTGGGCTTGGGTCTGGACCCGTACTAATATATTTAGACCACCGCTGAGTCAACAATCCAAGTGGCTTGAAACATCGTCAAGCATGGCACAGTCTAAGCCTACAAGGCTGCCACGTGAGAAATCCACACGCTCCACACGCGAAAGGCACACTCCTGGGACACGCTTGTAACCGCCGACGGTTACGAATCTGCCATGATGAGCCTTCATGGCTTGGTTGACCCTGCATGGTGGCTTGGCCTATAAATAGGCTAGCCATTCCACTGCATTAGGTACTCCCTCTGTCCCATTAGAAATGAAACGTTTTTCTTTTGGCCTGTCCCATTAAAAATGAAACGTTTCTAAAAATAGAAACAATACTCTCTCTACTTTTTCTTCTCTCTTACTTTACTCTCTCTTCATTCACTCACAAAACAACAATACATAAAATCTCGTGCTGAAAAGCAAATGTTGCATATTTAATGGGACGGAGGGAGTACAATATTTCACGGTTTAGTTGTAATTTCAGTTCAGTTTTCATTTGTATTCCTTCTTTTGAGTTGTATTACGTCCGGTTGTATCTCTTGTAATCCCAGAATCCAATAAAATCGACGTCCTTTCAAACTCAACTAAATATGCAGAAAAAGTCAAGGTGGGTCGGACTCGAGAGTCGAGTGAAAGATGTGGAAGAGACGAGAATCAAGACATTAGATAATTAAACCTACAATACTAAAATGAATCTCAATAAAACCATAATTAAAAATCGAAAAAATCTCCAACTTACAAAAAACGGGTGTACCCATTCAGCTATCGGGTACATCCAATACCCGCAAAACTCATCATTAAATTACCCGAACCCGCCCCGTTCCACACTTTCGTTGGAAATTTCCCACTAGCCGGCCGCTACCCATTTTACCGGCCCTAAAAGGGGAAGTTTGGTCAAATTACGGGATTATGATTCCTCAGTGTAACCCAGTTATTCCAAAAAATGGGAAAAGTTGGAAAAATATTTTTATTGTTGCTAATTGTCGTTGGTTAGTATTGGAATTCAGAAGACAATGAGGTGAAATTGAGAGGTTTGCGAGTTGAATCCTGTATCTTTCATAACCGAATTTTTTATGCATACTATGATTTTTATTTTTTTGTTAAAGGCTATTTAAAGATTATTTATTGCTTATTTTCAGACAGATTCTAATTAAATGCAATCAGTGTGTTTATAAATAATAGTACACTATTTTCAGTTGAGTTTTGTATATATACTTAATTTACACTTTTCTTTTTCATCCGTCCCACAAAAAATATGCATTCTATTTTTAGAAAGTTGTATCAATTTAATAATGTATGACTCATTATCCACTAATACTACTTTACCATTCTCCTCATTTCTCTTACTTTACCAATTCTGTCTTAATTCTCGTGACATACCCATTGCCCATATTTTTATGGGACGGAGGGAGTACATCATTGTTGAATGAATATTATAATTTCATACTCCTTCCGTTCTATAAAAGTATGGTTATGACAAGTGAATTAATACAAAATTGGTAAAATAAGAGAGATGGGGTGAATGATAGTTAAAGTAGTCTCACTCTATTATTATTAGTGTTTTAATGGTGGTATAAGTTGTAAATAACTAGACGTATAGGGGTAATAAATTAGATAACTTTCTATAAATGAAATGCTCATATTTTTATGCGACGGACGAAAATAGTAAGGCACGTATTTTTATGGGACGGACTTCAAATGCTTTTACATATACTTCATTACTTTATTGATTTTACATATACTTCATTTAAATAGTTTATTACATCATTCCATGTGCTTATTACACCATTCAATTAGGCTATCAGTTCATTTTGTTGTCATGGCTGGAATTTTGGGACAGTCACAGAGAGAAAGAACGGTACAGGACTGCGAGATCATCTGTACGTACTGGAATAAAGTAATAATCCTACTAGAATGAAGTAAAAATCTACTGGAATACAATAATATATTCTAGAATGAAGTTAAATCCTCCTAATATGTTATGACTTATTTGCTCTGAGTTGAAGTATAATACGCTTTTGACGAAGACGGAAATAATTTATATATTTACGCGTATCATCCATAAAAAACTAGCTCTAAAAATCCTAATTTTATCTCTAGTTTTGCAGTTATGCAATGAGTGAAATTGCATATAATAGGACTATTGATATATATATTTTTGAATACATATATAAATAAATTAATTATTACTACTATATTTCTTTATTTACAATTTAAACTAAATATAAAATTAAAATTTTTAATATGTATCCAAACACAAGCAAAGTAAAGTAGTTTAGTTATCACGTTACAAGGAATCATTTTCCGTATCGACTTTACTATTCCAACAAACAAGCACAGCCCTAGAGAGGTGCCGCATGCGAAAAAATGGATTTTTCCGAGAGAGTGGGAAACAAAATGTTTTTGGATCAAGGCAGCTGGAGTTGCACACTCTGTTGTGAGAACAAATTAATGGGTGTCAATTTTGTCAAAGTTTTGAGTTTTAGGAAACTGTTTTTGGGGCTTAATTGAAATGAAAAGTTGAAGCAGTTGAATCCATACCACTTGCTGAGCCTAAGGGACTACAAATGCAAATACAGCGTCCAGAATAATCCTGGGCACCCTATCACTATTAGAAGAGCTAAGATAAATACTATGGCAATACTCTAATTCAACTAACTCATTCCGTTTATATTTTATTATTAGTTAGATACTCTAAATTCAACTAACTCATTCCGTTCATATTTTATTATTAAACTAATAGGACCCACATTCCATTTACAAAGTCAAACAATTTATTAAAACTCGTGTCTGTCAGATATGAGAAATTTACCACAGACGGAATGAGTATATCTTAGATACCATCTAAAACAATACTCCGTCCCAACTAAGTTGAGACAATACTTTCGGACACAGAGATTAAGAAATTGTGTTGAAAAGTAGGATATAGGAATAAAGTAAAAAAGAAAAGAGAGTAAAGTAGATGGTGGAATGAAGTAAGATTGATTTGATGTTTTGTTTTATTAAAAGGAAATGACTCAATTTAGTTGGGACATTCCAAAGAGAAATACGACTCAACTTAGTTGGGACGGAGGGAGCACTTGGTTTCAGGTTACGATTATTAATACACCCTCCGTCCCAAGTTACTTGAGTCGTATTCCATTTTGAGTTGTCCCAAGTTACTTGAGTAATTTCTCTTTGGCTAAAAACAAAACATCTAATCTCACTTACTTTATTCCACCATCTACTTTGCCCTTTATCTTCTCTCTTACTTTATTCTCTATTCTACTTTATTTAACTCACTAAACACAATTTTCTTAAATCTCGTGCCGAAAAGAAACGTCTCAAGTAACGTGGGACGGAGGAAGTATATAAATTAAATCTACAATGGCGCACAAAAAGGTGTTCATATTCTGGTAGGATTCAATTCTAGACTTTTTTTTCGATCAACTAGTTCATATTTCAAATATGTCCTTCCATTGCATAATCGACAAAAAACGCCTAAATCGGAAGGGATGTGATAATCGCGAACAAGACGTAAACAACTAATAGCTCATGAGCAATCATCAAACCTATAGTTGTTGTAAGATCATCCATTGGTGAAAACGTGGTCCTTGTACATAAGCCTTACCTGGTTGAGCTTCTTGGACTGTTCCTGAATGAGGGTGGCCGTGGAGGGGCTCCGGCTCAAGACGATCCCATATCCGTCTCCAAGATTCTCCACCCCTTCACTCATGAGTTGCCAGAACAAGCCCCCCGCAGCCGCTCCTCCTCTTCTCGCAGACGAGTAGATGGCTCCATAAACAGCACCCATCACCTCATCTCTCGCGCTAGTCCTGTACCCGGGGTCCTTTGACGACTTCCCAAACTCCGCAAACAAAAGTGGCTTCTGGATTTTCGTCTCCGCATCCTTGATGTGGCTACTCAGCCACTCATCCAAGAAGAGAAGCTGCTCTTCATCGCTCTCCCCCGTTAACCTACCCATCCCGCAATTCAAGTTAAAATCAATGAGAAGTACTGCCTCTGTCCCACCTTAGATGACACATTTTTCGCACGTGTTTTAGAAAAATAATACTCCATCCGTCCCCAAAAATATGCACTTTGGGTTCGGCACAGATTTTAATGCAAAATTGATAAAGTAAGAGAGAGGTAGAGAGAAAAAGTAATTAAAATATTGTTAGTGGAGCGGACTACAAAAGGAAAGAGTGCATATTATTGTGGGACGGAGGGAATAATATATAGTTAAAGAAGAGAGAAAGTATGGTAAGAGAGAGAATACTGCAAAAAAGACTCTCCTCTATATTACTCTCTCTTTTAATTTACTTTCTCTCAATTTTAACTATTTATTATAATTTTCCAAAAACACGTGCGAAAAAGAAACGTGTCATCTAAGATGGGACGGAGGGAGTAACGCATTGTTGATATATTGACCAACCTACCATTGGTCGGGATAGGAGTGCACGGTGGCAAAATCTATCTCCGCAATCAGATTGTTTCTCAAGAAATCTGTTCCAACTTCAAAATGTGGATTCTTTTTATTGTGATGGTAGAACCCTTCTAGCCCTGCTTCAAGCAAGTGCTTGCTGTCTATGGATTTCAAATATGAGGCCATCTCTTCTATCCATGCCTGCATCGTATTCCCCGATGGATCAGTTGGGCATCTTGGCTCATTCATGAGCTCCCATGCCATTATAGTTGGGTCATCCTTGTAAGCAATCCCACTTATGCTGTTGTTTCTTGTTAGAACAGCCTAGCACAATCAACATTCATTTATTCTACCGCTAATAAATAATAATCAGAGCTTGTAAAAGAGAAGAAGAAATCATACTTTGATGTGGTTTTTGTAGTAGCCTTTTACAACTGAATTTGTGAAGAAATCATCATCAGAAATAATGTTTTGGCCTTCATTTCTTGCCCACTTGACATACTGTTGCTTTCCTCCAGTATAATTGTAGTTGTCCACTAAGCTCAAAATCAGCTTAATATTGTGCTTTCCAGCTTCAGATATCACATAATCCAACCCCTGCACCATTAATCATAATACTATTACACACCAAATAACAAAATTTATCCAAAAAGTCTAGCCTATTAGGCTCACTGGTTCTTTGCAAGACCACAACCTCGAGTCGGCTCCCAAATGTACTCGTTGTTCCCAGTGGTCTTCCGCAGGCGACCATTACAGTCGTTTGGGCCCTCAATGAAAGTACAGTGCTAATGTTACTAACCAAATACTACCACCGTCCCACAATAAGAGTCACATTTTGTCATTTCGGTTCGTCCCATAATAACAGTCACATTTCAATTTTATTATAAATGGTATGTAGGTCTCACATTCCACTAACTCAATTCTCTCAAATAAAACCAATATAAAATGTTGGTTTTATATTCCACTAACTTTTCCAACTCACTATTCTTTACATTTCTTAAACCCCATGTCTACACCAAATGTGACTCCAATTGTGGGACGGAGGTAGTAAAATAGTTCATTTAGGTAGTATTTTGTTTCATAGTTAAAAGATTACCAAGATATATTCTAGAATTGAGTTGTGAAAATATTTTAATTGAAGGAAGTTGGCTGTTACTAACTATCACGTGCTTATCTATCAAGGATTAAGTTGTCGGATTTAATTTCATGAACCAAACACAAAACATATTTAAACCCGATATATAATCTTGCAAACCAAACAGCCTCGTAGTCTATACACCTCAGACCAATTGCGATGTGTGAGACACAGAGTCCGTAACATAACATATACCTAAATTGAATAGTTTAGAGCAAGCAAATCAAACACTCTACTCTCAATCTCTCTACAAGAGACTGACCTGAAACATGTTCTCATTGTAAGAGCCAGGGGAAGACTGAAGAGGGGAGTCCACACCATCTCTGAAAGCCCAAGTTCTTGCAATTACGAGGCTGTGATTGGAAGCCTCTTCAAATGTGGATGAAATTTTGCTTCTCTGAGAGGGCTGTGATGCGACATACATCAACCAGTATGCGTTGAATCCGTTTCCGTAAAATGGGTTCCCGTTTAGGATGAAATGCTCTCTGTCTACTCTCATCAATCCATCATCTTCTGCAATTGCATCACTCATCACCAAAATAATCACAAACAGCTTACAGATATTCTTCTTCATCATCTTCATTTTTATGTTAATGGGTGAATTGGTGAATTCCCAATGGGGGTTTCATCTTCACTTTTTTATCCCTCTTTTCTTTATCGTTGTGTGTATCCGTGATTTCTGTACTGTGCGGTGGTCAAAAAGCTATATCACCGCCTCAAAACAATAAACAAATTTTTAATTAAATTTTTCATTTATAATCACTCCATTTTTTTCAAATTGAAAAAGAAAATTTTGAATTTTGAAATTGTTCACCATTGCTATTTTATTAGGAGTTTTTTGTGAAATTTCAATTGACATGATAGTTGTAAAATCATAGTCTGTGAATATTTATCTATAGAGTTAAAATCGTAGTCTATTTACAAATAAAATGACGTCGCTTGGTTAAAAATAATAACAATATACTCGTATGCACTGGCAGACACACGTTCAAGAGGGAGGGGCTTAAGCCCTTCCCAAACTCTTCTTCTGAATATATTTATATTGTAAAAAGTTTCAAATTTTTTGAAAAGTATCTTAAGCCCTCAACAAATTGATGTCTTTGAAGTCCAATTGTTAGAGATTTAATGGGAAAGAGGGGCTGAAAATTAAATTTATAGAGAAAACTACTTTTCTTTTCTATCACTCTTTTACTTTATAAATTGTGCATTAATTCTCATGTCGTCTCAAATGTCCGTATTTTTGTGGAAGAGAGGGAGTAGAAGAAGATAATGATAAAGAAGAAAAAAATGGTTATATTACAATAATTGAAATGAACTGCTATGTCCCCATTAAATTGAATCGTATTTCTTGTTTGAGATGTCTCAATTAAATTGAGTCATTTTTTTTTCTTTTGACAAAAAATAAAACATTCAATCACTCTTATTTATTCATTCACCTACTTTAGACTCTTTTTATTTTTCTTAATTTATTCATCTTTTTCTACATAATTTCTTAATCTTCGCGTCCAATATAATTTTGACTCAACTAAACTGGGACAAAGGGATAATACTTTTGAACAAACTAGAATTAGGGCTGGGGGAAAATATCGAAAAAATGATATATCGCTCGTATCGTATTGAAAAATATCGAAAAATTATCGAATTTTCGATATATCGTAATTTTCGATACGATACGATATCGTATCGTAAGTTTTCGATACGATAAGGATATGAATTTCCTTATATCGCGATATATCGTTTTATATCGAATATACGATATATATCGTATATATCGAAACATATTGAAATTCAATACATATTAAAATTTAAAATTATAAATATATATAAATCCATTTAATTGTACTTGGTTGTGTTGTATTTTGATTATGGAGATAAAAACACTATTAATTTTATTGTGTTGAAGTTTTATTAATTTTTGTGTGAATTTTAAGTTTTGAAATTATAATTTTCGATATATAGGTATTCGATACGATATCGATATTTCGATATATCGTACCGAAATTCGATATATCGATATATCAAATTTCGGTACGATATATCGAAATATCGATACGATAACGATATTGGTATTATCCATATCGAAAGTTCGATATATTGAAACTTTCGATACGATAACGATATGAAATTCTTTCATATCGATATTTTCGATACGATATACGATACAACGTTTTCGATACGATATCTCGTATCGACCCACCCCTAACTAGAATAGACAAAAAAAAATATTAACCGTGGCTGGGTTGAAAATTAGTAGAGAATGAAAAAAAGAGTAAACTATTTAAATTTAGATATCTACTATGTTTGTTTGAGATGATTTTGTCTATAAAGTAATCTTATTTCTTAAATATAAATTTTGTTGTTTGTCCGATTTTTATTCAAACTGTGAAAATAATTAAAATTCTGAAAACTAGGAGAGTATGAGTAGAACTTTCCGGAATTTGATTCTCCAGCTTTTCCTATGTATTTTTTTCGTTAGTTTTTAGGATTCTTACAAATTCAACCTTATTTAGACTAGATCTATCTGGAAGTTACAGTGTGATTATAGTTATAGGCAAGTAAGAATATTGTATTCACACATACTAATGAATTAATCCTAATCACTACGAACCAACTATTTTACACATACTAATGAATTAAATGTATACTGAAAACTCACACGCATGAACTAGAATGAAGAACGATAGATGAAACCCTTTTGATTGGAAACTATCTTTATTCGAATGTGCAGAGAGATTTTACAAACAAGATTTGATCACACTTCTATCAAACTAACTTCCTCTATATATACAAAGATAGGAAGCTAAAACTAAGTGAAAAATACTTCACACAATCAGTTATAACTACTTCAGACAGCTAATGAGTTCAACTGAATCTTTGAACTTCTTGATCTGATGATATGTAGCTCACTGTAACGCTCCATGCACCCGCATGCACACACGCTGCTCCATGCTTAGCTTTAGTGCACATGCGGTTCCTTCTCCTTTGCTAAAGTGTGTATTCGACCACAATCTACAATCTCCACCTTGGTCAATACACTCGGCCATCTCAAGCCTTCAAAACTTCACCACACACAAGTTCACAAGCTTGCAGCAATATTCAAACTTTTCTTTGCTCAAAGCTTTAGTTAACATATCTGTCGGATTATGTGCAGTGCTGATCTTTACCACCCTTATCCTCCCACTTTCCACTTCATCTCTAATAAAGTGAAGTCTAACATCTATATGCTTACTCCTTTCATGAAACATTTGATGTTTGGATAAGCATATAGCACCATTGTTATCACAGTGTATGGAAACTCCATCCTTCCTTATCCCAAAGTCAGAAATCAATCCCAGTAACCATTTACTCTCCTTCACAGCAGAAGTAAGCGCCATATATTCAGCCTCCGTGGTTGATAAAGCAACCACACTCTGCAATGAAGACTTCCAACACACTGCTGAACCATGTAAAGTAAATATGTAACCTGTCTGAGATTTTCTGGTGTCTATATTGGCTGCATAATCTGAGTCACAATAACCAACCAGTGGCTCCTTTTCATCATTTCCTCCACCACTGAAGAGTATTCCCAACTTCTCAGCAGACTTCAAGTATCTCATGGTCCACTTCAATGCATTCCAATGTTGTCTGCCATACTCAGTCATATATCTGCTAGTAGCACTTATAGCATGTGCTATATCTGGTCTTGTACAGATCATCATGTACATAAGACTCCCAACTATTCTGGAATATGGTATCAGATCCATTTCCATCTTCTCTGCCTCATTCCTCGGCCTTTGCTCTTTTGAGAGTTTGAAATGAACTGCAAGTGGTGTAGACACTGTTTTCATGTTGTCTCCTTTGAACTTGTTGAGTGTCTTTTGAATATAATCAGTTTAAATAGCCAAATCTTCTTACTCTCTCTGTCCCTGATTATATCCATACCCAAGATTCTTCTAGCAATGCCCAAATCCTTCATTTCAAAATCTTTCTTAAGTTGAGCTTTCACCTTGTTGATTTCATTGATATCTGCTCCAGAAATCAGCATGTCATCTACATAGAGTAGAAGGTACACCGGTTGCATTCCCAGCTTTCTCTTCACAAAGACACAACTATCATACAATGACCTTGTGAATCCCAGCTTGGTCAAGCTTTCTCCAAACTTCAAATACCACTGTCGGCTGCTTTGTTTCAGACCATACAAGCTTTTTCTGAGCAAACAAACCTTCTCTTCTGATCCGGGTACTTCAAAACCCTGAGGCTGTGACATATATATTGTCTCTTGCAAATCTCCATTAAGGAATGCAGTTTTGACATCTAACTGCTCCAACTCCCAATTCCTTTTAGCAACTACTGACAGAAGCACCCTGATAGAATTGTGTTTCACAACTGGTGAGAACACTTCATTGAAGTCAATCCCTTCTTCTTGGTTGTAGCCCTTAGCCACCAACCTTGCCTTGAACCTGACCTTTTGAGATCCAGCTGTTTCAAATTTCTTTTTGAACACCCATTTACATCCTATCACTTTTCTGAACTCAGCTTTGTCCACAAGTGTCCAGGTCTTATTGCTGATGAGAGAGTCAAGTTCCTCTTTCATTGCTTGCACCCATTGCTTACTCTCTGGCCCTTTAATAGCTTCAGCATATGATGCAGGCTCATTCAACTCCAACTGCTCAGCAATATGTAATGCAAAAAACAACATCTCTGAATCTCTATATCTTGCAGGACGCCTCACATTCTCCCTTCTCTGTCTGTCTCTTGCTAGCTGGTAGTTTTCCAGATCACTCTGATCTTGCTGGTGTTGTTCAGAGGACTCCTCTTGAGTCTCAAAATCTCCTTCTGAATCATCACTAAGCTCAATAACAGGCTCAGTATGTACTGGAGCTACCACCTGCTCAGACTCCACCTCAAAGTGATCACTGCCAGAAACTCTTACATCTCCAGACTCCACCTGAGTCTTGGCTTTCAAGAGGGGCATCAAGTCCTCAATGAAGACCACATCCCTACTCACAATGACCTTTTGGTGCCCTGGCTCAATGCTCCACAGCCTATAACCTTTCACACCTCTCTGATATCCTAGCATTATGCACTGCACTGCCCTTGGATTCAGTTTGCCTTGTTTCTGGTGTGCAAAGGCTTTGCACCCAAATGGTCTTAGCTTTGAGTAGTCACAACTCCCACCATGCCATTTCTCATCTGGAATTTATCCCTGGATCCCAGAAGCAGGACATTTGTTGATCAGATATGCGGCTGTACAGACAGCCTCTCCCCAGAAAGATTTGCTCACACCAGAGGATGATAGCATGCACCTCACCCTCTCCATAAGAGTTCTATTCATTCTCTCAGCCACACCATTTTGTTGTGGATTGGCTGGGACGGTTTTGTGCCTCTTGATACCTCTCTCACTGCAGAATTGATCAAACTCCTTTGACAAATATTCAAGCCCATTATCAGTTCTCAACACCTTCGGACATGTCCCTTTCTCAACCTCCACCTCCTTACACCAGGCTGCAAAGGTCTTGAAAGCATCTGATTTTTCCTTAAGAACATAAACCCATACCTTTCTTGACCAATCATCTATGATAGACATATAAAATCTACCACCACCCTTACTTATCACTGGTGCAGGCCCCCATAAATCCGAATGTATATAATCAAGAGCTGAGTCTGAGGTGTGCTTACCCTTAGGGAATGAGAGCTTCTTAGCCTTTCCAAGCAGACAATCCTCACAGATTCCAAGCTGCTCAGACCCATCACCTTCTATGAGTCCTTTCTTGATTAGTGCTTTGATTGTACCCTCTGCTGGATGCCCAAGTCTGAGGTGCCAGCTCCTCAGATCATTTCTTATTATAGAATTAGCTTCTGCATTCACCACAGTGGCCTGCAAGTAGTAGAGGCTCCCAACTCTTTGAGCAATCATCAGGGTTCTGGAATTCTTACATATTCTCATCTCACCTTTTTTTGATGTGAATGATAAACCTTTCTTTTCAAGAGTCCCAAGGGAGATCAAATTCCTTTTGACTTGAGGAATAAACCTGACATCTGTTAGCTTCTTCACAGATCCATCATGCATTCTCAAGAAAATACTTCCGATTCCCTTAATTGAGCATGTCTGATTGTTTCCCAGCAGAACCGTGCCTGATGTTTCAACCAAATCTTGAAACCAATCTTCATGAGGACACATATGAAAGGAGCATCCCGAGTCCATTATCCAAGACCCCTTCTCATCCCTTTCCATAATATTCATCACCTCATGCTCCTCATCAGTTTCACCATTGACAACATTAGAGTGAGATGCACCTTCTGCCGCTTGCTTCTTCTTCCAAGCAAAACAATCACGCTTTAAATGTCCAGGTTTCTTACACCAATAGCAGCTCCTAGCCTCCTTGGTTCCATAAGTCTCACCCTTTGATTCACCTCCCTTCTTTTTAAACTTCTTCTTGTTGAATTTCTTGATATTCAAAGATTCTGGCTGAGACTCTGTCTTTCTAGGAGCGCATCTTTGCAATTCTTTTGCCATCAACGCAGCATGTACCTCGGCCATAGATAACACCTTAATTCTCCCATACAAGATGGCATCTCGCATCTGATCATAGGAGTTAGGCAATGCATTTAGAACAAGGATCGCTTTATCTTCATCTTTGATCTTGCCATAGATTGCCTCAAGATCATCCACTGCCTTTGAAAAATCCTCGAGCTGCTCCATTATGGACTTCTCATCGGTGAAGGTATAAGAATAAAGTCTCCTCTTCAAATATAACCGATTAGCCAGAGATTTATCCATGTAAACCTCATCCAATCTGGCCAAGATTCCAGCCTCCGTAGTCTCCGATTGCACTTCCCTTAAAACCTTGTCACCCAGGCACAAAACGACCGCGCTATGGGCCTTCATCTGCATATCTTCAAGCTTGGCCTGAGCCTTCTCATCTAGGACTGGCTCCTTCCCTTTACCGGCCGGATCTGCCGAGGGAATCACAGCTGCAAGGCCTTGTTGAATTAGCACAGCCTTCATCTTCATTTTCCATAAGCCGTAGTCGTTTTTGCCCGTGAATTTCTCAGCCTCCATGCGTGCAGCCATCTCTTCTAGCTTCTTGTTCGCTTCCCGCAGGCGGCGCCAATTGTTGTGATATATTAAATGTTTACTGAAAACTCACACGCATGAACTAGAATGAAGAACGATAGATGAAACCCTTTTGATTGGAAACTATCTTTATTCGAATGTGCAGAGAGATTTTACAAACAAGAATTGATCACACTTCTGTCAAACTAACTTCCTCTATATATACAAAGATAGGAAGCTAAAACTAAGTGAAAAAGACTTCACACAATCAGTTATAACTACTTCAGACAGCTAATGAGTTCAACTGAATCTTTGAACTTCTTGATCTGATGATATGTAGCTCACTGTAACGCTCCATGCACCCGCATGCACACACGCTGCTCCATGCTTAGCTTTAGTGCACATGCAGTTCCTTCTCCTTTGCTAAAGTGTGTATTCGACCACAATCTACAGTCCGATTTTTATTCAAACTGTGAAAATAATTAAAATTCTGAAAACTAGGAGAGTATGAGTAGAACTTTCCGGAATTTGATTCTCCAGCTTTTCCTATGTATTTTTTTCGTTAGTTTTTAGGATTCTTACAAATTCAACCTTATTTAGACTAGATCTATCTGGAAGTTACAGTGTGATTATAGTTATAGGCAAGTAAGAATATTGTATTCACACATACTAATGAATTAATCCTAATCACTACGAACCAACTGTTTTCACTATCCAGATAATCAAAAGAAGGTTTGTTATCTAACTCTACAACAATTAAAAGCATAAACAAAAATTAAAATCAATTAAAATATGTACACCAAGAATACAAGTAGGAGAATCATATGGGTTTGACGACAATTATCCTATGACATTACAACAAAAAATAAAGACCTCTTAGACTTTTGATGCTTAATCATATCTAGTAGAGGATGGATTAGACTTTGAGTAAGCCTATGGTAAACTTTGCATGATGCATAATTTGAGTGCTTATATACACATTGTCATATACACTTTGAGAGTGAGAGAACACTTCCCATATTTGGAAGTTTGTCACATGTGAGTGCATGAATTCAAGGTGTCCCACTAGTTAGTAATGAAAGTGCACTAATAAGCATTGCTTGATTTGATTGCGTTAATACATGCTTGATCTATGTATTTCATACTTTGAGACAATTATGACGTCCAGTCCTTGTGCATTCCGTGCGTCTATTCTTGTGTCTTCTATGTTTTGTTTGAGGACAAACAAAACTGTAAGTTTGGGGAAGTTGATACGCTAGGATTTTGCATGGTTTTAAGGCCATCTTCTGGTCCGTTTTTAATGTCAAAGTTGCATTACATGTCCATTATTTGCATATTTTGTCTATTTTGGTATTTTGACATGTTTCGTGAGAAATGTGCAACGACCGCTGAAACAAGTTCAACGACCGGAAGCCAAAGGTCAGAAGCCTCTTACCAACTCATGGCGACCGCTGGCCAAGGTGCAGCGGCCCGCCAGGAAAAAGTGGGGAGCGAATTTGCCCTACTTTCTCTCCAAGATTTACCATATTTTGCAACCCTTTTCCTTATTTGAGAAGGGGCGATTTCTCCCCTATAAATAGCCCCCAAAGCTTCATAAAAAATAAGTTCCTCTCTTTGCAAAATACTTCCAGAGTTCAAAAGTTATAGTACTTCATTGTGCAAAGAGTTGAAGAATGATTCAAGATCATCAAGGCTATAAGGATTCAACCTTTAAATTTTATTGCTTTAGTTCTTATGTTTTCATTGTCTTCCCTCCAACCTATGTTTTTAGCTTATTCAATCATGTGTTAGTAACTGTTATTGGTTTATACTATTCCTATTTCTATTTAATATCCATTTGTTCTTACTTTGTTTCTTCCTTAAGTTATTCCGTAATATTTCACATTTGAGTGACACATTCGGTGATGATTTAATATAACTTGCTAAATAATCGTGAGATGAGGTTATCGAATTAGATCCACTTAATAGACACTACAATTAGATTACTTTAAAACGACATTGTTAATTGAGAGTGAGGACTTTTCAAGGGTCTTAGGAGCTTTTAGGAGTTACATATTTAGGATTGACAACCCTAATGTTCGTAATCAACGTTTGCATCGCAGGAGCATAAACTAGGTGACTCGTTTTATCAAAGTAAGAATTGTGCTAGGGTGTTGTAGTTGGAATTTGTATAAATATAATTGTGAAAGCACATCCATGGAATTCCCCTTATCTCTATACTTTTATCTCTGTGATTTATTTGCGATTAGTTGTTTCTTTTTTTTCAAAGTTAATTGTTTTAAAAAATCTTCCAATTTTCTGGTTTTCCAAATAGTAATTGAGTTTTAGTAGAAGATGGACAATTTGTGTTTGTTTTCCCCGTGATCGATATCCGGTACTAACCTTTAACTATACTATTCCTACTCTGTATACTTGCATGTATTTATATTGCTAATAAAAAATGCATCAAGGTTGAGCGGTGCAGTGGTCGACATGGTGGATGGAGTTGCAGCTGCGGCGGTGGCAGCGACAGTGTTGGATTCAGTCGACATCTCCAGCAAAGGTATTAAGGTTTCGAAAGTATTTAGGTTCAGTTATGTCCAAATTCCTTCAAAGGCAAGTTATATCTCGTCTTGCGATTGTTGATTTTTTGGATTACAAGAGATAAACACTAGCCGGACGTAATACAACTTAAAAGAAGGAATAAACAAAATTAAACAGAAAGTGGATAATTTCTGCATCAATAAATAGCAAAAATATTACCAAACAAAGTTTCCCCTTTAAGATTCTCAAGCTTGGATATCTCACCAAATGACTTAAAAGAGAAGATCCTTGAAGGGAGATTAGCGTCAGATATCTTGAGTAAGTCAGTTTAAGAAACATAATAAGTCGATATTGATAGCTTTTGATACGATGTCGAAGACTATTGGGCATAAGAGTATCTCCAATGGTTTTAGGCTAGCCATAGGCCAGTCATAGGCTAGCCACAACTTCTCCTGCCACATCATCAGCACTAAAAACTCCTCCTGTCACATCATCAGGACAAGCAATAGGCTAGCCACAATAAACAAAATTATAAAAAACAAATAATTAACAATCACACAAAATACGGAATTAAATTTACGACACAGATACAGGAAAATTCAATAATAATATTTAAATTAAAAAAGTACATTAATTAAAAAAAATCTAACGACGTGCAGTCCTCCGCGCCACAACTCTTCAATTAAATCCTTTTGGAGTCGAATATGAGCATCCACTTGGCGCATGTCGGCATGTGCCTTGAGGCGGCCGACTTCAACATGAGGTACCCCCCTTCGTAGGTTGGGGGCGGCCACGCCATGGCTTGGGCCGGCTTCATTAGCATCGTCATTGGCCCAACTAGTCAGTTGTACACCTTCATCTTCGACAATCATGTTGTGTAGGATAATACAGGCGTACATTATATCAGCAATGCAGTCGACATGCCCCAAACGCGTTGGACCCCTAATTGCCATCCATCGAGACTGGAGCACACCAAATGCGCGCTCCACGTCCTTGCGCGCCGACTCCTGCCGTTCCGCAAAGTAGGCCTTCCTCTCATCTGATGCGCATCTGATCGTCTTCACAAAGACGGGCCACCTAGGTTATATCCCATCCGCCAATTAGTAGCCCATATCATCCGACACCCTGGCACTGCTCGTTGAAAAGGGGCGACGAGTTGAGGTCGTTGTTCGACCCGGCTACCCCAAAATATGCATGCCAAATCCACAGCCGATAATTAGCTACGGCCTCGAGGATCATCGTGGGATTCTTTCCCTTGTAGCCGGTCGTGTAGAACCCTTTCCAGGCAGCGGGGAAGTTCTTCCACTCCCAATGCATACAATCTATGTTGCCCAACATCCCGGGGAACCCATGCTTCTCCCCGTGCATCTGCATCAGATCCTGGCACTCGTCAGGGGTAGGGCTTCGAAGATACTGATCACGGAATATTTCAATGACGCCCTGACAGAAATACTTCAGACAATCCAGGGCAGTCGTCTCACCGATGTGGAGGTACTCATCCCACATGTCTGCCGCGTCTCCGTAGGCCAACTGCCTGATTGTCGCAGTGCACTTTTGTATAGGTGTGTGGCCGGGTCTGCCAGCCGCATCGTACCTGAACCGGAAATACAAATATCGATGCTCCAAAGCATCAACGATACGCATAAACACTGCCCTACGCATCCTAAAACGCCATCTGAAAAGAGGCGCCCCAAACCGCGGCTCCTCCGAAAAGTAGTCTTCATATAGCCGCTGATGTGCAGCTACGTGATCCTGATCAATCACTGCTCATCGGTGGACAACGGGCGGAGGTTGAGGTACCGTCGGCTGCAAAGCCCTTTGTAGCAACCGGTTTACCTCGCGGGACGTATAGGCCTCCAACTCTTCGTTCATTTGCCGTTCGTACTCCTCAGCATCCCCACCACTACAACCACTACTACCAAACGCGTTACTCATTTCACGTTGTTGCTCTTGTACAGAAATTAAGTGAGGGAGAAAACTCGTTGGCGCTAGCCGACTCCAATGGTTCGGCGAGCGGACCGGCCAGCGTCGGGAATCGGCTAGCCGGTCCGCTAGCCGCCATCGGAGATGCTCTAACAAAAAAATGTCTAATAGGAATCAAAGCTCATTCTTTAAGAATATGACAAAACCTGTCGATCAAATTCATTGGAAATGTTGCTTGTATTCTAACACCCTGTAAGGTAAAAGACGGTAGATAGTGTAGAAGCAAAGCAGTTTCCATATTGCAAAAATGCCTTTCAATCATGAAGAACACAATCTAAACTAATGATAATACTACTTCTTATTCCCAGACATTGAAACGTCATACACACGAATGCAAACAGACTTTTATCAAGAACGAAGTAACCCAAGGCTTCAAATTGGCAATCGAGGTAAAAAATAGTGGCATGACTGAGTTCTTGTAGCAGATGTTTCTGCAAAAAAAAAAACAGATTCAAAAGTTAAACATAAAACAACTAATTGAATGTTGCAGGTTTGAATCTTATAAAATTAGAAGAAGATGGATGAAGAAGGCTGATAGAACGGCCATAGAGAGAAATCAGAGAAGAGAAGCAGAGACAAATTAGGTAAGAATAAGTATAGTACTGCTGCCTTCGGTTGATTAATTCTGATGCAATGAAGAGGCTTCATTAAAGGGGAATGCAGAGGAGAATTTTGAGAACCAAAAACGATAAGGTCAAACATCTGAAATACCTAATACTTTGAGTTTGAAAGAGTAATCAATGAGTATTTATAGTGAAAAAAATGAACTTATTGAGAAAATTGTGTAGGTTCCCTAAAAAAACACAATAATTATAGAACAAATGACCTTTCATCTGGTAATAAACATTTATAAAAGATTTATAGGGCAAGGGTATTACTATTAAGATAAGATAAATTAATTATGTAGTAAACAACTAAGTAGATTTTTTTTAATAAAAAACTACTATGTTATTATGAAAATATTGAAAGTAGTTAAGAAAAACATTTTTGGAAATGGAGTAATTTAAAGTACAAAAAAAATTAACTTATTTGTAACAGGAAAGAGTTAAGTACTTATTAAAATTGAACAAAATAATTAACATCGTTCCTCAATTTAAATAATAATCTACATAAAATATAAAATTAATACTATAAATAAGTTATTGAAGTGACTTTAACAAAAAAAACACAAAAAACAGATGAAAAATGATAATAAAAACCTAAAAAAAACAAATTGTTGAAGAAGTAAAATAGGAAAACAAAAAAGCTGTAAAGTGACAAAACACGTTTTACACTTAACAAGTTAAATGAATATCCAAAAATATATATCATTAATATGGAAACCCACCATCTCCTATATGTATATATATAAAAGACTAAAGGCCCATTTTGGTGCTTAACATATTTAGAGGTCCCCAAACCGAACCGAATCGGCCGAACCGGTCCAGAAACGTCACTGGCGGTTCAGAACCGGAATTGGAACCGTCGGCGGCGGTTCGAACCGTGACCGGAACCGCCGGTTCCACCAAGCCGGTTCAGGTTCCATTTTTGAATGAACCGTAATCGGCGGTTCAAAACCGCCGGTTTCACCGGAACCGGCGGTTCCGAACCGGCGGTTCGGCGGTTCCCGACAACTTTTCAGGCCTAAAACCGACCTACCCCTAGCCTTTTCAGAAACCGGTCAAAAACCGCCGGTTTTTGTCAGAAAACCGTTGACGAAACCGGCGGTTTACACAGAAAACCGGCGGTAAACCGGCGGTTCCACCGGATTTTCAAATTTGAAATTTGATTTTTTTTTTGTTTTTTATTTAATCACAATTTTTCCCTATAAATACCCTCCTTCTCTTCATTTCTACTCACCCAATTCTTGTGTTAATAAGAATTTCTCTTCTCAATCTCTCTATTATCCATCCTCATTCTCTCAAGTTGTTTACGTTATTTGCGCTCATAAGTTACTCACGTTGTTCACGTTATCATGGTCACACAATCACACTACCCTCTATTCTCTACTTTCAATTTTCATAAATATCATGTAGTACAACCCGAAATTAGAGACCAAGAACCAGATTGGGACAATCAAGTAGTACAACCCGACCAAGACTACTTCCCCGACGAAGAAGGTAGGCCGCCAATTCCCCTGATCAAGCCAAATAGTTAAGCAAGGCAAGAGAACTACGAACTACGTGGACTTTGATTCCAAAATGCAATTGAGCATTGATGATACGTAGGCATCTCAACTTAAATTTTAGATTTAAGTTGAGCTCAAGTCCTTTTCCTTTATTTTTTTTCTCCCATTTGTTTCGAAAATATAATTTGTAAATTGTAATCAAGACTTTAAGTCTTTTGTAATTTATAATTTTTTAAGTTGTAATTTGTAAATTTTAAGTTGTAATTTGTAATTTTAAAGTTGTAATTTGTAATTTTAAAGATGTAATTTGTATCAATAAAATTGCATTTGTACATCACATTATTCTAATTTTATTTATGCAAGTATATTTACATTTTTTACTTGAATTAAAATGTTAATAAAAAAAATTCCAGGAACCGGCGGAACCGGCCCGGAACTGGATAGGAACCGGCGGTTCCGGCGGTTGCGATGATCCGCCGGTTCACGGTTCAAAAACCGGAACCGCTGAACCTTGGACGGGCCGGTTCAGGTTCAAGCTTTTCTTGAACCGAAACCGGCGGTTCTGAACCGTGAACCGCCGGTTCCCGAACTGTGGTGACGTCTAAACATATTGCTACATTTTGATTTTGATCCAACACATTATCTTTTGAATTATTCGGTCCCTCACAAATAAAAACAGGTCACATTTGGTCCATTTTAGACGGTTCTTGACGGTCAACGAATTTTAAACCTATTTTGACTGAATTAACAAGTTATAATTAATTTATTTAATTTACCATAAAATAAAATATACTATTATTCAACAAAAAATATTATTCTCGTTATTTTTCTTCCTCTCAAATTGAAATTAATGAAGCATCCCTCCTCCCTCAAGTCAGCGCTCCTCCTCTACCCCTTTCTGTCAATTTTGCCGACCGCCGTTCGCTGCCCTCATAACGACTCCAACGGGGCACTAACCGTGGCCGGCGGTGAGCCAAAACTCTCTCTGTTTCACCACAGCCGCTACTTCGCCTCTCTTCTCGTCTGGTCCATCGCCGGAGTGTGGCGGTGAGACGCCTCCCTCCTCTTTTCCCAGTTGCCCTCACTCTATCCCTCTCTTTCTCAACCTCACCGCAGCGCCTCTCGGACAGCCTAGTCGAAACCACCCCCGTCTTCGGTGAGCGGCGGCATGCAGTGTTGGTCTCATTCCTCATCGCGAATCGGAGATGAAGCTCGACTGTGGCAGTTCAGCCAACGCCGTCGGATCCTTCGTGCTCCAGCCGTGGGGTGCTGCCTACCGTCAGTCCCTAACTCATCGCTGGTTCTCTCGCCATAACCGCTGTTATTCGAACAACCGGCTTGCATCTTGGTCCGATAGCCCCCAAACTTCGATTAAAGGTTCGTTCTTAGCGACGGGGGATCCCCAAACTTGCGTGATGACTTGATGGAGGATCAATTTTTGGAATACCCTATTTTCAATTTGAGGGAGAGAGCAGTGATGGGAATGATAATTTTTTGGTAAATAATATATTTAAATTTTTGGTAAATTAATTCATTTTAATTAATCCAATCAAAACATGCATAATAAAATATATTTATTAACTTAATCCGGTAAAAATAGGTTTAAAATTCGTTGACCGTCAAATTTTTGACGGAACCGTCCAAAATGGACCAAATGAGACCCGTTTTTATTTGTGAGGGACCGAATAATTCAAAAGATAATGTTTTGGACCAAAATAAAAAAATCACAATATGTTAAGGACCAAAATGGGCCTTTAGTCTATATTAAACGAAAACCTAAAAAGAAAGCAGCCGTCACCTCCTCTTTGTTCCACACACAAATATATATATATATATATATATATATATATATATATATATATATATATATATATATATATATATATAGGGTTTTGATCTATGTAAAACTAGATTTAAATACAGAAACGCAGAACAATATCATAATTAGGTCACTTTTAGGTCATAATTAGGTAATTTTTAGGTCATGCTAACAAAGCATGACCTAAAACGATCTTAGCATGACATTAAACCCAAATATTATAATATGACATAAAATTGATTAATTATGACCTTCCGTGTTTTTGGTTAATTATTGACCATTAGATCATCTAATCCTAGGGCCAAGATTTGGTCTGCATTTCTGGATTTAAACACATACTTATTTTGATCATCTCCCTATATATATATATATATATATATATGTATATATATATATAGAGAGTCTCATTATTCACAAATCCACTCTTAAATACCGAACTAGAGACCAAATGAGGGCCCTTAGATCTAGATTTTAATGGATGAGATTAGACCATGTTATATTAATTTCGCTCCTTCATTAGGTACACAATTTACTTCAACCCGGGGATATTTAGGTAAAATTGCATTTAGGATAAAAATTTCTTGGTTTACTTTCCATACTCATTCCCGCTGCTGCGCCTCCAAAAATATTTACCCTTCTTTCTCATTTCCCGATCCTCTTCTTCTGCAAATCAACGCTCCAACGCTGCTTCTTCTGCCAAAATTGACGCTTCCACATCTTCTTCTGCAAATCGACGACATCATCGTCTACCTCAATCGATGACATCGCCAGCTGATTCAACTATAGTCGATTCACCCCTGATTCATCCCCAATCCACTGATTCGAAATGGTTGACACAGGCCAATCGTCGACCGAAGGTAATCGACGGCTGTTGCGTTCTGGCCGTACGTCTAGTGAAGGTAATACACCTTTGAAATTTTACAAAGTTCTTAATCTTAATTTACTTCATCTAATTCCTAAATTGGATTCTGATTTTCATCAAAATAGTAATAAAATTCCACTCGAAGCTAAGTCTCTGTCATCTCCTTCGCGCTGCATCTACTCACCGTGTTCGTTGCTGCTGTCGAGTCACCACCGTGGACAGAACCGCCTCACCGCTGTTTCTAAGGTGGTCATCATAAATGGGACGGAGGGAGTACTAGAATGAAGTAATAAACCTATTGGAATGAAGTACAAGTCTACTGAAATGAAGTAATACCTACTGGACGTTGTTACGGTATTCATATGATGTACTATTGTATAGTTTGTTGCCGTTTAAATTTTTGGATGTAAAACAAAATCTCATTTCAAAAGCACATAATGAAGTAATACCTAGTAGAAACAAATTACTTCATATTGATCTGTTTATTACTACAAGCGTGAAAAAATTGAACAAAACCTACCTAGTAATGCTAATATTACTTCATTCAATCTGGTGATTACTTCATTCAGCTAAACTATTACTTCATACTGATCTGTTTATTACTACAAGCGTGAAAAAATCGAACGAAACCTACTGGGGGAGTTTAACAATTGAGATTGGTGCAGAAAAGGTGATGCAGTTTGTTTGATTACTCAATCCATTTGTTTAACAATTGGGGAGAGTTTTGATTTTTTTGAAGCTAAAGCTCTTCCGTGGACACTGCAGAAATGAAATATGCATAAAAGCATTTGAAGTCCTACTGGAATGGAATGAAGTAAAAACCTAGTTCAATGAAGTAATTATGTTTTTGAATGAAGTAATAAATCTATTGGAATAAATTATACTATTGTTTACACTGAATAAATTAAAAACCTAGCTCAATATATTACATGCTGGAATGAAGTAATAAACTTACTTGAATGAAGTAAAAATCAACTAAAATGATGTAAAAACTAACTGGAATGAAGTAAAAACCTAGTTCAATGAATTCGAATGAAACATGTGTTAAATCATTTGAAAACCTACTGCATGCAATGAACTAAAAACATGTTTGAATGAAGTAACGACTCATTTAAATGAAGTAGTATTTAATGAAGTAAAAATCTGTTCATTTTCAATATATTACGTACTTGAATGAAGTAATAAACTTACTTGAATGAAGTAAAAATCAACTGAAATGAAGTAAAAACCAACTGGAATGAAGTAAAAACCTAGTTCAATGAATTCGAATGAAACATGTGTTAAATCATTTGAAAACCTACTGCATGCAATGAACTAAAAACATGTTTGAATGAAGTAACGACTCATTTAAATGAAGTAGTATTTAATGAAGTAAAAATCTGTTCATTTTCAATATATTACGTACTTGAATGAAGTAATAAACTTACTTGAATGAAGTAAAAATCAACTGAAATGAAGTAAAAACCAACTGGAATGAAGTAAAAACCTAGTTCAATGAATTCGAATGAAACATGTGTTAAATCATTTGAAAACCTACTGCATGCAATGAACTAAAAACCTGTTTGAATGAAGTAACGACTCATTTAAATGAAGTAATATGGAATGAAGTAAATTCTGTTCATTTTCAATATATTACGTACTGGAATGAAGTAATGAACTTACTTGAATGAAGTAAAAACCAACTAGAATGAAGTAAAAACTATTTCATTTTAAATTTATTAGATAATGAACTGAAGTAATAAACTTACTGTAATGAAATAAAAAACTACAAAAATGAAGTAATACCTACTGGAAATAAATTACTTCATATTGATCTGTTTATTACTAAAAGCGTGAAAAAATCAAATGAAACCTACTGGTGAAATAATTTACTAATGCTCTTCTTCTTCTTCTTCTTCTTCCTCCTCCTCCTCCTCCCAGTGCTGCTAATATTACTTCATTCAATCTGGTGATTACTTCATTCAGATAATCTATTACTTCATACTGATCTATTTATTACTACAAATGTGAAAAAATAAAAAATATACAAATTGTTAATCTTTTGTTAAACATAATTCATTCATAAACAAGGTTCAACCATAGATTTTTCATCGGATGTGTTAAAAAACTTTAGCAAAATTAAAAACACATCAGTTATCCAAAAAAATGAATCGAAAAAACCGTGATCTTTCAAATGAGTAGTCGTCTTCTTGTACCTCTAAATCTGAATTTGTATGAAGAAGAGTGCCAATTGGTGTTTGTAGATCATCCACAATTATTCATCTATGTATCTCGCAACTTACTAAATCTATGCCATGACTACTAGCAAATATCGAAAAATATTCCGCAATTGTTAATGGTAAATTGGGCCCCCAAAGTAAAATTCTTGCGTCCGCCACTGTTTGGTGTGTCTGTGTTTGGCAGCGATTGAGAAGATTAGTTCATAACAAACAAAAAGGATTATTCAACTTGAATTTAAGTTCATTCATACATGTTATTACTTCGTTCTATTAGGTAATTAGTTCATTAAAATACAATTCATCACGCACTTATGCATACAATACACTTCAGATTAGCATTTCTAATTAACCGGTATTAAATTCATTCCAACATGTTATTACTTCATTCGAACATGTTGCTACTTCATTCAACTAGGTATACAGCTATACACAAACTTATGCATACAACATAGTTAATTTTTGTTACTTCATTCGACCTATTGATTACTTCATTCAAATGAATTGTTACTTCATTATTGATCTGTGTATAGTGCAGACATAAAAAATCAAAAAAATATTCATCAACAAGGTTCAACAAGAGATTTTCCATCATATTGGTTAAAAAACTTCATCAAAATTAAAAACACATCATGTATCCAATACAACTAATCGGAAAAGACGTGAACCTTCAAATAAGTTGTCTTCTTCTTCTTCTTCTAGCTTTGGATCTGAATCTGAATCTATATCAGAAAAAGTGTCACATGTTTTTTTAGATCATTCATATCATCCATGCTCTATGCTCTGGGATGTTGAATTCTCCATGGAAATTCAGATCTAAGCTTCAAAAGAAATCGGAATTACCCACGCACAAAATAATCGGAGTTCTTCACGCCAGGCTTCATTGTGCATATTTCTCAAGCTTTATATTCAGATTTGAATAACGATTCGATAAACATTGCAACACGATTGAGAAATATTGAGAGGCGAAGATAGAGATTTACGATCACGAGAAGCAGATCGTCGAGAATCACGCTGCGTATAGAAATAAGTGTCAGATCGTCGATATTCTCCATGAGAGTCGGAATATTGCCAAATTGAAGCAGAACGCGGTCGTGAATTGAAGGCAGATCGTGATCGTGAAATGAAGGCAGATCGTGAATTGAACGTGAATTGAAGAAGATCGGCGCAGATCGTGGACGGCAGATTGAAGAAGATTAAAGAAGATTATGATCGTGAATTGCGAGAATTGTGTGAAGATTGTGTGAGAATTGAGACAAAGAGAATAACGTTATGTATGTTAATAATTGATTTCCTAAAATACCCCTTAGCAAGTTTTAATTGAATAAAATATTAATTTATTTATAAATTATTCCTAGCCACAAGATTGAAAAAATGAAGGGCCCTAATTTGGTCTCTAGTTCGGTCTTTAAAAAGGGTTCGACATTGATCACTTCCCTATATATATATATATATATATATAGGATTGTATTCAAATCCTTTTCCACTAATAAATCCTATATCCTTCTAAATATCAACCGTGGATTTGCACTGATCGGATGGTTTACATATTAAACTGAAACATTAAAATTTACCTAATGTTTAACGTGTAGAGGGCAGAATAGAGAATAACAATTGGAGTTAGTTATGGTAGGCTCCATGATTTCCTCCCTTTACGATTTCTTCACTTGCTCAAATTAATTTCTGCAGATTTTCGTCCAATTATGTACCCATTACTGTGGGTGTATTGTTTGCGTCGACCACACTGCGACAAATTATCCTTTCATAGATTCAAGCGCACACAGATTTTGATTCTTCAAGTTTGTTCGATTATCAATGGAAGAAGGTATTTCATCCGGTTTTCCCCATGTTTATTAATTTCCGTTTTTTGCAATTTCTAGTCGAAAATCAGTCGCACTACCAGTTGTGTGTAGATCATGAAATTTGTGTTTGATGTTGGTGTGCTTTTTTACTGTTTTATCGAAATATGATGCACGGTTTATGGTTATGTGGTGGCAACGGTGCATACGTACTACTAGGTTTGTTATTTCGCCACACTCACAGCGTTGCAATCGATTTTTTTCAGTCATCACCGTGTGGAGTTATCGGATATACGTTCACGTGTCCTCATCGTTAATATTTATTGTTGATTGTGTCGTAGCGATCGGTGTTCTGCCAAATAAGATACGAGGTAAATAAGATACGACGTCCTTAGTTTAAGTATCGATTTTTTTAATATCAATCAACATATGTCCGTTAATCGCCTTTTGTTGTGCAAATCCGAGTAATCGCTTATTTGTAATGTATGCGGTCGCTGATCTATATGATCTATTTTGTTTTGATTAAATTGATGATTCTAATATGTAGGTGACAAGTTCAGTGGGTGAGGCGTATCAGAAAGCAAGTGGAGTTGAAGAAGGTGGGAAGGTGGTGTTGGCAAAAACAAAAGCAAGGGAAGTGAAGGTAAAAAGAAATACACCATGTTCAGAGTTTATTTGTTGGGACTGGAATTCTCTTCCCATTTGCTTAGTTTCTCCAGTGCCAAAGAGACAATCTACTATTGAATGCAGTGCACTCACGAAGTCACATGCACTGTCTGCAGAGAATAGCGTGTAGGTAGTTTTTTTACTGATGCACATAATGAACAAATTGTATAGTGTAATGCATAGTTTAGTTTCTGTAATGCATTATTTGTGATATGTAATGAACATGTATCCCAGACACGTTTAATATAAGTTGTGTCGTGTTTCAATGTTTCGCGCACGTTTCTTGTTTTCCCTAAGGGTTTAACAAGCCTAGGGGCTAGGGTGTAGTATGTTCATAGTCTAAAAAATATTGTCCAAATACACGAGCTGCATTAATTCGTCTGGGTTGCACATAATGTATATTTTGTATAGTATAATGCGTTGTTTAGTTTCTATAATGCATTATTTGTGATATGTAATGAACATTTATCCTGACCCGTTTAATTTAAGTTGTGTCGTGTGTCGTTGTTTGGCGAACGTTTCTTGTTTTCCCTAAGGGTTTGACATGCCTAGGGGCTAGGGTGTAGTATGTTCTAAGTCTAAGAAACGTTGTCGAAATACACGAGCTTGAGTAATTCGTCTGGGGTTGCACATGCATAGAGCTTAGGCATTTTTTAAAACATATATACATAATGTACATATTATGTAGTGTAATGCGTAGTTTTAGTTTCTGTAATGCATTATTTGTGGTATGTAATGAACATTTATCCTTACCCGTTTAGTTTAGGTTGTGCCGTGTTTCGATGCTTGATGCACATTTCTTGTTTTTCCTAAGGGTTTGACAAGCCTAGGGGCTAGGGTGTAGTATGTTCTAAGTCTAAAAAATGGTGTCCAAATACACGAGCTGCAGTAATTCATCTCGGGTTGCACATGCATAGAGCTTAGGTATTTTTTAAAACAGATATACATAATGTACATATTATGTAGTGTAATGCGTAGTTTTAGTTTCTTTAATGCATTATTTGTGACATGTAATGCACATTTATCCTGCCCCGTTTCATTTAAGGTGTGCCGTGTTAACAAGCCCAAGGGCTAGGGTCTAGTGCGTACAACAACAACCAAGTGATGCATAAAACAAGATAAATATTGCATTCAAATAACCAAATAATGTACAGAATCACTCAAATAATGAACATACAAATATTGCCTTCATTCTAAGACGCATGTACAACAACAATCTAATGATGCGTAAAACATGATATATAATGCATAGAAATAGCTAAATAATGTACAAATATTGCATTCACTGTTAGACTCATTTACAAACTCCGTGAGGGCTTCCTTCTGCCGTGGCGTTAAACTCTTTATACAATTCAGAAACTCGGTAGGGGTTCATCGACAATACAGATAGTCAACATTCCTACCCCTTGGTTTCCTATCCCCCGTCTCTTCTGGAGCTGTACTAGTCCCGGCATCTGATACTCGCTCCTGGAATTTCTGGGCAATTCCTACTAGCAGTATATCATCGACCGCCTCGTCGATATCCAGTCTTAGCTGCTTTGTTGCTGTACAACATAAAGAATAATAACATACAATTAGTTACATAATGTACAAACTGAATACAATAATGTGGACAGTTATACTACATTCACTTATACACTCTTGTACGGAAGCATCAAAATAATGCCTAAAAACTGATACATAATGCAACATAATAATCAAATAATGTTCAGAATAAATCAACAAATGCACCATGAATACTGCAATCACCCATTGTTCCATGTTCAACAGCAGTCACATAAAGCATAAACCATGATAAATAATGCACTAAAATAACTAAATAATGTACAGATCCGGTCAAGTAATGAACATACAAATATTCTATTCACTCTTTGACACATGTACAACATCAGTCACATGATACATAAAACAGTATAAATAATGCATTCAAATAGCCAAATAATGAACAGAATCACTCAAGTAATTAACATATAAAAATATTCCATTCACTCTTTGACACATGTACAACAACAGTCACATGATGCATAAAACAGTATAAATAATGCATAGAAATAGCTACATAATGTACAGATTCAGGCTAGTTATGAACATAAAAATATTCGATTCACTATTTATTTAACCCATGTACAACAGCAGGCACTTGATGCATGAAACATGTATATAATGCATAGAAATTGTTAAAAAAATGCACAACTTCAACCTAATAATGCATAACATTAACACAGTAATGTACATTTAGAAAAAAAACATTCAGCCTTCGCTCATACTACAATAATGTACCACACCAACCAATTAATGCAACAATACAACAGAAATAATGCACAGTCTAACCTAAATAATGTACGCAAAAATCTTATTTTTCAAATAATGCAATCACATAAGCAAATAATGCAATCACATAGTGAAATAATGCAATCATAACACAAACATGATGCATCATACAAGATATATATATAGGTAACAACTTAACCATCCAATTAATGCAACCTCATAATCAAATAATGCAATTATAACACAACCATGATGAATCATACAAGATATATACTTAACCAACAAACTTATTTTATTAATGACAAATACACCTCTGGATCCACTATCCACAGTGACCACCAGCAGATTTAGAATTCATCTACCGTTGCATATAATGAATTTAGACAGACAGATAATGCATATGTATTAACAAATAATGCACTCCCACGTATATTACCGGTACTTTTTAACAATTAAAAACACCATTTAAATGATGCATAATACAAGATATTTTGATACATAAAACAATCAAATGATGTGCAGATCCAAAAGCGTAATGATTTGTCTAATATAGCATATTTTGTGACACTAATGTCCACTGACATACAAACAATGGAAACATCAAGTATATTAATGCACACAATCACGAAAATAATGTACAAAATCGACTAAATCATGTAGGATCAAATTTAAAATATGTGAAGCAGAAAAACAGAGCCAATAATCGAACAGAAACTCACCCTCATTCTGTGTTTGTTGTGAGTTGGTAGGTCTACCTCTTTTAGTCATTATAAAATCTGCGAGTAACAGCAAACAATAAAAAAACTACAAAATTTTAACAACAAATAGTGGCGGATTTGATGGTAATCGGTTGAATCTTGGTGTGGGTGATTTATTTCGGTCGGCCATTGGGAAAACGATTGTTGAAAATCGATAAAAAAAACGACCAAGCCCTACCTGCTGTTGTAATGCACTGAAATCTTGTTCAAATCGGGAAGGGATATTTGAAATCAAGGGAACCAGCGGTGAATCTCTGAGAAATCGTCGCGATTTTGCGTGGGCGGCGGCTAGGGTTTTTACTAGATTTGGAAAATGAGAAGACGCTTGTTGAGAGAGAATCGGGAGCGAGATTGTGAGTAAATGCGTGTGACGATAGATGTGAGTAAATGCGTGTGATGAAAGTGGTGGAAGATCTCGCTAAATTTTCGCCCAATTCGTTTTCTGCGGTTTTGATTACACAAATTGACTAAATCACCCCCATGATGCACCAAATTGGTTAAATAATGAAGCGCGGGATGATAAATATGCTATTAATTTAGAACATCCATCCTCCTGATCCAACGACCGAGATTGCGAAGAAACTTAAATATAAGGGGTGAAAAGGAGTTTAACACTACCCTATATATATATATATGTGTGTGTGTGTATAGGGTTTTGATCTATGCAAAACTAGATTTAAATACAGAAACACAAAACAATATCATACGTAGGGCACTTTTAGGTCATAGTTAGTTAATTTTTAGGTCATGTTAACAATGTATGACCTAAAATGATCTTAGCATGATATTAAAATCAAATATTATAATATGACCTAAAATTACTTAATTATGACCTTCCGTGTTTTTGATTAATTATTGACCATTAGATCATCTAATCCTAGGACCAAGATTTGGGCTGCATTTCTGGATTTAAATGCATTTTTATTTTGATTATCTCCATATATATATATACATATAAACGAAAGAGTGAACTACATAAAATGACCCTGACGTTTCCATTTGTTTCACTCCAGACCCCTGACTAAAAAAAATATCGCCACATGCCTCTGACCTTTAACATAATCACAAATAAGATATTTGTAGCCATTTTTCGGACTAACCCTTATGCCTTGAAGGGCATTTCAGTCAATTTGCGGCCTGTTGCAGGCCTACTCTGCTCTGATGCTGCACTTTTGCAGACAATAGGATGCACCTTTGTCAACTCAAATTTGATGTTCCACATACTGCCGTGTTCATAACTCTATAGTTAGAGTGTTTGAATTAATTTCTCTTCTTCCTTCTCTCACTTCACTTCCTTCTCTCACTGTAATTCAACATTCAATTCATTCGTCGTTTGAACTCTACCGTATACTCTGTTGTAAGATCCCAATTTATGTAATTTATTCTCTCGCACTGAAATTCGCCCGTCGCTTGGGGATTTTTATTGGGTCGTATTTGCAGCGGAATTTGGTTGTATTCGAAGTAGGGTTTATGTTTGTTTGGCTGGGTCGAGGTTTGTTTTTGGGATTTCATTTCAAATTAAAGTTGATGTTCAAACTAATCGGTGTAATTCCCTCTACATTTTAAGGATATGAAACTATGTGCTATTCTCTCACCTCAATTCATCCACCCCCCCATTTTCTTTCGTCTGATGCGTGTACTAATTTGTCAATCCATTTTGGTAGATTTTGTTGCTGAATTGGGGTGGATTTTATAGCTGAAGCTGGTTGTATTCAATTTACGGGTTATATGTGTTCGGATGTGGGGTGAAATTTTTTTGGGAAATTAATTTCATAAATAATGACATATAACTTTAATATGTTTGGGTTTGAATTTCCAATTCAGGTCGCTCTTGCAATGTCGTCTTCAAGTTCGCAATCGTTCGGGTCAAGTTTCAATTGGGATTGGCCTCGTCCACCGATTGTTCTCTGTAGTCACGATGTCCGGCTGAGCTTGTGACGTCTAGGACGACGGCTAATCCTGGTCGACGTTACTATCGGTGTCCATTCTGGAAGGAATATGATTGCAGATTCTTCCGTTGGTTTGATACGGGTCTATCGCCAAGCCAAGACACTTACTTTCAACGAATCAATCTCGAACGAGACAGGTTTGAAGAACAACTCCGATGCAAGAGTATTGTGCATGGTGATCTTGAAGACAAATTCAGCATGAAAAGTGACGAATGTGAAGATCTGAATGGAAAATTGAGCATGAAGACCGAGGAGTGTGCAGGTCTTAATTTAGAAATTTTTAGAACAAAAAAACGTCCCGAATGCTGAAAATTGTAATATTGTTTTTATGCTTTGTAATTATTTTCCTAAAGTAATGGTAACACTTTTTTTCTTCAAGCAATAAGATGGGAATTTTGGTACTAAACATTTGAAGTGGATTGAAGTTCCACTGTAAGTATATCCCAACAATAAGTTTCACACAGCCGAATGGAGTTCCCGCATGCATAGGTTCATTAAAGTGTTCACTTTGAAGTTGAAGTTTTAGTTTTAGTTAATAATCACGAATGAAGTACGCATGCATCTTCTGGTGAAAATACCACCATGCGTACAAAACTTTTGGTTGAATAACACACGACGTCCAAAACTTTCTGTGAAATACCACCATACGTACAAAGTTAACATATGTTGTAACACCCCCTACCCGATCGGCGAACGGTCGAATAGGAAATGTCACAATTACGGTGCCATAAATTATGGTCAATTAAAAACCAAACTTAATTCGTTAACCTATCAGCAAAAGTTCCAACACTATTTACAAACACAGCGGAAGCTATTACAAATATTCAAATACTATACATGCCACATCTAACATAAATTGGGCAGCATCTCCTCTATAACCAACACATGCCCAAAACCCAACAATAGGCAATATCAAACCCAGAATTTATCAACAGTCATCAGCATTTATATGAAGCATCTAATATTCCAAATGATATCCACACATTAACATAGACAAATCACAGACGCCATCACACGTATTAACATACCCATACCAATAGTCAAATCTTCGTCCACGACTTCAGATTTCCAAACTATGTTATCATAGGGGTATAATAATACAAAACTTCACATGTCATAAACTACATCTGCAAGTCTCATATTTTCAATATTTATAACAAAACTCAACAGAACCATGTAACAGAATCCATTTTCACGGATAAGATATTATCATATCAAATTATAACAGATGTTTCACACAATCTCATATTATAACTCATATGTTGTCATACGCATATTGTCACATATATCATTACGAATATTTTGATCGACATTATCACATAATTTCACACATGGCCCCTTATTGTGCTTAGTGACAGGCTAGGGTACGCGGACCAGATCAGAATCAGAATCACATACAGATGCGGATTTTGTCCTCCAGAGGACTCCGCACTGATCACCCAATTAGGGTGCAGACAGATAATCAGACCATCCATTTCGGATGCAGACAGATAATCCCGGGAACAGACCACCCATAGGGTGCAGATCAGACAGATCAGATAACAGACGATCCTCGCTTCAGTTATCCAGAAGACGAGAGATCACAGATGATGCAGCGCTGCTGTCCTCTGGCATGCCAATTGTACCCACAGAATACACTCAAGCACGGGGCATAAACACCATCAAATTTACTCATTTTCATCTCAATACATATTCTCAATTATTTCTAATATAACACATCAACAACTTATTTTCACACCATATCATATCGAATTTATAGATTAAATTCCGACATTCTCAAAATCATCCCAGATTCCCAACAACACAGACAGATCATACCTCATCACAGATAGATAGATAGATAGATAGATCAAGCATCATCACATTTAATCATATTTGTATACATCTCATCATCATCATATATCATTTATCATATCCTTCTTAATGCTCATTTCCACATTATCTACAGTCACAACCATATTCTTCCCTTTTCACATCTCATTACCAAATCATTCAATAATTCATCATATTCTCATGTTTTACTTCATAAGTCTCTTATCACATAATTACTCATAATCTACTAAGATAATAATATATCAACACAGACAGACAAATCAGACCTCATCACAGATAGATAGATCAGACATCATCACATTTAATCACATTTATTTCCATCTCCACAACGTATACTCTTTGCACATATTTTATTATCAAATCAATCAACAATCCATCATATTCTTATATTTTACTTCATGAATATTTGATCACGTAATTAATCACAAATTATTTAGACAATAAGTCACGTAATAATCACGAAAAAACACGTAAGAGAATTAGGCCATTTAAGTGTTGAGCATGCTACCTGGATGACGTTACCATTCGACATTTCTTCTTTCGCCGATCCTTTTTCCTTTCATTTGCTAACATTTGGGTGTAGCTACCTCATAGAATTATAACACAAATTAATTTATCGAGAAATAATATTACTATAAGCTAAACTCTCCCCTTTATCCTCATCTAATATCCTAGGTGAAAGTAATTCCATGATCTACCAATTTACTTTTAATATATCAACTACATTTGACTGTTTTCTTGTTAATGTTATGTAATCATTTAAAAGGCTTTAGAGGCGCAACCTAGTATTTTCAAATACCCTTGGAAGTCTAGTTTACAAAGCAACAAGATTCACTCAAAAATTCCTAATGGGTCGAGAGATATTCTCCTTTCACCACAGACTACCGAAATCGAGCAATTTCTGGTAATAGTTTCTACACAATTTTTATAAATAATATTTGTATTCTTTAATTAATCACAAAATTCAGAGAACAACTAAACACCTTATAGTTAATTTAGAAATTATGCAATCAAGTTTTCATCGACCTTAAATGCCCTGAATATTTCGGATAACACATACCAAAATATGACAAAGTACCAGAATTTTGACAGTTCGTAACTGTATTGTTATACCAATTTATACACATAGTAAACGAACTCCTAAATTCTCCATAAAGTTCAGGGATCCTCTAGACGCATCATAGTTATTATAGAAATTGTTAAACCAAAGTTTTAACATATATAAACATGTTTAATAATTCAAACTAGGAGGCGGCAGAACAGAGGGTTTGATTCTCATCAAGATTTTATCTCAATTCATATTTAATCATCTTTTAAATATTCATTTCATCTATTGGGAACATATAACACCCAAAATCATATACTTAAGGTATATTTTCAGTTCCATTAGCAATTCTAAAAAAAATATTTCATAACTTCAAAATCAAGGATCAAAACATGCTTTAGGGCGTCTAAACGTAACATATTCCACACTAATACAAGAATTGAACCATCATTTGTTCAAACACCTATCAAGGAGGATCCCTAGTAGTTTTAAAGTCCAAGAC
This sequence comes from Salvia splendens, assembly GCF_004379255.2. Classification (NCBI taxonomy): domain Eukaryota; kingdom Viridiplantae; phylum Streptophyta; class Magnoliopsida; order Lamiales; family Lamiaceae; genus Salvia; species Salvia splendens. The sequence goes on from NC_056045.1 coordinate 15,317,317, forward strand.
ATATATATATATATATATCTTGGACTTTAAAACTTATATATTTTCAATCTTCAAAAACAGCATAGAATGAAGAGCTACCTTGATTTAACACCGATTGCGCGATCGGGTATTCAATACGTTGAGAAACGGAGCTAAAATTTGAAGATGAAAGCTTGGAACTCCTTGGCTATGGAGGGCACGACTTTTGGGATGAAAATGAGGATGAATAGTGTTATTTTTGGTTTATAAAAGTGTCCCAAATTATTAATTAATTTCATGGTATTTTTGGTGTACAAGTGGCATTCTTCAAATCATGCATAGCTATTTTATTTTCTCTACAATTTTGTATTAACTTTAAGGCATATTTTGAAGTCAAACATGTCCAAAATGCTGGAAATTTCGTGCCCTATGATTTAAACAAGATATTTTATTTTATTTCATGTGAAAAGACGATTTTGCCCTTCTACCGTATTCTATTTATGATTCCCGATTCAACTCTGATTTTCTTCTCATTCTCACCCTCATTATACTTCTAATACTTACTTATAATGCTACTTTAGTCCTTAATCTTTGTTACTAATTATTTTAATTTATTTGGCTCTTTTTTGTTATCGAATCAACCACATATAATTCGAAATCGACAATTTTAACACAAACCTTATCTTATTTATAATATAACTCATATATTATTTCTAATAAATAATTCTCATCACCTTTTATCCTTATAAAAATTATCAACTATATTTTATCGACTATCATTATTTCCAATATCGATTTATTCGTCGAAAGCCCTGAGTCGTCGATTTCTTAACCTGAACCATGAATTCGTCTAGAGTCATTTTTGGGATGTTACATATGCAGTACAAGGACCTTCTCATATAGCATATACCAAAAATCCGTCATAATGTTGGATCCATAACATGCATAGCAAATACAAGTGCCTTCTCACGATGATCCATAACAATCACCGTAGGTAATATCTGAATAATGTTTGACAAAAAGGCTTCAAGCCACCATTGTTCACAAAACACAAACAAAAACCAACACCATTGTCTCCGCTTTTAAGGTTCCCAAACTTGACAAGAGCGCGTATTCAATCCCGATCCCCTCGACGGCCACAGCGCTGCGGTTGAATCCTGGTCCGGCATGTGCTAAGCCTTGGAACAGTGGTATTGGTCTACAACAAACAACAAACCGGTCAAATTCACTGGATTTTTAGGAAATGAAAAGTGAAAGCTTGATCTTGAATACTACCTCCTGACTTGACCGGGTAGACCGACGTGTGTTGGGCCTTGTAGCTGTAGGATTGGTCTACAACAAACAACAAACCAGTCAAATTGACTTGCAATGTTTATGAAATGAAAAGAGATCTTGACTACTACCTCCTGGTTTGAGTGCGGGTTGGGAAAACACAATTAGCGGGTTGGGAAATCATATAATCGTGATTAATAATAACAATACCTCTTCATTTTGAAACACGTTGGACGCCGCAGGCCTGTCACTGCCGTCCGTTGTGGGTGGCGCACTGGTCTCACTGGGCTGTGAACTCTGTCTAACTTCGGTTCGGGCATCTACGCGGGGATCATTAGTGCATGTTCTTCGGTTATGCCCATCTTGTCCGCACCGACGACACCTGCGTACAAAGGTTCGTCGCAGAGACTTTGATCCATTCGCATGGTGACGAACCTGGAGTTCTTCACGCCTCAGTTTCTTTGGCCGTCCACGTTGTCGCTTTGACCTCGGGGGTGCCTGTTCAAATCCAACGTCAGAAGTCTTCGGCCAATTATCCATCCCATTGATTGGGTAGAGGACATTCTCATACAGGAGCGTCATTGTAGACCGCAAATAATAGCGGGATACATAGTCTGCTACATCCTTCCCATTCTTGTTGATTGTAGCCATGGCGTGAGTGCATGGGATCCCAGTCAGCTGCCATAATCTGCAAGAGCAAGTAAAGTCACACATGTTCACTACATACTGCGTGACGGTCCCGACACTTGGTACGAATCCTCTCCGTTCCTTGTTGATCTCCAAGAAGAAGCCCTCGTCAAATACTTATCCACGATCTCTTTGATAACGAGCGGCAGTGTGTGATCGTATGTCTTGATCCATTGGCCTCTAATCTGTATCCTCTCCATCAGACTTGTTCGGATCTCCTCCAACATGGTGACAATGGCCAACTCGCGAGTAATTGCTATCTTTTAATTAAAGGTCTCGCATATATTGTTGAGGATAACATCACAACAAACATGCGGCGAGAAATAAGCCTTCACCCATTTTTCTTTAGGAGCAACACCGAGTAGGTATTGATGTGCTTGGGGATATATAATCCGCACTGCATCCATTCGCTCCACATACTGTTCGGGGGTTGTACTCGACCCAAGCTCCCACAACATCTCCTTAAATTTATCCCCGATGAATCTCTTCTTGAAGTTGTTGTATATGTGTTGCACACATAAGCGATGCTCGCTCTGTGGGAAATCCTCGAGGATGGCTTTTGCAAGACCTTACCAAATGTGGTTTCCCACAAATTAGTACAAGTATAAGCCAAATCACAACTATAGTATTATTACTTCAAAAATCATAGTTGAAGTATACACATTTTACTGAAATCACATTACTCGTTGATAAGGCTAATTTCATGCATAGGTCTAGGGCTTTAATTCGTGAAATTTCTGGGTCTAACGCACGTTTTAAGCCAGGTGTGTGAAGATTTTTTGCCAGGTCCAGGAAAGGAGGAGGACAGTTGCGTGGACCTAGGAAATAGGCGCATGAGTGGACATTATGCGGAAAATTGCTTGACGGAGGAAACCTCGGAGTTGAAGGGTAGAATAGAGATTTCTATGAAGACTCTAGAAGGCTATGTCCGCATCTATAAAAGGGAGAAGCATGCACGTTGGAGGGACCTTCTGGGTTGGAGGCCTCGCTAACAACCTGTAGCTTAGTTCACTTTTCACACACTTGGGTTCTTTTCGTGGGGAGATTCAGGGTTCGCACCGGGGTTCATGTTTAGTTTTCTTTGAAGCTATTGTGGGTTGTAACACCGTCCTTCTGTGGGGCGAAGAAACAATTTAATTTCTGCTTTCATACTTTCCTGATTTCGCCGAGCTTCGCTGTTCGAAGCTCAGAGCTCTATTTGTTTGTTTTGCCGAATATTTTCTAATTTTAATGCAAGTGTGATTTTCTGTTATGTTGATTTTCAGAATTTTGGAGTTGGATTGTTCGAGTTGGATGCGTTTCGCAGTTGTTTTCTGAATTTATGCAGGTTTGCAGTTGGATCTGGGTGATCGGAGTCTGTTTCTGGATGAATCGGAGGGTTGAGTTCGCTGGAGTTGTGGAGTTGTTTGTGGTTGTTTGAATTTGGAGTTGATCGGAGCAGATCTGTGAAAACCAGAGTTATGGAGTCGGTTGTGTCTGTTGTTGGGTTCGGATCGCTTAGATCCGGAGTGGAATAAGCATCCGATGTGAATCTGAGCAAGATTGATTTAATTTCATGCCTAGTTTACGTGTTTTCATTTCATTTCACCTAGTTTACGTAGATCTGATGTATTTCCGGTTCATAGCAAGTTTCCGGGATCCAAATCTTTATATTCTGTTTGAATCTAGATATATGCTCGGTTCATTGCATGTCGTTGTTAGTTGGAGCATGAGTTTGTTATTTGCAGCTTTAGCCGTACTTGCTATAAGTGGAGTCATGGTCCCCGCTGTTTTATTCTCCCTGTCTAGTCTTAATTAGTTAGTCGTCTACTCCATCCAGGAGGCAAAATGTGTCTCTCAGTATTGAAGTCTGATTCTATTACATGTTATGTGTCCTAGGTCTAGCATTTACATTTCGTGTCTAGGTCTAGAAGTAGTTAAAATTCTCAACCCTTTTGCGTGGCAGCAGCCGCTTGTTTCCAGAGTCTCTAAGCACTACTTCACGAATCCATCTTCGTGGGATCGACCCCGCTTCCCTATACTAATTTATAGTATTCGGGTTGAGGGATTTATTTGAAGGGGAGTCGAGTGTGTCCAACGACAAAAATACTCTGTGTTCTCTCGAGTTCCTGGACCTGGTGATCCAATGGATTTAAGGAGCGTGGTGTCTTGACCAAGCACTTGCATTAGTTTTCTCTGTGCACACTTGCTTACTCCGTAATACACAAAAACAACACTTTACCTTCAAATGGCGCCGTTGCCTGGGATGGATGGCGTGCTTTGTGTTAAATGTTCAGAGTCTGTGGTGTAAATAGTTTTGATTTATTTTCTTTCTCTTTTATTTGTAGTTTATTAGCAGAGGGTCAAGATCTACCTACTGGAGCAACTCATCTGGGTGGAAGCACAGCAAAATTGGCGGGTTAAGGATACAGTCTCTACTGTGACCACCAGATCAGGGTTTACCACGGGAGATCCGTTTCCGAGCGAATTTACTAGCGACGAATCTTGGACGTCGCCAGAACGCAAAGATCCAGAGTCACCACCCGAATCAGAAACAGAGTCAGAAACAGGGGAAGCAGAGGAAGTAGTCATGGCGCACGTAGTAGATCTAGATCCAGAGATCGGCTCGCTCACTGCCCATTTAGATGGAGAACCAGCCCAAGCCATAGTAATGAACCAGCGCCAGAGGACTATTGAGATCAAGACAAACGTACTCGGCATCTTGCCAACGTTCTCTGGGCGCAAAAATGAGTGTATGTATGAGTTCTTAAATGAATTCAGTAAGTTGTGTGGAATTCAGAAGAGGCCGAATAAAACAACAGAGGAGGATTATCGCCTACGGGCAATTCCGTTTACCTTGAAAGAGGAAGCTAATACGTGGTTATTGAGGTTGCCCCCGGATTCTATCCGCACATGGAGGGACTTCAAGTTGGAATTCTTAGATTATTTCTTCTCATCTAACAAGACAAATGCACTGAAAAAAGAAATACTAGAGTGTAAGCAGGATTACGATGAATCTCAGAGACAAGTGTTGGATGCGTGCCCGAACCACCGAATGATAGAGGCAGAAACCTACTCTCTGTTTTACGAAGGGGCAACTCCTGAGTCAAAGGACTTAATGAATTCCTCGAGTAGGGGGAATTTCACAAGAAAAAGGGGAAGTGAAGCAAGGGAAATCCTAGGGAAGTTGATCGACGCTAAGAAGGCGTACGATAACCCTAGGAATGCAGTGAGAAGAGGATCGGTGCATGCCATAAGAAAACAAGAAGATGATAAAGTAGAAGCGAGGATTGACAGGCTCGAGAAGGCTCTTTTGAACCCGTTTGAAAAGACAATTCCACAAGCTTCACAAGGGAAGGATAAATCTCCTGGTCAAGGAGATAACCAAATTCAACAATATTACGGGACCCAGGAAGGAGATTATCAGGCCCAGGTCAATGCAATGGGAAGTTGGAATCCCGATGGGAGCTGGAATCCAGGGAGACAGAGAGATGCGCCCTGGAGAAACCATCCAAATTTCAGATGGACTGAGAATGAGCAGAATCAGCCGGCACCACAACAAAGTCAGCAATTTGCACCTCAGCCCGAAAGACAAGGTAACTGGTCAGGAAGGAAACAAGAGGGGCAGGGCAGCTGGATCAATCGGAACCAAGGAGACCACTCGAGCTGGGGAAACAGAAATCAGAACAGTCAAGGGAACTCTTATGTACCACCGCACCAAAGGAATTTTCAAAACAATTACCAGGGTCAAGGAAATCAATACAACAACTCTTCAGGAGGTCAAGGAAACGCTCGTCAGGGTCAAATGAGTGGACCGACTCTGAGTATAGGGCCAGGGCCCAGCCAGCCACCAAAGCCACCAAAGAGTATCGATGATATGGTGCACGATCTCGTCAGTTCTCAACAACATATGCAAAACTACCTGCAATCGAACAATGACGTCGTGCACAAGCTTCGAGACGCTCAACAGGAGCAGAAGGCAACAATGGATATGCTGGCCAAGCAATTATCCCCGATAGCCACTTCTTTGAGTGATATGAGGGGGAATGAAGGAAAGATTCCCGCCTCGGTAAAGCCACCGGATAGAGCAAATATAAGTCAGATTACTTTGAGATCCGGGAGGGGATATGATGGGCCATTGGTAAGAATGAAGGAAGCGACAAACCCCAAGGAAGGATAAAATGAAGAGGATACAATTCCTAGGTCTAGGAACTTGGAGGGAGAAAATTCCTTGGTCAAGGATGACCTTAAGACAGGAGATTTGGAGAAACCTCTGCCTAGGTCATTTGAACCATTCTTCCTCGATCCAGAGCCAGCATTGAGAAGTAAGGCAGTAGGGGAAGAAATCGGAGAATTCTCAGTTGAAAGCTCTATCGGAGCAGGGAAGCGACTGAAGCCTTTCCCAAGCCGGGGGGAAGCCAAGAAGAAGAAGGAAGAGCCGGTGGATTTCATGGATATTTTTGGGAAATTGGAGATTAATCTACCATTCTTACAGGCTTTGAAATTGCCGGTGTTTAGCAAGTTCATCAAGGAATTTATAGCTGGGAAGGCTAGACCCAGTGGGAAAATTTTGATAGGCGAGAGCGTCTCTGCAGTGATTCAAAAGCGGAGGATGCCTTCGAAATGCAATGATCCAGGTATGTTTATCTTACCCATCTCTATTGGTGATATAAAAATCTAGCATGCTATGTGTGATTTAGGTGCATCTATAAATGTGTTACCACTGTCTATATACAAGAAGTTAGTAGGTGTAGGCATGGTGGACACCAAAGTTGTGATCCAATTGGCAGACAGGTCATGCATTTGTCCTGAAGGAGTGCTTGAGAATATAATAGTAAAGGTACATGACTTCTTGTACCCAGCTGATTTCCATGTGATTAGAATGAGTGATAATGAGTCTGCAGAGTCTGGCGGCGTACTACTAGGGAGACCCTTCCTGCATACCGCTAAGACTATCATTGATGTTTTTTATGGTACCATCTGCCTTGATTATAATGGGGAGAAATATACATTCAGCATAGGTGAGGCAATGAAAAAACCTCTTGACGTTGAAAATTTGCATGCTGTAGATGTTATTAACCCCTTGGTCCAGGAATATCTTGAGATAGAGTTAATGCAGGAACAGATCGAGAATTCCGAGATGAGTCATGCCATTGATAGAGAAGTAGTTAGTTGGTGTCAAGAAATGAACACGAGTGAGTTATCAGACGATGAGCTAGCTGAAGCGATTCTGGAATTCTGTACGAACTCGGAGCTAGCTCGATCAAGGAAGACATCTTATGTGGTTAGCATGGACAGTTCTACTGAGTCTAAGAAGGGAATAGCAATTGAGTCGACAGAGAAAAATCCCTTGCCCCAGGAAAAAGATGTTCCAAGAAAGAATTGAAGACGCTTCCACCTGGGCTCAAGTATGCGTATCTGGAGGGGAATGAAAATTTCCCGGTGATTATTAACAGCAGCTTGACCGAGGGACAAGAAGAGGAATTGCTGAAGGTAATTCGGAGGAACAAGAAGGCTATTGGGTGGACACTCTCTGACTTGGTTGGAATCAGTCCAGATATGTGCATGCATCACATTCGCCTAGAAGAAGGAGCAAAAGCTTGTAGGGACCCGCAACGCAAATTGAATCCGAACATGAGGGAAGAAGTGCTGAAGGAAGTATTGAAGTTGCTATCCCTAGGAATCATATATTCCATACCAGACAGTGAATGGGTTAGTCCAGTACATATGGTACCGAAGAAGTCAGGAGTACAGGTGGTCAAGAACGATAGAAATGAGTTGGTCCCCACTCGACTTGTTACTGGGTGGAGGATGTGTATTGACTACCGGAAGCTGAACGAGGCTACTAGGAAGGATCACTTCCCGTTACCTTTCATTGACCAGATGTTGGAAAGATTGTCGGGAAAGCAATATTTCTGTTTCCTGGATGGATATAGTGGGTATTTTCAAATCTATGTGGATCCCGAAGACCAGGAGAAGACAACTTTCACGTGTCCCTTTGGAACGTACGCTTACAGAAGGATGCCATTTGGTCTGTGCAATGCGCCAGACACTTTTCAGCGGTGTATGATGAGTATCTTCTCGGATCTTCTGGAGGATTGCATCTAGATTTTTATGGATGATTTCACTGTGTACGGGAATTCATTTGACTCATGTTTGTCACTCAGTCACTCATACCTCTCCGGGAATGTTAGGACTATTCTCTCATAGTGCTCAACCACAATTGCTTCGGACTTAGATTTCAAGTGCAGCTACTGAAGGGCTTAAAGGCTTGTAACGGGGCTATTGGTTTGTAGTGGTGGATGTTCCTAAGGCTCTAAGGTTCAAAAAAACTTCTATTTTATTTGATGTGGGGGAACTGTGTGCATTTGGGCCTCTGGTTAGTTGCTTTTCTTGGCTGGCGCTTCTGGTTTTGATCTCCAGCTGGTCAGTAGCTTCTTGTGGCTTCGCCACCCTTATGCCTTCTTCATTTTTTTGTGGCCAAGTTTTTCTGACCATTTTCCTTCATCTTTTCTCTCTTTTTTTTTCTTTCTTTCCCCCTTTTTTTCTTTGTGGCTTCGCCACCCTTATACCTTCTTCTTTTTTGGACCTGGGATAACTCCCTGGTCGATTTTCTTCCAAACTTCCTTGCCCAGCTGGTTCCTGCCTTCTTATACACCTTTCTGGCCAGTAAGCTCCAATCGTCTCATGCCTTGCACACACAATCCCAGTGGCTAGGGGTGTATATCTGGGTATAGAGAGTTAAGAAAATGGGTTATAAAGGTGGTTTTTTTTTTTTTTTTTTTGGAGGGGGGGTTTCCTATTGCCTTCAGTGTTGCTACACGCAGTCACTTCACCCTAGGCACCCTGTGGCAGCCACTCTTTTCTTTTCTGAATTAGTGGAAAGTGGTTCCACTTTAGGCTTTTAACTCACATTTAACGAGGGCTTTTGTGTTTTGGCTCTAAGTGTGGGCTTTTCTTTCATACTCGCATCATCTATCCTGGCTAGGAAGTACTAAGGGGGGTGGTTTCTGTTTTCCAGCATGTCATATCTCCCCCAATTCCCCTCACCGTCAGCTCAGGACAGTTGAGTTTTAAGCCCAATCAACACACAAAAGAAAAAAAACTAGACCTAACAAGACACTAACACAAGCACAAACACAAACCACACATATACACATACATCATATTGGCCATTGCGTCCCCCCTCCCACTTCACAAGTGTCTGCCCTCAGATAAGGCTGTGAAGTGGAAAAGGTAATGGCCAGTACGGTGGACATACAAACATGACAAACAAAACGACATGCTAAAAATTAAAACTTCTCACACTTAGACTATAAAGTAGGCTAAGTGGGAGAGTTTAAAACCTAAGCAGAATCCAACAATTACAAAACACATATATACATAAACTTCTCACACTTAGACCATGCAATGGGCTAAGTGTGAGCCAACATGCTTATGAAAACAAAACAAAGAAAAAAAAAACACAACACATGCGTCAAAATAGCGAACCCTGACTTCTCACACTTAGACTATTGCGTAGGCTAAGTGTTATGAAAAGGTTTGCTCACATTCTTACACGGATTATACTACCTAAAAAAACAAAACACAATTAAAATACGAAAAACTAAAAACAGAAAATAAAAAGAAAACTAACTGGTCAGGTGGGGTGGTGGTCACTTGTTCCTCCTGCTCCTTCGCGGGGCAGGTTGTGGTGCAGGTGGTTCTTCCGGTTGCTCCTCATCATTCTCGGACTGTTTTCCTTCAGGCTCGGCCGACTCCTCGGCATCTCCGTCCTCTTGTTTCTCCTCTTCTGTTTGGGGTCCTTGTGATCCGACTTCCTGGCCTCCGTGGCCGCTTGTACCAGCTTCTCGTACTAACTTTTCAGCAGCTAACTCCCTCAAGATTCCTTCCATCACAGTTGCCAAACGGTTCAACTCCGCCGTTGCTTTCTTATTTTCATCGGCTAACTCCGCCACTGCTTTTTCCAACCTCTCCTGCCTCTGCTCCTGCGCTGGTGTTCCCTGGGCTGCCGTCGCTCTCCCGGCTGGTATAGCTCCTTCTCCCATCGCGTAGAAACGTGGTATGCCCTGCCTCATGTAAACGGTGTTCGTTCGGACAAACAATGGTGTATCAAAGAGGCCAGGAGGGTCGACCATCGTCTAGGGGGATAAGTCCTCTCCCTCCGAGATAGCTATGTTGTTCCTGACAAAAACTTCCAATATATGGCAGAGGGAGAGGTTCCTCGCTGGGTTGGTGGCGATGAGGTGACACTGGTACGCGGTCCAGAAGCCCAGGTGCACTGTCCTCCCGCGCTTAGCATACCAGAGAAGGTACAGTTCGGTCATTGAAGTTCGGACGGTGGAATTTGATTGCCCCAACAGATTAAAATCCAGGTAAAGCTGTACCAGACGCAAAATCGGGTTGTTGAAGTGGACAGAGCGGGAAATCGTGGACTGGAACTGCCCTGCGTCAGGGTGAGTAAGTTCCTCCCAGGCTTCCTGGGGCTCAAATTCAATGTGCCTCCGGGGAATTCCCCTCTCCCTACTTCTCCATTCTGGCCCTATGGCCTCTCCTAAACTACACATTCCCAATCTGACCGTCCACTCAATCAAGCTCATGCTTACCTCTCTTCCGAATACCCTAATGGTTATGGACTCTTCATCCAGATCCGTAGTGACCTTGAATCTAAAGGTAGTGAAAAACTCATTTGCCAGCCTTATAGGTATACTCGGATCCACATTCTCCAACAACCAATCAAAACCCAACGCACGCGAATGCAACAAGAGAGGCTCACGGGAATTCAATTCATCAAGTGCTGGGAAAAAGAGTACCTTCCCACTCTTAATCTGCTTGCTGCCGTCTTCCTTGTCATCAAACGCATCCTGAAGCTTTTTAGTGCTGAAGTGCTTCATGTCTTCTATTAGCTCGTCAGTGAGCTCCACCTTCCAACGCCGGTACTTCAATCTTTCCACGGGAGGATGCATCAACTCTCGATGGTTGTGTGGGAGCTGCGGTATACTCACTGTCACTCGGCTCCTTTCGGCGCGGTGGGGCTCTCTGATCTGACTCTGTGATGGCGATGCCGGTGTTGACCGTACGTTGCTTCTTACTGCTTGGTTTCTTCTTAACAGGGGCTTTCCCCTTCCTTTTCCTCTCCGTGCGGTATCTGTCCTCATCTCCGTCTTCATTTTCCTCCGGTCTCTCCTCTGTTGGTGTTGAAGGCTCCTTCTGGGCAATAGACTGGGTCTCCAAGCGGATATGGGTACTGTCATCTCCTGGCTCTGGGTGCCCTACTGACTCCGATGCGAGGTCCAGACCCTCAGCCATCGTGTCAGTTTCTTCCCTCTGGTCACTTGGCGTGGGTGAGACCACCTCGGTTGCTGTCGAGGCATCTTTCAAGTTGGTAGCCGACAAGGATTCCTCCGGTCATGCTTGATCCGTCTCCGATTTGGTTAAAACCTGCCAACACAGCCGCCCAATCTTTATTTGGGTCCTGCTGCCTGAGGAACTCTGCCAGTTCGTTCAAGGGAATCATCGCCGGAGCCTGAGGAATCGGCTCTTGTGGTTGCGGTTGTGGGTTTGGCGCCCGCTCTTCAGTCGGCGGTTGTATTTCTAGAATTTCATCTCGGAGGTTTGAAAAGGGTCTCACCGAGGCTTGTTTGTTGGCCGTTTTTTTTAAATCTACTTGTTGGGGAAGTGTGTCAGCGGGTAGAAGGTTTTTTGCAGCATCCCCCTCTTTTTCTAATTCACCATCTGAGAATTCCTCTGTACTGGCTGGTAGTTGAGCCCCTGCGGCTCCAATAAATTCTTATTTCTGACAAAAGTTCATAATTGCTTTTTCTATCTCTTCATCAGTCAACCCTTGGCTACTGATCAGATCACACCATGCAGCAGCTTCTACGTCAGCCTGCTCATAAACATCTAAAGCTTGGAGTTTCTCCTGCAATAGTTCGGTCTCAAGAAAATCTTGGACTAGGGGGTCAATCACATCAACATAGCACGAGTTTTCAGAATCTATAGGTTTTTTCATGGCATTATTGATATCAAAAGTAAATTTCTCCCCATGAAAATCAATGCAAATTGTTCCCTTAGCCATGTCTACTATCGTCTTGGCCGTTCTCAAAAATGGTCTTCCCAACAAGATGCCACTCGATTCCCTAGCCTCGGACTCACTCATTTTGATCACATAAAAGTCAGCAGGGTAGGTAAAATCATGCACTCTAACCAACACATTCTCTAAAACACCCTCAGGACTTATGCATGACCTATCAGCCAGTTGGATCAACACCCTAGTATTCGACAATCTAACCCCCTTCAATCGGTTATAGATCGACAAAGGCATGACATTAATAGAAGCTCCAAGATCACACATTGCATGCTCGACTTTCACATCTCCTATAGTTATAGGCAAAGTGAACATACCTGGGTCGGCTCTCTTGGGTGGTAACTTCTCTTGCACTATTGCTGACGCTATCCCTTCCACCATAATCTTGCCATCCTTCTGGGCTCTCCCGGCTATGAAGTCCTTTATGAATTTCCCGAGAGGGGGTAGCTTCACGGCTTGGAGGAATGGTATGGTGACATCCAACTTCCCAAAAATCGACAAGTAGTCAACCAGGTTCTCTTTCTTCCTCTTTGTAACAAATCGGAATGGGAATGGTTTCTCCCCTTTTTCTCCTCTACTGGTCCCTCAGCAACCTTCTTGGAGTCTTTCTTGGGTAGTTCCTGGGTCTGGGCCTCCATTCTGGGCTCTTCCTCTTGAGGAGGTTCCTTCCTGGTCAGTAGGGTGTCGGGTTCACCTCTTACACTTGGTGTATCATCCAAGAAGAATGGATCCTGCATCCGAGGCATAAGTCTCCCTAATTCTTCCGCTGAAATGGTATCGCCTCCTATCTTCGTTCCATTGGATCCTCCAGTAGGTCGTTTCGGTTGAGGCGTGTCATAAGTAGTTCCTGACCTCAACGTAACCTTACTCACATTTGCCTTTTCGGGCATTTGGACTGTAGATGGGAGTTTCCCCGCATTTCCCTTCAAATCACCCACCGAACTGGCCAGTTGAGCTAACTGCCTATTCATCATATCCATGTTCGCCTTATGTTCCTTCTGGGCATTTTGCATCCCCTGCACGACCTCATTATGGGATTGCAATTCTCCTTTGATGCTCTGTTGTGACGCTAGCATTTCACCCATCATGTCCTCAACGGATCTCCTTGGCCTGTTCGAATTTTGGAAATGACTCGGCCCTTGGTGTTGATAGTTCTGGGAGTTTTGCTGGCCTTGATTAGGCGGGTATTGGTTATACTGGGTAGGAGGGGTGTACTGATCTTGAGGATATTGATTCTGGTGCTGGCCTTGGAATTGATTTTGGTTCTGATGGTGTTGGGGTCCTGGGTTCGGCTGATTTTGGAAATTTTGGAAGTTTCTCTGGTGGGGCGGCACATAGACAGGGTTCGGGTTCTGGTTTTGTGGGTTTTGGTTTTAGGATTGTTGGTTTCTTCCTGACCAGTTGGGCTGGTAGTCTGGGTTTGCTGGTCCACGGTTACGGTTTTGGTTCGGATGGGGGTTATACTGGGTCTGACCTTGGTTCTGATTTTGGCTTCCGTCACCCCATCGGAAGTTTGGATGATCCCTCCATGGTGCATCCCGTTGTCTACCTTGAATCCAATGCCCACTAGAATTGAAGTACCCCGCAGCATTAACTTGTTCCATATTCCCGAAGTCATTAGGCTGATCATAGTTCGGTCCTTGATTTCCCTGCTCTGCACCCTTGTAATTCCCAGCTGGGGGAGGTGGTGGAGTGCTCTTCTCGATCGCACTCAGAAGTGACTTCTTCAGCTCATCCATTTTCAAATCCATTTTCTGCTCCAGCTTATTTTCCTGATCAGTAGACGAGGCAACAGCAGCCCGCTCTCGGTTGTATCCTTCCCTTGAATGGTCATACTCTTTCTTTGCATTCAGTAGCTTCCTTAGGACTCTCTTCGCTTCGCTGACCCGTAATTGCGTGAAGCTTCCTCCTGACGATGAATTTGCCAGGTTCTTGGTTACCGCGTTCATACCTTCGTAGAAAGTATGATGTACTTCAATGTCCGCCATGCGATGGTTGGGACATGATTCCAAAAGACCCATGTATCTTGCCCAATAATCACTCAAGGGTTCATCATACCCTTGCTTCACATTAGTTATTTCCCTCTTCAGCGCGCTTGTCGTGGATGACGGAAAAAACTCGCCCAGGAATGCTGACTTGAAATCGGCCCAAGTCTCAATAGAGTTGGGGGGCAGGCGCATGAACCAGGTTTTAGCTTCCCCCTTGAGCACAAATGGCAAAGCCTTCAGCCTATAATCATCCTTAGTCGCTCCTGCTGGTCTCCTCTACGCCCTACAAATTTTACAAAACTCATGACGAAACTCATACGGCCCTTCATAGCTCTTCCCACAGTATGTAGGCAGGATCGCGATCACATGAGGCTTCACATCGCAGGCGGTTTGCCCTGGAGTAACGACTATGGCTTGCGGGGGCTCTCCTTCAGTATGTGCGTTCAGCGTCCCGATCTCCGGGTCTTCATCTCCCTGGTTGGCCATTTCCCTTGGGTTGCCTTCCAACAGTGGTTTCTCTTCTGGTATTGGTCCCTCTATGGTGCCCTTCTCTTCGTCACTACTCGTGCCTAGGTCAGACAAGGTGGTCGACAGGCCAGAATGAGTGGTTACGAGTATAGTTCCTCGCTTGAGTATTTTCGGCCTCCACTGATCAGGAGACGAGCTACTGCTCATAAACTGAAATGAAAAGAAAAAGGAAAATTATACACAATATATACACCAAAGTATCACACACAATAGCAACTCAAAAACGCCATCCATCCCCGGCAACGGCGCCATTTGAAAGGACCAGGTTTGTGCAGGTGTCGTTAAAGCAAGGATGTATCATACTGATCAGTATGGAAGTCCATGCTAATCCTGAACCTGGTATCAATAATCCTCAACCCACTTCTACTGGCTAGTATAGTGGACGTAAGGGTCGAATCCCACAGAGATGAATGCGTTTTGGGAATTGTGGTGATATTCTGGAAGGGTTGGTTAGCTACCACGCTTGGGTTGAGTCTCTACCTAGACGGGAAATTAAGATGGTGTCCTACTAACTAGGAAGGGTGAATGGTGGTCGACATGTAGTGGTGTACGTGGAATTATGGTGGATGCGGTGTAACAGAAAATATGCGGAAAGTACTAGGTTTCTATAAAAGGCTAAACAGAAAAGCAGAGAATAAGTGGTAGTTGTAGTGACTAGGCTGACAGATCTGCAGGGTGTACTAAAGGTGAAGGACAAAAAGCAAAAAGCGTCTGAAAAGCAAAGTGGTCCCAAACTTGGATACGGACATCATCTTCTTCAACAAACACAAACTAAAATCAGAAAACAAACCAGATTCAGCACCATAAAAACACAGATTAATAACTGAAATGCCGCCTACTGATCAGCATGGAAGAAAACAGGAAACACATAACTGCACCTTGCATGAAACAAACCTCTATGAAATAAAAGTAAACAAATTATGCTAACTCTAAGAAATAAACTACTAACTGGAAACACACGATTCGATACTCAAAAAGACCAGAAACTCTAGATCTAAGCTAACTAGGCAAAAGGAAAAGAGATCGGCGAAGTAAACTGAACAGAAAACAACTTCATAGCATAAAACATGTTTGGATCTTCAAACAAAGTACTTCTAGGCGGTGAGATTCAAAAGAAAACAAAGATCCAGCGTAAGGAAAAACAAGCAATTTAACTACGAAAGCGAAATAAAAGTGTTTTGCCACGCCGGGCGATGGAACTTCTAACTACGATCTTGCTGACTGGATGAGAACGTCTGGAACTCTGTGAACTTCTTAATCTTCAAGTGACCATGGCAGTGGCGAGGAACGAGACTCTAGACTGGGCTGAAGGACTGAACTACCTAGAGAATTTCACCTAAGAGTGATGATGATGAAAAATAGATCTCCCTTTTCTCTCTCCAAGTGGCTTCCTTTTATAGGGAGGCTTGCCTTTGATTTTAGGGTAAAACCTCATTGCGAAATGACTTCTCTGCCCTTAATTGCGGTTGACCAGCCCCCGCTCTCCTTCTTCTCCATCTCGAGCCATATTTTTTTGCATATATTCTGGTCAGTATGTAATCGTTCTGACGCCCTTTTCACCTGAAGTATCTGAAGCTTTGCCTACTGGCTAGAACACTCATCCTGCACACTTAAACAACTGTTTTGCAGATATAATCCAATTATGCTCATCATACTGACCAGTAACCAAGGCCTAGAATACGACTTATTAGCGAGCTTGGACTGAGTGCCGAGAAGATGCCAGGAGAAGCATTTGGTTTTGAATTTCGAGAAATGCCACTTTATGGTCCCTGAGGGAATTGTCCTAGGGCATGTGGTATCGGAAAGAGGCATACGGGTAGATCAAGCAAAAATCGATGTTATCTCAAACCTGCCTTACCCGACGAATCAAAAAGAAGTGAGAGGATTCTTAGGGCACGCAGGATTTTATAGGAGGTTTATAAAGGATTTCGCAAGAATTGCTCAACCGCTCACTCACTTATTGCATCACGATGTGGAGTTTGTTTTCGATGAGGAGTGTAAAAAAGCTTTTCAGCTGTTGAAGGACAGATTAGTATCCGTTCCCATTATCAGAGCACCTGACTGGAATCTACCCTTTGAGATCATGTGCGACGCCAGCGATTATGCAGTTGGGGCGGTGCTGGGTCAAAGAGTTGATGGAAAAGCTACGTGATTTTCTATGCTTCAAAAACGCTAAATCAAGCCCAGAAGAACTACGACAGGTTTGAGATAACATCGATTTTGAGAAGTTTCGACCATACTTGCTGGGGTCGAAGGTGATCGTTTTCACAGACCACGCAGCTATTAAGTACCTGCTGGCGAAGAAGGAGTCCAAACCGAGATTAATCCGTTGGGTGCTACTTTTACAAGAATTTGATTGGGAGGTTAAGGATAAAAAGGGAACTGAGAACAAGGTGGCTGACCATCTGAGTCGTATTTTTCAAGGGGAGACCGAGGAAGTAATACCGGATGCATTCCCCGAGGAACATTTGTATTATTTAGGGGAATTTCCTAGACCTATCAATTGGGAAGAGATTATGGCATTAACAGGTCCAGGAGATTCTGAAAAGGGTAAATGTCATCTAAACGATGAGCCATGGTTCGCAGACCTGGCAAACTACTTGGTCACTGGAGAGGTGCCTAGTTCGCAGGAAATCTCCCGGGCCCAGAGAATGAAGCTTAAAAGCGAAGCCAAGTATTATTTCTGGGACGACCCGTATTTGTGGAAAATGGGAGCTGACCAGGTGATTAGAAGATGCATACCAGAATGGGAACAAAGGGATGTGCTGAACCATTGCCACGCCCTAGCTTGTGGAGGTCACTTTGGACCTAGGAAGACTGCAAGGAAGGTGTTAGATAGTAGTTTTTACTGGCCTACGTTTCACAAGGATTCATTCGAATTTTGCCAGAATTGTGAGAGGTGTCAGCAGACTGGTGGAATCTCCAGGAGAGATGAAATACCGCAAGTCCCTGTGATCGTTTGCGAAATCTTCGACGTATGGGGAATGGACTTCATGGGTCCATTTTTGTCTTCATACGGGAACACATACATACTTGTGGCGGTTGATTATGTTTCAAAATGGATAGAGGCCAAGGCGACCACTTCTTGTGAAGCTAAAGAGGTAGCGAAATTTCTTAGAACTAACATCTTTAACAGGTACGGAGTGCCCAGAGCTATAATATCTGACAATGGGACGCATTTCCGTAACCGGACTATTGAAGCTCTAATGAGAAAGTATGAAGTTCACCACCGTCTTTCCACACCGTATCATCCTCAATCAAATGGGAAAGCAGAGATCTCCAACAGGGAGATAAAGTCGATATTGGAGAAGACGGTTAATCCGTCAAGGAAGGACTGGAGTAAGAGACTTGATGACGCATTGTGGGCATACAGAACAACGTATAAAACACCCATTGGAATGTCCCCTTACAGGTTAGTATTCGGCAAGATGTGTCACTTGCCGGTGGGAATTGAGCATAGGGCGTACTGGGCAGTCAAGGAGATTAATATGAATCCTCAAGCCTGTGAGGGAGAGAGGAAACTGCAGCTCCAGGAGTTGGAAGAATTGAGGCTTGAGTCTTACGAATCAGCGATGTGGTACAAGGAAAAGACCAAGCTTTGGCATGATAAGAATCTCCGGACCAAGGCATTGCAAGTTGGGCAGAAAGTTCTCCTGTTCCAATCCCGGCTCAAGTTAATGCCTGGTAAGCTTAAGTCCAAATGGATTGGACCATACACTGTTGTGAGTCTTCGTGCAAATGGGGCAGTAGAGATCCAGGGAAGTGCTTCAAACTCTACTCCTTTTCTGGTTAATGGTCATAGAGTTAAGATATTTAGGGATAACTCGGAGATGTGTGTAGTGGACGAAGTGCCGCTACGCGCACTCCTTGAGATCGCCTGACTGGTCTGGGAAGGAAGTGTTCTTAGAAAATTCCTAGGTCAGGTCACTTAGATTTCTTTATATATACCTTGACCCAGGGAATCTTGAGAACACTTGGAAACAAAATTTGTAAATATTTAATTGCTTTCTTTAAATCAAACAACAAAAAAAAAACCCCAAACAAATCAAAAAAAATAATCTTCCAAAAATATTTTCGAAATACCAGACTCCTAAGGAATGTTTTTTATATTGTCATATCCTAGACCTGGGGGGTCTGACGTTTCATTTTTTTAGTTTGATATCTTTTTATGTGCAGTTTTGCAGAGAGTATCTACTGGGGCAGGGAGTTGCGGAGTACTAAATTTGGAGGGAGTTGGCACCGGTTCGGATTTCAAAAGGCACTTTTATGGGGAGGCGTACGGTAGCTAGCATCATACCTGCAACAGCCTGCAAAACGTCCTCTCCCATACCTACGCTATAACCGTGTTTATTTTTTTTTACTCATTCTCTCTCTACATTAAAAAAAAAATTACCAAATTCTCTCTCGTGTTTTCTTTCTCTAACCCTAATCAAGATACAAGTTTCGTCCAAGTTTCTCCAAATCTTTCTACAGAATTCCTCATGGATAACAAACAGGGGACCGGAAACACGTCGGGAACCACCGATTCAAGCGCGGCAGCGTTTATGGCCGACATACTGCAAAAATTTGGGGGACCAGAAAAGGCGATGGAGGCGTTTGCTATGTTCGCGGCTGTGATGGGGAAATCCGTACCGGTAGTTTCAACATCTGCCGTACCACCACCGGAAATTTCAGGGGTTTCAACATCCCAACCGGAGGCCGTCGCGGAGCCAGTACCCGATATACCAGAAGCCGTCGCAGAGCCCGACACTACTGTTCCAGAAACGACCGCCGCAGAAACTCATGCAGAAGAAGCAGATCTGGCGGCAGGGTTGGAGTTGTTGGCTGTGAGTGAACCCAAGTTAGATTCTGCCACTGAGGAAGAAACCCCTGGTGTTTCCGAGGGGGTAGGTCCTATTATCGCCGCCATGGATTTTGTCGTGACATTGGTACATGATATTGTGGTTACTATTTCACAGTTTATAGATTTTATCTGTTCCTTCCATAATTTAGAAAGTATTTTTCGTTTCTACTTAGTTGAGTCGTATTTCTTTATTACTTGTCTTATCGTAGCCAAGTCAATTTTTTTTGGCAAAACATCACATATTTCTTATTTCTTACTTTGCTCTTTCTTACTTCATTCCCTCTTCATCTATCTATTTTTTCATTTCATATTTTATTTTCTCTTTACTTAAATCACTTAACACATATTTTCTTGATTCTTGTGTAAAAAAAAAATTCCCTACTATCATCGGGGTGAAGGGAGTATTTCATAACCTAAATAGATTTTGGTTATATAGAGTGAAATGTTTCAGTGTTAATCCAAAAGTTTCTTACATTTGGGAGGCTAATAATATTGAACAAACGATATTGATTATAAGTTGGTTTGACTTTTTGAATTGATCCCGATATCTGGAAGTAGGTTGAAATTTATGAGGACAAAACCATTTTAATAACATCCATCATACAAAGTTTTATCATTCGGAAGTAGATTGAAATTTATTCTATGATTAGTAAATAAGTTTTGCAAAACAATAGAAAACTGAAATTAAGTAATTAATATAAAATAATTAAATGAATAAGGATGTGTGAATCTCCTAATTTTGTTCTAGGATGAACTATCAATATTATACTCCATCTAGGCTTGCACACGGTTCGGGAACCGCTGGTTCTAATTCATGAACAGGCGGTTCACGGTTCATCATAACCATGAACCGGAACCGGCCCGCTAAGGGTCCCGGCAGTTCCGGTTCCGGTTCAAAATACCGCCAGTTCACGAGGCGGTTGAAAACCGTCGGTTTTTTGCTTGAACCGCCGGTTCCAGGCCGGTTCGGCGGTTCATAATTTTTTTTTCCTTCTCGTTTTAGTGTTTATTTCAACGAGACTACAAGTCACAAGTCACAACTTATAAGTTACAATTTACACTTAATGTTGGACTTGAGCCTTTGGGTTGAAAGGGAGTATATTGGATGATTATCTTTTATAGCTACATGTTCTTCGATGTATTGCTCTTTCTTTCAATGTGGGATAAAACTCCTTATTTATAACTACATGATACATCTCCATCATCTTTGTTTATATTAGTTTATATATTAACTATCTTCTATTATTATAACTTAACAACAAATATAATTACATAAAGTATTATTCTTTAATTCTTTATCATTATCGATTTATTTGTGTATAAGTTTATGTGTATGTTAACTTATAAATACCATTATACACATTAAGAGAATAATTATTATACAAATTGTATTAATATAGTAATAACTATAATATGACTAATTATTTATATTCACAAATAATAATTTTATTTATATAAATTATACTACATCTATTAGAATAACAACTATTATACAAAATGATAGTATTAGTGTACTACTAATATATAAATATATAAACTATATTATACCACTAAACAAATCACTCTTTAGTTATCTATTTTTATCTTTATTATACCAATTATATTAATTGTTGTTTTTTACATTTTAATCAATATATTGAGAAAAATTAGCAACATACCTACATTTAAATCCAATTATTTGAACACGTCCACATTCTATAAAAATACAAATTATTAGCAACATGCAACATTCAAATTTAACTAAACTATTCTAGTTGATGCTATTATTATATATAAATTTGTCTTAGAAAAAGAATCATAACAAAAATAAAGATAAAGTTAGTGAATAATAAAATGTAGTAAAAAATAAAGAAAAGTAGAAAACAAAAGAAAGTTTTGTATCCCACATTGGAAAAAGATGAATGAATGATCAAAACATGTAGTTATAAAACAAAATACTTCAACATATTTTGTCCCACATTGAAAGTGAAACAAAAAATATTCAAGGATGTCTCTATAAAAGAGAAACAACCAAGAATGGTTTCTTAGAATTCTTAAAAGTGAGCACATTTAAATCCAATTATTATTATTATTTGAACACACCCACATTCTATAAATATACAAATTATGAGCAACATGCAACATTCAAATTTAATTGAACTATTCTATTTGATTCTATTATTATCTATAAATTTATCTTAGAAAAAGAATCATAATAAAAATAAAGATAAAGTTAGTGAATAATAAAATGTAGTAAAAAATATAGAAAAGTACAAAACAAAAGAAAGTTTTGTATCCCACATTGGAAAAAGATGAATGAATGATCAAAACATGCAGTTATAAAAGAAAATACTTCAACATATTTTATCCCACATTGAAAGTGAAACAAAAAATATTCAAGGATGTCTCTATAAAAGAGAAACAACCATGAATGGTTCTTAGAATCATAGGCCCAACAAATAAATACGGGCTATTATGAAATTATTGCATTTATTTATTTGTGAAAATTGATTTTTATAAATAATAAATATATATTTTTTAAATGTTATGAACCGGCGGTTTGAACAGGCGAACCGCCGGTTCCGGTTTGCGATATTTCTGAACCTGAACCGGCCCGCCTGGACTATTGAACCGCCGGAGATATAAACATAGTCCCTTTCCGGTTTTTGTCAAATCTTTTCTCTCTTATAGAGTGGGTCTCATTCTCCACTAATAATATTTTAATCACTTTTTTCATCTTTCTTACTTTATCAATTTCGCATTAAAACTCGTGTCGCACGCAAAGTCTCTATCTCTATTTTTATGGGACGAAGAGAATATTAAATTTAAATTAAATCAAAACTCAATTTAGTATGAATTAAACCCAGGTGGGCCTAAGTATCCCTAGTTTTACCTAATATGACTTAATAAATGAGAGACTGAGACTGTTTTTTCCCGACACTTATGTTCGTGCTGAATTGAGATTTGATTGGTGTGGACTGATCAAGTTGGATTGCTTGACTGATCCTGCTGCTAGGCTTTTCTTTCTATATTCCAAACTTGTGAACGGATCCAGCGGCAAGATCTGACTGATCAAGTCAACTCAATGTAACCAATTAATGTGTCGTTGGGCGCACAAACAAAATTCGGGGCATTTCAAGACCTTAACCCACAATACATTGAATTAGTAAAGAGAAGTAAAGGTCAAATCCCACATAGTCGTTGTGTTTTACATTTGTTGTGGATAATTTGGGAATGACTGCTGCCACGCATACAAGGTGGGTTAAGTTTCTCCTACTTGACTTAGTGAACTGGGGAACTAAACTAACTAAACTGATCCATCGGCCTGTCCTAACTAAAACTTGCAAATGCTAATTGATCAACTGGTTTGAATTGAGGAGCTCATACCAAGACTTTCCTGAAATAGCCAAACAAAAGGTAAAAGTAAGTGGCGGTGATTCATGCAAAGCATTAGATAAAATAAAATTTGACAACGACATCATCTTCTTCAAGTGATCGACGAGAAATAGAGTATAAACAAGATCTCAGACATCATTAAACAGGTGATCGATTTTGCAATTACATAGATAGTTAAGATTAAATTAAAAAGCCGTAGATCTAATCTAATGGATCAACTAGGATTACGTGGAAAACGAGCTAAGCCATAATCATGCAGAAATAGAAAAACTACCAGATCTATGAGATCAAATTTAAATTCAGCTCAAATCTAACATCACTAATTGCAAACAAACTCAGATCGAATTCATCAAACTTCAATAAACTGGATCTAAACATCTCTATAACTACCATACATAAGATTCCTCATAATCGGAACGAGAATCACCCGTCAACAACTCAAATCCAAGCAAACACTACTACTACGGAATCTTCACAACTAACCACTTCCAAACACATTCGCAACTAAAAGCCATGACAAGATAAGTAATTCGATTCATAAACTAACATAACATTTCAAAGAAAACATTGAAGCCAAGCTTCAGCTTGATTCCAGCAAATAAGTAGTTCAGAAAACAGAGGTAAACTTAAAACGAAATTGTTTCAAACAGAAATTAAAAGATTGTATCTTCGCCCCTCACTAGAGACGGTGTTAAACAGCTTAACTCCAATAAAACGCCACCACAACTGACGATTAAACCCCTAAACAAAGTGTGAAGAACGAATTCTGAAGAACTGGAGTATTGTTGAGCTTCCCGATTCAACTCTAGGAGAGAGCTAATGATAAGAACTGCCTCATTCTTCCTTCCCTCATCTCTTTATAGGGAGGCTTGAGGCTCTAATCCCTAGGGCAATTGAAGAGAGGTATTTTTGCATATATCGCGTGTGCACAGAAATAGATCACTGCAAGCGCTTGGTCAAGACACCACGCTCCTTAAATCCACTAGAGCACAAGGTCTAGGAACTTAAGAGAACATAAAGTGCTTGGTCGTTGGACACACATCGACTCCCCTTCAAAAAATATAAATCCCTCAACCCGAATACTATGAATTAGTATAGGGAAGTGGGGTCGATCCCACAGAGATGGACTCGCAAAGTAGTGCTCAGAGACTTTGGACAGACAAATGGCTGCTGCCACGCAACAAAAGGGTTGAGAATTTTAAACTAACTCTAGACCTAGGCAGAAAATGTAAATGCTAGACCTAGGACATGTTAAACTTGTAAATTCAGACTTCGACAACAAGAAACATAACCACTTCCTAGACAGTGTAAACAACTACCTAATCTAGCTAAACAGAATATGACTGAAAGTGGGGACCATAATTCCAAAAAATGGCAAGTACGGAAAGAACTGCAGATTAACAAACTCTGACGCTAGCTCGCAGCAAAATGCATCCTCTCAACCAAATTAAACTTGCAGATGAACAAACAGAGCAAAAAGAGAGATTCGAACAGAATATAGAGATTTGGTCGTCGTTATCTTGCTGCAACTCTGAAACACATCAGATCTGCGTACACTAGACGGAATGAAAGAAAAACACGTAAACTAAGCATGCAAAATCAGATCGAAACTACTCAGATTCACGTCAGAATACTTGATCCACTCCGGATCCAAGACATCCGAACCCAACAACCAACAAATCCAGCAAATCCAACCAAAATTCCTCCACAATCCAACTCCAATCTCCCAGATCTGACCATTAACCTACAATAACTCAGTAAACAGCTGCGAAACGCATCCAACTCAGACAATTTAAAAACTCCAAAATCTCAATAAGCGAAACGATCAAACCAGAAATCAACACAATCGCCATAACGGAAAATCAAACTTGCATTTAAACCAGAAACTATTCGGTGAAAACAGCGAACCGAGCTTCGAACAACGAAGCTCGACAGAGTAAGCAAAATGCGGAAAGCGGAAAATAAATTGTTTCTTCGCTCCTAACAAGAGCGGTGTTACACCATATCGGAAGCTAAGATGAAACCCGAACGTGCGAACTGAGATCTCCTCAAAACTAGTATCAAGTGTGTGTGTGTGAAAGTGAACTAAGCAACAGGCTGTGGTGAGGTCTCCACCGAGAAGATCCCTCCAGCTTGCATGCTTCTGCCTTTTATAGATGCGGACATAGCCCTTGAGTCTTCGTAGAAATCCCTATTCTACCCTTCAACTCTGGAGCTTCCTCCGTCGAGCAATTCTCTTCATAATCGTTCACTAAATCGCCAGTTCCTCGACCTTGTGATTTTTTGGTCTTCTTTCCTGGACCTGGCGAATTCCTTCACACACCTGGCTTAAAACGTGCGTTAGTCCTAGTAAAATCACGAATTAAATCCCTAGACCCATGCATGAAATTAGCCTTATCAAACTGCTCACACTTAAACCATGCTTGTCCTCAAGTATGAAAGACAAGAAAAAGAAATAAGGCGAATTTCAATGCACGGCCCCCCCCAAGTACTATTCTACAAACAAAACAGACTCCTAGACCTAGACAACTACAACACGAAACACATAAAAATCACAAAAAGAAAAGAAAACACATAAGCGCATAAACTGGTATTTTCCTAGCAGCCATCCCCACAAGTTTAAGGTCAATCCAAGCGTTTACAGCCTCAGATTCCTCCCCTTCCGTTCTTCTATCTAGTCGAGTTGTCAGTTCGTCAAGATAGCCTTCTGACTTCCCAATTGTTAGATTCACTCGATCACTCATTCCTCACCAGGGATGTTAGGATCGGATCGCTCTTAAGTTAAAGTTACTCCACTGATGCATCGGGTTATGAGAGTTTCTCCTTCCTACCGTCTCCTTTTTATTCCTGGGTCTGGTTACTACCGCTTCCTGCCCTTAAATTTTTTTTTTTTTTTTTTTTTTTTTTTTCTTCCTGGACTTCGTCCAGCTTATACCTCCGGTTTTATTATTTTAACTCCTCCCCTGGACTTCGTCCAGCTTATACCTCCGGTTCCTGGACTTCGTCCAGCTTATACCTCATTTTCCTGGACTTCGTCCAGCTTATACCTCCAGAACCCTATTTTTTTCTCCGTCAGACTCTTCTCCCTAAGCATCAAGTGGTAGCCCATTCTTTTTACAAGTTAGCTCAAAGTGTATAGGCTTATAACTCGCTCTTATAGTAGGGCTGCACAACTGGGTTATCTAAGGCATCCTCTATCGTTCTTACTTCATCCAACTGACTTTGATTTATTAAGAGAAAAGGATTCACAAATTAGCATGTATTTTCTCTTCAATTACTCTCCCTAAGGGGCTTTTTGCTATTTATTTTACCAGTTATGCAAACACGAAACCTAAAAAAACTTCTACAAACTCCTAGACCTAACAGAATATGTACAAGACACTAACTGCACTAACTGCGTCCCCCCTCCCACTTCATTTATGCTTGTCCCCAAGCAATCCGTATGAAGTGGAAAGCAGGCCAGTTAGTGGCGACATGAAACGAACTCAACAAAACACAAACTTCTCACACTTAGACCAAGCATTGGGCTAAGTGGGAGAAGGAACAACATACAACACAAAACATGTTATGACATATAACCCCTTCTCACACTTAGACCAATGCTTGGTCTAAGTGGAAGGGTTCAACACATATATACAGAACCTAGCATGCTGGCAGGTAAAACAGAAATAAAACGAAAGAACTGTTAAATAAAATAAAGAAAAAGTTACTTGGGTTTGAGGGGAAATTCAATTCGGTGTCTGGCCCCCGTGGGAGCCAAACTTTGGTGGCACCGTCGGCTGGGTCACCTTTGCTTTCTTCCTGGCCGGCATCTCCGGCTTCTCTGGTCTGTCATCAGTAGGTCGGGGTATGGCTGTCCTCAGGACCACGGGTCTAGCGGAAGAGGGGGTGATGTGAGGCCTCGGGCCTTGTGATGGCTTCTGCGCGGATACACTTCCTGGACTTAGCGTTGTAATGTTGCCGCTAGACCCAGGAATAGTTTCTGATGCATCCGGGAACTTTTTGTGCAGCCATTTCAGCATGGTCGTCATCAAAGCAATACCCTCCGCCATCCTGTTGGTTTGCTCACTTGACGAAGCCACCCAATCGGTGATACGTCCCCTCAGAACTGCGGCCTCTTCCCTGCTTTTTCCGAATTCCCTTCGGATCTCAGTCATTTCCTTGCGTACCCCGTCGATTCCTTTCCTTACCTCCTCAACTTCTTTCTGAACTCCCTGAACCATCAGCCTGACTTCGTCCTCAGTGGCTTGATCCTTTACCTCCACACCATCGGGTTCCTGCTTGACTTGTGCCTCTGACTTACCGACCTCATAAAAACACACCTCCTTCCCTCGGGCGATCAGCAACCCCTTGTTGAAAAAAAAGTCGAAATTGAAGACTTCCGGGGCTGAGCACATCTTTACTACACGGCAGGCCTTGCTGATTTTAATTACAATGTTGCGCTGCAAATAGGCCCCGAGAAGATGGCACGTGTACAGATGCCTGGACGGGTTGGAGGTGACTTGATGGCAGGCTTGGGCTAACCAATAACCCAAATGAACTCGTACTCCTGTGGCCATGCACCACGTAAAATATAGGTCGGCGGTCGTCAGGGCGTTGTTGGCAGTGCCCATCAAGTTGTAGCTAACAAAAGTTTGGGCGAATCGGAGGACCCGATTTTCTATATGGTGTGCCTTCGAAAAACTTGTTTTAAATTGACCCACTCTTGAGTGAGTCAAGAACTCCCACGCACCTTGTGCCTGAAATCCTGGCGTCAACTTCGGCGGACCAACCATTCTGTCGTTCCACAGGCCCTCATCATCTTCTGTTCTCGTTAGCAAGCCCATCCGCAGCGTCCACTCCCGGATACTCATCCTATGTTCTTCATTAAAAAGCCTGAAAGCTATGGAATCCGCATCCAAATCGGCGGTGGATTTGAACCGGAAGGTGGAAAAGAATTCACGGGCCGCGTCGACTGGAACTTCGAAAGTGCTGTGCTTTAGTAACCAATCAAAACCGATTGCATCTATATACCCCCTGAACTCATCGTTAGAGCTAATATGTTTGAGTTCCGCCGGGTGGTACATTTTTCCGGACTTCGCCACCTTTCCCTCAGCACTCTTTTCCTTGTATATGGCCACACGTTTTGGATCGTCAAATCTTCTCATATCGTCTAGCAGCTCGTTTGTAATCCAAATCTCCGTCGGCTCAAAGTTCAGTACATCCTCGTCTTGCTCCTCCTCTGAATCACTGGACCTGGCAGGATTCTCGGGCTCTGTGGCGTATGGTACCTTGGCGGGTGGAGGAAGTGGAGATTCAGTAGATTTCCCCCTCTCCTTCTCGGTCGAGGAGGAAGCAATTTGTTTCCCTTTCCTCTTCTTAGCCCTCGCGCGGCGCCCCTCTTCGTCATTCTCCCTTCCACTCGGCCTGGGGGAGCCTTCCTGCGCAGACACGGCTGTCGCTAGGTCCAGCGTATCCTTTTCCTTTTGTTGGGCAGATACGTCAATGTCATCAAGAATACTCCGACGTGTCCGTCTCCTTGTTTCCCTTAGATTAAGCTGCGAATCGGCCTCCTCAGAGACCTCAGTTAAATCCACTATCATGTGGAGTCCTGCATCGACAGTTTCTTGAGCACCCTCAGAATCGAGTGCTCCACTTTCCTCTGCTAACAATGGGGTTGCCCCCGTGATATAAACAGGGGTTTCTAACCCCGTAAGATTTCCTTCAGGTTGGGCTTCAGTGCCCACAGATTTTTCGGGAGTCCTTCCCGCATCAACATCTTCCTCAGTAAATTGGGCTTCATCGCCCCCAACTACGTCTAGGGTTTCCTTTTCTACATCCTTCTCAGAATTTAGGGCTTCTCCGCCCACTTGAACATCATCATCATCAACAACGGCATCCCTCTCAACAGACGCCTCCAGAACAGGGGTTTCCCCATCAACCCTACTAACAGTAATAGCGGTGTCCTCAACTACCGCAACAAGAGCATCTACCCCCCCAACAACACTCTCCACCAAATTCACAGCAGAAATAGATCACTGCAAGCGCTTGGTCAAGACACCACGCTCCTTAAATCCACTAGAGCACAAGGTCTAGGAACTTAAGAGAACATAAAGTGCTTGGTCGTTGGACACACATCGACTCCCCTTCAAAAAATATAAATCCCTCAACCCGAATACTATGAATTAGTATAGGGAAGTGGGGTCGATCCCACAGAGATGGACTCGCAAAGTAGTGCTCAGAGACTTTGGACAGACAAATGGCTGCTGCCACGCAACAAAAGGGTTGAGAATTTTAAACTAACTCTAGACCTAGGCAGAAAATGTAAATGCTAGACCTAGGACATGTTAAACTTGTAAATTCAGACTTCGACAACAAGAAACATAACCACTTCCTAGACAGTGTAAACAACTACCTAATCTAGCTAAACAGAATATGACTGAAAGTGGGGACCATAATTCCAAAAAAATGGCAAGTACGGAAAGAACTGCAGATTAACAAACTCTGACGCTAGCTCGCAGCAAAATGCATCCTCTCAACCAAATTAAACTTGCAGATGAACAAACAGAGCAAAAAGCGAGATTCGAACAGAATATAGAGATTTGGTCGTCGTTATCTTGCTGCAACTCTGAAACACATCAGATCTGCGTACACTAGACGGAATGAAAGAAAAACACGTAAACTAAGCATGCAAAATCAGATCGAAACTACTCAGATTCACGTCAGAATACTTGATCCACTCCGGATCCAAGACATCCGAACCCAACAACCAACAAATCCAGCAAATCCAACCAAAATTCCTCCACAATCCAACTCCAATCTCCCAGATCTGACCATTAACCTACAATAACTCAGTAAACAGCTGCGAAACGCATCCAACTCAGACAATTTAAAAACTCCAAAATCTCAATAAGCGAAACGATCAAACCAGAAATCAACACAATCGCCATAACGGAAAATCAAACTTGCATTTAAACCAGAAACTATTCGGTGAAAACAGCGAACCGAGCTTCGAACAACGAAGCTCGGCAGAGTAAGCAAAATGCGGAAAGCGGAAAATAAATTGTTTCTTCGCTCCTAACAAGAGCGGTGTTACACCATATCGGAAGCTAAGATGAAACCCGAACGTGCGAACTGAGATCTCCTCAAAACTAGTATCAAGTGTGTGTGTGGGAAAGTGAACTAAGCAACAGGCTGTGGTGAGGTCTCCACCGAGAAGATCCCTCCAGCTTGCATGCTTCTGCCTTTTATAGATGCGGACATAGCCCTTGAGTCTTCGTAGAAATCCCTATTCTACCCTTCAACTCTGGAGCTTCCTCCGTCGAGCAATTCTCTTCATAATCGTTCACTAAATCGCCAGTTCCTCGACCTTGTGATTTTTTGGTCTTCTTTCCTGGACCTGGCGAATTCCTTCACACACCTGGCTTAAAACGTGCGTTAGTCCTAGTAAAATCACGAATTAAATCCCTAGACCCATGCATGAAATTAGCCTTATCAAACTGCTCACACTTAAACCATGCTTGTCCTCAAGTATGAAAGACAAGAAAAAGAAATAAGGCGAATTTCAATGCACGGCCCCCCCCAAGTACTATTCTACAAACAAAACAGACTCCTAGACCTAGACAACTACAACACGAAACACATAAAAATCACAAAAAGAAAAGAAAACACATAAGCGCATAAACTGGTATTTTCCTAGCAGCCATCCCCACAAGTTTAAGGTCAATCCAAGCGTTTACAGCCTCAGATTCCTCCCCTTCCCTTCTTCTATCTAGTCGAGTTGTCAGTTCGTCAAGATAGCCTTCTGACTTCCCAATTGTTAGATTCACTCGATCACTCATTCCTCACCAGGGATGTTAGGATCGGATCGCTCTTAAGTTAAAGTTACTCCACTGATGCATCGGGTTATGAGAGTTTCTCCTTCCTACCGTCTCCTTTTTATTCCTGGGTCTGGTTACTACCGCTTCCTGCCCTTAAATTTTTTTTTTTTTTTTTTTTTTTTTTTTTTCTTCCTGGACTTCGTCCAGCTTATACCTCCGGTTTTATTATTTTAACTCCTCCCCTGGACTTCGTCCAGCTTATACCTCCGGTTCCTGGACTTCGTCCAGCTTATACCTCCTTTTCCTGGACTTCGTCCAGCTTATACCTCCAGAAACCCCCTTTTTTTTTCTCCGTCAGACTCTTCTCCCTAAGCATCAAGTGGTAGCCCATTCTTTTTACAAGTTAGCTCAAAGTGTATAGGCTTATAACTCGCTCTTATAGTAGGGCTGCACAACTGGGTTATCTAAGGCATCCTCTATCGTTCTTACTTCATCCAACTGACTTTGATTTATTAAGAGAAAAGGATTCACAAATTAGCATGTATTTTCTCTTCAATTACTCTCCCTAAGGGGCTTTTTGCTATTTATTTTACCAGTTATGCAAACACGAAACCTAAAAAAACTTCTACAAACTCCTAGACCTAACAGAATATGTACAAGACACTAACTGCACTAACTGCGTCCCCCCTCCCACTTCATTTATGCTTGTCCCCAAGCAATCCGTATGAAGTGGAAAGCAGGCCAGTTAGTGGCGACATGAAACGAACTCAACAAAACACAAACTTCTCACACTTAGACCAAGCATTGGGCTAAGTGGGAGAAGGAACAACATACAACACAAAACATGTTATGACATATAACCCCTTCTCACACTTAGACCAATGCTTGGTCTAAGTGGAAGGGTTCAACACATATATACAGAACCTAGCATGCTGGCAGGTAAAACAGAAATAAAACGAAAGAACTGTTAAATAAAAGAAAGAAAAAGTTACTTGGGTTTGAGGGGAAATTCAATTCGGTGTCTGGCCCCCGTGGGAGCCAAACTTTGGTGGCACCGTCGGCTGGGTCACCTTTGCTTTCTTCCTGGCCGGCATCTCCGGCTTCTCTGGTCTGTCATCAGTAGGTCGAGGTATGGCTGTCCTCAGGACCACGGGTCTAGCGGAAGAGGGGGTAATGTGAGGCCTCGGGCCTTGTGATGGCTTCTGCGCGGATACACTTCCTGGACTTAGCGTTGTAATGTTGCCGCTAGACCCAGGAATAGTTTCTGATGCATCCGGGAACTTTTTGTGCAGCCATTTCAGCATGGTCGTCATCAAAGCAATACCCTCCGCCATCCTGTTGGTTTGCTCACTTGACGAAGCCACCCAATCGGTGATACGTCCCCTCAGAACTGCGGCCTCTTCCCTGCTTTTTCCGAATTCCCTTCGGATCTCAGTCATTTCCTTGCGTACCCCGTCGATTCCTTTCCTTACCTCCTCAACTTCTTTCTGAACTCCCTGAACCATCAGCCTGACTTCGTCCTCAGTGGCTTGATCCTTTACCTCCACACCATCGGGTTCCTGCTTGACTTGTGCCTCTGACTTACCGACCTCATAAAAACACACCTCCTTCCCTCGGGCGATCAGCAACCCCTTGTTGAAAAAAAAGTCGAAATTGAAGACTTCCGGGGCTGAGCACATCTTTACTACACGGCAGGCCTTGCTGATTTTAATTACAATGTTGCGCTGCAAATAGGCCCCGAGAAGATGGCACGTGTACAGATGCCTGGACGGGTTGGAGGTGACTTGATGGCAGGCTTGGGCTAACCAATAACCCAAATGAACTCGTACTCCTGTGGCCATGCACCACGTAAAATATAGGTCGGCGGTCGTCAGGGCGTTGTTGGCAGTGCCCATCAAGTTGTAGCTAACAAAAGTTTGGGCGAATCGGAGGACCCGATTTTCTATATGGTGTGCCTTCGAAAAACTTGTTTTAAATTGACCCACTCTTGAGTGAGTCAAGAACTCCCACGCACCTTGTGCCTGAAATCCTGGCGTCAACTTCGGCGGACCAACCATTCTGTCGTTCCACAGGCCCTCATCATCTTCTGTTCTCGTTAGCAAGCCCATCCGCAGCGTCCACTCCCGGATACTCATCCTATGTTCTTCATTAAAAAGCCTGAAAGCTATGGAATCCGCATCCAAATCGGCGGTGGATTTGAACCGGAAGGTGGAAAAGAATTCACGGGCCGCGTCGACTGGAACTTCGAAAGTGCTGTGCTTTAGTAACCAATCAAAACCGATTGCATCTATATACCCCCTGAACTCATCGTTAGAGCTAATATGTTTGAGTTCCGCCGGGTGGTACATTTTTCCGGACTTCGCCACCTTTCCCTCAGCACTCTTTTCCTTGTATATGGCCACACGTTTTGGATCGTCAAATCTTCTCATATCGTCTAGCAGCTCGTTTGTAATCCAAATCTCCGTCGGCTCAAAGTTCAGTACATCCTCGTCTTGCTCCTCCTCTGAATCACTGGACCTGGCAGGATTCTCGGGCTCTGTGGCGTATGGTACCTTGGCGGGTGGAGGAAGTGGAGATTCAGTAGATTTCCCCCTCTCCTTCTCGGTCGAGGAGGAAGCAATTTGTTTCCCTTTCCTCTTCTCGGCGGATCCAGAAGCGCTGCTGGTTCCTTGTTGGTTATCCATGGTATTCTGCAGAAAATTTTGAAAAGAACTTGGGCGAAATTTTCAGATTAGGGTTAGAGAGAGATTGAAATTTGGGGTTTTTTTTTTGGGAGAGAGAATATTTGGAGAGAGAATGAGTAATGAAAAAAAATAAAAAGGCCAAAACCGATCATAGTGTAGGCATTGGAGAGGACAGTTTCCTTTTGCAGGCGGGTGCAGGTGGTGACGCTAGCGACCGTACGCCTCCCCATAAAGTGCTCTTTGAAATCCGGACCGGTGCCAACTCCCTCCAAAACTCTTTTACCCCACAATTCCTTGCTCAAGTAAATTCCTTCTGCCAAAACACACTAAAAGAAAACATCAAACTAAAAAAAAACAAATATGAAACGCCGAACTCCCCGGGTCTAGGATATGACAGCATCAAAAACATTCCCGATGGGTCTGGTGTTTCGAAAATATTTTTGGAAGAATAAAATTTTTTATTTGTTTGGATTTTTCATGATTTAAAGAAAGCAATTAAATATTTACAAAATTGTTGTAAAGTGTTCTCAAAATTTCCTGGATCAGGGTATGGTCAAACTTTTAATTACTAGACCCAGGAGATATTTTAAAAACACTTCCTTCCTAGACTGGTTAGGTGATATCAAAGAGTGCGCGTAGTGGCACTTCGTCCACTACACACAACTCTGAGCTATCCCTAAAGACCTTTATCCTATGTCCAAGAAAAGGTATGGAATTTGGTGCACTTCCCTGGATTTCAACTGCTCCGTTTGCTCGAAGTCCCATGATGATGTAAGGCCCAATCCATTTAGACTTTAACTTTCCAGGCATCAACTTGAGCTTGGATTGAAACAAAAGGACTTTCTGTCCTACCCTGAGTTCCTTGACCCGGAGATTTTTATCATGCCAAAGCTTAGTTTTTTCCTTATACCACATGGCAGATTCATAAGACTCAAGCCGTAACTCTTCCAGTTCCTGGAGCTGCATCTTCCTCTCTTCTTCACAAGCCTGCGGATTCATGTTGATCTCTTTGACCGCCCAGTATGCTCTGTGTTCGATTCCCACGGGTAAGTGGCACATTTTTCCGAATACCAACCTATATGGTGACATACCAATAGGTGTCTTATAAGCTGTCCTATAAGCCCATAATGCATCATCCAGTCTCTTACTCCAATCCTTCCTAGACGGGTTCATCGTTTTTTCGAGAATGGCCTTTATCTCCCTATTTGATATTTCTGCCTGGCCATTGGACTGAGGATGATAAGGTGTAGATAACCTATGGTGGACTCCGTATTTCTTCATGAGAGCCTCTATTGTACGTTTCTTAAAATGGGTTCCTTGGTCTGAGATGACAGCCCTAGGGATCCCGTACCTGTTGAAAATGTTAGACCGCAGAAATTTGGCTACTTCCACAGCTTCGCAGGAGGTCGTAGCTTTTGCCTCTATCCATTTCGAAACGTAGTCCACCGCCACAAGTATGTATGTATTCCCATATGAAGATGGAAATGGACCCATAAAGTCCATACCCCAAACATCGAAAATCTCACAAACAATCACCGGAACTTGTGGCATTTCGTCCCTTCTAGAAATTCCTCCAATCTGCTGACACCTTTCGCAATTCTGACAGAATTCGAATGCATCCTTATGTAATGTAGGCCAGTAGAAACCACTGTCTAGAACCTTCCTTGCAGTCTTCCTAGGTCCAA
Source organism: Salvia splendens (assembly GCF_004379255.2). Taxonomy (NCBI): domain Eukaryota; kingdom Viridiplantae; phylum Streptophyta; class Magnoliopsida; order Lamiales; family Lamiaceae; genus Salvia; species Salvia splendens. The sequence goes on from NC_056045.1 coordinate 15,352,202, forward strand.
AGTGACCCCCACAAGCTAAAGCATGGCAATGATTCAGCACATCCCTTTGCTCCCACTCCGGAATGCATCTTCTAATTACCTGGTCAGCTCCCATTTTCCACAAATACGGATCGTCCCAAAAGTAGTATTTGGCTTCACTTTTTAATTTCATCTTCTGGGCCCGGGAAATTTCGTCGGAACTGGGCACTTCTCTAGTGACCAAGTAATTTGCTAGATCAGCGAACCATGGCTCTGCATTCGCCTGGCATTTCCTTTTTTCAGCATCTCCTGGACCTGTTGCTGCCATTACTTCTTCCCAATTGATAGGTCTAGGAGAATCGTTAAAATAATAAAGATGTTCTTCCGGGAACGCATCAGGTATTGCTTCATCCGTCTCACCTTGGTAAATGCGACTCAGGTGATCAGCCACCTTGTTCTCCGTCCCCTTCTTGTCTCTGACTTCCCAGTTAAACTCCTGTAACAGTAACACCCATCGGATCAACCTTGGCTTAGACTCCTTCTTTGCCAGTAAGTACTTTATCGCAGCGTGATCTGTGAAGACTATCACCCTCGACCCGAGCAGATATGGTCGAAATTTTTCAAAAGAGTACACGACTGCCAACATTTCCTTCTCCGTGGTGTCGTAATTTTTCTGGGCTTGATTTAGCGTTTTTGACGCATAGAAAATCACGTAACTTTTTCCATCAACTCTTTGACCTAGCACCGCCCCTACTGCATAGTCACTCGCATCGCACATGATTTCAAACGGCAAACCCCAATCAGGTGCTCTGATGATGGGGGCAGATACTAATCTGTCCTTCAGCAGCTGAAAAGCCTTAATGCACCCCTCATTAAAAACAAACTCAACATCGTTATGCAACAGATGAGTGAGTGGCTGAGCAATTTTGGCAAAATCCTTTATAAATCTCCTGTAGAATCCTGCGTGACCTAGGAATCCCCTCACTTCCTTTTGATTTGTCGGGTGGGGCAGTTTTGATATCACGTCCACTTTTGCTTGGTCCACCTGTATGCCCCTTTCCGATACTACATGCCCCAGGACAATTCCTTCAGGGACCATGAAGTGGCATTTCTCGAAATTCAAAACCAAGTGCTTCTCTTGACATCTTCTCAGCACTACATCCAAGCTCGCCAGACATGAATCAAATGAATCCCCGTATACAGTGAAGTCGTCCATAAAGATCTCGATGCAATCTTCCAGCAGGTCTGAGAAAATACTCATCATACATCGTTGAAAAGTGCCTGGTGCATTGCAAAGGCCAAACGGCATTCTCCGATATGCATATGTTCCGAACGGACACGTGAAAGTTGTCTTCTCCTGGTCCTCGGGGTCCACGTAAATTTGGAAATACCCACTATATCCGTCCAGGAAACAGAAATATTGCTTGCCTGCTAATCTCTCCAGCATCTGGTCAATGAACGGAAGGGGAAAATGGTCTTTCTTGGTTGCCTCATTCAATTTTCTGTAGTCAATGCACATCCTCCAACCGGTGACTAGCCTGGTCGGTATCAACTCATTCTTGTCGTTCTTGACAACCTGGATTCCCGACTTTTTGGGCACCATGTGTACTGGGCTAACCCATTCACTGTCTGGTATGGAATAAATGATTCCTAGGGATAACAACTTCAATACCTCCTTCAATACCTCTTCCCTCATATTGGGATTCAATTTGCGCTGAGGGTCTCTGCAGGGTTTCGCTCCTTCATTTAATCGAATGTGATGCATGCACAGATCAGGGCTAATCCCTACCAAGTCAGAAAGTGTCCAACCAATAGCGTTCTTGTTCCTTCGGATGACTTTCAGCAGCTCCTCTTCCTGTTCCTTGATCAAGTTGCTGTTGATAATCACCGGAAAAGTCTCATTCGCCTCAAGGTAAGCATACTTTAGGCCTGGCGAAGTGTTTTCAACTCCTTCTTGGGAACATCTTTTTCCTGGGGCAGGGGGTTCTTTTCTGCTGCTCCAGTCGTCATCCCCTTAGTCGATCCAGGAAGATCTTCCTTGCTTGCCCCATAAAGTGTCTCCCTCGATCTGGCTAGCTCGGGCTTGGTGCAAAATTCCAGAATTGCTTCTGCTAGCTCTTCATCTGACAACTTGCTCGTATTCATTGCTTGGCACCAACTGGCCACCTCCCTATCAACAGCATGACTCATCTCTGAGTTCTCAATCTGTCCCTGCATTAATTCAGTCTCGAGGTATTCCTGGACCAAGGGGTTAATGATATCTACAGAATGCATATTTTCAACATCAAGTGGCTTCTTCATTGCCTCATCTATGCTGAATGTATATTTATCCCCATTGTAATCGAGACAGATAGTACCATCAAAGACATCAATGATAGTCTTAGCAGTTCGTAGGAAAGGTCTCCCCAATAATACTCCGCCAGACTCTACAGACTCATTATCGCTCATCTTAATCACATGGAAGTCAGCCGGGTACAGGAAGTCGTGTACCTTGACTATTACGTTCTCGAGCACTCCTTCGGGGCAGATGCATGACCTGTCCGCCAATTGGATCACAACCTTCGTATCCACCATACCTACTCCCACTAACCTCTTGTATATGGACAGGGGTAACACATTTATGGATGCTCCCAAGTCACACATAGCATGCTCAATTTTTACATCGCCGATGGAAATAGGCAAGGTGAACATACCTGGGTCATTGCATTTCGAAGGCATCCTCCGCTTCTGAATTACCGCGGACACATTCTCGCCTATCAAGATTTTTCCACTAGGTCTAGCCTTCCCAGCTATAAACTCTTTGATGAACTTGCTGAAAACTGGCATTTTCAAAGCCTGTAAGAAGGGTAGATTTATCTCCAGTTTCCCGAAAATATCCACAAGATCCACTGGCTCATCCTTCTTTTTCTTTGCCTCTCCTCGGTTTGGGAAAGGTTTTGGTCGTTTCCCGGTTCCGGAACATTCACCTGCTGAAGATTCATCGACTCCTTTTTTCTCTACCAATTCCGGTTCTGGATCTAGGAAAAATGGTTCGATTGTCCTGGGCAGCCGTTTCTCTAAATCTCCTGCCTGAAGTTCATCTCTAACTGCAGGGTTGCTTTCAACCGAGTTTCTTGATTCAGTGGTTTTTTCCTCTGTTTCCTTATCCTTAATGGGGGTCGTGACCTCTCTGTACCTCATGACCGGCCCTTCGTACTCCTTCCCAGATCTCAGTGTGATCTGGCTAATATTGGCTTTGTCAGGTGGTCTTACCGATGCAGGAATCTTGCCCTCGTTTCCCCGCATATCACTCAAGGAAGTAGCTATTTGAGACAACTGTTTGGCCAACATATCCATTGCCGCCTTCTGTTCTTGCTGCGCATCCTGAAGCTTGTGGACCACATCATTGTTCGACTGTAAATTGTTCTGAATGTGCTGCTGGGAACTAACGAGGTCGTGAACCATCTCATCAAGGTTCCTTGGTCTAGAGCTTGGCTGACTAGGGCCTGGCCCTATATTTTGGTTTGTTCCACTTCCTTGGCCTGGGCGAATGTGCCCTTGACCTCCTGGATTGTTGTTGAAATTACTTCCTTGACCTGGGTAAGGTGCTTGGAAATTCCTTTGATGTGGTGGTACATAAGAATTCCCTTGATAATTTTGATTCTTGTTTCCCCAGGTCGAGTGATCTCCTTGATTACGGTTGTTCCAATTTCCTTGCCCCTCATGATTTCTCTAGTTACCCTGCCTCTCGGGCTGCGGTGCGGACTGTATACTCAGTTGGGGTGCTGGCTGGCTTTGCTCGTTTTCAGACCATCTAAAGTTCGGGTGATTCCTCCAGGGTGCATCTCTTTGTCTTCCTTGGTTCCAACTTCCATCAGGATTCCAACTTCCCATCGCGTTCGCCTGGGCCTGGTAATCACCTTCCTGAGGTCCGTAATATTGCTGGAGTTGATTATCTACTGGACCTAACAACTTAGCCGTTTCCCTTAGTGCGGCTGTATTAGTTTTTTCGATAGCATTCAGCAAGGCTTTCTCCAGCCTATCAATCCTTGCTTCAACTTTGTCATCCTCCTGCTCCCTCAATGCATTCACAGAGCCTCTTCTCACAGCATTCCTCGTACTGTCATACGCCTTCTTGGCGTCGATTAATCTTCCCAAAATCTCTCTTGCCTCACTTCCTCTCTTTCTTGTAAAATTCCCCCCGCTCGAGGAGTTCATCAAATCCTTAGACTCGGGAGTTGCCCCTTCATAAAACAGAGAGTAGGTCTCTGCCTCTATCATCCGATGATTCGGGCATGCGTCCAGCAATCCCTTGAACCTTGACCAGTATTGGCTCAATGACTCATCGTAATCCTGCTTGCATTCCACTATCTCCTTCTTCAGAGCGTTCGTCTTGTTGGATGGAAAGAAGTAATCTAGGAACTCCAATTTAAAGTCCCTCCAGGTGCGGATAGAATCCGGGGGTAATCTCAACAACCATGTATTTGCCTCCCCCTTTAGAGTGAAAGGAATCGCGCGCAAGCGATAGTCATCCTCTGTCGCATCATTAGGCCTCCTTTGAATGCCACATAACTTGCTAAACTCGTTCAAAAACTCGTACGGGCATTCACTCCTTCGCCCAGAAAATGTTGGCAAGACACCTAACACATTCGTTTTGATCTCAATAGATCTCTGACGTGGGTTCATCACTATTGCGTGTGCTGGTTCTCCATCGAGATGAGCCGTTAGTGACCCTATTTCTGGATCTGGGTCCGCTACGTGTGCCATCTCAACTTCCTCTTCCTCCCCTGTTTCTGACTCTGTTTCTGATTCTGGTGGGGACTCCGGATCTGTTCGTCCTGAAGATTCCCAGGATTCGTCACTCAAAAACTCAGTCGGGAACGGATCTCCCGTCGTGAACCCTGATCTGGTAGTCACAGTGGATGCTGTATCCTTGATCTTCCAAACGAACTGACCGTATTTCCAACCAGACGAGTTACTCCGGTGGAAGCTCCTGCTCATGTACTACAAAGAAAACGGAAAGAAAAAGTAAATTAAAATTATTCACACCAAAAACTCTAGGCACTAACACAAAGTACGCCATCCATCCCCGGCAACGGCGCCATTTGAAGAGAGGTATTTTTGCATATATCGCGTGTGCACAGAAATAGATCACTGCAAGCGCTTGGTCAAGACACCACGCTCCTTAAATCCACTAGAGCACAAGGTCTAGGAACTTAAGAGAACATAAAGTGCTTGGTCGTTGGACACACATCGACTCCCCTTCAAAAAATATAAATCCCTCAACCCGAATACTATGAATTAGTATAGGGAAGTGGGGTCGATCCCACAGAGATGGACTCGCAAAGTAGTGCTCAGAGACTTTGGACAGACAAATGGCTGCTGCCACGCAACAAAAGGGTTGAGAATTTTAAACTAACTCTAGACCTAGGCAGAAAATGTAAATGCTAGACCTAGGACATGTTAAACTTGTAAATTCAGACTTCGACAACAAGAAACATAACCACTTCCTAGACAGTGTAAACAACTACCTAATCTAGCTAAACAGAATATGACTGAAAGTGGGGACCATAATTCCAAAAAAATGGCAAGTACGGAAAGAACTGCAGATTAACAAACTCTGACGCTAGCTCGCAGCAAAATGCATCCTCTCAACCAAATTAAACTCGCAGATGAACAAACAGAGCAAAAAGCGAGATTCGAACAGAATATAGAGATTTGGTCGTCGTTATCTTGCTGCAACTCTGAAACACATCAGATCTGCGTACACTAGACGGAATGAAAGAAAAACACGTAAACTAAGCATGAAAATCAGATCGAAACTACTCAGATTCACGTCAGAATACTTGATCCACTCCGGATCCAAGACATCCGAACCCAACAACCAACAAATCCAGCAAATCCAACCAAAATTCCTCCACAATCCAACTCCAATCTCCCAGATCTGACCATTAACCTACAATAACTCAGTAAACAGCTGCGAAACGCATCCAACTCAGACAATTTAAAAACTCCAAAATCTCAATAAGCGAAACGATCAAACCAGAAATCAACACAATCGCCATAACGGAAAATCAAACTTGCATTTAAACCAGAAACTATTCGGTGAAAACAGCGAACCGAGCTTCGAACAACGAAGCTCGGCAGAGTAAGCAAAATGCGGAAAGCGGAAAATAAATTGTTTCTTCGCTCCTAACAAGAGCGGTGTTACACCATATCGGAAGCTAAGATGAAACCCGAACGTGCGAACTGAGATCTCCTCAAAACTAGTATCAAGTGTGTGTGTGTGAAAGTGAACTAAGCAACAGGCTGTGGTGAGGTCTCCACCGAAAAGATCCCTCCAGCTTGCATGCTTCTGCCTTTTATAGATGCGGACATAGCCCTTGAGTCTTCGTAGAAATCCCTATTCTACCCTTCAACTCTGGAGCTTCCTCCGTCGAGCAATTCTCTTCATAATCGTTCACTAAATCGCCAGTTCCTCGACCTTGTGATTTTTTGGTCTTCTTTCCTGGACCTGGCGAATTCCTTCACACACCTGGCTTAAAACGTGCGTTAGTCCTAGTAAAATCACGAATTAAATCCCTAGACCCATGCATGAAATTAGCCTTATCAGCAATCTTCCTTCTAAAAGGTCGGTTGTGCCCTCAACATTGGGATCTTTGGGATATGCTCTATTTCCTTTTTTTTGGATGTTCTCACTGCCTCCGCTTGATTAGCTTGATCCACTGGCAGCGCGATGTAAATACTCCATTCTTCTTGATCTGTTTGTCCGCCCAATTGTTCCACGAACATCCGATGATGGTGAACTTTATACACACTTGGCTCACGATTACACGTTAGTTTATAGAAAAAGGGTGGAATTTTACTACAGAACAAATGCATTAAACGAGCCTTATTAGAGACAAGATGAGATACTGGAATTTTCGAAAATCCCTTATTCAACACTCGGAGGATTCGATAATCTCATAGCACACCTATATATTGGGGTTTAGTCTCTTCTCTTGTTCAGCCATATTGATTGTTGATACAATCAGATTTTGTCCACACAAAAGATTGTACTTTGAATTAGAGCAAATATCAGAATATTCACGGTAGAATATGAAGAACTATATGTTGAGAAGTCACAAGCCATTTTGATTATTTGGAGAATCTAATTAGTAAGTTATCATCTCTGTAGAATTTACATTTATTATTTATTTTCTTTGCATAAAGTTATTGTGTTGTTGGCACGCAGTCTTTCTTTTAAATGCAAATTGAATTAATCTAATAATCACTTAAATAGATTTATTTTTTCTAATTTATTTGTTTTTCAAGTTCTTCTACGATGAACCCCATCATAAATAATTATATTGTATTTTTGTGATGGTAAATATATGGTATACATAAATAATACATTAGTTATATCATGTTAATAAGACCAATCTTCAAGAGCAAATGATAATTTTCTCAAAAAACAAAGAAATTGAGCTCATAGGAATAAACCCCGTCTTGCTCATCAAAGCAGTATGATAATGATAATGATAATGACAATGATGACTCTCATTCACTCTTGATGTCCATACAACAAGCAATACATGTACAACAAAAGTGAAAAATCCCAACTTATTCTATGGATGCTTTCCGTGCTCACCACAATTTAACATACGTCAAGAAAACATGTACCAATAGAATATCCCCTCCATCCATGATTAAATGTCCAATTTTTTAAGAAATTGCCAGACCTTATAAAGTAAGAGAGTTTTGACAGCTCAAAAGCATGATTTTGAGTATAAGTGAGTGATTATTAGGATTGGTATACTGAAAAGCATATTTCGAGCATGTTGCACGAATAGAATGACTTGTATACAATAAACTTTACAATCCACTTTTAACTCAAGGAGAGAAGAAATAATTTTATCGCATTGGTGTTCGCTTATGCATTTATAAGATGTTTCTCAAACATTTAAATGTATGACGCATTTGGTTCTTTGTAGAAGAGAAATAGAATTTCACAACCTAGATAGACTTTGGCTACCTATCATGAAAGGTTTCAGTGTTAGTCCACATGTTTCCTTACCTTAGGAAATAAACGACACTTGTGTGGTATAGCACTGAAGGATCTAACAGTTGAGATAAGTCTTTCTTGCTATTTACCAAGACGAGGTCTCGGTGATTATTATTTCTTAATCATTGTTGACATAACATTGAGCATACGATATTGATTATGCACTACTTTGATTTATCAAATAGTGCGGATTTTTCGCAATCCAAAAATCGTGATATCTTGGGTAGTGGTGATCAATATGTAGAGGTGCTAGTATTGTTATTACAATGAATCGTGTGCTGAGTGAGTCCAGTTTGATAATATCCTCAAGAGGTGTTCGAAAAAGGTTTTATTATTCAGAAACCCGGCCGATTGGAATTTATTCCAGAAGAATAAATAAAGATTTGAACTAGACAACTTTTGGAAAAAGATATTAATTAATTAAAGTCAGATAACAGACTTAAATTAATTAATGGATATTTATATCTTAAATAGGGAGATAATAAATTAAAGAGGTAAAGCCCGGATTACTCGTAATTTGGGATTGGACGGATAGTCAATATTATTATACTATATTGGACGATAATAATATTCTGTTTGGATTTGAATTAAACTAGGGCTCAATTTAATTAGTAAAAGTCCAACCTCTATGGATCCCTAATGTGGCCCAACATAACTCTATATAAAAGGAGATTAGAAAAGAGATTTAGAGTTAATTAACTCATAGCTTTTTACAGAACTGATATTCTGTCTTCTTTCTAATCAAGCCCTTTTCGATTCTGACAAGCTTTGCCCACCCAAAGATCATTATCTGAGTTCAGGATACAAATTAGAAGGTTCGTGGTTGAGTATGAAGAACATCACGTGGAGAAGGCGCAAGCAATCGACGATTCTTTGGAGAATCAGATCGGTAATTCTAAATCGTAGGAAATTCATGTTTTAGGTTTTAATTCCTTTTGCATGAATTATATGAATTCTAGCATGAAATTTTGTGTTTAACATGTGAATCAATTAATCCCATAATCGGTCAAATAGATATGTAGATCTGATTTATTTGTATATGCATGTCTTCTGCTGTGCAATGGGCAAACCCCAGCATGCCCAAGCATGCCCAAGGGATTTGAGCCTCAAGCTTCCATTTATAAAGGAACCAAACTTGAAGAATGAAGGAACTCCTCTCAGTTCAAAGTCTTCCGAGCTCAAATACCACTTCGTATCTCTAGTTCCAGCTCACTGCCTCCACACTTGGAGGGGGAATCCTTGTTCTTACCGTGTTTCTCTAGTTGTAATCGTGTTCCACCGCTCTGGGGAGCAAAGAAACAATTTAAATTCCTGTTTGCTACATTTTAATTTCGTTTTGCAAGTTGTGTGGTACTTTGGGTCACTTAGTTTCACAATTTCAGTAATTGTTATTTTGTTTAAGTTGCACATTGACGTTGGATCTGTTTTGAATCTAAAGCTATAGAAGTTTATGTTTACGTTCTTGTAGGATCTCACGGTGTTGAGTTTGATTTGTGTTTGATGGATGCTTTTCGCAGTTGATGGTTGTTAGGATTTCTAGATCTAGCTTGTTTAACGTCAGATTTGTAGATCCATGCTAGTTCGAGTTTTAATTTCATAGATCTGGTGTTCTCTGTTTTAGATCTGCATGATTATGGTTTGTTCTGGTTCGCACGTTGTTCCGCTTGGTCCGTTAGCTTAGATTCAGTTGTTCACGGCTTAAATTCTCATTTCGATTTTGTTTTGAAGAATACTCTGTTTCCCGATGTTATGGTTGATTGATGTTCTATTTCATGCTCTGTTTTTACGGGATTACATAAAGAAGATGAAGTAGAGGTAGTTAGACTGCAACCTACTTTATGCTTTATGTTTTTTTCAGGTTTCTGCCAGATTTGTTAGTTTAGGAAAGTTGGTCCCCACTTACTTTTGCATCTTGTTTATATATTTTAGGAAAGTTTTCAACATGTCCTTTTAGGCACATGTGTTCCTAGTTTATTCTTTGAATTAAATATTTTTCCAAGTTTAGTCATCATGCATGTTTTCGTATGTGATCCGTCTAGTTGACCTGTTAGATAGAGTCTTGTTTGATCTGCCAAGTCTAGTAGACTTTTAACACACTCAGTTGCGTGGCAGCAGCCAAAAAACCTTCTGAGATGTCCCAAACACATATTTAGCGCATTCTTCGTCATGGGATTCGATCCTTACTTCCCTATACTAATTAATAGTATAGTGGATTAAGGTTTTGAATGTTGTGTTTGATCGCGCATCCTACGACACATGGATAGGTTTTGGTAGTCTACTCGACCAGTTAGGTCCAGTCGGCCTGCTCGACCAGTCTGCTATTCTACTTGTTTATTTTACAAGCACGTGTAGAGTCTATTTCAGGAGGCTTCCATGCCGAGCTCTCCATTGCAATAGATTGGCGTCTCCAATTATAAGTTCCTCAAGTTTCAAAAGATAACCTGATGCTATTTTCCACTCCGTGCCTCGAAAAGCATACTGTTGTAAGTTGAGGTCCATAAGATTCGGTAGCAGCAAACAAATGTCATTTATGTGCTTCCATGGATATCCGAAGCCACTCAAATACAATGATGTCAGACTTGATGGAAACATTGAAAGAGGAATGATAGACTCATGCACTAACGCCAAAAAGAAATGAGAGTTTGTGCAAAGTAGCATCAAAATTAGGGGTTGGTAGGGCTCTTCCTCTAACCTCAATTTGTTGTAGTTCTTGCATGTCCCATATTTCCACCGGCATATATGACAATGCTCCACGATTTCTAATGCACATATGTGGATGGATAATCAAGGATTGAAGGTGAAAAATGTTAGATATGGAATTAAGCACCTCTGCGTTGCAAGTCAGAGCATTTTACTTTAGACAAACTAGTTTCATAATTTCAAGTGGGATATGGTAAAATCGGACTGCAAGAGCATCTAGTACCCTCAACAAATTGAAATCCATGGCATGAATTGGCACCGGATATTTGTGGTAAGGACCCAAACAAAGGAGAGAGCGGACGGTGGATGCACACTCACTTTTCAGCTACCTCGATCTAGATTTCTACGGTCTTGTCTTCTTTGGATAGGAGCTCTACAACTTTGCCTATCATAAGTGGAAGACCTTCACATTTTAGGGCAATCTTTCTCTCCCAATATTCAAGGAGAATGGGAAAACCCTCTTCGCCGAACACCTTTTCACCAATTAATTTCTTACTTTCTCCTTCATCCAGCAAGCGGACTTATAGAGATGAAGATTCTTTCTTTCTTAGCCTGCTTGAATGCAAGACTCAGGCATTCTCTTATGGCAAGTGCATTGTTAGCCTGCTTGTAAACATGATCTGAGCATTCTCTTGAGGCAAGAAATCCATTACTCATGTGTCCCATTCCCATATATCATCCAACACAATGAGACATTTCTTATCCTTCCATCTCTCTTCCAAGACTCCGAGTAATTTTGCATCGTCATGGTCGTCTCCTTTTGCAAGCATGTGGTCGTGATTGTTGGGATGCACTTAAGCTAGAATGCATTGCAATGTTTCTTTAGGTTCACATTTTCTGCCTACTTTAACCCATGCTCGAAGTTCGAAATTCCTCTGAATGGATGAATCGTCAAATACTTTCTTAGCCAAAGTTGTCTTTCTAACCCCTGCCATCCCATTGATTGATATCCAATTTCTTTTGTCTTCTGCAAGAACATGACCCTAACTAGTTCAAATTCATAAGATAATCCAACCATCTTGAGTCGATTCCAAGGAAATCAATTCTTGAGGAAATAGGTTCCCCTTCTTCTTCAGGAATATTCACTAGTTCAATATCGTACTCCGCCTCCATCACTGTCAGCTTCTCGACGAAGCTATCAGCACTCTGCGGCAAACTCTGTAGATCTACAGAGAAAGACATGTGATCTATGTCGCTTTCGAGTTGTGGAAGAATCTGATTGGTGAAATGGGATTCTAGCAAATCTTCAAACTCCCATATGGCCTCTTTGATTCGTTCATCCAAAGCATTCGTTCACCTTCGTCCTCATCTTGCTGTAGACGGTCTCCTCCAATTCCAGCAAAACTTCCTGCAAGTGATCCATGGCCTCGTAGGCCAGTTTTAAGATGTTTTGAGAAGGGGGAATCTGTGAAGTGCGAGACGATTGTAGAATACGCCGAATTGTAGTCTTAAGAGAAATGGCTGCACCATAAGCAGCTAGCCATCAGAGAGGATTATGAGATTGTTTGTTGCAATTAGAAAATTATGTGCCTTCACCATAAGCATATGTTCAACTATTTTCAATTTGAGTTACATATCTGGGCGATTAAATTGCACCAATAATTGTTTCCAATGGACAATAAACTACCATCTTAAATTAAGTCATTGGCATGTAGTAGTAATTTAAATATAACCATACTACCTGCTCAACATTTGAAGTCAACAATTAGCATTGCTAATTATTCATAAACAAAATGTAAAATATGTTACAAATTTGGGCTTCCACGTGATTAATTTAACGTGTATGACTATCTTTCAGTTTCCCAATTAAGGTGATCCAATAAAGATTAAGTTTGGGCTAAAAATGTATTTATTTGTTATGGAAATAAGTATAAATACCATAAGTGATTTTCTATTTGATGAAAGACCGAATAGAAAATAAAGGGGTTTATATTTTATATAAATACTCCCTCCGTCTCGTGTTACTCGCACTTTTCATTTTAGGCCGTAAATTTGGGATTGATTTTTTATTGTAATTAAATTAGAATATTAAGATGAGACATCACTTAATAAAGGAGCTCTTAACTTAATCTAACATATTAATTAAATATATTAATTCTAACTTAAACTATAAATAGTGTAAGTAGTTTGTGACGAGCCGAAATGGAATAGTGCAAGTAACATGGGACAGAGGGAGTATAAACTAGGATTATGGTCCCTAGACGTCATAAGAACATTCGATATCTCTGTATTCTCTGGGCAGACTATTGCGAAGAATGTCTCTAATCGTTTGGAAGATCCATACCCGCTGCAAAGCAATTCCGCCTTTCAATTCGTTATGGATCAAGGTACGCTTCCACTCTACCGTTTATGTTCATTCTCCATCATTCTCGGTTAATCATCATATAGAGCTTTATGTAATTATTCATTCAATTATTCCAACAAGTGGTATCAGAGCCACTCTATTGATGATTCTGAGAATTGGGAAAGGAGAATTATGATATTTTCTTTCTTGTGAATCCATAAAAATTAGGGTTTATATTTGGGTATTTTGGTATGTATACAGACTTCTACCGTATTTATGGATCTCTCACGCATAGTGAATATCAATTGAAAGTTTATTTCATGTTATCACATATATTGAGACTGTATCAATTAAATTCTCTCTTACCGTAAATTGCATGATTGTCGAGTTTTGGCTTTTGGTTGATGGTGGTTTTGCAAAGTTTAATGCTTTGTTAAACTTATGCGGTTCTGATAGAATTATTTGCCGTGGACAGAATTTATTGTTGTGGTTGTATAGATTCCTTGTAGTTTTTAATTTTTTTGATTTGAGAATCAGGAATTACGTGTCAGATTCTACTTTGGATGTTTAGAGTAAAGAATTGATGAGTTGACATTCTTGATTTTGCTTCCGTATGCATAATATTACATTGTAAAGTAAATATATGCATTATTTGATTTGTCTTCGTATTATGGGTCAAGATTTATTCATAGATTTATTTCATTATTTACAGAATAGTATTCATTAGGAAGACTATTGTGTGTATGTGTGAATTATTTCAGGAACTTCAAAGTACACATTATTTGAAGTCATAAGTGCTTGTTGTCATTATTATTGTTCGTTATAAAGATCATATCATGCAGTATTTTGTTTTAATGATAATTTTCTGATGTTTTATGTTTTTTGGTCCATATCAGAGAAGCAGCTAAGAGTCGACATCGACGATGCGGTCGACGACGTAATTCCCGTAGCTCTTGCGAAAAAATTCAGGGATAGATTGGCCGAGGTAGGCCCAAGTACGTCTGGAGATCAGGGTGAGCCGAAAAACCCTAGAGGACGAAAAGGCGATCGTCTCTACTGTCGACGAACACCATCAGAATTCCTCAGCCGCTTGGGAAAATCACATACGGATTATTATTTGTACACTATACACCATAGCCCTAGGCTTGTTAAACCCTTAGGGAAAACAAGAAAAGTGCGCTAAACATCGAAACACGACACAACATAAATTAAACGGATAAGGAACAATATTCATTACATATTACAAATAATGCATTACAAAAACTAAACTACGCATTATACTATACACAAATGTACATTATGTATATCTGTTTTAAAAAATACCTACGAGCTATGCATGTGCAGCCCGAGATGAATTACTGCAGCTCGTGTATTTGGAGAACTTTTTTATACTTACAACATACTACACCCTAGCCACTAGGCTTGTTAAACCCCTAGGGAAAACAAGAAACGTGGGCCTAACATCGAAACACAACACAAATTAAATTGAACGAGTCAGGATAAATGTTCATTACATATTTTTGTCGATTTTTCTGTAAAAATGGAATTGAAAAAATTATACGGAATCCCAACAATTTCCTGGGGAGTTACTGGACTAGCCGTCAGGATTTAATGACTTGCTGAGTTCGCGAGGTACATGAACCCAGTGACTCGTTGGCTAGCCACTGTATTCCGAAACGTCATCAACGACTTGCTTGCAAGCGTCTATTTTTTGTTTAAAATTTTAAATTCAAATTTTGGATGCATCTCATGTTCCTTTAATTTTTAGTGATAAATACGTGACAATTATTCAGTTTCGTGTAAGTAGTGTGATGCCAAAAGGTGGACACTATTTGACATGGTTTTATTGTCAGTGTTTGATCACTATAAGGAGGTTGCCATTTGCAAGTTCACATTACTGTTATAAGAATTAATGTGAATGTTGTGCTCGGTACCTCAAGATGTTATACTAATGTTTAAAGTAGGTTGTCGAAGCAAGACGTTGCAAAAGTAACCTCTCTTGTCTAGACTTCTTTATTGCGAATGTTAGGGCGGTATGTGTGTGTATTTTAATGCGGATATTAGTCTGCAAAAAGGAAGATTAATGTTTGGCACGAAATGCACATATACATGTGGCGATAAATACGTGACAATTATCCAGTGTTCATTTGAGTAGTGTGATGCCAAAAGGTGGACATTCACTAATTGACAAGATCTTATTGTCAGTGTTTGATCCTTACGATGAGGTTACCACTTACAAGTTCATATTACTGTCAAAAGACTTGATATGGATGTTGTGCCGATACCTTGAGATGTCACCTTCTTATTTGAATTTTATTATGTGAGTATGACAACTATTTTGGTTTTTTGTTATTTGTGATGTCTGCTTCTACAGCTTTCTCCAACATGAATAATATGTCAATGTTGAATGAGTCAAATTTAAGGATTGGAAAGATAATATTTTGATTACTCTGGGTTGCATGGATCTGGATTACGTGCTAAGGAAAAAACAATTTGTTTCTTGTATGGATAATACTACTATTGATCAAAGGAGAAACTATGAGAAGTGAAAATGCTTGAATCGCGTAAGTTTAGTGGTCGTTATGTATAGCATCCTAATCCAAATCATAAGGCTTCGAAAAGCTTCTAGGATGCTATACTTAATGATCATTAGACTTACGCGATTCAAGCATTTTCATTTCTCATAGTTTCTTCTTTGATCAAGAGTACTTGATAAGTCGTATTCTAGGCCTCGCTTACTGGTCAGTATGATGTGATTAACATGCATTATCTGCAAGAAAGTTGCCTAAGTATGCAGGAAAAAGGGTACAAGCCAATAGAAAAGGAGTCAGACAACTCAGGTGAAAAGGGAGTCAGAAGGGTGCAATACTGGCCAGGATGCATGTAAAAAAAAAGGCTCGAGATGGAGAAGGAAGGATTACTAGGAATGACCAACTACACACGGGGGCAAAAGAGACTTTTCATGAAGGAAGTCAACCTTAAAAGTGAGGGCAAGTCATCCTATAAATAGAAGGTCACTTGGAGAGAGAAGGAGTTCGACATTCACCACTACTAAGAAAATCTTCACTTTTACATATAACTTTAGTTCCAAAAAGAAAAAGATGTCTCTCGGATATCCTTAGTTCCAGCAGCAGTCTAGCTCCTACACTTCTCATTCCTCGCCACAGCCATGGTCACCTGAAGATTTCGGCCACCTTCCGGAGAAAGTTCACAGCCGTTCCAGCTAGTTAGCATTGTAGCAGAACACTGTTTCATCGCCCGTGGGGCAAAATAATCTTTAATCGCTTTTCTTAGCTTAACTTTAGTTGTTTCATCTTTCGAATATTTCGTAATTTTAGCTGTCTTTTGGATTCTGAAGTATTCTAATCTGAACCTGCTCCTAATGAAGTTTGATTTCACTTTTTTTCATCTTATGAGTTGCAACATGTTCATTCTGCCTTGCTTAGGTAGATCTGGAATTTTAGTGTAGAATCTGCATGTTTAAGTAAGAATTTCTTGTGATTTAGTTAGATCTAGTTGCTGTGTGAATTTCTTGTTTGTTAATTGGTTAAATCTAAAAAAAGCATGAAATCGCAGTCGAGAAGTTTCTGTTACCTTGCATGTTTGTTGGTTAGTGTGAGTAAGATCTGCCGCTTGATCTTTGAGTTTGGAATTTAATTTTAGTTTAAGGTTGTTGCATAATTTCTGTGAATCTTTAATGGAATTGATGAAATTGCTGAGATTCAGTGTTACTTGGTGGTGAAGACAACGTCCTTTTATGCTTTTTGGACCACTTTTACTTTTTAGTAGCTTTTGCTTTTTTGTCCTTACCTTTTCAGAGATCATACAGACCTGACAGTGGCAGCCCTGTACCCTCAAATATCTCCTGTCATTCAGTTTAGCCATTTATAATAACATTCCACTTTTCACATGTCCCTAAAACACTTTGTCCCACATATTCACGTACACAGCCACATGCCGACAATTATCACACCCACTAGTCAGTAGAGTAGACTCTTTAATTTCCCCGCCTAGTTAAAAACTCAACCCAAGCGTGGTAGCAAACCAACCTTCCAGATTATCACCGCAATTGCTCTGACGTGTCCATCTCTGTGGGATTCGACCCTTACATCCACTATACTAGCCAGTAGAAGTGGGTTGAAGAATTTTGTTGATACCGGGGTTTAGGCTGTCGTGACAACGACTCAGCTAGGTTGGGATATCCTCCTGATCAGTTGACCACACCACTACCTAACAAACTCCTGCTCTTTCAGTACTATTATCTATACGAGAAACAAATTGCTCGGTCCTTAGCACGTAATCCAGATCCATGCAACCCAGAGTAATTAGAATATTATCTTTCTAATTCTTAAAATATAACCCATTTAACATTGATATATTGTTTATATTGGAAGAAATTGTACAAGCAAACATCATCATGACAGAGAACAAAAACCAAAATAGTTGTTATGCTCACATAATAAAATCCACATAAGAATGTAACATCTCGAGGTACCGACACAACATCAACATCAAGTCCTTTGACAGTAATATGAACTTGTAATTGGTAGCCTCATCGTAGTGATCAAACACTGACAATAAGATCTGGTAAAGTAGTGTCCACCTTTTGGCATCACACTACTCACATGAACACTGAATAATTGTCACGTATTTATCATCATAGGTATATATGTATTTCGTGCCAAACATTAATCTTCCTTTTGGCCGACTAATATCCGCATTAAAATACACACACACATATCGTTCTAACATTCGTAATAAAGAAGTCTAGACAAGAGAGGTTACTTTTGCAACGTCTTGCTTTGATTAATCTATTATGAACATTACGAGGTTCAAAGTACAACATCCACCTCAAGTCATTTGACAATAACATGAACTTATAAATGACAACCTCCTTACAGTTAAACACTGACAATAAGATCATGTTAAGTAGTTGTTCGCCTTTTGGCATCACACTACTCACACGAAAATTGAATAATTGTCACGTATTTATTACCACAAGTATATGTGTATCTCGTGCCAAATATTAATTCTCATGGTGGCTGACTAATATCTGCATTAAAATACACGGTCATTTAATGCATGTATTAGACATTATAACCTTTTATTTTGAATTTATTCTTTTGATAGTCGTTGAAAATAATTGCAAAGCAACAAACAACAAATATTGAATGTCTTGTCTAAATTTTCTTAAACTCAAAGTAAGATTCTTTAAAACTTTAGGTGCGGCTTTTAAATATCACAACATCAGCCGCAATGTGGCTTATTTAATCTTGTAAACATTCTTTCAATGTTTTGGGGTTGCTACGCAGTTGCAGACACCATTTATGCATACCTTCTTCGTACCCATTTTGCATTCTAATTTGCAGTCGTCACTACGTCTGCATATTGACTTATCTGAATAACATTCATAAAAATATAGAATTAAAATAATGAGCATATACATTAAAGAGATACTTATAAATAATATTATTTTTTATGAACTTGTCAGCCCCATAAACTCATGAAACTGGAATATAAAATCATAACTTTACAAATTTTAGCAATTTTTCAACAGTGGTCAAAATTTAATGACATGGCACAAAAGCACATGGTTTTAGTTAAATCAGTGTAATTTTAATTAGCACTAAAAATAGAATGATGTCATATTGTCTAAAACCGGTCATTATATTTTAGATTTGGACCATTTTGGACAATTATAATAAATTGAAAAGTTATGATTTTACTAATCACTTTGAAAAGCTACAAGATTGACGAAATAATCAACAAAAAGTTGTATTCATAGATTAAATATTGAAAGTGTCGTTGAATTTACCATCAATCTTCTTAGTTCCTTGTAAAACAGTGCGACCACAGGTGCAAAACTTATAACAAACTGCTTGTAAGTTGATCTGATGGCAAACAGGCTCTAGATGGACGCAATCTTTATTGGTTGTGCAAAGTTGTGCTGATGAGCTTGCTGTTTTAATAAAGAAACAAACAAATAAATTAAGTCATGTATCATGATATATAGATAGTAAAACTAAGTAATTTTGAATGTAATTTTGTGTTATAGAAGAGATGCTAACCCAAGGCAATTGACAAAAGGGTGACCAACAAAATCAATTTTTGAGAAGCCATGATAGTTCTTGAATTTCTTTTTTTTTTTTTTTTTATTACTATATTTGTTACTCTAGTTAGGACTGAACAACTCTCTATATATAGACATTTTACAAATATGAAATTTAAGATTTTGAATACAAAATTTGAGTTCCATCACATGGCAATTTTGTTTTTAGTGATAGGATATTAATGACTAATTTCCTTATTCTATTTGTGGACATAAGTATTAATGACTAATTTCCTCCATTTTATTTGTGGCAATATATATTAATAGATATTTTTCTTGTTACATAATGTTGATATTGTTTTTAGTTTTTACACTGTATGAAAATTCAAAAAAAATACTTTTGGACTATAGTCAATAATTTTTATAAGCAAAGTTTGGTAAATTCAATTAAATTCCTGTTCAAACCCAATTTTCTGGCTATTCTGAAGTCCGATCAGAGCGTGCTACATACCATTCTCTTCGTCTTTGAAAGAGCTTCGTGTTGGTACCAAGTTCATCTAAATTGGAGTTCTTTGGAGAAAGTTATGGCAATTATACAAAGACTGCACAATGCTGTCAAGTGCTGGCGGGAATTTAAGGAAGGAAAGAAACTATTACCTTGTTAAGCCAAATCTTTTCCTTAACCTATGGGGGATGAGAATTCCATCTTTCCTATTACTTGGAGGACACATTTTACCATGTTTAAACCTTTTTCAAGCCTATATATACCCCATAACCTAATTTATAATATTCACCAATTTATAGCCTCCGAAATTGGGGGAGCCCCAAGGCTCTTCCTCCAACCCTAATCCTTCATCTAGATCTTCTTTTTGCCAAATAATTCCAGATTATAAAATTGAGAGTACTTCATAGTGCAAGGGGTTGAAGAAGGAATCAAGAGAAGATCAAGGCTACTAGGATTCAACCTTTGAGTTTTATTTGCATTACTTCTTATTTTCTTTATTACTTCCCTACAATCTGGTGTGTTTTTAGTTTATTCTATCATGTGTAGCTAAACTCATAGGATTCTAGGGATGTGTTAGTAACGACTTTGATTATACAATTTTGTTTTACTATTTAATATCCGTTTAGTTCTTACTTCGTTTCTTCCCTAAGTGTTGGATAATGCTTCACGTTTGAGTGACACATTCTGTGTTAACCTAATATAACTTGCTAGATAATCGTGAGAGGAGGTTGGCGAGTTAGATCTACTTAGTAGACACTATAATTAGCTTCCCTTAAAACGGCGCTGTTAATTGAGAGTGATGACTTTTCAAGGGTCTTATGAGCTTTAAGGAGTTACGGATTTAGGATTGACAATCCTAGTGTTAGTAATCCACGTTTGTACCGCATGGGCATAACTTAGGAGACTCGTTCTATCGAAGTAAGAACTGTGGTAGGTTGTTGTAGTTGGAATTTGTATAACCATAACTGTGAATGCATATCCCTGGGATTCCCTTATCTCTCATATCTTTATCTTTATTATCTATGTGCAATTACTTGTTTATTTGCTTTATTTGTTTTTGCTTAATTAAACCGAAACTATTGTTTCTCTAGATAGTATTTGATGCTTAGTACATTATAGCCAGTTGAAATTATACTCTATGTGTCCGGTATCCCGGTACTGACCTTTAGCTATACTATTTCTACCTTGTATAATTGCAAGTAGTTGTAGTGTAAAAAAATAGTGCATCAAGTTTTTAGCGTCGTTACCGGGGAATATTATTGCTGCTGATATTGTAGAAATGTTGATAATACTAATTTAGAGTGCAATATTATTTAATTTTATTTTGTCTTTTGATATTTTTGGAGGTACTTGAGGAGAGCAAGGAGCGCAATAATGGATGCGTTTCAATATTGGAGACAACCGACGTGGGCATACACAATCAATGATGAACCGGAACGATATGAACGTGGACTTGAAATTATATTACAAGAACTTGAAAGACAAAGAGATGAGAGACTTCAAGAAGAAAGATAAAGAAGATTGGACAATGTGATGAATTTCTTGGAGAAGTCAGGCGAAGGGGAGAAGATGATACAACAAGAAGAGAGATTAGAATGGAAAACGCGATAAAGTCCTTGGAGAAGTCATGCGAAGAGATCAAGGAAGGACTCGGAAATATTAGCAAGATGACGAGTGAGGTGAAACTTCCATATTTTGAAGAAAAATCAATCATTGAAGAAGAAAAGGAGGAAGAAGTTGTAGAAATCCCTCAGAGTTGTACCCAGTTCAGTCAAGATGAACCAAACGAATCATCATGTTCAAACTCAAGTGACACCATGGCCATGCTTCCCCATGAAGATGAAGAAGATGAGATGAACAAAACTCTGTTTAATTCTTTCAAACCCTCTCTCTCTATAATGTTAATTCCTTTTATTTCTGACGAAGCTGATTTTGGTGAAGATTTACAACTAAGTCATGCATGGAGGAAAAGAAAGAGCAAAACTGAAAAATTCAAGTTCAAGCTAAGAAGTTGTCCGAGGTACAATTTGTGTTGGTTCAATCTTATGTGTCCATTGTCAAATTATGTGTTTTCACAATCTTCTGCTACAACACTTGATAAGCTCCGTAGAGTGTGGGTGAGATATAAAGTTACATGTTGATTGCTTCCTTGGTTTTGCTAATTTTCTAGTTTAATTTGTTTTTCTTTCGTAGAACTTAAGCTAGAAGTAGTTTTACTTTTTTTAAGTGTCCTTTTTGTTTTTATATTTATTTATTATTATATTTTTAATTTTCATTTTTTTAAATAAAAATAAAACTGTTTTTTTTTTGTTTTAACAAAAAAAATAAAAAAATCTTACTAGAGCAGGGTTAGCGGTCCGCTGAGTCAATGTCAGCGGCCCTCCGGGAGAAGAACAGTGAGGACATACCATCCTCAGCGGTCCGTTGTACAGCAGTCAGCGCCCGCTGGGGCATGTCAGACGAGAGATTTTTATATAAGGTATGTTTCCTCTCTTCGTTCTTTCATTCATCTTACTTTCTAACTTGTGCACACTTCCCCCCTCTCTTTAAATTCATTTTTTTCTCCACATTATTCATACACACACACTTCAAATTCACATCACCTACTCAAATTCTTTGGATTCTATCATTTTTTTCTTGTGCTCAACTGTCAACCAACACAAGGTACATTCTTCTTATAATTTCTGAGCGTTGATCTTGAATTCTTTCATTGAATGACTTTGTTGTTGGTTTATATTTTGGTAGTTTTGATTGGAGTTTGATGGGGGATAATATACTTTTGATAATTTGTTGGTGAATTTTTTAGTTGGATTTATTGTAATTAATTATTGTTGGGTGTGCTTGATTTAAATTCTTTGTGTGGATGAAATTTGAATACCCCATTTGACTTGATTGTTGATACACATAGTTCATGTTCATAGCATTGTGAGGCTACTTTATCTTGCATGACTTCTGTATATCTAGAGTTTTCATTGTTTCGCTTGATCTTGATCTTTTGTTAGAAATTCTTGCAAATTATTGGGGGATAGAGATCATGATGGGGGGAAATTTTTTGAATCAAGGTAGATTAATTGGTCTTGCATGTGATTATTTTTACATCTTGATTTGAGTTTGGGGGATTTCCAAATATTATGTGTTATATCATACTACAATTTTCTCCATTCTATGCTCACATTGCGAGATTGTAGGTATAAAGGCATCCTAAAGGAATTTCCACGATGGGGGATAACTCATGAAATTCAAAGAACGTCAAGCTAAAGACAAAAAATAAGCGCTTGTTGGGAGGCAACTCAACCATTTATTTTCAGTTTTTACAGTATTTTTTATGTTTTAGTTATCGTTTTTTATGTTTATTGAAATTTTCACAGGTTCTGGACTCCGGCCAACGACCGCTGGCCACTCACTCACTGGAACGGTTCTGACCTCTACCCAGCGACCACTGCAGATATCCAGTTGCCTGCTGGCCATTCACCGCACTCTAGCCTCAATTTTTCAAATTTTTGCCCCGTCCAACCTCAACGCGAAAATTTCAAGGTATCATTATTGCTTTCTTAGTTTCCTCACGTCCCTACCAACTCTAGAAACTGATTTTACACTTTGTTGTAAATACCCCCTAATGGGGGATGAAGTGGTGGACCGTAAGTTTAGGTTTGTTTTTATTTTCGTTTTTGTTTTTGTTTTGAAAAATCCCGAAGGTGAATCCATGTCATGAACATAGCATGAAGAAACTTAGAAACACACATGCTTAGGGACACATTATACCGAGTTACCAATGATATGAAGTTCTTTACATCTTTGATTAAGTATGGCTTGACGTTTTGCTTTGATGGTTTGGTGAAATGGTGCATAATTAGTGAATTGCTTGTTCGCCTTGAATCATGCCTATACCTCGTGAGATTTGAGCCTTAAATTCTTTCTTGTGTAATTTATCTGCATGCATGTTTATGTTTCTAGAACTTGCTCCTCGTCTTCCTTAGTCTACATAGTGTTTAAGTTGATTAAGGAGGATGTTAGGCAATCTTTTCAACCTACTTTTATTTCTTAGATTTAGAACCCTCTTTAAAATTTTAAATCTCTTTATCCCTTTGGAGCCAATTTTGAGCCTTTAAGCCTATTCTTTGGAAACCAAATCAATGGGGACAATTCCTTGTGTAAACTTTGCATGATGCATGATTTGAGTGCTTACATATACATTACCTTATACACTTTGAGAGTGAGAGAACACTTCCCATCTTTGGAAGTTTGCCACATGTGAGTGCATGAATTCAAGATGTTCCACGAGCTAGTAATGAAAGTGCACTAATAATCCTTGCTTGATTTGATTGCGTTAATTCATGCTTGATTTGATTGCGTTAATTCATGCTTGATTTATCTTTTCCATACTTTGAGGTAATTATTACGTCTAGTCCTTGTGCATTCCGTGCGTCTACTTTTGTTACTTTATTGTTTTGTTCAAGGACAAACAAAAATGTAATTTTAGGGGAGTTGATATGCTCCGATTTTGCACTGTTTTAAGGCCTTTATTTGGTCCGTTTTTAATGTCAAAATCACATTTCATGTTTTGTGAGAAATGTGCAAAATAGAGCTGAAAAATGGCATGAAAACGTCAAATTCTGGAAGCCGGAACTGAAGTGCAATCCAGCGGCCAGCAAGACACAATGCAGCGTGTTGAGTATAACCATGCATCACCTTTGAGAGTCGTTGGATATCCATGAAGAATTCAATGGCCGAGAAGGAGAGAGAGTTGGTTAGATTGTTGGAAGCTGTTGCAAAGCTACTAACTGTTTTTCGGTTATGAAGTGTGAACCCTCGAGCTGGGACCACGAGTTTCGAGAGGCCAGGAGCTGAGCATATATAAGCTCAACACCGAGAGCACACACACAACATACACATTAAATTCAAGAGAGTATCATCTTCACTTGATTAGCTTTGAGTTGCAGAGTGAGATTAGAAGTGATAAGAGAGTTTGATACAATTGTTCTTGAGTTGTAATCTTCCCTTACGCATACATCAATAAAGAGTGAAACCATTTCTTGCCCGTGGACGTAGGTTTGTCAAAACCGAACCACGTAAAATCCCTTCGTGTTATTTTTCTTGCTTTTGATCAAACGCGCACCGATTACAACAAGTGGCGCCGTTTGTGAGAACGGTGGATCGCGTTTCTTGATCGAAGTTCTTTCCGGATCGGAGTTTTTTTGGATCGCATTCTGCATCGATTGCTTGGAGCAGGTCATAGATCGAAGAAGATGAGCTCAGTAGGCTTGACGTTGAAAAGTTCTCAGGGAAGAATGATTTCGGATTATGGCGCATCAAAATGCTCATTCAACAAGGCTTGGGTGATGCGATAAAGATGGTGCGGATAACGGAAAGGAAGCAGAAGATGCCGATGAAAATGCGGTGTTAAAGAAACAAGAAATGATGGAAAAGGATTATAGCGTCCTCATCCTTTCCTTTGCTGACAATGTGCTCCGAGAAGTGTCAAATGGGGTATGGTCAAGACTTGGGTCCTTGTACATGATCAAGTCTTTGGCGAACAGGTTGTACATGAAGCAGAAGTTGTACTCCTTCAAGTTTGTGGAAGATAAGTTCATTGCAGAACAATTAGAGGAGTTTAACAAATCTGTGGATGATTTGGAAAACATCGATGTCAAGTTGGAGGATGAGGATAAAGCCATTATCCTACTGAGTGCCCTGCCGAGAAGTTTTGATCACTTGAGGGATGCCATGTTGTATGGCAGAGAAAAGACTATTACCCTTGAAGAGGTCCAATGCGCCCTCAAATCTAAGGAGCTTAGAAAGGCAAGTTCAAATCAAGATTCATCTTCAAGCCAAGCTCTAAATGTGAAAGTGCAGAACAAAAAAAAAGAAGAAATCCTTTCAGAGCCAGAAGTCACTTCATCATAAGCAAATGGATGGATCTGGGAAAGAGAAAAGGAGTTGTCATTACTGTAAAAAACCCGGCCATCTCAAGAAAGACTTTTATTCATGGAAAAAGAAAGAGAATGAAGAGAAACTCACCCAAAACTAGGCGGATCTAGCTGAAGAAAGTGAGGTTGCTCATGTCATGAATCTTGGATTATGGATTATGGACTCGGGCTGCAACTTTCATATTTGTTCCAACAAAGAATGGTTTGAGAATCTTGTGAATGCAGATGGCTCAGTGATGCTGGGGAATGATCAGGTTTGCTCCATAGAAGGAATTGGGGATATTAGGCATAGAACAGAAGATGGAGCCATCAAGATTATCACTCAAGTCAGGTATATTCCTGACATAAAAAGAAACCTCATATCTTTAGGCATGCTAGAGTCAAAAGGGTATAAGTTCAGCTCTGAAAATGGATGCATGACTGTGTCCGAAAATGGAGTAGTTATGATGACTGCTGAGAGGAGAAAGAGTCTTTATTATTTGCTTGCTGAGACTGTTGTTGGATCTTCTAATGTTGCAATGAAGGCTGATCTTGTGTTGTGGCATAAAAGGCTGGGGCATATTGGTGTATCTGGGCTGATGCAACTTGTTAAAAGGGGTGTTATAGTTGCTGATGAGTCAATGGTTCCACATAAGTGTGAGTATTGCATTCTGGGAAAAAGCAAGAAACAACCATTTGAGGCTGGCAAGCACACTTCAAAGGCTGTCTTAGACTATGTTCACTTAGACCTCTAGGGGCCTGCACAACAAAGTACCATGGGTGGAGGGAAGTATTTCTTGTCCATCACCGATGACTTTTCAAGGAAAGTGTGGATATACATTCTGAATGAAAAGTCACAAGCTTTTGAGAAATTCAGAGAATGGTGCCAAGAAATGAAGTTGAAGCAGGGCAAGGTTCTTAAGTGTTTGAGGACTGACAATGGATTGGAGTTCTTGTCTTCAAAATTTGAGAATTTTTGTAAGGATAATGGTATTCGAAGACATATGACAGTGCCAGCCAATCCACAACAGAATGGTGTGGCAGAGAGAATGAATAGATCTCTTTTGGAAAAGGTCAGATGTATGTTAGTTTCATCTGGCATGCCTAAGGCATTCTAGGGGGAAGCAGTCACCACTGCAGCTACACTGATCAATAACTCACCCTCTTCTGCCATAGGAAATAAAATTCCAAACGCAAGGTGGTATGGCAAAGACACCAACTACAATCAAATGAGAGTTTTTGGTTGTAGAGATATGCTCATTGCAAACAAGGGAATTCGGATCCAAGGGCTCTGAAATGTGTCATGATTGGGTATCAACATGGGGTTAAAGGGTACAGATTGTGGTGCACAGAGAAGAATCAGAAGATTATCATCAGCAGAGATGTGATCTTTGATGAAACCTGCATGCCCTATCTAAAAGATGAAGAGCAGCTCCATAATAATCAGAAGTATGTGGTCCTTGAGTATTCTGATCCAGGTGGAACTGAGTCCTCTGCAGCTGCTGAAGAAAGGAATAATCAGAGTAAGGGTGTATCTTTGACTGATGTGGCTGGAAATGAACAATCTGAGCCAACCCGAAGCAGTGACAATCAGTATATGCTGGCTAGAGATAGAACCAGAAGGGAAGTGAAGAAACCATCCAAGTACAATGATTATGAGATAAGTTTTTTTGCCTTATGTGTTGCTGAGGTTATAGAGCACTCAGAGTCTGCTAGCTACTCAGAAGCTATGAAGAGCAAGGATAAAGAAAAGTGGATCAAGGCAATGAGAGATGAGATTGACTCTCTGTTGAAAAACTGGACTTGGGTTCTAGTGAAGAATCCTGGTACTCAAAAACTGATCAGCTGTAAGTGGATCTTTAAATGGAAAATTGAGGTTGCAGAAGCTGAAAGTGTCAGGTATAAAGCTAGGCTTGTAGCAAGAGATTTCACTTAAGAAGAAGGGGTGGATTTTAATGAAGTTTTCTCACCTGTGGTTAAGCACACTTCTATAAGGATCTTGTTGGCTCTAGTTGTGGAATATGATTGGGAGCTGCATCAACTAGATGTTAAAACAACATTCCTTCATGGTGATTTGGAAGAAACAATCTATATGAGACAACCAGAGGGCTTCATAACATTAGGCAGTGAAGATATGGTCTGCGTATTGAAGAAAAGCCTTTTTGGATTAAAGCAAAGTAGTAGACAGTGGTATATCAAGTTTGATGAGCACATATCCACTTTGGGTTTCAGAAAATCTCACTTTGACAGGTGTGTATACATTAAGGAAAGTAAAGGGGTTGCTGTAGCTTTTCTTCTCCTATATGTAGATGATATGTTGGTGGCAACACCCAACATTGATGAAGTGAGGAAAGTAAAGTCTGGTTCGGAGTTGAAGTTCGAAATGAAAGACCTGGGGGAGGCAATGAGGATACTCGGGATGGATATATTCAGAAATAGAAGACAAAGAGAGCTTAGATTGGTTCAAACTGATTACATCAAGAAACTGCTAGTGAAGTTCCCGTTGAATGAATCAAAGGCAGTGAACACAATGTTGTGCACTAGGCCAGACTTGGCACAAGCTATCAGTGTGACTAGCCGGTTCATGGCTGATCATGGGAGGCAGCATTGAGTTGCACTAAAATGGATGCTAAGATACATCAAAGGTGCATCAAAGTTTGGTTTGGTTTACAAGGCAGAAAACAATCATCAAGGTGGAGCTCTTGTAGGTTTTTGTGACTCTGACTATGCTTCTAATAGAGATAATCGAAGATCATAAACTGGTTATATCTTTAACTTGTTTGGTACTGCTGTGAGCTGGAAGTCAGGACTTCAGCATGTGGTAGCCCTATCAACTACGGAGGCTAAGTATATAGCCATCACAGAAGCAGTAAAAGAAGCCAAATGGTTGAAGGGGATTTTGAAAGATTTTAGTGAAAGGCAGGAAACTGTGGACATATTTTGTGATAGTAGCATAGCATTATCCCTTGTAAAACACCAAGTTTTTCATAAGAGGAGTAAACATATTGATGTAAGGATGGACTTTGTAAGAGATGAGGTTCAGAAATGAGAGATAAGGATGGTGAAAGTCTCAACAGATCATAATGCTGCAGATATGTTGACAAAGCCATTGCCAGCCATGAAGTTCAAGTACTGTCTTGAGCTGGTGGGACTTTGAGAGTGAATCAGAAAAGGGTTTGGCAAGAATCACAAAGTTCAATGTTGATCCCCTATATATAGGGAGGCCTGAGGCCTAAATCCCTAGGGTATTCCTTTGCGATTTTACGTTTGTACCCTTAAAATAAGAGTGTCTTTGAATCTTGCTCTTTTGCTCCCATTTCTGCTCATGCCGCCACTTTCTTGATTCTCCTAGGTCAGTTAGACAGTCACGATCACAACTCCCTAGTCAAAGAAAGTGTAGGTATTTCGCGATTAAACATACTGAACTGTCTCAACTCATCATAAATATTACTTAATTCATGGAAATACTGTCTCAAGGTGATAAAGATAACATTGTACTGAATCAGAGTGAATTCTGGGACATTGTCTTCACTAAAACAAGTCTAAGTTTGCGCAACGGAAGAGTACCAAGATAGATGTAATATGTATGAAGACATACTACACCAGCTATCCTCCTACTTATTTAGTCTTCTGTCCCAATACCTCCTCGGCTTTGACATCGATCAACCTGCATATGCCGAAAATATTTTCTCTTTTAGTTGTCAACCAATTTAAGTGAACACGGGGTTTTTTTCTGAAAATAAGTCCCGGTCACTAAAACTGTTATTTCTTTCTGAAAATATACTGCAGTCATTTAAACTTCTGATGATGTACCATATCTAATCTGTGTGAACCGGGAATGTGGCCACATTCCACGATCATCGGACCGGCCAACTTGGCTCTAGCACACGGTCCCTATGTGTACACTAGTCCGAGTAGGGTTTGCGGCCCTACTGGAACCCGAATTCGATTAAACTGGTTTGGCATAGCCAACAGATAGGTAATCATAAATAAAACAAGGCATGACAACTCATCTAAAAAATATTCACGTTTTCACATAGAATCACGTTTTGAAAGAAAGAAGAGCAGCCCACCTCGATTGCTTAAACTCTTGCAAACGGGTGCTTTCTTGTCCTGAGATTACGCGTCGTGCGATGACGTTCCTTTACAAAAATAATATACTTAATTTAGGCTTTAAGTAACAATTTATCTTACATGTATGCATGCCTAAGCGTGTGCTTAATATTTTACTTCCTTCTTTCTAAAATTTAGAAATCTGATTTCTGTAATTAAATCGGCGATTTAATTTATTCGGAATCTGGTCAAACTGTTCAGGTATAAAAAAAAACTCCGAATTATTTCAAGTATTTAAAAATACTTTTTGTGACTAATAAAGTCCGCTTTAATTATTTATCGAATACTATGTCAACACGGCTTAATAATTCTTTTCTTCCGTGGCTTAGGAAATTAATTCCATTAAACTTTGAATTAATCTAACGAAATGGTTCCAACTAAATTTCAGACCCAGCTAGGAAATTTGTTTAATCTGGCCCAGACTATTTTATTTCCTCAGGCCCATTTCCTTTCTCCTTCTATTTTTATTATCTTTTTTTTAAAACTAAGGCCCAAGTTAAATAAATTTGAATGGCCCAAAACACTTATAAAACAATGGGCATGGCCCAAATACTCCCAAAACCGTCAGCCTCCATCTCTCTCTTTCTGATTCACAATTCCAATTTCAAAATCCCTAAACTCCCCCAAATTAAACCCTGGTCCACATCCGTCCCTCCTCGTGAACTCCGAGAGGTTTTTCCCCATCGCCGCCGTCCTTTCGGCTCGGCTGTCGGAGCACCGCTGGCCCGACTCGATTCATGGGGTCGACTGTGACTCGTACCCACTGGATTCGGTGGGATCAGCTCCCTCCTCGGCCTCCGTCGTCTCGCGCAGCTGCCCTCGGAATGCCGCTGTCCGCGACCGCCTTTACTACTCCGACAGCCCGCAGCACTGCCATCACTGACGGTTTTCTCCGCCGCTGCCTCTCTGCGCTTGGCGTCGCACCGGGGCCGCCGCTTCACCATCGGAGTAGCTGCTGTTTCGGAGGCAGCTCGCAGCTTCTGCCGACGCCTTTCTGTCGTCACCGCCACCTCCGACAACCCCTAAAGCTAAGTTCTTGCGGTAGATTTACTATGTTCTATTCAGCAGAAGCTAAGTTCTCATTCTCTCTATGTTCTTGCGATAGATTTACTATGTTCAACCGATTGGTTTAACTTCCTTCATCTTGTGCATGCTATGCACTAGAGGTCTATTGTGTTGCTTAAGTTCTCTACTATGAGCATATGCATATGTTTTATTACTTTTAGGAAAAGGATAGTTACCTACTGGGTTGCATTGATCTCTGTTTCTGATTTGGCCCTTCCTCTCTACCTCGGTTCTTCCTCCCTCTCCTCAGCTTGCTTCCTTGCTACTCACAGCTTGCTATAAGGCTGAGCAATTAAGTGATAGTGGGAGGAAATGGAACCGAGAGGTGGCATTTATAGAGGTTCTGTAACTGAAAGCCTGTTAAGGCTGATGTACTTGGCTGAGAAAGAGTCTTTGGTTGGTTGTGTGTTGGCTGCCTCCTCTGCAGCTTTGCAGAGTATAAACTCTGAGTCTTTTTGGCCTCTTTCCCAACTGATTTTGGTGGTTTGTGGAAGTGTAATCGTGTGTTTATGGTGGCTGCCACAAAGCTCCAACCTTTGACTGCTCTTTACTCTGTATATGCAACTGATTTTTGGCTTATTTGGGGTTTAGCACTGAGCACATTTATGAATTTTCGTCCCTTGTTGCAGGTGCACTCAGGAGCAGGTATTGGGTGGCTGATTTCTGGACCATAGCAGGTCGGCTGTGTTGGTTTCTGGGATTACAAGAGATACAACCGGGCGTAATACAACCCAAAAGAAGGAATAAAAAAGGGGAAACTGAAATGAAATTACAATTGAGAAATTTGAAACAGTAACTGTGAACAGTGGTTTAGCTGAGTCGAGGAGGTCTCTTTCCGCAAGACGAGATACGCCCCGGTAGTGCTCTCGGTTTGGCGTGTCGTCCCCAAAGATAAAATGGCTACGTCTCTGGTGAAGCAGCACTGCAATCAACAGAGCTCCGGCGAACTGGATGGAGGAGAGGGCAGAGCTTCCAACAGAAAAATAATGCAGAGAGAGGGAGAGAGCTTATGTTGTTATGCTTGTGAATGATATGTGAAATGCAGTGGAATGGCTAGCCTATTTATAGGCCAAGCCACCATGCAGGGTCAACCAAGCCATGAAGGCTCATCATGGCTCATTCGTAACCGTCGGCGGTTACAAGCTTGTGGCAGGAGTGTGCCTTCCGTGTGTGGAGCGTGTGGATTTCTCACGTGGCAGCCGTGTAGGCTTTGACTGTGCCACGCTTGATGATGTGTCAAGCCACTTAGATTGCTGACTCAGAGGTGGTCTAAAATGATTACTACGGGTCCAGACCCGAGCCCAAAGACCACCCAAAGACCAATTGCCAAGATCCAAGTCCAAGTCCAAGATCAAGATCAAGATCAAGATCGAGATCGAGACCGAGCCCGAGGCCGGGCCTGAGGCCCACGATCACGACCACGAGCACAGGCTCGGGCTCGGGCGGGCGGCGGCGGCGCGCGTGTGCGCGCGTGTGGGTTCTTTCACCCATCTTGGTCCACTATAATTATTAAGTAACATAAAGTCACTTAATTTAAGCACATTAAAAGATGTGTCACTTCTCCAATGTGGGATAATTAACACTAGTTAATTATTCCCTAAGCTCAAACTCCAAGCTTCAATTAAAAGCTAATCATGCCCAACTTTAATCCATTATTTCTCACTCACCGGAAATTGGATTTGAGAAAGTGAATATACTACATTTATCTGCGTAAAATGTAGATCGACGCTATATTATTTAATTTCACAAAATTTACCTTGTGCAATCATCTATGAAAGTGATAAAGTACTTTTTACCACCTCTAGTTTGCACCATCTTTAAATCACATACGTCTGTGTGAATTAACTCAAGGGGTTTTGTGCTTCATTCAACCGAGTGAAATGGCAACTTAGTCATTTTTGCTTCAAGACAAATTCTACATTTATCTTGGGTATTCACTTCATTAGCCTTTAGTAAATCTAAATTCACTAATCTTTTAATGGCTTTTGAATTTACATGTCCCAATCTACAATGCCACAAATTTGAACACTCAGTCAAGTAAGAGGAAGTAGATGCTTTATTATTAGCCAACGGCTTTGCAATACTGCGAGTTACCACACTGAGCTTGAAAAGTCCATCAGTTATATAACCTTTTCCGAGTGACTTTCCAAACTTGTACAATGCAAACCTATCAGACTCAAATACAAGTTTAAACCCCTTATTATCTAGTATTGATCCTGACACTAGGTTCTTGCGGATGTCCGGGACATGCAGTACATCCTTCAAAGTGATAGTGACACCAGACGCCATCATGAGAATCACGTTGCCAATGCCGAGAACTTCGGACGATACTTGATTCCCCATGTTGATCTTCCTTCCTTCAACCGCAGTGTAGGAGGCAAACTTGCTCCTATCTGAGCAGACATGAGCAGTAGCGCCAGTGTCGATGTACCAGTCACCCTTGTTATCAACAAGGTTAACTTCTTCAATGAGGTCGTTTTCATCCCAGTCTTTGAACTCCTTCTCAACGACGTGGGCCGCCGGCTTCTTCTTCTTGCTGCGGCAGTCCTTGGCAAAGTGGCTAGTTCTGCCACACTTGAAGCATTCGCCTTCAAATTTCTTTGCAGGCTGTTTTTCCTTCCCTTTATCCTTTTGACTTGGACGAGGGCGTTTGTTGGTGGGACCGCCCCGGTCTAACAGATTGGCTTTGGCTTCAAGTGGGCTAAAGCCCTTGGTCTTTTGGTTACTTTTGCGCACATCAGCCTCAATCCGCAATTTCACGATCAAGTCTTCAAGGGTCATCTACTTTCGCTTGTGTTTGAGATAGCTCTTGAAGTCCTTCCAACTAGGAGGAAGCTTGTCGATGATCGTGCACCTTAAGAATTTGTCGGGCAAGGTCATCCTTTCAGCCGCTAGTGCGTGGATGATCATTTGGAGCTCTTGAACTTGCTCCATGATGGGTCGAGAGTCGACCATCTTGTAGTCCATAAATTTGGATGCTACAACTTGTTCAGTACGTGCAGCATTATATATGCTATACTTTCTTTTTAGGCTTTCCGACATCTCTTTTGATGTAGTTACAACGGAGTATACATTGTACAAACTATCATCTAAAGCACTTAGAATCAAATTTTAAAAAGATAATCTCCTTTTCTCCAAGCTTCATAGTCCGCTATGACTTCGAGCCTGGTCTCTTGATCGCTTGGCGCGGGCGGCTTGTTTTCCGTGAGGAAGTTGGCGACGCCCAATGTTGCCAAGTAGAACAACATCTTTTAGTACCACCTTTTGAAGTCAGATCCTCCAAACTTTGGTGGCTTCTCGGCAGGTGGCATCATTCTTGGTGCCAAAGGTGTCGCGCATGGACCATGGAAGGAACAAATTTCGTTGCCCCCGAAGGAGCCAACAACGTGGTTGGGCATAGAGCCCCCACCATTCATGTTGGGCATAGAGCCCGCCATGGTCGTACTAGCCCTGAAGGGACTAGCACCCGCGTGAGACCCGAAAGGCCCCAACACTCAATCCATTAAAGGATCCGAAGGAACCACTAAAAGTGGAACCAACCGATCCACTCGAGGTGGATCCACCAGTGGGCCCAAGGGGGTTAACAAACTCCGAAGGGGTTGTTGATGAAGATGGATAGCGCTCGGGAGTGGGCATCATCGTCGGAATCGATGAGGTGTTGACAGGTCCAATGGTCGCCATGGTGAAGGAAATGGCGGCAGCGGAGGTGGCAGCAACGGTGTTGGATTCAGTCGACATCTCCAGCAAAGGTGTTAAATGTTTCGAAAGTGTTAAGTTCAATTTATAGTCCTAATTCCTTCAAATGAAATTTATCTCATCTTGCAATTGGTGGTTTAATTGGGAATACAAGAGATACAATCGGGCGTAATACAACCCAAAAGAAGGAATACAAAAGGGGAAACTGAAATGAAATTACAATTGAGAAATTCAAAAGGAGGCCTCTTTCCGCAAGACAAGATATGCCCCGGTAGTGCTCTCGGTTTGGCGTGTGGTCCCCAAAGATACAACGGCTACATCTCTGGTGAAGCAGCACTGCAATCAACTGAGCTCCGGCGAACTAGATGGAGGAGAGAGCAGAGCTTTCAACAGAAAAACAATGCAGAGAGATGGAGAGAGCTTATGTTGTTATGCTTGTGAATGATATGTGAAATGCAGTGGAATGGCTAGCTTATTTATAGGCCAAGCCACCATGCAGGGTCAACCAAGCCATGAAGGTTCATCATGGCTCATTCGTAACCGTCGGCGGTTATAAGCTTGTGGCAGGAGTGTGCCTTACGTGTGTGGAGCGTGTGGATTTCTCACGTGGCAGCCGTGTAGGCTTTGACTATGCCACGCTTGACGATGTGTCAAGCCACTTAGATTGCTGACTCAGCGGTGGTCTAAAAAGATTACTACGGGTCCAGACCCGAGCCCAAAGACCACCCAAAGACCAATTGCCAAGATCCAAGTCCAAGTCCAAGATCAAGATCAAGATCGAGATCGAGACCGAGCACGAGGCCGGGCCCGTGGTCCACGATCACGACCACGAGCACAGGCTTGAGCTCGGGCGGGCGGCGGCGACGGAGCGCGCGTGTGCGCGCGTGTGGGTTCTTTCACCCATCTTGGTCCACTATAATTATTAAGTAACATAAAGTCACTTAATTTAAACACATTAAAAGATGTGTCACTTCTCCAATGTGGGATAATTAACACTAGTTAATTATTCCGTAAGCTCAAACTCCAAGCTTCAATTAAAAGCTAATCATGCCCAACTTTAATCCACTATTTTTCACTCACCGGAAATTGGATTTGAGAAAGTGAATATAATACATTTATCTGCGTAAAATGTAGATCGACGTTATATCATTTAATTTCACAAAATTTACCTTGTGCAATCATCTATGAAAGTGATACCACCTCTAGTTTGCACCATCTTTAAATCACATACGTTTGTGTGAATTAATTCAAGGGGTTTTGTGCTTCATTCAACCGAGTGAAATGGCAACTTAGTCATTTTTGCTTCAAGACAAATTTCACATTTATCTTGGGTACTCACTTCATTAGCCTTTAGTAAATCTAAATTCACTAATCTTTTAATGGCTTTTTAATTTACATGTCCCAATCTACAATGCCACAAATTTGAACACTCAGTCAAGTAAGAGGAAGTAGATGCTTTATTATTATTAGCAAACGGCTTTGCAACACTTCGAGTTGCCACACTGAGCTTGAAAAGTCCATCGGTTACATAACCTTTTCCGAGTGACTTTCCAAACTTGTACAATGCAAACCTATCAGACTCAAATACAAGTTTAAACCCCTTATTATCTAGTATTGATCCTGACACTAGGTTCTTGCGGATGTCCGGGACATGCAGTACATCCTTCAAAGTGATAGTGACACCAGACGCCATCATGAGAATCACGTTGCCAATGCCGAGAACTTCGGACGATGCTTGATTCCCCATGTTGATCTTCCTTCCTTCAACCGCAGTGTAGGAGGCAAACTTGCTCCTATCTGAGCAGACATGAGCAGTAGCGCCAGTGTCGATGTACCAGTCACCCTTGTTATCAACAAGGTTAACTTCTTCAATGAGGTCATTTTCATCCCAGTCTTTGAACTCCTTCTCAACGACGTGGGCCGCCGGCTTCTTCTTCTTGCTGCGGCAGTCCTTGGCAAAGTGGCCAGTTCTGCCACACTTGAAGCATTCGCCTTCAAATTTCTTTGCAGGCTGTTTTTCCTTCCCTTTATCCTTTTGACTTGGACGAGGGCGTTTGTTGGTGGGACCGCCCCGGTCTAACAGATTGGCTTTGGCTTCAAGTGGGCTAAAGCCCTTGGTCTTTTGGTTACTTTTGCGCACATCAGCCTCAATCCGCAATTTCACGATCAAGTCTTCAAGGGTCATCTACTTTCGCTTGTGTTTGAGATAGCTCTTGAAGTCCTTCCAACTAGGAGGAAGCTTGTCGATGATCGTACACCTTAAGAATTTGTCGGGCAAGGTCATCCCTTCAGCCGCTAGTGCGTGGATGATCATTTGGAGCTCTTGAACTTGCTCCATGATGGGTCGAGATTCGACCATCTTGTTGTCCATAAATTTGGATGCTACAACTTGTTCAGTACCTGCAGCATTATCTATGCTATACTTTCTTTCTAGGCATTCCCACATCTCTTTTGATGTGGTTACAACGGAGTATAAATTGTACAAACTATCATCTAAATCACTTAGAATCAAATTTTTACAAAGATAATCTCATTTTCTCCAAGCTTCATAGTCCGCTATGACTTCAAGCCTGGTCTCTTGATCGCTTGGCGCGGGCGGCTTGTTTTCCGTGAGGAAGTTGGCGACGCCCAATGTTGTCAAGTAGAACAACATCTTTTGGTACCACCTTTTGAAGTCAGATCCTCCAAACTTTGGTGGCTTCTCGGCAGGTGGCATCATTCTTGGTGCCAAAGGTGTCGCGCATGGACCATGGAAGGAACAAATTTCGTTGCCCCCGAAACAGCCAACAACGTGGTTGGGCATAGAGCCCCCACCATTCATGTTGGGCATAGAGCCCGCCATGGTCGTACTAGCCCCGAAGGGACCAGCACCCGCGTGAGACCCGAAGGCCCCAGCACTCGATCAATTAAAGGATCCGAAGGAACCACTAAAAGTGGAACCAACCGATCCACTCGAGGTGGATCCACTAGTGGGCCCAAGGGGGTTAACAAACTCCCAAGGGGTTGTTGATGAAGATGGATAGCGCCCGGGAGTGGGCATCATCGTCGGAATCGACGAGTTGTTGACGGTCCAGTGGTCGCCATGGTGGAGGAAATAGCGGCGGCGGAGGTGGCAGCAGCGTAGTTGGATTCAGTCGACATCTCCAGCAAAGGTGTTAAATGTTTCGAAAGTGTTAAGTTCAATTTATAGTCCAAATTCCTTCAAATGGAAGCTATCTCGTCTTGCATATGGTGGTTTAATTGGGAATACAAGAGATACAACCGGGCGTAATACAACCGGGCGTAATACAACCCAAAAGAAGAAATACAAAAGGGGAAACTGAAATGAAATTACAATTGAGAAATTCGAAACAGTAACCGTGAACAGTGGTTTAGCCGAGTCGAGGAGGCCTCTTTCCGCAAGACGAGATATTCCCCGGTAGTGCTCTCGGTTTGGCGTGTCGTCCCCAAAGATACAACGGCTACATCTCTGGTGAAGCAGCACTGCAATCAACTGAGCTCCGGTGAACTGGATGGAGGAGAGAGCAGAGCTTTCAACAGAAAAACAATGCAGAGAGAGGGAGAGAGCTTATGTTGTTATGCTTGTGAATGATATGTGAAATGCAGTGGAATGGCTAGCTTATTTATAGGCCAAGCCACCATGCAGGGTCAACCAAGCCATGAAGGTTCATCATGGCTTATTCATAACCGTCGGCGGTTACAAGCTTGTGGCAGGAGTGTGCCTTACGTGTGTGGAGCGTGTGGATTTCTCACGTGGCAGCCGTGTAGGCTTTGACTATGCCACGCTTGACGATGTGTCAAGCCACTTAGATTGCTGACTCAGCGGTGGTCTAAAAAGATTACTACGGGTCCAGACCCGAGCCCAAAGACCACCCAAAGACCAATTGCCAAGATCCAAGTCCAAGTCCAAGATCAAGATCAAGATCGAGATTGAGACCGAGCCCGAGGCCGGGCCCGTGGGCCACGATCACGACCACGAGCACAGGCTCGGGCTCAGGCGGGCGGCGGCGGCGGCGGGCGTGTGCGCGCGTGTGGGTTCTTTCACCCATCTTGGTCCACTATAATTATTAAGTAACATAAAGTCGCTTAATTTAAACACATTAAAAGATGTGTCACTTCTCCAATGTGGGATAATTAACACTAGTTAATTATTCCGTAAGCTCAAACTCCAAGCTTCAATTAAAAGCTAATCATGCCCAACTTTAATCCACTATTTCTCACTCACCGGAAATTGGATTTGAGAAAGTGAATATACTATATTTATCTGCGTAAAATGTAGATCGACGGTATATCATTTAATTTCACAAAATTTACCTTGTGCAATCATCTATGAAAGTGATAAAGTACTTTTTACCACCTCTAGTTTGCACCATCTTTAAATCACATACGTTTGTGTGAATTAATTCAAGGGGTTTTGTGCTTCATTCAACCGAGTGAAATGGCAACTTAGTCATTTTTGCTTCAAGACAAATTTCACATTTATCTTGGGTATTCACTTCATTAGCCTTTAGTAAATCTAAATTCACTAATCTTTTAATGGCTTTTTAATTTACATGTCCCAATCTACAATGCCACAAATTTGAACACTCAGTCAAGGAAGAGGAACTAGATGCTTTATTATTATTAGCAAACGGCTTTGCAACACTGCGAGTTGCCACACTGAGCTTGAAAAGTCCATCGGTTACATAACCTTTTCCGAGTGACTTTCCAAACTAGTACAATGCAAACCTATCAGACTCAAATATAAGTTTAAACCCCTTATTATCTAATATTGATCCTGACACTAGGTTCTTGCGGATGTCCGGGACATGCAGTACATCCTTCAAAGTGATAGTGACGCCAGACGCCATCATGAGAATCACGTTGCCAATGCCGAGAACTTCGGCCGATGCTTGATTGCCATGTTGATATTCCTTCCTTCAACCGTAGTGTAGGAGGTAAACTTGCTCCTATCTGAGCAGACATGAGCAGTAGCGCCGGTGTCGATGTACCAACCACCCTTGTTATCAACAAGGTTAACTTCTTCAGTGACCACAACAATGAGGTCGTTTTCATCCCAGTCTTTGAACTCCTTCTCAACGACGTGGGCCGCCGACTTCTTCTTTTTACTGCGGCAGTCTTTGGCAAAGTGGCCAGTTTTGCCACACTTGAAGCATTCGCCTTTAAATTTCTTTGCAGGTTGTTTTCCGTTCCCTTTATCCTTTTGACTTGGGCGACGGCATTTGTTGGAGGGACCGCCCCGGTCTAACAGATTGGCTTTGGCTTCAAGTGGGCTAAAGCCCTTGGTCTTTTGGTCACTTTTGCGCACATCAGCCTCAATGCGCAATTTCACGATCAAGTCTTCAAGGGTCATCTGCTTTCGCTTGTGTTTGAGATAGCTCTTGAAGTCCTTCCAACTAGGAGGAAGCTTGTCGATGATCGTGCACCTTAAGAATTTGTCGGGCAAGGTCATCCCTTCAGCCGCTAGTGCGTGGATGATCATTTGGAGCTCTTGAACTTGCTCCATGATGGGTCGAGATTCGACCATCTTGTTGTCTATAAATTTGGATGCTACAACTTGTTCAGTACCTGCAACATTATCTATGCTATACTTTCTTTCTAGGCATTCCCACATCTCTTTTGATGTGGTTACAACGGAGTATATATTGTACAAACTATCATCTAAAGCACTTAGAATCAAATTTTTACAAAGGTAATCTCATTTTCTCCAAGCTTCATAGTCCGCTATGACTTCGAGCCTGGTCTCTTGATCGCTTGGCGCGGGCGGCTTGTTTTCCGTGAGGAAGTTGGCGACGCCCAATGTTGTCAAGTAGAACAACATCTTTTGGTAACACCTTTTGAAGTCAGATCCTCCAAACTTTGGTGGCTTCTCGGCAGGTGGCATCACTCTTGGTGCCAAAGGTGCCGCGCTTGGTCCATGGAAGGAACCAATTCTGTTGCCCCCGAAGGAGCCAACAACGTAGTTGGGCATAGAGCCCCCACTATTCATGTTGGGCATAGAGCCCGCCATGGTCGTACTAGCCCCGAAGGGACTAGCACCCACGTGAGACCCGAAGGCCCCAGCATTCGTGTGAGACCCGAAGGCCCCAGCACTCGATCCATTAAAGGATCCGAAGGAACCAATAAAAGTGAACCAACCGATCCACTCGAGGTGGATCCACTAGTGGGCCCAAGGGGGTTAACAAACTCCCAAGGGGTTGTTGATGAAGATGGATAGCGCCCGGGAGTGGGCATCATCGTCGGAATCGACGAGTTGTTGACAGGTCCAGTGGTCGCCATGGTGGAGGAAATAGCGGCGGCGGAGGTGGCAACAGCGGTGTTGGATTCAGTCGACATCTCCAGCAAAGGTGTTAAATGTTTCGTCTTGCATATGGTGGTTTAATTGGGAATACAAGAGATACAACCGGGCGTAATACAACCCAAAAGAAGGAATACAAAAGGGGAAACTGAAATGAAATTACAATTGAGAAATTCGAAACAGTAACCGTGAATAGTGGTTTAGCCGAGACGTGGAGGCCTCTTTCCGCAAGATGAGATACGCCCCGGTAGTGCTCTCGGTTTGGCGTGTCGTCCCCAAAGATAAAACGGCTACATCTCTGGTGAAGCAGCACTAAAATCAACTGAGTTCCGGCGAACTGGATGGAGGAGAGGGCAGAGCTTTCGACAGAAAAACAATGCAGAGAGAGGGAGAGAGCTTATGTTGTTATGCTTGTGAATGATATGTGAAATGCAGTGGAATGGCTAGCCTATTTATAGGCCAAGCCACCATGCAGGGTCAACCAAGCCATGAAGGCTCATCATGGCTCATTCGTAACCGTCGGCGGTTACAATCTTGTGGCAGGAGTGTGCCTTCCGTGTGTGGAGCGTGCGGATTTCTCACGTTGTAGCCGTGTAGGCTTTGACTGTGCCACGCTTGAAAATGTGTCAAGCCACTTGGATTGCTGACACAGCGGTGGTCTAAAAAGATTACTACGGGTCCAGACCCGAGCCCAAAGACCACCCAAAGACCAATTGCCAAGATCCAAGATCCAAGTCCAAGTCCAAGAGAAAGATCGAGGCTGAGGCCGAGACCGAGACCGAGCCCAGGCACGAGGCCCGCGGCATGGGACCACGAGCACGGGCTCGGGCTAGGGCGGGCGGGCGGCGGCGCGCGTGTGTGGGTTCTTTCACCCATCTTGGTCCACTATAATTATTAAGTAACATAAAGTCACTTAATTAAGCACATTAAAAGATGTGTCCCTTCTCCAATGTGGGATAATTAACACTAGTTAATTATTCCCTAAGCTCAAACTCCAAGCTTTAATTAAAAGCTAATCATGCTCAACTTTAATCCACTATTTCTCACTCACCGGAAATCGAATTTGAGAAAGTGAATATACTACATTTATCTGCGTAAAATGTAGATCGACGCTATATCATTTAATTTCACAAATTTAGATGTCTCGTCACATTTATTATTTGTTCAAAATCCATTGACCGGGCATATTTTATTCCATGATTTCTACAGGCTGCTCATTGATGGAGTGAAAGGCTGGCTGGAATTTGCTTCTTTAGCTCAAGCAATTTCTCCATCTTTCCAAAGGTATTGTCTACCCTTTCTCCCTTTGGTGAGAGCTGCCAACTCCCTTCCTCTTATTCACATTTTCATCTAATTGGTCTACATCCTGAGCGGGACCGAGTGGTTGGCTCCACATGGTGCATCCCCCTAATCTCCTAGCTCTTCGGACCCCTCCTGATCTGGGCAGAGACGGCTCGCGCTGAGGGTCGGGGAAGTTCTCTAGGAACGCTCGGCTGTAGTAGTTCACTTTGAACTCTCCTTTGTTCTTTTCTCTTTTCTTTTTTTAACACATGTATAATTTACTAGTTGACGGATCTCGTTTCATTTATTCTCATCGTCGAAGATTGTAGTTTATTAGTTTGAGATTCTGGAAATTGTATTTGTACTCTTTTTCAAGAAATAAAAATACTCATTCATTCTTTAATAAAATTCTAGTATTTTATTTCATGATTCTCGAGAATCTAAGTCTCGGCTATTACATAGACGGTGAAAAAAGGGGTTTTGCACGTGTCCCTTCTTTCAACAAGATTTATAATTTTCCCACTAATGCAACTAATATTACGAAGTATAGCGGCAAAAGCAGGGTCGAACCACATAGACTAGGGATCTACTCGAGATTGTTTTTTAGACATGTTGGGAGTTGACTGCTGCCACGCTTTACTAATGTGGGTTAAATTAATACTAAGGTCTGGACTGCTCAACTCACAGAATTAACTTGATAAACTAAACTAGGCATGATAAGAACAGCACATCACAAATGGATCATATCAAGTAGAAAAACAATACGACTGTGTAAAGTAATCAGGACCACTGAAAAGAAATTACGCACCACCGAAAAGCTGCTACGACGAAAACCTAACAGATACGGTTGTCTAACTACCTACGGCCTTTTTCTACGATCAATAAAAAAAGCAGCGAAACATCCATGGCAAATCCAAACAGAGCATTCATAAAACAAGACGTAAATGCAAAATTAAAGCTATAACTACCAGATCTACTCTCCCGGTCTAGCAGAGAGCGAAATGAGCACAGATTAACCTTGCATGCATCACCTAAACTAACAGATCTCAGAAAACGAGTACATGAACAACTAGATATGAACCTCTAAACCACTGGAAAACGTATAAATATCATGGATCTAAACATCTAAGCTACCAGTTGCAAAAAGCATCTAAGAAACATGAGTAAATAGCCTCATCAACATGAAAATAAACCAAAGCTTCATAAAACTGGAAATAAGTGGAGATCCAACGTTGGAGTCGTTAATTCCTTTGCCGAAACCATTAAATCTAACTAGAAAGCGAGGTGTGAAGGAGCTTCTAAGATGGAGGCATCAATTCCACCGTTGACACGACCAACACACTATAAATCTATACTAAAGTCTTGAAAACATGAAATAAAATGTAATCCCGACGTCGGAGATGTCAATTCCTCTGTCAAAACCACGGAACTAAGCTAAGAAAGTGGTGGCGTTAAGCGCCTATGAGAGTTTCCTACCTAAACTATGCTAGCGTTAAGCGCCCCTCTTCACATTGTGGAAAGCTTCTATTTATAGAGAACCTTCAACTTCAACCCTAAATTAACTTGTCGTCTTATTTGACCATTTTACCCTTGAAGTAATTGAGTATATTCATGTCATCACGCCATTCTGTCTCCTTGACCAGTTAGGCAACTTTTTCTGCACATTTGATCCATTTATGCTTAATCTGCTCGGTCAGTTTGTACCATCTACTTGATCCAGCAGATACGTCTTCATGTGGTGAGCTCCTCCTAATCAACTTAGTCATCTCATGTATTCATGTGGTGAGCTCCTCTTGATCAACTCAGTCATCTCATATCTTCATGTGGTGAGATCCTCTTGATCAACTTGCTAGCTAGCCAGGCTCCATTGCTACGTGATAAGTCTCATTTAAGGTCTTGGTTACAGGTCAGTATAACGAGCTTATTTAGATATATCTGCAAAAATAGTTTCTAAAGTGTGCAGGATAAGGTACAAGTCAGGAGGAAAGGGGTCAGAAGGAATTCGAGTGAAAAAATGCAAAAAAGGTGCAAACTGGCCAGTATGAGTAGAAACGTGCAAATTGGCAAGTATGGGCAGAAAAAGGTGCAAACTAGCCAGCATGGATGCCATGGAGCGGACACGAGAAGGAAAGACTTGCTTAGAACAATCACTATCTAAAGAGAGGTAAAATTGTCATTTTGCATGAAGAGACAGCCCTAGAAATTAGGGCAAGCCACCCTATAAATAGGAGTTGAACTTATAGAAAAGGGGATCACTTTTTAGGAGAATAGCTCCATTAGCTCTTAGTTCCACTCTCAAAATCCAGCAGCCTGATTTGAAGATTCCGGCCACCTGCCGACGAGGAGCATCAGTCCTGATTCGTTCCAGCCGTCGTACTTCCAGAAGTTATTCCAGTTTCAGTTCCGAGGAGCCAAACAATCTTTTACTTGCTTTGTTTTTTATGCTTTCTTAGTTTAAGTACTTGTTTTTGCTTGCATTTGACTTGGATTCTAGTAGCTATTAACATCTTTTGGTTGATAATCTTGAATGAAATGAAGTTTATTGTGGTTTTATCTTGTGTTTCAGCTTGTCTTGAGTATAATCTACCCAGTTAGATAGATCTGGTGGTTTATGAGAATTTCTGTTGTTTTTGAGCTTGAATATGCCCAGTTAAGTTAGATCTAGTGTTTCTTAAAGTTTCTCTAAGTTTCAATCAGTCATTTCTTCTAAAAAATGCATGGAATTCATTTCTGTTTGTTTTTGTCACCCTATCCCGCTGACCAGTTTGCATAGATCTCAGTTTTTCTGCGCTTTCGTTCTTGATTTCAAGTTAAATATCGCATTTACGAATTTTGAAGCTTGAGCATTCATCAATGGAGTTTGTTAGATCTTTTTAGTTTAGCTTGGTGAAGAAGAAAATGTCACAATAAAAGAATGGGACCACTTGTGTTACTTTTGTTACTTTTTACTTTTGTACTTGCACTTTTTCAGCTTTTCTGCACACCCAACAGACAGTATTCCAGCATGTCCGTTGATTCCCTTTACCTTTTGTCTAGCCATTTTTAGTAAGTTTCATCTAGTAGTTGCTCACATGCAAACTCGCACCCTAGTTTACAAACGCACTTTAATT
The DNA here is from genome assembly GCF_004379255.2 of Salvia splendens. Classification (NCBI taxonomy): domain Eukaryota; kingdom Viridiplantae; phylum Streptophyta; class Magnoliopsida; order Lamiales; family Lamiaceae; genus Salvia; species Salvia splendens. Next base: position 15,397,190 of record NC_056045.1, read on the forward strand.
GCTTTTAGCTTGTAGCATTTAATGCCCACCCTGACCTACAAGTCAGGAGGGATATAGGTCTTATTTTCACCTACCGGTCAGTTTAGATATAGGTTCCATTTCATTACACGCCTAGTTTTAATCTCAACCCCATAAAGCGTGGTAGCAAATCAACCCTTCCAAGATGTCTTCACAATTGCACACGTCCTATCCATCTCTGTGGGATCGACCCTTACTCCACTATACTAGCCAGTAGAAGTGGGTTGACGTTTTTTTGTTGACAAGATGTTTTAGGCACAGACCCAACTACACGACTAGGTCTAGGTACCCTCCTGGCTAGTTGAAACACACAAGAGTCACCGCACTAAAACAAATTTATTTTTGTCAAATGGCGCCGTTGCCGGGGATGGATGGCGTATCATGTGCTTTTATTAAGAATTTTGGTGTAATTATTGTAAATAAACTTTTCTTTATTTTTTGTGTTCCGCAGTTAAAAGACATTGAGTCCAACTAGCTAAGGGGAGAAGGGGTAAATCCAGCCACTACTCATTCAGGATTAACCACTGTCTTTCCTATTGACTTAGATGCGAGAGGTGAGGAAGATCGTGGCACAGCCATCAAGAGTGAACCAGAATCAATATCCGCATCTGAAGAGGAGAAAGCCAACATGGCTAATGACCTTGAAGATGATCACGAGATAGGCTCACTGTACGCCCACATGGATGGCGAACCACCGCAATCTATCGTCATGACCTTAGGACAAGAGATAGTCTACGTGAAGCCCCACATTATGGTCGTCCTGCCTGTGTTCTTGGGGAGGAATTGTGACAGCCCATACGAGTTCTTGCATAATTTTGCAAAATCAGCAAGGCTCATAAGAGACCTACGGGATCAAGCGAGGATGACTATAGGCTGAGGGCCCTTCCCTTTGCCCTTAAAGGGGAGGCGAATACTTGGTTTATGAGGCTGCCACCAAATTTATTAGAACCTGGTCTGACTTCAAGATGATGTTTTTGGATCAGATCTTCCCAGCGGCCAAGACAAACGCACTCAGGAAGGAAATCTGAGGAGTTACACAAGGTTATGATGACACCCTGAGTCAGTACTGATCAAGATACATGGGTCTGTTGGACGCATGCCCAAACCACCACATGTTGGAAGTAGAAATTTAATCAATTTTCTATGAGAGAATGAATACGGAGAGCACGGACTTAGTGAACTCATCAAGTGGAGGAAGTTTTTCCAAACTACGAGTTAGTGAGGCCAAGAGAATTATGGAAAGACTTCTCTACGCGAAAAGGGCCTATGACGATCCACGTACTCTCCCACCAAGAAGAGGTATGGCAAATGCTGCAGCAGTGGGAAATGATGATCAATTGGAGAGTCATATTGACAAGCTCGAGAGGGCACTTTTGTCGGCAATTGAGAACACTAAACCGCAACCTCCTCCAGACAAGGCCACCATGGTAACTGACCAAGGGGGTCATTATCCAAATACGGATGGGCTTAAGGATGCAAATAGGAGCTGGAATCCTGGAGGGCAGGAGGACGCACCTTGGAGAGAACATCCTAATTTTAGATGTGGAGAGGGCAACCATAACCAACATCACTACCCCAACCAGTTTAGTCAGTACCCTTCACACCAAAATAATCCAAACTACCCCTACAATCGAAACCCCGATTTCGCCTCGATTTATCCCAAAGATAAGTTCTTTATTTGATTTCGTGAATTAAAATTTATTTCTTTAGTTTAGTTTACTTCGATTCATTCGATTAGGAGATATAGCGCAGATTGTGGCAACAGTAGGGTGTAAAATATATGGATGCAGTAGTATGAAATTGGAAATTTGGATGGGAGAGGTGTATACCTTCAATTTGCAGACGGATTTTGAAAGAGTAGATGATGAATCTTTTCCCGATTTTAGTTCTGGTTTTCTGTAGAGAAGAGTGAATGAGTTGATTTCAGAGCATGTAGAATAGAGAGAAAAATTCTGCAGAGTTTACCTTGAATTGAAGTTGTGAAGAAGAAGGCTTGGTTTTCTTGCTACAGAGGACATGTAGAATAGGCAGAATGAATTGGTTTGGTGATTAAATTAGAGGGATGAGTGGTTTGGATGTGGGAGAGATTTAAGGGAGTGGGGAGAGAGGGGAGAAACGGTTTAGACGTGTGAAATAGGGTAGAATTCGATTTCTTCCTTATTTTGATTTAATTGAATTTATTTGTCATTGGTTTGCAGATTACGGAGGAGGAATATATTTTCACGGAGGAGGATAAAATCTGCGTAGAATCTTTAATTACAATTTGAATTAAAGATATTTTATTTTAATTAGTTTAGTTTAATTCACAACCCATTGTATTTTATTTTAAATTGTGCAGTCCCCAATTTATTTATCACGGACTGGATTTTTATAATATTTATTTAATTTATCGGATCCAACACAGAATTGAGTCCAATATATTTATTTCTCACGGAAAGGAATTATTTTAGATTCGCACAGTAATTTATTTCACAAATCTCTAGTCCAGCAACAAATAATTCACGGACTTCGCAATATAAAAGCATTAATACAAGTACTTTAGGGTTTGAAAATTAGGGTTCGAAAAGTGGGGCGTTACATCCTACCACCCTTAACAGAAATTTCGTCCCGAAATTTGTTACCCTCAAGTAAAGAGTTCCGGGTACAATTCCATCATTTTATCCTCATTCTCCCACGTGGCTTCTTCATGCCCATGATTTTCCCAAAGTACTTTCACACAAGCAACAGGTTTATTTCTCACATTCTGGATCTTCCGGTCCAAAATGGATTGGGGTCTCTCCTCATAGCTCAAGTCTGGATTCAATGCGACTTCCTCAAAACAGATCACGTGCTTTGGGTCGAATACGTATTTTCGTAACTACGACACATGAAAAACGTTGTGCACATTACCAAGGTTTGGTGGTAGCGCCAATCGATATGCAACGGGGCCCACTCCTTCGAGAATTTCGTAAGGTCCAATAAATCGCGGCTTCAATTTGCCCTTGACGCCAAATCGTGTTATCCCTTTTGACGGAGATACCTTCAAGAAAACTTTATCGCCAGCTTGGAATTATAAGTCGATTCGTCGGACATCCGCGTATGATTTCTGTCTGTCTTGAGCTTCTTTTATTCCCCCCACAAATTTGTCGAACGATTCCCACCATCTCTTCTACTGCATCAGGTCCGAGTATTCTTCACTCGCCAACTTCATCCCAGTAGAGCGGCGATCTATACTTTCTTCCGTATAATGCCTCGTACGGTGCCATGTTTATCGTTGCCTGAAAACTGTTGTTGTAGGCGAACTCGATCAGTGGTAGTGCTTCCTCCCAACTTCCTCCTCGGTCGAGTACCACGGCTCTCAACATATCCTCGAGAGTTTGGATTGTTCTTTCGGACTGTCCATCGGTTTGCGGGTGAAACGCTGTACTGAAATTCAATTTGGTTCCAAGCTCCTTCTGTAGACTTACCCAAAATCTTGAAGTGAATTTCGGGTCACGGTCGGACGTGATAGTCACTGGGACTCCATGCAATCGAACTATCTCCCTTATGTTGATTTGAGCCAGTTTGTTGGACCCATAGCTTATGAGAATCGGTATGAAATACGCACTCTTGGTAAGTCGATCTATAATTACCCAAATGGCGGTGTTCCCTCTCAGAGTCCTTGGCAAACCTATCACGAAATCCATGGCAATGTGCTCCCATTTCCACTCAGGAATTTCTAGTGGTTGTAACTTCCCATACGGTCGTTGATGTAGAATCTTCACTTGCTGTCAGACTAAACATCTCTCGACAAATGACGCTATATCCCTCTTCATACCATTCCACCAAAAGGACTTCTTCAGATCTTGATACATTTTCGTACTTCCTGGGTGAGCAGTGTAAGGAGTCTCATGGGCTTCACTCATAACCTTGTTTTTGAGCCCCTCGTTATCCGGCATGCATAATCTTCCTTCGAAAGTAAGGGCATTGATACTACAGAATAGAGTGAGAAGCTCCTCCTTCTCTCTAAAATACTCCACCCTATTGCCCCACCTTTGACCTCCGCCGCCAACCTCCCACCACCACCTCGCCACCCGACGACATTAGCCGATCCCCGCCACGTACCGGACATGCCGGACCCCCAACCGAACCCCGACGATTCTTCAACCTCCTTGGTGGTTGTTCTCAATCCCTCGAACCGGCTGATCCACACAAGAGCTTGTCCACTCGCATCTACGCCGGTCTACCCCCCAACCGAACCCCGAACCTGGTCCCGAGGAAGCGCGCGAACTCACGGACCAGCAAATGGTCTTTCGGTCCCTCGAGGAGGAGCTACCCAAACCTCCAACTAAAGCCATGAAAGTGAAGGAGAGCAAGGCGAGGTACAAGGCCCGCAAGAATACTCCGGCTCCTCCTTCAAAGGGAGATGGCCGGAAACGCTTCATCCTCTCCCCACTCCCGGAGGATAAACAACTACGAAAGAAACATTCTTTTGGTGACGAAGATGGCGCCTTCGCCGGAAATCTCAAGTGCAAAACGGTCATCTTCCCCGCGAGCTCCGGCCAACCCGCAAGTGATAGCCAACCGCCGGACAAGCCCCCTCCATGCCCCAACGCCGAAAATGAAAGAATGCGCATCAAAGCCCACACCGACGCTGATTCGGCCATGGGTGGCTCAGCCGCCGGCCATGAGTCCGACGGTGTTGGGGGGGTCGTCGCCGATGGTGGGGACTCCAGCCTCCATGATGTTCGAGTGGTGAGAGATGGTCCTAGAATGGGACAAGGAGCTTTGGAGGCCGAGATAGTCAACTTGCCCGAATTGGCCACACCAACACTTCCACCCTTCGAAAGTCAATTGGCGCTTTGCTAAGCTGAGACATCACGTGCTGCTGGTCCACAAGGAGCCGTTGAAGCCTCAAAACAACCAAATATGACATCCTTTTTGCAGCAAGGCAAGTTACCCGATTCAGCTATAGGGACAAAACTAACTTCCGAAAGTGCTTTCGTGCCTTTCCGCACCAAAGGTTCACGTGAAACCATCGAAGTTGAGAACCCTAAGCTACCAAAGGAGGCGGAGCTCATCCACCTAGCCACTTTGGACTCGGCGGAAATGATGGATGCCTTGGCCGCACAACCACTTCTAACCACTGGGCTGCCGGAAACCGAACCCATGGCACCGGAGCCATACAATACTCGCCAGCCGAGAATTGAACTAGCAATGCCTTCGAGTGTGGCGACACACAACCCATCGTATGAGGATTTTCCCCCCCTTGGGAAAGGTAGGACACTCAAAATCCGAGACACCTTTGAAGCCGGAAAGTCACACCCAAGGGACGCTCAACTTGGGGTTCGGACGAAGTGGGGAAACCAACCGCTACAAAGCGCCGGCACAAGTGTTAACCCTCCCTTGGCCGAGGTGAACCTAAGCATGGCTATGGCCAACCATTGTGAAGCCGAGGGGGATGGCGTGAGTTCGAGAGCATCGACCCAGCCGACGGCAATGGACATCCCAAAACAAACAGCTGCACCATGGGGTCCGAATATCGGCACCCAACAAGGGGGGGGGGCGTACCGCCCTCGAGCCACCCCGGCAAGCCGAAGTCGATGGCGGACCTCCTTAAAGGATCTAACGACCCAAAGGGCCCTCAAGCCTTCGAGCCGGAAAAGATTCATAACATTGGCTTTGCCTCCGTGTCCAATGGCATCCCGACCATCTACTTCTCCGGGGCTGAAACGCAAAAGCTGGCCGAAAGCATGGGGCACGCCATTGTGGGTAAGTTTTCTCATTCTATCCCAACGAGACTCCAAATTCAAAAAGCCCTAGAAAGTGTTAAATTTCGGCGTGGTTTTAGTTGGAAATACATTAACGCTAAACATATCCTTATTCAATGCGAGGATTTGTCGGATTATGCACGACTTCTCGGAGGACCAAAGGGAACACCCGTATGGCTCATTGATCGTCACCCAATGAGGGTTTTCAAATGGTCCCCGGATTTCGACGCATATTGTGAGTCCCCGATTGTAGCAATTTGGTGTAATCTAATCGGGCTCCCAATCCACCTCTTTGATCAATCCGCCTTATTCGCCATCGGCAAGCTCCTTGGTACCCCCATCCAAGTCGACCGAGCCATGGCCAACAAGTCTAGACTATCCTTCGCTTGAATTTGCATTGAGATAGACATCACAAAACCGCCTCCCGAAGAAATAATCCTTGATATTTGTGGTCGAGAAACGGTACAGCAAGTGCGGTGGGACAAGATACCATCTTATTGCCAAGAATGCAAGCATGTTGGTCATGCGAGTGATGCGTGCTATGCAACGGGGAAGAGGGAAAGGCCACCGTGGAGGAACTACCACACCGTCCCACCAAATCAGCCACAACCCGCGGACCAAGGAGGGAAAGGAAAGCAAGACATGGCGACAAGCGCCCCTAACTCAAATGAATGGAAACGCCAAGGAAGGAAAAAAGGAAAGGCGGGTGATAGATCAAGCAACAACTCACTTAGAGAAGGTGCCGTTGAAACAATTTGGGAGGGACCGGACATAATGGGGAACCTCACGAGGGGAGTGAAATGCATAGCGGAACATACGATATGGGGGTAAAGCTCGGGGATGGGAACCAAAGGGAACCACCATATTCGCACTTTGAGACACCGACGCCAATGAATGAACATTCGGAGGCGGGGAGGGGAGACCCCAATGAGAAACGTGTGGCTTACCCGTCTACACGCGGGAACTCGAGAGGGGGCACGTGGCATTCCATGACGAGGGGACGTGGATTCTTCGTGATGAAAAATCATATGAGCACTAACCAATACTACTCCCTCATGGAGAGTGGAGAATTTGATGTTGACAATTGTGGGGATGCGGAAGGCTCGGTCATGGATGCACAAGTGGGGTGCGAGACGGGGGGAGGCAATCTTCACCTAAGCGATGCCGAGGATCACGCAAAGAACAAAGAGCAACAAATCATCCAATGTCAGGCAGGGCCTTCATCCCCTTCGGGTAAGTACCCCACCTCTTAATGATATCTTACAATATCATGTTTTGGAACGTGAGGGGGATCGCAAATGTGTCAACCCAACACGTATTGAAAAGATTGATTAAATGTCATAATGTTTTATTTCTTGCAATAATGGAACCGCTTACAACCCCTGATCCGGTCCGGTTCTCCAAGGCCGTGGGGCTGCCCTTCATCGGCTCGAACACAAGCGGCAAGATTTGGTTGTTTGCGGAAGAAGGTTCTACTTTTGATATTGATTAGGACTCCGAACAAATCTTTCACGGGAGGCTCAAGTCACATCGCATTGCTAGCCCTCTAGCTATCTCGTCCGTGTACGCCAAATGCACAAGATCTGAGAGATACCTTCTGTGGGATAAGATGAGAGAGATCGCTGGAACCCTCGAGGGAATACCATGGATTATAGGTGGTGACTTCAACACCATTCTATCCCACCGGGATAGAACTGGGAGCGACACCAACCGGCAGACCGAGATGGTCGATTTTGCATCGGCAATTGAGGATTGCTGACTCGTGGACCCAGGGTTCGATGGGGCAGAATTTACTTGGGCCAAAAACGGTCTATCTGAACGGCTGGATAGAGTGCTTGTTAATGAGGCTTGGACTAGGGTCTTCGAGGCCACCCGAGTAACGAACCTCCCACGGATCGCCTCGGACCACAGACCAATCCTAGCACGATGCAAAATGCCGAACATTGCCATCGGGGGGAAGGCATTCAGGTTCCAGAACATGTGGATCCGACATGAGGGATTTTTTGCTGTAGTTAAGAATGCATGGGAAGAGCCCACTGGGACGGGCGGCCTTCTAAACATCCAAATTAAACATTCCAGAGCTAAAAGAGCACTAAAGGAGTGGAACAAAGAGGTTTTCGGGAACATCCACGTCAATATTGCGGACAAGGAGGAAGCCATTGCCGTGGCCCAATCCAACTTTGAGGACTTGCCTACACCCATGAATAGGGCAGTGATCAACAAGCATATTGCCGAGTACATCCTTTTGTTGAGAATGGAAGAGGATTTCTGGAGGCAAAAGGCAGCTTTGAAATGGCTAGCCGAGGGGGACAAGAACACCCGGTTCTATCAAAGCTGGGTGAAACAAAAAAGGGTTCGCCTTCGTATTTACTCGATTCATGCCAACGGACAAGAGCTAACCGAGAAAGCTGACATTAAAACCTCAGCAGTAGAATTCTTCCAACAACTTCTTGCGCCTTGCAACCCGGTCCTGGATGAACCGGACCTCGACCTAATTCACCAGGTTCACTCAGCTGAGCAAGTCGCGGATATTGCCCAAGTACCGGATGGGGATGAGGTCAAAAGTGCCGCTTTCAGTATCTCTGGAGATAGCGCACCCGGACCCGACGGCTTCTCGGCTAGTTTCTATCAAGCCTGCTGGAGCATTGTGGGGCCGGACGTGGTGGAGGCAATTGGGCAGTTTTTCAGAGGGGCGTTCTTACCTAGAAGCATTACGGCCACAAGCATAGTCCTCATCCCAAAGAAGGCTTCGCCAGAGTCATGGGCTGATTATCGTCCCATCAGCCTTTGCAATGTGCTGAACAAGATCATCACCAAGGTACTTACGACTCGACTCTCTCATTTTCTTCCACAGGTCATTTCCCCAAACCAAAGTGGATTTGGTAAAGGGCGGCTCCTCAACGATAACGTGTTATTGGCTCAAGAGATGTTCCATGAGCTTGCACGATGCTCCCCAGCGCCAAACGTAGCGGTGAAGATTGATATGGCTAAAGCATATGATAGAGTGCAGTGGCCTTTTCTCTTTAAGGTGCTCCGACGCATGGGCTTTCCGAATGCATGGATATCCCTTATCGAGAGGTGCATTGGTTCGTGCTGGTTTTCGATTCTTATCAATGGGGCATCATCGGGGTTCTTTAGATCGACACGGGGACTACGACAAGGCGACCCGATATCCCCAGCACTGTTCGTGATTGCTGCGGACTATCTATCGCGTGCCTTTGACAAGCTCATACTTGGCCAAAAGAAGATGATTTTCAAAGCCTCCAGGAGATGCATCGAGGTCAGCCACCTAGCGTATACAGAAGATATCATTATATTCACACAAGCGGCGGCGACCCCCTGCGACGACTCCGAGCCTGTCTCGAACACTATGAAAAAGCCTCGGGTCAACAAGTCAGCCTGGCCAAGAGCAATTTCTATATTGCTGAGGCTCATGAGCAATGTGCAACCTCGATCCAAGTAGAAGGGGGCTTCACTAAAGGGGAATTCCCTTTCCTTTATTTAGGTGTTCCCATCTATCGTGGGGCTAAGCGCACGGACATGTTCCTCTTCCTCCAGGAAAAGATTGCAAGACGGGTTTCAGGTTGGGCGCACTGGCACCTTTCCCTTGGAGGGAGGCTCACGCTTATTAAGAGCACTCTTGAGGCGATCCCCTTACATATCTTCCAAGCCATCGAACCCACTGCCGGAACGCTAAAGCAACTGGACTAACAAATGGCGCGATTCTTTTGGGGCTCGACAAGTGAGAGAAAGCGGACCCATTGGATTGGCTGGGACCAAATGAGCCTCCCCACTGATGAAGGGGGTCTCGGGATCTGCAAAACCAAGGAGGTCCTACGCGCCTTCAACATAAAACTTTGGTGGCGCTTTCGGGAGCAAAACTCCCTTTGGGCAAAATACATGATGGCTACATATTGTTTCAACTCCACACTTCTTACCTTTAGGGCGCCGAGCAGGAGCAGCCCTACGTGGAGAAGGCTCTCTAGAGCATGGACGCTTGCACAACCACACATGCGGTGGCTAGTGGGTCAAGGAAATATCTATTTTTAGGACAACATATGGCTTGGTAACGTCCCACTTCGGGAGCTCAGCCTTGATGAGCAGGGCAGACCTACCACCCGGGTCTCGGACTATATTAGAAATAGCAATTGGGATGAACCCAAGCTCCAACTCCTCCATGATCAGGCCGGCCTCCCACAGCACATTATTGATCGCATCCTCAACACACCGATCCTCCAAGGTGACCAGGACATCCCAAGGTGGATTCTCTCTAAGCACGGGGAATTCATGGTAGCTTCGACGTGGGACACAATCCGAGGGCACCATCCGATCATTCAGGGACTGGGCGATGTGTGGAAGGCGAGACTAACTACGTCTATATCCATCTTCATTTGGAGGCTACTCTCCAACCGTGTGCTCGTCGATACAAAGCTCTAGTGGCGTGATATTGAGCTAGCATCCAAGTGCCAATGCTGCCCCAACCGACCGGGTATTGAGTCTCTCCAGCACCTCTTCATTCAGGGGTATGGAGCTCGTAGAGTATGGAGTGAGTTTGACGCTTGGTTCCCAAGCTCTTCCCCTCGCCTCCAAATCAATGACACAATCCCTATGAGAATAGAAGTGTGGGCGCGAAGGTGCCAACAGCCGAACATGAAACATCTCAGCCGAACCACCCCTTACCTCATCTTGTGGTTCATTTGGGCGGAGAGAAACAGGAGCCGCCACCAAGGCACACAGTTCAAACCACATAATGTGGCATGGCAGGTTCATATGTTCATCCGGAATTCTATGGTCAATGGAAGTCTGAAGCCGAAGCATTGGAAGGGAGTTAGGCTTGGAGTTAGCTTCCCTCAACAAGCGGAAGCAACCAGACCGCAACCACTAGCCATGGCGATCAAATGGAACCCCCCGACCAAACGTGCATTAAACTCAACAAGGACGGGTCCTTCATGGAAGCAACCAACAAAGCAGGAGGAGGAGGAATCATACGGGATCATTCGGGCAATATGCTTGTAGCCTTTTGTACGCCCCTGGATGCACACTCGGCCCTGGAGGCTGAGCTAATGCCCATGATCCAAGGCCTGGACATTGCCAAGGACTTCGGATTACCAATTTGGCTCGAATCAGATGCCGAGCAAGCAATCAAATTGATCAATGGAATGGTTTGGGGGTCGGCATGTGTTAGGCAAGTCGTGGCAAAATTGAGCCTGCTCAAGCGTCAACTCAAATTCCGAGCCACGTTCATACACCGGGAGGGAAACAAAGCGGCGGATCTCCTTGCTCGAAAGGGCCTAGAGCAAGACACTGACCTAAGAATGCAACACAATTCAGCATCGAGAGATCTCTTGGACCTCATCCTACGGGATGCAATGGGAGTCCACCACATTAGGGACCTCGAAGGAGACGAACACTAGAGATGGCAAAGAGAAAGTTGGGAAACCATAGCACCTTGTTTTGTTTGATTATCTTTTGTAAGGAGTATGATGAGGTCCGACCCATGTGGGTTCAGACCGCATACTACTCTAGGTTTTGTTATGGCGCATCACTTTCGGGTGCGGCCAATCTTTGTAATCATCTTTCCTTGGAATATATGGATGAGAGACCCACGAACCCTCCACCATAGAGGTGTTTAAATAAAAAAAAAGTAAGGGCATTGTCACCTTCTTCACTAAAATTCCCAGATTCGCCAGTTCGCACTTCTATACGAATTTCCTCTAATTTTGCATCCATCCATTGTGCTTCAATAATCCCCGACCTTAAATCAGGTTCAACAGCTAGAGTGGCGATTCGTGCATCCACTGTTTCAGGTGCCCTCACCACTTCCAAACGCATCTTGCTGAACTCGCGAATCAGGCTTTCCTCTTTGGTGAGAAAAGTGGCCAGTTGGGAATGGTCCTTCCGGCTCAATGCATCTGCCACTACATTTGCTTTGCCGGGGTGATAATTGATGCCACAATCGTAGTCCTTTACCAACTCGAGCCATCTTCATTGCCGTATGTTCAGATCTTTCTGCTCGAAGAAATACTTCAGGCTTTTGTAATCCGTGAAGATCTCACATCGGAGTCCGTAGAGATGATGTCTCCAAATCTTTAAGGCGTGCACTACCACTGCTAGCTCCAAGTCGTGGGTTGGATAGTTCAACTCGTGTGACCTCAATTGTCGTGACGCGTAAGCAATCACTTTGTTGTTTTGCATCAACACACATCCAAGTCCCACCTTTGAAGCGTCAGTGTATACCACGTAGTTCACTCCAGGCTCTGGCACAGCTAGAATTGGTGCACTAGTTAAATTTTCCTTCAACAGCTGGAAACTTGCCTCACCCACTGGGGTCCATTTGACTTTTACCCCCTTCTTGAGTTGTTGGGTCATGGGTCTCGCTATCTTGAAGAATCCCTCTATAAACCTTCGGTAGTATCCTGTCAAGCCTAGGAAACTCCAAATCTCGTTTGGTGTTGAGGGTGCTTTCCATTGTTGTACCGCCTCAACCTTGGCGGGGTCCACTCGGATTCCCTTTGCTGACACAACGTGACCAAGGAAGTTCACTTCCTTAAGCCAAAACTCGTACTTGCTGAATTTGGCATACAATTTCTCAATCCTCAACGTCTCCAATGTGATTCACAGGTGTTCCTCATGTTCCTTCTCGTCCTTCGAGTAGACAAGTCCATCATCTATGAACACCAAAACGAATTTATCCAAATATGGATGGAACACTCGATTCATCAAATCCATGAATACCGTTGGTGCATTTGTCAATCCAAACGGCATTACCACAAACTCATAGTGACCATATCTCGTGCGAAAAGCAGTCTTCGGTATGTCTTCTCGTCGGACTCTCAACTGATGGTATCCGGACCTTAAGTCCATCTTTGAGAACACACCAGCTCCTCGAAGTTGATCGAATAGGTCATCTATTCTCGGCAGTGGATATTTGTTCTTGAGAGTCATCTTGTTCAACTCTCTATATTCGATACACATTCTCATCGATCCATCCTTCTTCTTCACAAAAAGCACAGGCGCGCCCCACGGTGAAACACTGGGTCTAATGAAACCCAAGTCCATAAGCTCCTGTAGTTGTATCTTGAGTTCTTCCAACTCTTTAGGCACCATTCGATATGGGGCCTTGGACACTGTTGCCGACCCTGGCTCTAGGTCGATTGTGAACTCCAATTGTCGATCTGGCGGTGGACCAGGCAACGCTTCAGGAAAGACGTTTGGAAATTCTCGTTCCACTGCAACATCCTCCACTTTCCTTTCTTTCTTCTCATCTCCTTGTAGATAGACTAGATAGGCAGGACGCCCTTTTCTCAACATCGTTGAGTGCTGAGATGATGGACATATTTCTGTTCATCGGGATTCCATGATACACGATTGGTTCCTTTCCAGGGGCTCGTAATGATATTTGTCTCTCCTTACATCGAATCGTAGCAAAATTCGCAGTCAACCAATCCATTCCCAAGATTACATCGACATCTTTCATGGCCATAACTTGTAAGTTGTGCGCGACTAGCCTAAGTTCTCCCATAACAATTTCTACGTTCGAGCATATTTGAGAAATCTCTATTACCCCTCCCACTGGTGAGGTCACCATCATCTTATGTTCAGATTTAGTAACTGGCAAACTTAATGTGTCCACACATAGTTCTGATATGAAAGAATGTGATGCACCCGTATCAAACAACACAACAATAGATGTATCGAGAAGTTCGCCCATACCTGTCAAATTCACGTTCTCGTGACTCCCTTGTTCAGTCTTGGGTTGTCTAAAACTCAGCGCATATGCTCTAGCTTGGGAGGGAAGTCTTGGACGGTGATGTTGTTGTTGTCGCGGAGGTTGATCATGATTCGCCCTTGGTGGTGCTGGTGGTGCCCTCGACTGCGAACGGAAACCTTGGTTGTTCTGCCTTGAACCCATCCCCGCGTTCTTACTCAGACACTCTCTAGAGAAGTGGCCATTTCCACCACAGTTGAAGCACATGGTGGTGTTCAGTATTCTGCATTCTCCGAAATGGTACTTGGAGCACACATTGCATTGTGGTGGTCTGGGTCGGAAGTCACCCCTCTGGCTAGAGAAATTCTATCTGCCTCCATACTGTGGTCGATTTTAGGTGGGCTGGTACCTCTTGTTTTCATAGTGGGTCTTGTTCCCATCCCACTTCCTCTTCTCCCGGGAATGATATGGTGGGGGTAAGGCCAGTGTAGCGTTCTCCGTCACTCTCTCCTTGGGCATAGCTGCCTCAACATCTAACGCAAGGCCAAACGCTTCTGCATATGTAAGTCTCCCACGACTAGCTAACGCCATCTTTATCTCATGTCTTAGACCCTCACGGAACTTCTCGGCCAGTTTCTCATCAGTATCAACTTGTTCAGGTGCATACTGGGTCATATCGCAGAGTGTGCGATCATATTCTGTCACTGACATGCGCCCTTGGGTTAAGTTATAGAACTCAACCGCCTTCGCCTTTCGGTAGCTCTTTGGCACGTACTTGTTATATATTGCCGCCTTGAAATTCTCCCAAGTTATCCTACCCACTTGATCTCGTGGTGTGGTCTTCATCTTGGTATCCCACCAGAAGTCAGCTGACCCAGTTAATTGGTAGGTCACACAAGCCATTCGTTCTGCATCGTTGCACATCAGAATCGTGAAAATAGGCTCCAAAGCGCGTATCCAACTTTCAGCCTTTTCCGGCTCTCCCATTCCATCAAAGACAGGTGGTTTTTGTTTCAGGAACAACTTCACAATTTCTCGGTCTACTTGAGGCGGATGAGGTGGTGAAGGTGGTTGTGGGGTTGTTTGCGCTACACTCTCGTCTACCGTCGTCTGAGGTGTAGGCGCCTGGTTCCCATTCCTTACATTACGTCTTGGCGGCATTCTGATTCATTACCAATCAAACGGGTTATTATCACACTTATTTAAATCTATCAATAGTCATGTTGTATAGTTGGAAAGGTCATATAATATTTCACAAGTAGGGATCAAGGGACAATTGCACAACAAGACAAAAGATAATTGTGTCATGGATAGAGTAGGACCATTGTATCATGGTGTAGCAAAAGATATTCGCTCAACAGGATTGCAAAAGACATTTGCACGATAGAATAAAGAGAAACAATTGTATCATGGATTAGCAAAAGATGTTCGCACAACGAGATAACAAAAGACGTTTGCACGATAGAATAAAGAGAAACAATGGTATCATGGATCAGTAAAAGATGTTCGCACAATGAGACAACAAAAGACGTTTGGACAACAAAATAACAAAGGACGATTACACAATAAGATATCAAGAACAATTGCACAATAGAATATCAAAAGATAATGGCCCAACAAGGTAGCAAAAGTAGAAGTTTCCATAATAAAACGTTGTCTCCAAGAGGTCTTAGTATCAATCATAACCAAAGAAGGGGAAGCCGAAACGTGGAAATAAAATGAGGAATAGTCTAGCAAAACAATATGGTATCAAAACAAGAGAGAAACGAAACAATCTATCCAATGACTATTGTTCCTAAATTTCTCCTTCCTCCCTCTCCTCCTCCTCCTCGGTCTCACCATCAGTCTCCATATTCGGGTTCCTTTCTTCCTCGAAGGGTTCCTCCTCTTCCTCCTCGTCTTCTTCTTCATCGCGTACTGGTGAAGGAACTGTCGTGATTATCTTCTCGACCTCCCTTTCTATTCTTAAAGGGGCTGAAGTGCGCATCCCGAGCCTTGTTCTTCTAGGCACGCGTGAGACATGTGGCTCACTATCGTATCGATACTTCTTCATGAGAGCTTGATCCGGCGGAAAGATCTGCGGAGGTGGGGAACGTGGCGGTCCATCGGTTACCCTCACTAAGGCCGGAAGTAGTATTTCTAGAAGGCCGGGCAAGTCCCCTCGCGGTGTGTACTCGGGCGGACTATACCATACGAACGATTCTGCCGCCTGAGCCACCCACTAGCTCCAAGAGGGCGGTAGGGTGTGAATAAGCTTTGCAATTCCAGCATGGTGGGTGGCTCCCCCGAACGCATAGGCGTCCATCCACAGATCCCAAAATTCGGCGACGTAACTCATGAGATCGACCTCTCCATTCCATTCATATTCTCGGTACTTCTCAACGGGGAGGTTCCTATTTTTGGCGTAACGATTACACATTTGAGCAAAGTACGATCCGGCCATCTACATAGAAGGAAACCTCAACATCAGCTCAAAGATAGGAAAGAATAAGGAAGATATATGGCTAAAAAAGATGCTGAGGGTAATAAGTAGATGCATATGGATGTGTATATAAGATAGGGGTATGATGGTTGTATCACTCCAAGAATAAACTTTTGATCTCAAGGTAAATGGTTCGCTTATTTTGTTTGATTTTGTATCTCATCATATCACAGTACGTCGAATTTTGTTTCCCATAGGCTACTTGCCTCGTATTTAGTACTTCCACGTTTATTTCCGTCGCGAGATTATTTATTACGTACTCAATAGGTACATATGGTTACACGCAAGAAGTTCATCGTCATAGGCATTGTATTTCATATTCTATATCTTTGTACCTATCAAAATCGACAGGTATCATACCCGACGTTCCACAACTCCCAAGACCATGTAAATCCCACCATATATGGGATAAAATAAAAATTACCAAACAATCACGGAAGTTCAACAACCTTCGCATACTTTCCTCATCACAAAGATACAATTTCTCATGCTTGACAATAGTCATCATATTATGTTTCACAATCAAATAAGAGCAATCTTTTATATCATTCCACATTTTTAAAAAGTATGTATAATTTCAAAACCATCGTATTAACTTAAATCTCCAAAATCAAAATCTTTTTCCATTGCAACTTTTGACATTCAATAGTCCAACCCCATAGTCACCAAAATACTTTTACCTCTTTCTTCACGGTTGGGCGTGATGAGTTGTGGTGTTGAGCCTTTGATGTTTATACCTTAGTCAATTAATAATACAAGAACAGACTTTAACTCAAAAGGTCTCTTGGGTCCAGAGCGGAAAGAAACTGAGGCTCTGATACCAAACTGTCACGACCGCCCTTTAGGGTTAATAAATACGGGCGATCGTGATTAAAAGAATTTAATAAACAGACGAAAAGAATTAGGGTTTCAACACAAGTTAGACGAATATAAAGTAAAGCAAAGCATCATGTGAACAAGTTCAACCCACATCTCTACGTCAGAAACGGAAGTTAGGATATCCAAGCATTTTATTTATTTTTTTAATCAAAAGCACCACGAGGGTGGATGGTTCAGGCAGACCCACACCTGTGCATTACTAAGGACAATTGCAACGAACAACCAGGAACACCAAGCCGCCCAAAAGTGACGCCTCTCCAAAACCAATTAGAGTACAACGAGGGCCTCCCTACCAACTAGAGTGGTCATCAATGTACTCTTCACTATTCTATTACAATTAACATGATGCAACCTTCACATCACAAAATCCAAGGTCCGTCACTTAATTGAGGCCCACAATAGGGATACCCCCGCAATGAACGATCCCTCCTGGATCAAGTTCCTCAATGAAGCCTTCCTTCTCCTGGTTGGGGAGCTCACATGAGACATTTATTGAGCAAGTGCTCGGCTCGTTCGCACTAGAGTCATCCCGATCGAATGACACCGTGGCGACATTGTCTTTCAAACGCAAATGGTCGATGTGTTGAGCTTTAGAGTGCATGTCTCCCTTATGGGCCTTGCCTTTCCTCTTCCTCGACACCAATTGGAATCCATCCTCGTCCATGCTTGGTTGACTCCTAAGGGGAACTCGAGGAGCCAACGGATCGATGATCATTGTACCCTCCTTGTTCTTCTCTTGGTTGCCACTATCTTTTTCCTTGTTCGTGTGACCAATGTTCGGTGAGGTGCCAACCCTAATCGCCGCCTTTGGACGCCATTCTCGACAGATGATCTTGTGATCGTGGCTAGGGTAGAACGCCTTGGTTGGTGTTCGGTAATCCTTGCCTCCAACACGACCCTTCCTTCCCAACGCATGACACTCATCAATGACATGCCCAACACGCTTACAATTCTCGCAAAACAATGGGATACAGTCCCATGCTACTTTGTGTCTTGAATTTTTGCCTAGGATGTTTAGCATGATCTCCTCCGTCGGGGGGTTGGAGATATCAATCTCAACGCATATCCTAGCAAAAGAGAGATTGGATCAGAGATTGGATCAAAGTATGTAAGGGCAGGGGTTTGGACCCCCCTACCTGCCAGAAAGTCAGCAACCCGGTTTCCTTCCCTGTAGATGTGTGAGAATCGAACTTGCCGCTAAGATGTCATACTCCAGATCAAAGCCATATGATGTCTAAGATGTGCAAAGCCTAGATGTCCAGAAGACAACAAACTAACCAGAGCCGCTGAGTCCAGCTCTATCCAAATGTGAGTTGAAAGCTCCATAGCCATCTCCAAACCTCGAATTAGAGCCAGAAGCTCCGCCTCAAAGCTCGATGATGCAGCTATCGGAGCACAGAAGGCCCGCAGCAGTCCTCCATCCGAACCACCAACCAATCCTCCCTCCCCCGCTTCTAGTGCCGATGTAGAGAAGGCACCGTCCGTGTTCAGCTTCACCCAAGGTGCACCAGGGGGATGCCATAGGACCATGAGTGACCGCAGAACACGCTGTCCGGGGGAAAAAGGCATGAAATCAACCGACGGCGAGCATTCCTTCCAATGAGTCGGGGTGATCCTGCCGGCCAGAACAAGCACGTGCTGGTGATGAGTGACCTGCCAAATAACAAGTGAATGACGAAAAGGACGACCACCATACTTGCAGCCATTCCTCTCCGTCCAAAAAAACAAAGCAATCAAACAAGGAACAAGAAAACTTATATGCATTTCGATACCTGGTTTCCTTCCTCGCACACACCGATTCACACGAGCACTGATATTGGAAGGAGGGGAACGACTGCAAGCATGGTGGTCATTCTTTTCGTCATTCACATGTTATTTGGCAGGTCACTTATCATCTGCATGTGCTAGTTCTGGCTGGAACTATAGCACATGCAGATGATGAGTAACTTTTTTTTTAAATGATAGGGGCATTCCGAGAATTGAACTTGGGACCTCTCGTACCCTAGCGAGAATCATACCACTAGACAAAATGGATCTTGGAATTTTTAAAACTATTGAGAGTGGGATGCTCGCCTCGACTCATTGGAAGATCACCTCGACTGTTAAGCAGGATCACCTCGACTCATTGGAGGGGATGCTCGCCGTCGGTTAATTTCATGCCTTTCTCCCCACACAGCGTGACATGGTCCTATGGCATCCCTCTGATGCACCTTGAGTGAAGCTGAACACAGACGGTGCCTTCTCTACATCGACATTGGCGGCGGGGGAAGGAGGATTAGTTCGTGGTTCTGATGGAGGCCTTCTGCGGGATTTTTGTGCTCCGGTAGCTGCATCATCGAGCTTTGAAGCGGAGCTTTTGGCTCTGATTCGGGGTTTGGAGATGGCTATGGAGCTTTCAACTCACATTTGGATAGAGCTGGACTCAGCAGCTCTGGTTAGTTTGTTGTCATCTGGACACCTTGGCTCCTTGGATTTTAGACACCATATGGCTTTGATCCGGAGAATGACAGCTCAGCGGCAGGTTCGATTTTCACAAATCTACAGAGAAGGAAACCGGGCTGCTGATTTTCTGCCAGGTAGGGGGGTCCAGACCTCTGTCCTTACATATTTTGACCCAATCTCTACGGCTCGAGACCTGAAGGCGCTAGTTAGTATGGACCAGCTGGGATATCCTAACTTCCGTCTCCGACGTATAGATGTGGGTTGAACTAGCTCTCCTGATGGTTGGTTTTGTTCGTTTTTCGTTTCTCTCTTTAGTGTATTTAGTCATCTTTTTTCCACTTGATAGAATGGAGGATCCCGACTTGTGGGACTTCTACTTTATATCGCCATGTTCTTGTTTAGATCTTAGTCACTTTTGGGCTAAGATCATGTGTTTGGAACATTACATTTTGATCTTATTTACAGGTTGGGGGTCTGCCTAAACCCCCCCGCCCACAAAGGGCGTTTTTTATTATAAAAAAAAGTCACCAAAACCTCTCCCCGAAGAAGGAGAGAAGAGGTGCGCAGTACCCGATACAAGCATGGGGACAAAAATAGATCTCCTCAGCCTTGCTGTCCTCGATGATGCAACCATCCTTGACAGCTCAACCTCCCAACCGCTCCAGCAGGGAGGACTTGCCGTAATCAACTCTATCCAGGAACCACGTAGGGAAGCCATGAAAGGACTTGAAGGTCAGGCCCTCCTGAGAGCTCCGACGACCCTAAATGAAGGACCCCGCACCGTTGGCCTACAAATTTGTTCTGATGTACACTTCCCTCTACTCGGAGGGGGGCGAACGAAGAAGCTAGCCTCTAACTTTGAAAAAAAGCTCATCCTTCTCTCTAACTTCTCTCTCTAAAATCTTGTGGCCGATGGTAACATTGGGGTTTCCCCGCCGACGGGTTAGAAGAAGGGGTGCGCGCGGTATCTCGGCCAAGGGAACTCATGCTCGGCCGGTAGTGACATGTGTATGCACCCGTTAGCATGGTGAAATACGGGGGAGAGTTGACGGAGAGAGAAGACTCGGGATGGGCACAAACGAGGCAGCCCCTCTCCTCACCGGAATGGAACTTTCCGTCGATTGCACGGCCAAAAAACTAAGAGGGTGGGTACGCCGCACCCGGAAAAAGCACAACAAGCCATCAAACGTGCCGGCCTTGAAACTGGTTCGAAAGTTTGTAGGGCTAGGAAGAGGATGGCCTTTGAGATGGCCGACAACCTTCTCGCCGAACTTCATGGTGAGGTGAAGGAGTAGCCGGAAAAGAAGCAAGCCCTCGTTGGGGAGATGTTGAACGCCTTAGCTCAAATGGCTAAGGAAGGGAGCACGCCAACGTGAGAAATGAATGGACCCGAATGTGAGGGGGTGGCCAGAATTTCGCCGGCGCCGGCCAGCCGGGACCATGATGTACCATACAAGGATATGGTGTTGGTCAACCATCAGCACGTTGATGGTACAAGAGACCACATGAATCCTAGCCTTGGTGTGGGGGTGACATGTGAGGAGATGGATGCATGTGACTCACAAATGAAGGAAAGGCCAAAGCCTACTTTGCATGGGGAAGGAAGTGGAAGGACTTGGAAAGAGGTCGAAAACACGAATAGAATGCGGATCAAGTTATATGGAATGATAACTGAACTGATTGGATCAGTTAGCAAATGCCGTTGCCACTTAATCAATGCAATCTAGCTCTCGCCCTTTCCGCCTTGCCAAAGTAATTTATAACTCCCAATTTTGCACAACTTTAACAGTAAAGCGGCAAGTTCGGGGTCGATCCCAGAGAGAAGTTGGTGTGTCGAGTGTGTGAGTAGTGAACAGGGGGGTTGGCTGCTGCCACGCTTTAACTTGGGAGTTTTTAACTACTGGTTTTAATCTAGCCAGAATTAAACTAGCTAGCGTGATCAATGGAAATTTAACTACTGGATCAAGTGAATTGCTGGTAATAACAGAAAAGTAAATGCACGGATTAAAAGTGAAAATAACTTTGATTAAACTAAAAGCTGAGTACAATGTGAAATTTAAACTAAGCTAACACTTTGGAATCTAAGAAAGCGGTAAAAACTGAGAAAAATCTCAGCGGGAAACTTAAGATAACGCTAATAGAAATGAGTATTCTGCAGCGCTCCCTTTCGGGCGCCCTTTAAACTATGCTATCTAACTAAGCTAGAGAACTGAACTAAACTAAGCTAGAGAGCTAAACTAAACTAAGCTAGGGAGCTGAACTACGCAAAATAACTAAGCTAAGCTAAACTAGACGGAAAGTAAAGTCTCGGCTGCCTTCTTGTGGTGGCACACCCTCTATTTATAAGCTCGATTTGGCCGCCAGCTGGATAACGATCTTGACAGAGAATATTCGCTCATTTTGAGAGTGAGCGACTCATTGATTACTACGTGCTGTTCTTTTAGAATGACGACGCTTTTTGGTAGCAGATTCGTGACTCAGCTCCGTCCCTGCGTCTCATATTCCAGCACGTGTCCCCTTCTAGAACGTCGTCCTTGATAACAGAATGGTGCGCTATATCCAGCTCATTTCCTTACGTGTTATTCTTCTAGAAGCCAGCGGTCCCCACCTAACTGCTTGATCGCTCCCCCTTGATCAACTCCCCCGATTCTTGGCCTTTTATCGCCTTTTGTACTTGGTTGATCAGTTTGGCCTTGCTGCCTTGGTTAAGTGGTATTTCTACACATTTAACTCTTGTTTTGCGCGATAAACCGATCAAGTAGCATGTATTTCACCCTTAAACCGATGCATGAAATGAGTCTTATCAAACTGCTCACACTTAAAACATACTTGTCCTCAAGTATAAAGAAAAATAAAAGAAAAAAATAAGGCAGATTTCAGGCATGGTTTACTTATTTTACTAGTAAAGGAAAACGAAAAGAAAAACAAAACTTTAAGATAAAAACACGTATCCACATGTATGCATTAGACCGAATAATTTTCCAACAATCATACCCGAGGTCGAGATCAATCCATTTGTCAGTAGCTTGTGTTCCTTCTCTTTCGCCTTTGCTTGATCAAGGTGTAACATCCCAAACTTTTGTGACTCTTTTAATACGTTATTGAAATTTATGAAACTTTTGTTTCTATGTGATTAAGTGAGTTGCGTGAAATAAATTGTCGTGGTTAATGTGAATAATGAGCTTGAGTTTTTATATTTTTTTCCAATGAGGGGAAATAATTAATAGGATCATGCATTTATTCTTTCTCAAGTCAATTCATTGAAAAATTCGGCCCTCTCTAATTATTGAAATAGTACTTCTTTTTGTGGATTTAATTAATTGTTTTGGGACATTATTCCAAATTAAATCCAAACCAATGGACCTTAAATTACACTACATGAAATTCGAACTCCATCCTTTTATCCTTGGGAGTTTCGAAAATCTCCAATAGGAGATTGGATTATTTTTCATTTGATTTAATTGGTGCTTTATTGACTCACTTCTTTTGAATTTAATCCAATTAAATCATGTTATATTTTATTTCTTCACCCCAAAGTAAATAGAGAGTTGGGATTTTTGCCTTGGTTACTTGAGCCTAAATTTTTCGGCCCCCTCCAATAAATTTTGGAGAATATTTTATTTGTTTCCTAATTTTATGGGAGCCCTTTTCCTATAAAGAAATTACCTAATTTAAATCCTATTCTATTTAACTGGGGATTTAAATAATTTCCTTGTGCTTTCCCCCTCAAATTTTCGTCCACTACACTATTATTTCCTACTTGGAGATTTAACTTATTTTTGTTCCCTTGTTTATGGAATATTCACATTTATTTCCTAATTTATGAATATTCTCTCCAAGTAAATATTGCTATATTTCCTTGTAATTAAATCAGCAAAATTTTGACTTCCCCACCTTCAAACCACACGCCTACTTTTTATTTTGATTGTGGGAATTTAATTTTTTTATATATCTCCCCCAATTTAATTAATTCCTTATGTGTGGGATTTTAAACCTAACAAATAAATAGCAAATAATCAAACCCTAGCCCCCATTCACCTCAAAAAAATCGTCCCCCCTCTTCTCTCCCTCCCCCACACGTTTTTTTGTCCATCTCCCCCACTCTCCCATCTCCAAAAATCCTCCATCCAACTCGTGTTCTTGCAATCCGTTGAAGTTATTTTCGAGAGTCTCCGACGAATCGCTTCATCCATCGTTTCTACCGATTTGTTTTGTGTCAAAGAAGGTATATTGCTCACTTCTTATCATCCTATCCGTTTTGACCATGTTCTTGAGTCCTACATGCATGTAGAGGGTGTAGGTTCGATAGATCGCAAGTTTTAACGGGAGGGAAAGTGTGTTTCGTAAGAACTTGTTTGGTTTTGCGTTGTTGATTGAAATCATGTGTGTTGGATTGAATTAATCGGTGAAAAATATGAGTTGTATGCAAATATGTGTATGAGGAACGTGTAAGCATGATTATGTGTTTTCGAGCATGAAAAATCGGTGGTTGTGTTGTGGAAGTTTAAAAACCCTATTTCGAACTTGAACCAGAAATCTGTGATGCACGACCAGTGACTTATGATCTGTATTTGACCCATCAAACGAACGAATTTTGCTATGAAACTTCAAGGTGTTTTCTGTGTCTCGTGTGAATTTCAGCCTGTTTTATCAAAAAATGAATTTTTAATAAATTTTTGAAGTTGACTGCGCAAATCTGCCAGAAACGAGAGTTCTCGCCATGAATGTTTCGTTTTCTTTTTGACTGACCAAATGACCTCCGATTGATGTGATTCTTGAACTATATGAAAATTTGAAGTGTCTTATGAGTCGTGTTAAATTTTCAGCCTTTTTGGGCATCGGATGAATTTATGGTGAATTTTTCAAATGAACTGCGCAATACTGTCGGAAATTGTATGTTACGACCAGAGAGTTTAATATGTGATATGACTGACTAAATGACGTGATTTTGGTGTGAAAATTTTCATGTATGAACTTGAATGTGTCTTCTGTATTGTGACCAAAATTTAGCTTCTTTTGAGGTCGGGTGAATTTATAGTAATTTTTACAAAACGGTCGCGCAGTTCTACCAGTTTTCTGCCTTGTTAAAATAACTCTTATTTTCAAGTTTAAAAGTATTGTATGATGCATGTATGTGCAAGGAACGTGTCTAAATGGTGTAAGCACTTGTGATAAGTTGTAATGCGATACGTGTGTCTTTACACCTTTTTGACGTACGTTGGGTTGGGGGATTGAGAAAGACGATGAGAGAGAGACGATAGGACATGCATAGTAATATGTTGAAGTGTGAGGCTGACTTATGTTGTCGTTGACAAGGGGGTTGTGTATTCGTGAACTCGAGGATCGAGAGTTGCTAAGTTGGGTTGTGAATTGCTAAGCGAACGAGGTGGGCTTTCTTTTCAAACCTCTTTACTTTTCTGAAAAATATTATGTGGAGATATAAGGGTGGTTTAACTGTTATGTCATGACATGTTATTTTTTTTGTTATGAGATTGTGTGCCTGATGCCTAGTTCGTATGAGTTTACTCCGTTAGGCTATATGGCTGTGTTGTGAAACGAATTCGGGTCCGAGTAGGGCCGTAAACCCTATCGGGCTGTGTACACTAGTGGGATCGCGAGCCGTCCTTGCAAGTCAGCCGGTCTCGTGGGCGAATAGTGTGGCCACACTATCGTCGCACTGTGATGTGATTGATGGATTGATGTGAAAAGTGGGGAGATAAATTGTCTGGCTAGACTTGAATATTTTTGGGTTTCTCGTGATATTTTCTTACTACATAAAACTCGAGATCACTGGTATGGATGACATAACTATTATTAAAATGTTTTTGGCATGAGCCCATTGAGTACAACAAGTACTCAGCCCTGCATATTATTTTCTTATGTGCAGGTTGAGCGGGATGTTGCGGTGGATGTTGAGCTGGCTTAAGTACTTAGGATGTGTTGTGTCGTCATACATAGGCGTCGTCCTTGACTCTCCTTGAACCGTATTTTCCGCTGCTATAACTTGAACTATGACTCAAGACTTAATCTTTCCTTTATGTTTTGTGTGTGAACATGTATGGTGGTGATGAGTTTTAAACTAGTGTTTACGTTGTCTTTTGAAAATTTTATTCTTCGAGATTTAAGTTAAGTATTTGTTCAACTTTAGTTAGTTGATGTATTTCTTAAGTCTAATTTTTCTCGTTGTCCTTTTTAAAAGTATTTTACCTTATGTCTTTTTAAAAAAAAATTTAACTTTAAACTCTTTAAACTAAGTTGTTTTTCTTCCTTTAAGTTAATCAAGATGTTCTTTTTTTTTAATTGTTATCCATGCATGTCGGTCACGATCGCCGCGTTGTGGTACCCTTGTATGGGCGGTCGTGACACAAGGTGTCAGCTTGTCAAGATTACTCAATTTAAAAACCGCTGTTCGATTCACTCTGTTACTCCTTTCTCACCAGAGATGTTAGGGCTGTTCACTCGGTGTTGCCACAAATTTATTACTTTGAATCGGACTACACAAGATAGTTCCTTAAGGTCTTTGTTTTAGGTTGTAACGTGGCTCAAGGGTAGTAACGTGTTAGGTTAGGGTCCTAGGGGGTTCTAAGTTTAAATATAGAAATTTTTAAAGAAAAATCACATGAGTCGAAAGGCCAAAGATTTGACTAAACTCGCTGGATTAGAATTGGGGTATTTATTTCTTGGTGCTCCCTCTTGGTCAGATTTCGACCTTTAGCCTTATAACCTTCGGCTTATTATTATTTTTACTTTTGATTTCCTGGGTCAGGTTACAACTATTTCCTGCCCCTTTTTTTTCAAACCTTTTCATTCTTTTCATATGATCAACCTGATTGTCTAACTTGATCAACCCGGCTACCCTTTATTCCGACCATTCTTATTGCTATCCCCCTTTTTGTTTCCCTTGACAAACTTCATTTCTTTGACCATCTTTCCTCATGTGATACGAAACTTTGAATTTGGTTTTAAGGCTTCAAAGAAAGGGAAAGAGTGTATGGGTTCGAATTGGCTACTAGGGGGTGCCTTGACTAATGAGGCGGGTTTGTGGAACGAAAGAAGAACACGGCTCAAATGGTTAAGTCCTAATTCCTTTAGTCATTACTACTTGTGCAATTTTCATCTCAATATTAAAAGTCAGCCTCTCGTAATTTTTTTTTCTTTTGTAAAAATACTAGAAAGTGTTCTACTTTTGGCTTATAACTCACATATAGAGAGGCTTCACAGTTGGTTTAGAAATTGAGCGTTTCCATCATACTTGCGTCATTCAAATTGATCAAGTTTTTGCAATCAAGTTTTACATGTGAGCATACTGAATCCTTTTTCTAACTCTCCCAAAAAGTAATCAAGTCTTCCATTTATCCAATTTCATGCATATTGCCTATCTATTACTACCTGAAATTTGTTATTTTTGAGAAAAATTTTAGCATGTATGATTTTATTGTAACTAACCCGTCCCCCCTCCCCACTGCATATGAACTCGTCCTCGAGGGACTGGATGCAGTGGAAAGAAGGGTTAGGCACAGGCGATGGCATAACAACAATCAAGGGAACTTCTCACACTTAGACCAGACACTGGGCTAAGTGTGAGGCAGTGCCGGCAATCAAAAACTTGCTAATCAAAATAGAAAAACAGAACTTAAATACGTAAACGCAGGCAAACAGAGATAGCAAAAATATCATGCATACTTCTCACACTTAGACCAAACATTGGGCTAAGTGTAAGAGAACAAAAGAGCATGAGTATATACAGACCAAAAAAAAAATTGTTTGTAAACTTAAAACGAGCGGAGATATGGGGGGGGTGTACTTCAAAGTTCCCTGGGGGGTTGACTCGGAGACGCTGAAGGTGGCCTGGAGGACATCGGGCGCCGAGGTGGAGGAGAGCTTGTAGAGGGAGGTGGTTGCATAGCGAGGGTCAATTGGCGAATAGCTTGTATGACCCTGGATTGAGCGATCAGCTGGGAATTCGAATTCTCGACCAGCTGCGTTAGCAACTGCTCCACGTAGAGCCTCCATTCGTTGATAGCGCGTGCAGCTGCCTCTGGTTCTGCTATGGTTGTTAGCTCCAACCTCTGCCGTGGTTGTCTGTCGGGGCTTGCCGGTTGGTCCGTTGTTATCCTCCTGTTCCCGCGTCCGGCCTCCTCTGTCTCCGCCTGCCTGATCTTTTGTTGCTCTGCCTGCTTCTCCTTCCGAGCCTTCGAGATGAAGCGAAGTCTCCCGTCGCGCAGTCGTTTAAGCACCTGAATTCTTACAATGAAATCAATATTAACATTTCAGGTTTTGGGCAGCGACTGGGAAGCTCCACACCCTCCTGGATTCAAGGGTCCAGTTTCGCCTTAGATATGCTCCGAGAAGGTGGTAGACGTTGAGGCGGCGGGCAGGGTGACTGGCAATCTGACTTATCGAGTAGGCAATCCAATAGCCCAGGTGCACCCTCCTTTGCTCCTTCATGCACCACATAAAGTAGAGCTCGACCAGAGTAAGGATTGCCAATGTATTGGCTTGGCCAAGGAGATTGCAGGCTAGGTAGGCTTGGGCAAAACGGAGGGCCTGATCAGCAATATGGTCCCCTCTGGACTCAGAAGCTTTAAACTCGGGGGCACGTCCATTGCACAGGCTTTGCCAGGTTGTCTGCTAATCAAAATCCGGCCTCCTCTGAGGAAGGCCAATGTCGCGCCCAAACCACTCTCCATTGCCTACCTGGGCCTTGGTATGGAGTCCCATCCTCATTGAGAACTCGTTCAGACTCATCTTTTGTTTATGCCCGAACACCCGGAAGGAGACGCTCCTAGCCTCCAAAATTGTACTTCCGGTAAACCGGAAGGATGTGAAGAATTCTTTGGCCAGACTCGTGGGCACGAAGGCATCCTCGATCTCCAGCAGCCGGTCAAAACCAATCCCAGTAATGTACTGGGTAAATCTACCCTCAACCCAGATCGTCTCCAGGGCTGGCTGGTGGAGTCACCTGCCTGCCTTCATCAGCTTTGTAGCCGTCACCCTATGGTGGACCTCCTCGTTCCACTTGGGGTTCTCAAATACCAGCATCTTCCGGAGGAGGTCCGTGATCAACACCACAGTTTGTTTGGCATATTCGGCAGCAGGGGGTGTTGCAAGTCTTCCTTGTCGCCTGCGGGATATACGGGCCCACCAGAGTTCTCTTCCCTCTGTGTCGCTGCTGATAAGGATTGGAATACGACGAAGGACCCGTTGGATATATTGATCCATGAACCCCACGTATAAGGTTTGGCAGCGGACTCCCTTGATTGATAATCTGGTTTGATCCACTTCCAGAGCTTAGAAAACCTCGACCCGATGGCTATATGATCAGCCAAGAACCTCGGTATGGTTGAACGCCCAAGAACTTGCTCAAAGCATCTTGATATGTTCCAAACAAGTGAAAACCTCTACAAAGAGAATTCAACTCACAAGACAAAGTCTATTTCGTATTTGATCAATGGTGTCTCAAATGACATGCTTACAAGCCTATTTATAGGGTAGAATGGACTCTTGAAAGTCTCACATCATTAGTACAACTTAAGACACTTAAAAAGACTCATAATAAAAGAAAAGTAACTCCTAAACCTTTGGTGTAACTCTAGGATATCTAAAGTCACTTATTTAACATAAAATGTAACTAAAATAGACCCTTCATTTTGGCTGCTCCAACTTGGACGAAAATGCATCATGTATCATCAATTTGGGCCTCTAAAATGTGATATGTAGTGACTCCAAACTTCAAGCCTTGGGCTGCCCACAAACTTGAATAATATTCACCACTTGGCCCAATGTAGAATGATCTTGTAATTGGGCTTTTACTTCAACAACTAAAAGCAACATGGACTCCCTTATCTTCTTAGCTCTAGCTCTTGTAATTGGCACTTGGAATGATCAATGGATCCATCTTCTTGTCCTTGTAGATCAGCTTGGGTGTGTCTCCATCATTCCCTTCTTCTTCAAGAGGATTCGTCCTCGAATCTAATTCACCAACATAAGGAGATAAATCAGAAACATTGAAAGTAGCACTTACATTAAACTCACCAGGTAAGTCTAGTTTGTAAGCATTATCATTGACTTTTGCAATCACTTGGAATGGTCCATCTCCTCTTGGCTGCAACTTGGACTTTCATTTCGAAGGAAATCTCTCCTTTCTCATATGCAACCAAACCAAATCTCCCCGCTCAAAGATGACTTGTTTCCGGCCCTTGTTGACTTGCTTTGCATATTGTTCTGTCCTCTTTTCAATGTTGAGTCTTACCCTTTCATGCAATCTTTTCACCATTTCAGCCTTAGCTTTTCCATCAAGACTTGCACGTTCTTCAATAGGTATTGGAATCAAATCTCGTGGACTCAATTGATTAAAACCATACACAACTTCAAATGGAGAAAAGTTAGTAGCAGAATGAACACTTCGATTATAAGCAAATTAAGCAAAAGGTAAGCATTCCTCCCAACGTTTCAAGTTCTTTTTAACTAAAGTTCGTAGTAATTGAGACAAAGTCCTATTAACTACTTCAGTTTGTCCATCTGTTTGTGGAAGACAAGTTGTAGAAAACAAGAGTTTAGTTCCCAACTTATTCCACAACACATGCCAAAAATGACTCACAAATTTAGCATCTCGATCACTCACAATTGATCTAGGAACACCATGCAAATGGACAATTTCTTTAAAGAACAAATCAGCAATATGAGATGCCTCATCACTTTGTGACATGGAAAAAAATGTGCCATTTTTGAAAACCTATCAACATCCACAAAAACTTAATCTCTACCACTTTTTGTTCTTGGCAAACCAACGACAAAGTCCATTGAAATATCCTCCCAAGGTGCACTAGGAATTGGTAACGGTTTGTACAAACCATGTGGGTGTGATTTAGACTTGGCTTGCATGCAATTTATGCATCTTTTACAAATTCTTTCAACATCCACACGCATTTTAGGCCAAAAGAAATGTTCATGCAAAACATCCATTGTCTTATGGACTCCAAAATGCCCCATTAAACCACCACCATGAGCTTCACGCACAAACAATTCACGCATAGAACCTTTAGGAATGCACAGTTTATTTTCTCTAAACAAATAGCCATCATGCCTATAGAACTTGTCAAATGCAGCATGCTCACAAGCTAAATAGATAGAAGAAAAGTCCGGGTCATTATCATACATTTCCTCAATCAACTCAAAACCAAGCAACTTAGAACTCAAAGTAGTGATCAAAATGTACCTCCGAGACAATGCATCAGCCACAATGTTTTCTTTTCCCTTTTTGTATTTGATTACATAGGGAAACGATTCAATGAATTCCACCCACTTAACATGTCTCTTGCTAAGCTTACCTTGACCTTTCAAGTACTTGAGAGATTCATGATCCGTATGAATTACAAACTCTCTAGGCCACAAGTAATGCTGCCATGTTTCCAAAGCTCTAACCAAAGCATATAACTCCTTGTCATACTTTGGATAGTTCAATTGAGCTCCTTTCAACTTTTCACTAAAGTAAGCGATTGACTTTCCATCCTGCAACAAAACAGCTCCTATGCCTACTCCAGATGCATCACATTCAAGCTCAAACATGTTATCAAAGTTAGGCAAAGAAAGAATTGGTGCAGTTGTAAGTTTTTCTTTAAGGCGATTAAAAGCATGCTCTTATTTTTCTCCCTAATAAAAACAAACATCCTTTTTCACAATTTCATTCAAGGGTTGTAACATCCCAAACTTTTGTGACTTCCTTTTATGTTATTGGAATTTTGGAATTTTGAAACGCTTGATTTTATGTGATTAAGTGCTTTGCGTGAAATAAATTGTCGTGATAATTGTGGAATGATGAGCTCGAGTTTTTATCATTTTTCCAATGTGGGGAAAGATTAATAGGATCATGCATTTATCCTTTCTCGAGTCGATTCATTGAAATATTCGGCCCTTCCTAATTATGGAAATAATACTTCTTTTGTGGATTTAATTAATTATTTTGGGATATTTATCCAAATTAAATCCAAACCAAATGACCCCTAAGTAGTACTACATGAAATTCGAACTCCATTTTATTTTCCTTGGGAGTGTTCAAAAATCTCCTATAGGATTTTTTTTCATTTGATTTAAGTGGTGCTTTATTGACTCCCTTCCTTTGAATTTAATCCAATTAAATCATGTTAAAATTTATTTCTTCATCCAAAGTAAATAGAGAGTTGGGATATTTTCCTTGGCTATTTAGCCTAGCGATTTTCGGCCCTCTCCAATAAAATTTGGGGAATATCCTATTTGCTTCCTAATTGTGGAATCCCTCATTATTCCAAATAAATTCTTATTCTATTTAATTGGGGGTGTGAATAATTTTTCTACTACTTCCCTTCCATGTCCCACGCCCCATACTATTGTTTTCCTTGTGGGAATTTGAATAATTGTTGCCTATTTTATGGGAGCCTTTTTCCTATAAAGAAATTACCTAACTTAAATCCTATTCTATTTAATTGGGGATTTAAATAAATTCCTTGTACAATTTCTTCTTGAAATTTTCGGCCCCCACCATATTAATTCCTACTTGGAGATTTAATTTATATTTGTTCCCTTGTTTATAGAATATTCACCTTTATTTCCTAAATTACGAATATTCTCTCCAAGTAAATATTGCTATATTTCTTTGTAATTAAATCAGCAAATTTTGACTTCTTTTCCTTCAAAACCACACGCCTACATCTATTTCAATTGTGGGAATTTTTATTTTTTTTATATATCTCCCACAACTTAATTAATTCATGGAGTGTGGGATTTTAACCTAGACTATAAATATTAAAAGCATTAACCCTAGCCCCCATTCCCCAAAATTTTCGTCCACTTCATCCTCTCCCCCTCCTACACGGTTTTGTCATCTCTCCCACTCTCCCATCTCCAAAAACCTTCCATTCAAGCTTTGATATTGCATCCGTTGAAGTTATCTTCGAGAACCTCCGACGAATCGCTCCATTCCACGTTTCTACCGATTCGTTTTGTCGAAGGAAGGTATAATCGCACACTTTTCCTCCTCCTTCGCTTTTGAACCATGTTTTGAGTCCTACATGCATGTAGAGAGTGTAGGTTTGATAGATCGCAAGTTTTAACGGGGGGAAATCGTGTGTCGTAAGAACTTGTTTGATTTTTGGCATTTGTTGGTTGAAATCATGTGTGTTGGATCGAAATATGTGGTGATGATATGAGTTTGTATGCAAAAATGTGTATGAGTAACGTGTAAGCATGATGATGTGTTTTCGAGCATGAAGAATCGGTGTTTTCGTTGTGGAAATTTGAAAACCCTATTTTCGAATTTGAACCAGAATTCTGTGATGCTCGACCAGTGACTTATGATCTGTTTTCGACCCATCAAACGAACGAATTTTACTACGAAATTTTTACTGAATAAACTTCAAGATGTTTTCTGTGTCTCGTGTGAATTTCAGCCTGTTTTATCGAAAAATGAATGTTTAATAAATATTTTAAGTCGACTGCGCAAATCTGCCAGAAACGTGAGTTCTCGCCATGAATGTTTCGTTTTCTGTTTGACTGACCAAATGAACTCCGATTGATGTGATTCTTGAACTATATGAAAATTTGAAGTGTCTTCTGTGTTGTGTTAAATTTTCAGCCTTTTTGGGCATCGTATGAATTTATGGTGAATTTTTCAAATGGACTGCACCATACTGTCAGAAATTGTATGTTTCGACCAGAGAGTTCAATATGTGATATGACTGACTAAATGTCGTGATTTCGATATGAAAATTTTCATGGATGAACTTGAATGTGTCCTCTGTATCGTGACCAAAATTTAGCATGTTTTGAGGTCGGGTGAATTTAAAGTGATTTTTACAACACGGTCGCGCTTTTCTGCCAGTTTTCTCCCTTGATTAAATGACACTTTTTCTCAAGTTTAAAAGTATTGTGTGATGCATGTATGTCCAAGGAATGTGCTTAAATGTTGAAATCACTTGTGATAAGTTGAGATGTATGTTGGGTTTGGAAAATTGAGGAAAACGTTGAGAGAGAGAGACGATAGGACATGCATAGTAAAATAATATTGTGTGAGGCTGACTTGTGTTGTCATTGACAAGGGTGTTGTGTATTCGTGAACTCGAGGATCGAGAGTTGCTAAGTTGGGTTGTGAATTACTAAGAGAACGAGGTGGGCTTTCTTTTCAAACCTCTTTATTTTTCCGAAAAATATTATGTGGAGATACAAGGGTGGTTTAACTGTTATGTCATGTCATGGACTGTTTTTGTTATGAGATTGTGTGCCTGATGCCTAGTTCGTATGAGTTTACTCCGTTAGGCTATATGGCTGTATTGTGAAACGAATTCGGGTCCGAGTAGGGCCGTAAACCCTATCGGGCTGTGTACACTGGTGAGATCGTGAGCCGTCCTTGCAAGTCGGCCGGTCTCGTGGGCGAATAGTGTGGCCACACTTTCGTCGCACTGTGGTTGTGACTGTTGGATTGATGTGAAAAGTGGGGAGATTATTTGACTGGCCAGTCTATGAAACTTTTTTGTGTTCTCGTGATATTTTCTTTACTGCGTATAAAACTCGAGATCACTGGTATGGATGACATAACTTGATAAATGTTTTCGGCATGAGCCCATTGAGTACAACAAGTACTCAGCCCTGCAATTTCTTTTAAAAATTTTGCAGGTTGAGCGGGATGTTGCGGTGGATGTTGAGCTGGCTAAAGACCCTAGGATACGTTGTGTCGTCATACATAGGCGTGATCCTTGACTCTCTTGAACCTTATTTATCCGCTGCTATGTTTTAATTTATGTCTTAAGACGTTAAGCTTTTCGTTCTTGTGTTGGAACATGTATGGTGGTGTTAGGTTTTTAAACGTGCATCTACGTTGTCTTTTGAAAATGGTATTCTCCGAGATTTAAGTTAAGTGCTTGTGCTACTTTAGTTTTTAGTTATTATTTTTCTTAAGTCTAATTTTTCCTTTTGTCTTTTTAAAAGTATTTTATCTTATGTCTTTCAAAAAAATATAACCTTAAAATCTTTAAACTAAGTTGTTTTCCTTTCTTCAAATTAATTAAGTTGTTCTTTTTAAATTGTAATCCATGCATGTCGGTCACGATCGCCGTGTTTGTGGTACCCCTTGTATGGGCGGTCGTGACAGAGTGCTTTGATACCACTCTGTCACGACCGCCCATACAAGGGGTACCACAAACGCGTGAAGCTCATGGTGGTGGTTTAATGGGGCATTTAATCAAGGCAGAAAACTGGCAGAAAAGCGCGACCGTTTTGTAAAAATCACTTTAAATTCACCCGACCTCAAAACATGCTAAATTTTGGTCACGATACAGAGGACACATTCAAGTTCATCCATGAAAATTTTCATATCGAAATCACGACATTTAGTCAGTCATATCACATATTGAACTCTCTGGTCGAAAGATACAATTTCTGACAGTATGGTGCAGTCCATTTGAAAAATTCACCATAAATTCATACGATGCCCAAAAAGGCTGAAAATTTAACACAACACAGAAGACACTTCAAATTTTCATATAGTTTAAGAATCACATCAATAGGAGTTCATTTGGTCA
Source organism: Salvia splendens (assembly GCF_004379255.2). Taxonomy (NCBI): domain Eukaryota; kingdom Viridiplantae; phylum Streptophyta; class Magnoliopsida; order Lamiales; family Lamiaceae; genus Salvia; species Salvia splendens. Next base: position 15,431,999 of record NC_056045.1, read on the forward strand.
GTCAAACAGAAAACGAAACATTCATGGCGAGAACTCACGTTTCTCGCAGATTTGCGCAGTCGACTTAAAATATTTATTAAAAATTTATTTTTCGATAAAACAGGCTGAAATTCACACGAGATACTGAAAATATCTTGAAGTTTACTCAGTAAAAATTTCGTAGCAAAATTCGTTCGTTTGATGGGTCGAAAACAGATCATAAGTCACTGGTCGAGCATCACAGAATTCTGGTTCAAATTCGAAAATAGGGTTTTCAAATTTACACAACGAAAACACCGATTCTTCATGCTCGAAAACACATCATCGTGCTTACACGTTACTCATACACATTTTTGCATACAAACTCATATCATCACCACATATTTCGATCCAACACACATGATTTCAACCAACAAATGCCAAAAATCAAACAAGTTCTTACGACACACGATTTCCCCCCGTTAAAACTTGCGATCTATCAAACCTACACTCTCTACATGCATGTAGGACTCAAAACATGGTTCAAAAGCGAAGGAGGAGGAAAAGTGTGCGATTATACCTTCCTTCGACAAAACGAATCGGTAGAAACGTGGAATGGAGCGATTCGTCGGAGGTTCTCGAAGATAACTTCAACGGATGCAATATCAAAGCTTGAATGCAAGGTTTTTGGAGATGGGAGAGTGGGAGAGATGACAAAACCGTGTGGGAGGGGGAGAGGATGAAGTGGACGAAAATTTTGGGGAATGGGGGCTAGGGTTAATGCTTTTAATATTTATAGTCTAGGTTAAAATCCCACACTTCATGAATTAATTAAGTTGTGGGAGATATATAAAAAAAAATAAAAATTCCCACAATTGAAATAGATGTAGGCGTCTGGTTTTGAAGGAAAAGAAGTCAAAATTTGCTGATTTAATTACAAGGAAATATAGCAATATTTACTTGGAGAGAATATTCATAATTTAGGAAATAAAGGTGAATATTCTATAAACAAGGGAACAAATATAAACTAAATCTCCAAGTAGGAATTAATATGGTGGGGGCCGAAAATTTCAAGAAGAAATTGTACAAGGAATTTATTTAAATCCCCAATTAAATAAAATAGGATTTAAGTTAGGTAATTTCTTTATAGGAAAAAGGCTCCCACAAAATAGGCAACAATTATTCAAATTCCCACAAGGAAAACAATAGTATGGGGCGTGTGACATGGAAGGGAAGTAGTAGAAAAATTATTCACACCCCCAATTAAATAGAATAGGAATTTATTTGGAATAATGAGGGATTCCACAATTAGGAAGCAAATAGGATATTCCCCAAATTTTATTGGAGAGGGCCGAAAATCGCTAGGCTAAATAGCCAAGGAAAATATCCCAACTCTCTATTTACTTTGGATGAAGAAATAAATTTTAACATGATTTAATTGGATTAAATTCAAAGGAAGGGAGTCAATAAAGCACCAATTAAATCAAATGAAAAAAAATTCTTTCTCCTATAGGAGATTTTCGAACACTCCCAAGGAAAATAAAATGGAGTTCGAATTTCATGTAGTACTACTTAGGGGTCATTTGGTTTGGATTTAATTTGGATAAATATCCCAAAATAATTAATTAAATCCACAAAAAGAAGTATTATTTCCATAATTAGAAAGGGCCGAATATTTCAATGAATCGACTCGAAAAAGGATAAATGCATGATCCTGTTAATCTTTCCCCACATTGGAAAAACGATAAAAACTCGAGCTCATCATTCCACAATTATCACGACAATTTATTTCACGCAAAGCACTTAATCACATAAAATCAAGCGTTTCAAAATTCCAAAATTCCAATAACATAAAAGGAAGTCACAAAAGTTTGGGATGTTACAAGGGTGCAGCAATTGTACTAAAATCCTTGACAAACCTCCTATAAAAACTTGCAAGACCATGAAAACTTCAAACTTGTGCTACATTTTGAGGAATTGGCCATTCTAAAATAGCTTTCACCTTCTCCTTTTCCATTTCAATCCCATTAGCACTTATAACAAAACCCAGAAAAACAACTTTATCCATGCAAAAAGAACACTTTTTGAGATTTGCATACAATGATTCTGTTCGTAAGGTATCCAAAACTGAACGCACATGGTTAAGATGTTCATCCACATTTTTTGCTATAGACAAGAATATCATCAAAATAAACAACCACAAATTTTCCAATGAATTTTCTCAAAACATGGTGCATCAATCTCATGAAAGTACTTGGTGCATTAGTTAAACCAAAAGGCATTACTAACCACTCATATAGACCAAATTTTGTTTTAAAGGCTGTTTTCCATTCGTCTCCTTCTCTAATTCGAATTTGATGATAACCACTTTTCAAATCAATCTTACTAAACACAACAGATCCATGCAATTCATCAAGCATATCATCTAGCCTAGGAATAGGATAGTGATACTTTACCGTGATTTTGTTGATTGCTCGACAGTCGATGCACATCCTCCATGATCCATCTTTCTTAGAAACAACAATTACCGGAACAGCACATGGACTCATGCTCTCATGGTTATTTCCTTTGTCCAATAACTCTTGCACTTGCCTTTGAATTTCCTTAGTCTCTTCGGGATTAGCTCTATAGGCTGGTCGGTTTGGTAGAACTGCCCCGGGAACAAGGTCAATTTGGTGTTCAATACCTCTTAATGGAGGTAATCCACTTGATTCTTCCACTGGAAAAATATCTTCGAATTCCTGTAAAAGAGACACAAAAGTACTTGGCAAAGAAGTGGTTAATTCGTTAGTGGTAAACAAAGACTGTTTGTACACTAAGATGAAAACACTCTCTTTTTCAACTATTGCACTCTTTATTTCTTTTGCTCCCACATAAAAATTCTTTTTTTCATTCGGACTCTTTTCACTTGACTCTTTTTCAATGCCCTCACCTTTTTTTCTCTCATTCTTACTTTTCTCTTGACTCTTTTTTTCACTCGACTCTTTTTCAATGCCCTCACTTTTTATTCTCTCAACCTCACGAGCTCTCCTTGCTTGTGACAATTTCTGTTCGTCCTCTTGAACTTGTTGAGGTGTCAATGAGACAAGCATAATAGACTTGTTGTTGTGCTTGAAGGTGTAGTGGTTGTCAAATCCATCATAAATCACCCTACGATCAAACTGCCATGGCCTCCCCAAAAGAATGTGACTTGCATGCATTGGCACAACATCACAAAGAACATCATCTTTATAATTGCCAATTGAAAATGAAATTAGAACTCGCTTAGTCACTCGAATTTCTCCACATTCATTAAGCCATTGTAGCTTGTATGGATTAGGATGTTTTTCCGTTGTTAAGCTCAACTTTTCCACCATTTCAGAACTTGCAACATTTGCACAACTACCACCATCAATAATCATTATGCAAAGTGTACCTTAGACCAAACACCTTGTGTGGAAGATGTTCTCCCTTTGTTGATCATCGTTTCTGTTTTGCATGTTTAGAGCCCTTCGAACCACCAAAAGTTCTCCATGTTCTGGTCCAATCTCCTCCAATTGTTTATCCTCCTCCTCATCATCATCATCTTCACGTTCCCTTTCAGATTCTATCTCTCCATTTGGCTTCAAAATCATCACCCTTTTGTTTGGACATTGAGATGCAATGTGTCCAACACCTTGACAACGAAAACATTTGATATCTTTATTTCGAGTAGAAGTAGAAATACCTTTAACCTTCTCAAATTCTTTGGACTTGGATGTCGACGCTTCATTTTGGGGTTTAGAAGCTGTCCCAAAATTGGATTTGGAAGAAGTCCACTCTTTTGTCCTTGACGAATGAGAACTTGTTGAAAAATTCTTTTGGATTGTTCCCTTCTTCTTCAATTGTCCCTCCACCTTCATGGCCATATGAACCATGTCCTCCAACTCCACATAGTGTTGAAGCTCCACAATGTTTGCAATCTCCCTATTCAGCCCACATAAGAATCGAGCCATGGTTGCTTCTCTATCTTCTTCAACATTTGCCCTAATCATAGCAATCTCCATCTCTTTATAGTACTCATCAACATATTTAGTACCTTGTTTCATAGATTGTAATTTTTGATACAATTCACGAAAATAATGAGAAGGTACAAATCTCTTATGCATTATGCCTTTCATTTCTTCCCAAGTTGAAACGGGTCTTCCTCCATATCGCCTTGTACTAGTTGTCAATTGATCCCACCAAACTATAGCATAGTCAGTGAATTCAATAGCAGCAAGCCTAACCTTTTTCTCCTCGGAATAGTTGTGACATTCAAAGATGAGATCCACCTTTCTCACCCACTCCAAATAAGCTTCGGGGTCAATCCTTCCTTGGAATGTTGGGATCTTCAGTTTGATACTTCTCAAATCACCATCAACTTCATTTGTACGCCCTCTTCTACCGTTTCCATGCCTCTCATTTCGATGCCTATGTGAAGCATTATCCTCTCCTCCACTCTCTTCAAGTTTAAAAGTATTATATGGATATTTATTTTCAAGTTTAAAAGTATTATATGGATATTTATTGTGACAGAAGGTCCAGTCGACGGATCCAGTCTTTCCTCGTGGGATTGACCGTCTTCTCTAGAATCGCCTTGATTTCTCTATTAGAGATTTCAGCCTGGCCATTGGATTGTGGGTGATAAGGTGTGGATAGGCGGTGGTGGACTCCATATTTTCGCATCAGAGCTTCGATAGTTCTGTTGATGAAATGAGTCCCTTGGTCAGAGATAATAGCCCGTGGCACTCCATATCGGGTAAATATGTTAGATTTCAAAAACTTCGCCACTTCTCTGGACTCACACGTCCTAGTTGAAATTTATGTGCTCTTGAAATTTCTCTATTAGAGATTTCAGCCTGGCCATTGGATTGTGGGTGATAAGGATCATCCCAATAGAAGTATCGGGAATTGCTTTTAAGCTTTAACTTCTGTGCTCTTGAAATTTCGTCACTTCTAGGTAACTCCCCCGTTATCAAGTAATTAGCCATGTCCGCGAACCATGGATCCTTCCTCGTGTTCTATCCTTTGCTTCCTTGGTTGCTTGAGCAATTTCTTCCGCTTGGTTGATCCACTGGCGCTCAGGTATTGACTTGATCAGGCAGAGATGCTCTTCAGGGAAAGCCTTTGGAATGGCTTCACCATTATCTTCTTGCAGAATTTGACTTAGGTGTTCTGCCACCTTGTTCTCACATCCTTTCTTATCCACTGCTTCCCAATCAAACTCCTGTAGAAGGAGTACCCATCTGATCTACCGCGGCTTTGACTCTTTCTTTGCCAAGAGGTATTTGATGGCCGCATGATCTGTATAGACAATCACCTTAGACCCAAGCAGGTAAGGCCTGAACTTCTCAAATGCGATGACTACTGATAGCATCTCCTTTTCGGTCACATCATAGTTCTCTTGTGCCTGATTTAGAGTTTTGGAGGCGTAAAAAATGACGTAATTTTTCCCTTCGATTTTTTAACCTAATACAGCCCCTACAGCATAGTCACTAGCATCGCACATCACCTCAAAGGGGTGATTCCAGTCGGGAGCGCATATTATTGGAGAGCATATTAATCGGTCCTTCAGAAACTGGAATGCGGCCTTGCAGGCATCTGAGAATTCAAATTCTACATCGTTCTGGAGAAGTCTTGTTAGAGGCTGGGCTATCTTTGCAAAATCTTTGATGAATCTCCTGTAGAACCCAGCGTGCCCTAAAAAGGCTCGGATCTCCTTCTGGTTGGTAGGATATGGGAGTTTTGCAATGACTGCAACCTTTGCTGGGTCGACCTCTATTCCCCTGCTTGATACTACGTTGCCCAGAACTATTCCTTCAGTAACCATAAAATGGCATTTCTCGAAGTTCGGAACTAAATCCTTTTGGTGGCTTCTTTCCAATACCCTGTTCAGACTATGCAGCCCTTGATCAAAATTATCCCCATAGACAGTGAAATCGTCCATGAAGATCTCAATATAATCTTCCAACAGATCCGAGAAAATGCTCATCATACATCTTTGGAAAGTGCCCGGAGCATTGCAGAGGCCAAAGGGCATCCTCCTGTAAGCGTAAGTGCCAAAGGGACAGGTGAACGTCGTCTTTTCTTGGTCATCTGGGTTTACAGCGATCTGGAAATAGCCACTATAACCATCCAGGAAACTGAAGTACTGTTTCCCTGCCAACTTCTCCAGCATTTGATCAATGAACGGCAGAGGGAAGTGATCTTTCTTTGTGGCTTGGTTCAGCTTCCTACAGTCTATGCACATTCTCCACCCAGTAACTGGCCTTGTCAGGATTAATTCGTTTTTCTCATTTTTCACCACTTGAATCCTTCCTTTCTTAGGCACCATACTGGGCTGCCTCAATTATTGTCGGGAATGGAATAGATAATTCCGATTGAAACCAGCTTGACAATTTCTTTCAACACCTCTTCCCTCATGTTGGGGTTGAGTTTCCGTTGTTGGTTGCGGTGTGGCTTAGCTCCTTCCTCCAACCGGATGTGATGCATACACAAATCCGGGCTAATTCCCACCAAGTCTGTCAGCTTTTTTTTTTTTTAAAACACCCTCATGGTGGAGGGTTCGTGGGTCCCTCATCCCTATATTTCAGTCAAAAGGTTGCAAAACAAGGCCACACCTAAAAGTGGTGTGCCTACACCAATCAAGAGTAGTATGCGGTCTGATTCCAAATGTCTCGGACCTCACCCTACTCCTTACAAAAGTGATCAAAAAGGCTACTACAAAACAAAAACTTTTGCCTCATACAACACAACCCTAAAAAAGTGGCTATTCTTCCTATCGGTGGATTAAAGTGGCCCGAACCCGAACATTAGGGATTCCCATCTCGTCCATTCTGATCATGGCAGTAAGTAATCTTGGGGCTGTGTGTCTCGTCAAGCGGCTAAAGTTCTCCAACGACAACCCCATTTTGGCTAGGAGCTCCGCCGGCTTATTACCCTCTCGGTGGATGAAAGTGGCCCGGAAAGTGATTTGTCTCTTGGTGATTGTAAGGCGCGTCATGGCTCGGCAAGAGTGAGCCGGGCCCCATTTCGAGCCTTTCAGAAGATTGATTGCCTGTTCCGCATCCGATTCAATCTAGATAGGTCGCTCAAACTCCCTAGCGAGTTCCAATCCAAGTTGTAAGGCCATGAGTTCAGCCTCGAGGGCTGAGTGAGCTTCGAGGGGTGTTGCAAAGGCCACAAGCAGCTTGCCCTCGGCATCCCGTACCACCCCGCCCCCCCGGCCTTACCTGTTTCCACATTAAAAGCCCCATCCGTGTTAACTTTGATCCACGGTCGGTCCGGTGGGTTCCACTTGATCACCATGGCTAGCGACCTCTCCCTTCTTGCGTCGGCTCGGTTAGGGATTTCAAAAGTGACCCGAACACCGTTCCAATGCTTCGGTTTTAGGCGCCCGTTTGTCATGCTATTCCAGATATACGTTTGGACCTGCCACACTACATTATACGGTTTGAATGGTACCTATTGGTGTTGGCTTCTATTTCTCTCGGACCACAAGAACCAGAGGATGAGATATGGAATGGCATAACACAAATGTCTTTTGTTTTGTTGTTGTGTCCGTCGGGACCACACCACAAGCCTCTCCGGGATTGTATCGTTGATCCAGAGGAATGGGGAGGCACCCTCGAACCAGCCATCGAACTCTCTCCACACACTAACCGCCCCTCTTTCTTGGATGAAGAGATGTTGAAGTGACTCCGTGTTCGGACGATGTGGACAGCATTGGCACTTGGACGCCATCTCAATTCTCCGCCATTGGAGCTTTGAGTCAACTGGGATTCGGCTCGATAAGAGGCACCAGTTGAAAATGGCAATAGAGTTAGTGAGGCCGGCCTTCCAAATATTGTCCATGCCTTGGACGATCGGTCTATGCGACCGGATGGTTTCCCACGTTGTGGAGAGGGAGAAGTCTCCCAGTCGCGAGAGGGACCATCTCGGAACATCTTCTACCCCCATCATAATCGGAGTGCCAAGGATATGATTAATAACCTGCTGAGATAACCCAGCCTGATCTTGGAGCGTCTGCAGTCTAGAAACGTCCCAAGCCCCATCCCTAATGAAATCTGCAACAAGTGCTTTGGGGTCCCCCCTATCATCAATGCAATGGTCCTGAAGGGGGGAATCCTTGATCCAGACATCATCCCAAAAATATACTCTCCCTTGCCCCACCATCCAATGAATATGTGGTTGCGCCTGGGGCCGGGCTTTTAGGAGCCTTTTCCAAATTTGACTGTTCCTCCCAGAGGGTCTAGCTGTAATGGGAGAGACATTATAGCAATACTTAGCCATCAAGTACTTAGCCCATAGAGAGTTTTGCTCGCGGAATCGCCACTATGGTTTGATATTAAACGCGCGTAACAATTCTTTTGTTTTCCGGATGCCAAGGCCGCCTTCGGCGAAGGGAAGGCAAATATGATCCCAGCTGACCCAATGAGTCTTCCTTTTATCATTCGATGCCCCCCAAAAGAATCGGGCAAGTTGCTGGTCCAATTGCTTTAGTGCCTCGCCCGTAGGTTCAATTGCCTGAAAGATATGAAGAGGAACCGCCTCTAGGGTGCTTTTGATAAGGGTGAGCCTCCCACCGAAGGAAAGATGTCGATGTGCCCACCCCGAGACCCTTCTAGCAATTTTCTCCCAGAGGAACATGAACATATCCGAATGTTTGCATCCCCGATAGATTGGAACACCCAGGTAAAGGAAGGGGAAGGTACCTCAGGTGAAGCCTCCTTCTGCTTGAATTAAATTCGCCCAACCTCCATGCTCCTCGGCAATGTAGTAGCTACTCTTGGAGAGGTTGATCATCTGCCCCGAGACCCCCGCATAATCATCGAGACAACTTCTAAGTTTTCATAGGGACCCCGCTGCTGCTTGAGTGAAAATGATTATATCATCCGCATAGGCAAGGTGGCTTATCTCCATGCATCGGCGGGAGGCTTTATAGACCATGTCTTTGTGGCCTAGGATAGCTTTATGAAGGGCCCTAGATAGGTATTCCGCAGCAATAACGAAGAGGGCCGGGGAGGTCACCCTGCCTGAGGCCCCTGGTGGATTTGAAGAAACCTGCCGGTGCACCATTAATTAAAACCGAGAACCAGCATGATCCAATGCACCTATTTATCAAGGAGACCCACGTTTCCGAGAAACCCATGCATCGAAGAATCCTAAGGAGGAAGGGCCATTGTACACGATCATATGCTTTGGCCATGTCAATCTTGATCGCAACATTGGGAGACGGGGCGCACCGTGACAATTCATGAAACATTTCCTATGCAAGGAAGACATTGTAATTTAAGAGCTGGCCCTTAACAAAGCCACTTTGGTTCGGGGAGATGACCTTCGGGAGGAGCGGAGTGAGTCTCTTCATTAGGATCTTAGTGATGATTTTGTTGATCACGTTGCAAAGGCTAATGGGCCTGTAGTCTCCCCATGCCTCCGGTAAGTCCTTTTTGGGGATGAGGACAATACTAGTGGCACTGATACTCCTAGGGAGGAAGGCCCCATGGAAGAATCGTCTAATCGCCTCAACCACATCCGGCCCTACGCACCCCCAGCAAGCTTGGTAAAAGGTCACCATGAATCCATCGGGCCCTGGCGTGCTGTTTCCTGACATATCAAAGATGGCTAGCTTAACCTCATCTGCGTCGGGTGGAGTGGTCAAGCCTTCCATACATGCCGATGGTGGGAGAGGTCGGATAATCCCAAGATCGGGTTCCGCTAACTCCATTGGATCGGGCGCTAGGAGGTTCCGATAAAATTCGACCGCCGAATTCTTGATCTCATTTTCTTCAGTAAGCTCTCGGCCATGGGCGTTAATTTTATGGATCCGCATTCGGATTCTTTTCTGTTTTACCCAACTTTGGTAGAACCATGTGTTTTTCTCTCCCTCCGCAAGCCATTGGAGGGTCTCCTTTTGCCTCCAAAAGTCCTCTTCCATTTTGAGAAGGAGGATATAATTCGCAATGAGTTTGTTGATCGACGTCCTATTGTCCGGCGTCGGCCTTTCTTCAAACGCCTTTTGGGCCGCGACAATGTCCTCTTCCATTAGCTTAATATTAGCGTGGATATTCCCAAACTCCTCTTTATTCCATCGCTTAAGGGCTTTCTTAACTCTAGCCAGCTTAATTTGTAAGTTGAGGAGACCCCCCGGCCTCGGTTGGGCTTGTCCAATCTTGCCGGACAACATCCAAAAAACCTTCATGCCTTATCCACATATTTTGGAACCTGAACGCTTTACCTCCATGGTTTGTGCTCGGGAGAGTGCATTTGACGAGGACCAGCCCATGATCCGAGGCAACTCGGGGCAGGTTCGTCACCCTAGTGGTCTCAAAAACTCCCGCCCATGCTTCGCTCAAAAGTGCTCTATCCAATCTCTCAAATAAGCCGTTCTTGGCCCAAGTAAACTCGGCTCCATCAAAGCCCGGATCTAGGAGTTTACAGTCGTCGATGGTATCCGCGAAGTCAATCATCTCGGCCTGCCGATTTGTGCTACTACCGACCCTTTCTCGGGATGCCAAAATAGTGTTAAAGTCGCCCCAAATCAGCCAAGGGGCTCCTTCCTCGAGTTGAGCAATATCCTTCATTTTCTCCCAAAGTGGGTATCTTTTGGCCCTAGAGCATTTAGCATAGACCGCCGATAGGGCTATGCGGTTAGCCAGGCGAGGGGATGAGAAGGAACCATGTAGGACCTGATCCGAATCATCCTTAATCTCAAAATCAACCCCTTCTTCCACAAAAACTCAGATCTTTCCATTATTATTCGAACCTTTGAAGACCATCCCCAAGGCCTTCGAGAATCTCTCCGGGTTGGGCCATGTAAGTGGTTCCATTATTGCAAGAAAATGAATCAAGTGAGCATGTATTAATCTTTTAAGAACAATTTGGGTCGTCGCGTTGGCGATTCCCCTAGCATTCCAAAACAATAAATTGCATGACATAATTAACAATGGGAGTTCATACCCGGTAGGCATGAAGGGCCTCCATGGAATGCATTCTTTTGATCACTCTTGGGAGCGTGCTTGCGTTCGCCCTTGGAGCCCCGGGGATGATCAGTTGCACCTTCGTCTCCCTCAATCATGAGAGTATCCGCAAGGTCGGCACTCTCAAACTCTTCTCCCATGAATTCTTCGCTAACCATTAGCGAGTAGTATTGGTTGGTGCTAAGAAGGGTTCGGTCCTTTTGGGCAACTCGGCCCGTAGTCGCGTGATGTCGCCCCGAGCCTCGCATCCCTCCTCGTCTCGACGTGAAATCACCCCTCTTCTCCACAAAATTTCCTTTCGGGTCTAGGGGGAAGCAATCATCCCTCGAGCCATGTCTGGTAGGCGGTGAACACGGATGAGAATGGTCCGAGCCACCACTCCCCATCGCGGCCTTGGAGGTAGGGCCCGCGCCATGAGCGTGAGTCCCATGAAAGTTGCCCATAATGTCCGGCCCTCGCCAATCGTGATCATCCACACTAGGCACGTTTGGTTCGGCCACCACCATGCTAAGATCTCCATCGGTGTTTCCTTGTTGGTTCTCATCCTTGTTGCTACTGTATTGGTTCACTTGTCCTTGCTTTCCTTTCGTGGCTTGCTGTTCGTGTTGCGATTGTTTGGGTGCTCCCACATTATAGTTCCGTCTCGGCGGTCGCACCCCTTTCCCGGCAGCATAGAACACCTCACCCTTATGGCCTACATGCTTACATTCATGGCAATAAGATGGGATTTTATCCCACTTCACTTGTTGCACCAATTCTCGTCCGCAAATATCCAAGATAATTTCTTCGGGAGGCGGCTTGGTAATATCAATCTCAATACACATGCGTGCAAAGGATAACCGGGCCTTGTTGGCCGTAGCTCGATCCACTTGGATCGGAGTGCCGAGGAGCTTTCCGATAGCAAATAGGGCCGCTTGGTCAAATAGATGTATCGGGAGACCAATTAGATTACACCAAATAGCCGCAATGGGAGATTCACAATAGGCGTCAAAATCCGGAGACCATTTGAAGACCCTCATGGGATGTCTATCGATAAATCAAACCGGGGTGCCCTTAGGCCCGCTTAAAAGCCGTGCATAATCAGCAATATTCTCAAATTGAACAAGAATATGCTTTGCGTTAATATACTTCCATGAGAATCCTCGACAAAACTTGATATGATCAAGAGCTTTTTGGATTTGAAGAGATGATGGGATAGAATGCGAAAACTTACCAACGATTGCATGTCCGAGGTTGGTTGCCAACTTTTGAATTTTGGCACCGGAGAAATAGATAGACGGGATGCCGTTCGAGGTGGATACAAAGCCAATGTTGGGGATGGTCTAGGGAATAAAGACTTGTGGCCCGTCGGTATTTGGTGTTCCCCGGAGCATGTCCGCCATGGTTTTTGGACTTTGGTTATGCTTTGGGATGATCGCGCCACAACCAGCCTGGTTCGGGCCATTCATGGTTTTGTTCGGCAATCCTCCTATTTTGGCCGCATATTCCCTGCTTGGTTGGCCGAGGTTAACTTTGGACTTCTCAGGGACATATCCCGTTTTGTTCGGCTCCAACGGCCCCTTAACAACCGATGCGCATGGAGCTCCCGAGACACCCTAGACACCCTCCATTACCGCACCACCCGATACACCCGACGTGCCCGATACGCCCGAAATATCCGAGACACCCTCCATTTCCACGGCACCAGATACAGCCACCGTGCCCGAGACTCCCGAGACACCCGATACACCCACCATGCCCAAGACTCCCGAGATACCCGAAACACCCGATACCACCCATTTCCGCGGCACCCGATACACCCGACGTGCCCGAGACTCCTGAGACACTTGAAACACCCGATACACCTCCAATGATGACACGGGTTGGATGGTCACCCGATTTAGACTTCGGCCAACTTCTTACCTTTTCAGGCTAGGGCCGGCCAGTTTCAAAAGAGTCCCGGAGTCTACGGATTCTCCCCCTCTCAAGAGGAGGGAAGTCCTCGTAGGATGGTGTCGAGGATTCCAAAATCATTGGCTCCAGTGGTTCGTTGGCCGTCAGCCGTAGAGAAGTTGGCTCGACCGATGGGTGTTCAATCTCCGACTTGTTGGGGGCAATAAGAGGTTGTGCCGCCATATTGTCTAGCATTTCCGCCATGTCCATGGAGGCAAGGTGTAGAATGTTGTCCTTTTTCCCATCCATTTCGGACCCATCAACCAAAGCACCATGCGACTCATCAAGTTGGTAAGGAATTATGTAGCTTTCCAAAAGAGAATTTGTTTCTTTTGCCAAATCGGGATTGTTGACTATCGTGTCTCCCAAGGATCCATTTGCAGCACATGTGACCCCTCCACAAGGGTGGTAAGGGACAAAGGGGCTTTTCAAAAGGGATTTTGTACCTTTATCCATATTTGGCAAGTTGACTACTCCTTCCACCATGGGGTATTGTGCATCATGTAAGCTAGCAAGGGGGTATTGCTTGTCTTCCGGCATAGGAGAGAGAACAAACCTTTTCCGGCCATCGGCTTTGGTGAGAGGGGCTAGGGTACTTTTCCTCTCTTTCACCTTCATTTTCAAGGTTTTCCTCGCCATTTTCTTGGAGGGAAGGCTTGTGGAGGCAGCCTCTTCCGACGCGAACGTCATTTGTTGGACCGAGGGAGGGTCCTCGGTTGCCCGGAGAACCATTTGCTGGTCTAAGATGGTGCGGGGTTCCTCGGACCCCGGTGGAGGGTCAGGCGGGTGTTCCGGCATGGCTGATGGAGTGTCAAGACACCAGCCGCACCAGGGAGTTGAATGGAGGTTGGTGAGGTGTGGCTCGGGATCGGAGGAGACGAGGGCGTTGGTTTTGAGGGATTTGAAGGCTGGCCGGAGGCGGAGCGTTGTGAGTGGTGGAGGTGACGTGCAGGGGATTAGTCGGCGAAGAGAGCACCGTGAAGAGCCATTGGGGGTGGGGATATTGTTAGAGAGACGGGAGAGCGTCTCTCTCTAAAGTTGTTGAAAAAAAAAATATCTCCTCTGCAACTTCTCATCCACCAGCAGCCTACCAAACAGTAACCTCCAAATGAACACCGACATGGCAGGAGTCAACCCCTGGTTCCAAATGAGACCAAAAATCTCCCTCTTCGGCAGTCTAGTCCATATGCTCTCCCAGGTTGAGGTCACAGAGAACTCGCCATGGCTAGTCACACTCCAGCGCCTCACATCTTTCGCCCCTAACTCAATCGGCGTGGCTCTAATCTGGTCTATCACATCGTGAGGTACGCCAAACTTGAAAGATAAACTATGCAGCATATCCTCATCACATGCATGCTCATGCCAAAATGATGCAACGACCTGAGATTGGAGAGGATCATTTTCCGGGAAGCTGATCTTCCCCTCACCCAAGGACCAACAAATATACTCATGCATGTATGACCAAATACGACGCAAATGGCACCAATTAGGACTATCATGTGACCAACAAGGGATGTATGCAAATGACAAGGAAGGATATTGTACTTCTGGATCATTAACTGGGCCCAGATAGAGTCCTGAGCTTGAACCCAAATGCCACTGCCACCTCCCTGAAGCGGCGAATACCCAAGCCACCCTCATCAAAGGCAAGCAAATCGGTCTCCAATAAATCCAGTGCAGCTTCCTCTTCTCTCCAACTGTGCCCCAAAAGTATCTAGCCAAAATCTGCTCCAACTCGTCTAGAAATCCAAGCAGTGGGCTCATGACCTATAAGATGTGTAGCAGGATGGAGGCCAGGGTACTCTTAATCAGAGCCAGACGACCCCCAAAAGCAAGATGTCGGTGGGACCCGCTGTGGATCCTGTCCATCAGCCTCTACCTAAGGGGCAAAAGATGGTCTACCCTCCTCGCTCCTTGGAAAATCGGCACCCCAAGGTATGTAAAAGGCATCGCCCCTCTCTGAAATCCTCCAACCTCCTCCACAGTGTCAGCGAACTCCATGTGCTCATTCGCCAAATAGAAGTGTGTCTTCCCATTGTTCACCAGCTGACCAGACACGGCTATGTAGTGATCCAGGCATCCAACCAACTTCTCCACCGCCTCTCTATGGGCCCTCGAGAAAATGATGATGTCATCTGCATAGGAGAGGTGAGTGATAACGGGTGCCCTTTTTCGACATCTATAGACCATCTCTCTATCCCCCTTGATCAATCTGTCAAGACATCTCGATAAGTAGTCTGCCGCCAACACAAAGAGGGAAGGTGATAAGGGGTCTACTTGCCTCAGCCCCGTAAATAATCTCAACTCTTTTTTTTTATTAAACACCTTTACGGTGGAGGGTTCGTGGGCCCCTTATCCCTATATTTCATCAACAAAAGAAGTTACAATCAAGGATTACAAGGGCCAAACAATCTAGATCTAGGTGTACAAAAATATATACAAACACACTAGAACAAGAACGTCAGAGAGTACGATGGAGACATGCCTGGTCAGGCTCGACACCTACGTACTCTCCGGCATGCAATCAAATCTCGACCGGTGTATCCTTTCTTGCGGGAGACCCCCTTCAAACCTTGCATTACTCTCGGACGTCACTACTCATTCGGAGGTTGGGGTATCGTCCCATCGAATAATGGCTTTAAGCAATCTTGGGGCGTTGTCTGCTGACATTCAAATCAAGGCGGTTTGCTCAAGGCCAATCTTGGCTAGGAAATCAGCCGCTTTGTTGCCCTCCCTGTGGATGAAGGAGGACCGGATGATGTGTTGCTTTTTGAGAATGTGTAGTCGGGCCATAACTTGGCAAGTTGTGCCGGCCCCCATGCTGTCCCTTTGAATAAATCGATGGCCTGTTTAGCATCCGATTCAATCCAAATTGGTTTCTTAAACTCCTTGGCTACTTCCAAGCCGTGATAGATGGCTGTAAGCTCGGCCTCCAAGGCCGATTGTGCGACGAGGGGAGTAGCGAAGGCTGCAAGCATCTTCCCTCGGTGATCCCGAATTTTACCCCCTCCTCCTCCTTGTTTTGTTGTGGTTGAGAAGGCTCCATCCGTGTTGAGTTTAATCCAAGTTGGATCCGGTGGGTGCCATTTGATCAGCATAGCAACCGGAGTTGGCCTTCCTGTCTCAGCACAGCCCGGTATTTCCATTCCGGGTCTTATACCGCTCCAGTGTTTCATTCTTATGCCCCCATTCTCCATACTATTCCGGATGAACATTTGGACTTGCCTAATCACATTGGAAGGTTTAAATTGAACCTGTTCATGACGGCTCCGATTACGTTCTGCCCATATGAACCAAAAGATGAGATATGGCAGGACCCGACTAAGATGTTTCTTGACTGGTTATTGCGATCTTCGAGACCAAACTTCCAGCCGTTCCGGGATAGTATCATTGATCCGGATGTTTGGGGCAGAACCTTCAAACCATCCGTCAAATTCTCTCCATACAATGGTCGCTCCCCAACCTTGGATGAACAGGTGTTGGAGGGACTCCGTGTTCGGCCTTTGAGGGCAGCATTGGCACTTTGATGCCATTTCAATATTTCGCCATTGAAGTTTGGAGTCAACTGGAATTCAGTTAGATAGAAGCCTCAAGTTGAAGATTGCAATTGACTTCGAGAGGCCGGCTAAACAAATCTCCTCAAGGCCTTGAATTCTCGGTCCTCTTGTTCGAATTGTCTCCCAAGTCGTGGACACCGAGAAATTCCCTAACCGAGAGAGGGACCATCTCGGGATGTCCGACTCCCCAACCACAATCGGCGTGCCCAAGATTTGTGTGATCACCCTCTGTGGCAACCCCGCCTAGTATTGTAGCAGCCTGAGTTTAGCCTCATCCCAAGCGCCATCCCTTATGAAGTCCGCCACCCTTGTTTGCGCTGCGCCTCTGTCCCCAAGGCTATGGTCCCCGAGGCGGGTGTTTCCAAGCCAAATATCATCCCAAAAGTAGATCTCACCCTGGCCTACCACCCATCTAATGTGGGGATTCGCTTGATCACGTACTCTCAAGAGCCTTTTCCACATCGGGCTATGTCTCCCCATTATTCTAGCCACCAAAGGAGACTCATTGAAACAGTATTTGGCTTTCATGTACCGGGGCCCATAGAGAGTTTTGTTCCCGAAATCTCCACCATAACTTGATGTTGAAGGCTCGGAGGACCTCTTTGAATTTGCGGATGTCGAGCCCTCCCTCGGCAGGTGGCCGACAGATTTAGTCCCACCCAATCCAATGTGTCTTCTTTCTATCATTTGTAGCACCCCAGAAGAATCGGGCCAATTGTTGATCGGGGCATTTGAGAGACTCGGCTAATGGTTCAATTGCCTGGAAATATGAATTGGCACTACCTCAAGCGTACTCTTGATAAGGGTGAGCCTACCACCAAAAGAAAGGTGACGATGGGCCCACCCAGATATTCGTGCAGTGATCTTTTCCCGAAGAAACATAAACATGTCCGTCCTTTTAACTCCCCTATAGATAGGTACGCCAAGGTAAAGGAATGGGAAGGTACCTTGTGAGAAACCGCCCTCGGTTTGGATAAGCCTAGCGCTCCTTTCATGGCAATCGACAAGGTAAAAATTGCTCTTTGAGAGGTTGATATGTTGTCCTGAGACATTAGCATACTCATCGAGACAAGTGCGGAGCCGCCTGAGAGATGTGGGTGCCACTTGAGTGAATATGATGATATCGTCGGCGTACGCTAGGTGGTTGATCTCCATGCACCTACGAGTGGCATTAAAGGTCATATCCCTTTGCCCCAGAATCAGGTTGTCAAGCGCCCTTGATAAGTAATCCGCCGCTAGAACAAAAAGTGATGGCGAGATGGGGTCGCCTAGTCTAAGACCTCGTGTTGATTTAAAGAATCCCACGGGAGCGCCATTGATTAGCACCGAGAACCAACACGATACAACACATCTTTCAATCATGGAAATCCAAGGACTAGGGAATCCCATACGAATTAGTACCTTAAGGAGGAAAGGCCACTGAACTCGGTCGTATGCTTTAGCCATATCGATCTAAATTGCCACATTCGGACTTGGCGTGCCTTTTGCTAACTCATGGAACATCTCTTGGGCAAGTAAGACGTTGTCATTGAGGAGTCGTCCCTTAACAAACCTACTCTGATTTGGTGAGATGAGATGAGGCAGGATAGGTGAGAGCCTCGTCGAGAGGATCTTAGTGATTATTTTATTGGTGACATTACATAGGCTGATTGGCTGGTAGTCACCCCATGAGACCGAAGATGATTTCTTGGGAATGAGCACAATACTTGTCGCCGTGATGCTCCGAGGGAGGTAGGCTCCTTGAAAGAATTGGCAAATTGCCGCATGGACATCCGTGTTAATAATTCCCCAACAGGCTTGGAAACAAGTTGCCGAGAAGCCGTCCGGCCCTGGTGCACTATCACCCAAGATGCCGAACACTGCCTTTCTCACCTCCTCCATCTGTGGTTGCTCAATCAATGCACTCATTTCTTCCCAGGGAGGGAGTTGCTGTATGAGGTTAAGGTCCGGCTTTCCAAGCAAAAGAGGTTCGGGAGCGAGGAGTTCTTGGAAGAATTGTACCGCCGAGTTCTTGATCTTCGCGTCATCCGATAGTTCACGTCCCCCGACATTAATCTTATGGATGCGCATTCGGATCCTTTTTTGCTTGACCCAACTTTGGTAGAATCTCATGTTCTTTCCCCCTCCGCAAGCCATCGAAGCGTGGCCATTTGGTGCCAAAAGTCTTCCTCCATTCTAAGGAGGAAAATGTATTCGGCAATGCTTTGTTGACTTCCGTTCTATTCTCGGGTGAAGGCCGCTCCTCAAAATCAGCTTGGGCCCTCACGATCCTCTCTTCCATGTCTCGGAGGTTTGTGTGAATATTGCCAAAAACTTCTTTATTCGAATTCTTAAGGGCTTTCTTGACCCGAGTGAGTTTGATTTGGAGGTTAAGGAGTCTCTCTGCCTCCGTTGGACTCTCCCAATCCTCATGCACCAGATCGATAAATCCCGCATGCCGGGTCCACATATTTTGGAATCGTACTCTCAAATATCCGGGTCCATGACTCGCTCACAAGGACCCTATCGAGCCTCTCAAAAAGGCTGTTCTTTGCCCGCGTGTAGTCCGAGCCGTCACATCCTGGATCGAGCAACCGGCAGTCTTCAATGGCCTCAGCGAAGTCGATCATCTGTGCTTGGCGATTGGTGTCGCTACCCGACCTGTCTCGAGTGGATAGAATGGTGTTGAAATCCCCGCCAATGGACCAAGGTATCCCCTCGGCGGTAGTTGATATTTCTCTCATTTTGTCCCAAAGTATAATCCGCTCCCCTCTAGAACACTTTGCATACACGGCCGAGACCAAGATGGAGCATGGAAGACGAGGGCTCACGAACCGCCGGTGGAGCACCTGATCCGAATCGTCCTCAACCTCAAAATCAGCCCCTTCCTCCACAAAAATCTAAATCTTCCCATTAGCATTCGAAAACTTGAAAGATAGTCCCACCGCCTTTGAGTATTTCTCCGGGTTGGGGGTCGTGAGAGGTTCCATTATTGCAAGAAAAATTACATTGTGAGATTGAATTATTCTTTTTAGGACGTTTTGGGTGGCCGCATTTGCGATTCCCCTAACGTTCCAAAACAAGAAATTAACTGACATGATTAACAGGTAGGATCCGTACTCGGGGGGTGTGAAGGCCCTCCTTGGAATTCGATGATATGAAGACTGTTTCCTCCTTGGCATGGCTCGACTTCCATGAGAATGGAACTCATCCCATCTGCTTCATCGTGGACTAACTTATTCACTTCCCAATCCTCATGATCCCCATCGCCACTCTCTCCAAATTTTCCGAAGGCAATGAGGGAGAAATATCAGTTGGAGCTCATGTGGTTATCCATCTCTTGAGTTTCAGCTTTCTCAGGATCAAATCGTTTAAAGAAACCGGTCGCACTCCCTTGGCCATCCTCATGCACCGGGTCTTCTTGTCTCGTGGTATCCGCTCCTTGCGATGCACTATCTCGTCCGCCTCCGAGAGAGGATAATCTAGTGATCCGGGGTCTAGGCTGGTTGGGGCCTCGGACCAGGTCCATGCCCTATCCACTAAGCGAATCTCCCATAATATCCGGGCCCTTCCATCCCCCTCCTTTGCTTTCTTTTACCTTCCCGTTTGACCGATAATGGCCCTCCTTAGATTTATTCTTCCCTTGTTGTTTCCACTCCGAGGCTGTCTCATTTTGATTCAATTCAACATCTTTTGGACTATGTTGTGGCTGTTTCGTTTGGACTATGTTGTGGCCCGATCCCCTTGTTGTGGCTGTTTCGTTTGGACTTTGTTGTAGTTCCGTCTCGGTGGCCTTTCGGAAGGCTTGGCCGCGTAGCATACTTCACTCTTATGGCCTACATGCCTACACTCCCGGCAATACGATGGGATTTTATCCCATTTCACTTGTTGAACCAACTCACAGCCACATATGTCCAAAATGATCTCGTCGGGAGGCGGCTTAGTAATGTCAATTTCCACACAAATCCGAGCAAAAGATAGCCTAGATTTGTTAGCCGTAGCTCGATCCACTTGGATCGGGTTCCCAAGAATTTTTCCAATGGCAAATAGGGCGGCTTGATCAAAGAGGTGAATAGGTAGGCCTATTAGGTTGCACCATATTGCCGCAATTGGATACTCACAATAAGCGTCGAAATCCGGTGTCCATTTGAAGACTCTCATCTGGTGGCGATCAGTGAACCAAACCGGCGTGCCTTTAGGTCCGCTAAGGAGTCGAGCAGAGTCCACAATATCCTCGAATTGCACAAGAATATGTTTTGCATTAATATATTTCCAAGTGTAACCGCGATAAAATTCGATATTCTCAAGAGCCTTTTGAATTTGATGCGAAGCCGGAATAGAATGTGAAAACTTACCGACAATGGCGTGGCCTAAAGTTGTCGCTAGTTTTTGGATCTCGGCCACGCTGAAGTAGATAGCCGTTTTTTTTTTTTTTAAAACACCCTCATGATGGAGGGTTCGTGGGTCCCTCATCCC
The DNA here is from genome assembly GCF_004379255.2 of Salvia splendens. Classification (NCBI taxonomy): domain Eukaryota; kingdom Viridiplantae; phylum Streptophyta; class Magnoliopsida; order Lamiales; family Lamiaceae; genus Salvia; species Salvia splendens. Next base: position 15,452,880 of record NC_056045.1, read on the forward strand.
TATATTTCAGTCAAAAGGTTGCAAAACATGGCCACACCCAAAAGTGGTGGGCCTACACCAATCAAGAGTAGTATGCGGTCTGATTCCAAATGTCTCGGTCCCTCATCCCTATATTTCAGTCAAAAGGTTACAAAAACTTTTGCCTCATACAACACAACCCTCAAAAAGTGGCTATTCTTCCTCCCGAACCCGAACATTAGGGATTCCCATCTCGTCCACTATGATCATGGCAGTAAGTAATCTTGGGGCTGTGTGTCTCGTCAAGTGGCTAAAGTTCTCCAACGATAACCCCATTTTGGCTAGGAGCTCCGCCGGCTTATTACCCTCTCGGTGGATGAAAGTGGCACGGAAAGTGATTTGTCTCTTGGTGATCGTAAGGCGCGTCACGTCTCGGCAAGAGTGAGTCGGGCCCCATTTTGAGCCTTTCAGAAGATTGATTGCCTGTTCCGCATCCGATTCAATCCAGATAGGTCGCTCAAACTCCCTAGCGAGTTCCAATCCAAGTTGTAGGGCCATGAGTTCAGCCTCGAGGGCCGAGTGAGCTTCGAGGGGTGTTGCAAAGGCCACAAGCAGCTTGCCCTCGGCATCCCGTACCACCCCGCTCCCCCGGCCTTACCTGTTTCCACATTAAAAGCCCCATCCGTGTTAACTTTGATCCACGGTCGGTCCGGTGGGTTCCACTTGATCGCCATGGCTAGCGGCCTCTCCCTTCTTGCGTCGGCTCGGTTAGGGCCGTTCCAATGCTTCGGTTTTTGGCGCCCAATTGTCATGCTATTCCGGATATACGTTTGGACCTGCCACACTAAATTGTACGGTTTGAATTGTACCTGTTGGTGTCGGCTACTATTTCTCTCGGACAACAGGAACCAGAGGATGAGATATGGAATGGCATAGCACAAATGTCTTTTGTTTTGTTGTTGTGTCCGCCGAGACCACACCACAAGCCTCTCCGGGATTGTATCATTGATCCGGAGGGATAGGGAGGCACCCTCGAACCAGCCATCGAACTCCCTCCACACACTAACCGCCCCTCTTCCTTGGATGAAGAGATGTTGAAGTGACTCCGTGTTCGGACGATGTGGACAACATTGGCACTTGGACGCCATCTCAATTCTCAGCCATTGGAGCTTTGAGTCAACTGGGATTCGGTTTGATAAGAGGCGCCAGTTGAAAATGGCAATAGAGTTAGTGAGGCCGGCCTTCCAAATATTGTCCATGCCTTGGACGATCGGTCTATGCGACCGAATGGTTTCCCACGTTGTGGAGAGGAAGAAGTCTCCCAGTCGCGAGAGAGACCATCTCGGAACATCTTCTACCCCCATCATGATCGGAGTGCCAAGGATATGATTATTAACCTGCTGAGATAACCCAGCCTGATCTTGGAGAGTCTGCAGTCTAGAAACGTCCCAAGCCCCATCCCTAATGAAATCCGCAACAAATGCTTTGGGGTCCCCCCTATCATCAATGCAATGGTCCTGAAGGGGGGAATCCTTGATCCAGACATCATCCCATAAATATACTCTCCCTTGCCCCACCATCCAACGAATATGTGGTTGCGCCTGGGGCCGGGCTTTTAGGAGCCTTTTCCAAATTTGACTGTTCCTCCCAGAGGGTCTAGCTGTAATGGGAAAGGCATTATAGCAATGCTTAGCCATCAAGTACTTAGCCCATAGAGAGTTTTGCTCGCGGAATCGCCACCATAGTTTGATATTAAACGAGCGTAACAATTCTTTTGTTTTTCGGACGCCAAGGCCGCCTTCGGCGAAGGGAAGAAAAATTTGATCCCAGCTGATCCAATGAGTCTTCCTTTTATCATTCGATGCCCCCCAAAAGAATCGGGCAAGTTGCTGGTCCAATTGCTTTAGTGCCTCGCCCGTAAGTTCAATTGCCAGGAAGATATGAAGAGGAACCGCCTCTAGGGTGCTTTTGATAAGGGTGAGACTCCCACCGAAGGAAAGATGACGATGTACCTCGGGTGAAGCCTCCTTCTGCTTGAATTAAATTCGCCCAACCTCCATTCTCCTCGGCAATGTAGTAGCTACTCTTGGAGAGGTTGATCATATGCCCCGAGACCCCCGCATAATCATCGAGACAACTTCTAAGTTTTCATAGGGACCCCGCGGCTGCTTGAGTGAAAATGATTATATCATCCGCATAGGCAAGGTGACTTATCTCCATGCATCAGCGGGAGGCTTTATAGACCATGTCTTTGTGGCCTAGGATAGCTTTATCAAGGGCCCTAGATATGTATTCCGCAGCAATAACGAAGAGGGCCGGGGAGATGGGGTCGCCCTGCCTGAGGCCCCTGGTGGATTTGAAGAAACCCGCCGGTGCACCATTAATTAAAACCGAGAACCAGCATGATCCAATGCACCTATTTATCAAGGAGACCCACGTTTCCGAGAAGCCCATGCATCGAAGAATCCTAAGGAGGAAGGGCCATTGTACACGATCATATGCTTTGGCCATGTCAATCTTGATCGCAACATTGGGAGACGGGGTGCACCGTGACAATTCATGAAACATTTCCTGTGCAAGGAGGACATTGTCATTTAAGAGCCGGCCCTTAACAAAGCCACTTTGGTTCGTTGATGGAGACACACCCAAGCTGATCTACAAGGACAAGAAGATGGATGCATTGATCATTCCAAGTGGGCCAATTACAAGAGCTAGAGCTAAGAAGATAAGGGAGTCCATGTTGCTTTTAGTTGTTGAAATAAAAGCCCAATTACAAGATCATTCTACATTGGGCCAAGTGGTGAATATTATTCAAGTTTGTGGGCAGCCCAAGGCTTGAAGTTTAGAGTCACTACATATCACATTTAGGAGGCCCAAATTGATGATACATGATGCATTTTCGTCCAAGTTGGAGCAGCCAAAATGAAGGGTCTATTTTAGTTACATTTTATGTTAAATAAGTGACTTTAGATATCCTAGAGTTACATCAAAGGTTTAGGAGTTACTTTTCTTTTATTATGAGTCTTTTTAAGTGTCTTAAGTTGTACTAATGATGTGAGACTTTCAAGAGTCCATTCTAGCCTATAAATAGGTTTGTAAGCATGTCATTTGAGACACCATTGATCAAATACGAAATAGACTTTGTCTTGTGAGTTGAATTCTCTTTGTAGAGGTTTTCACTTGTTTGGAACTTATCAAGATACTTTGAGCAAGTTCTTGTGGCATTCAACCATACCGAGGTTCTTGGCTGATCATATAGCCATCGGGTCGAGGATTTCTAAGCTCTGGAAGTGGATCAAACCAGATTATCAATCAAGGGAATCCGCTGCCAAACCTTATACGTGGGGTTCTTGGATCAATATATCCAACGGGTCCTTCATCGTATCCCAATCCTTATCATTTGGTATCACGAGCCAACTGGTATTGATCTATCCTTAGCTTTATCTTACATTGTTTATCTTTCATATCCTTGAAAAAAAAAACTGAAAAAACTGAAAAAAAAACCGAAAAAAAAATGAAATACATATTTCACCTCATATTTTCTTGACCATTTCCTTTCATCCTTCATTCCAGGGCTGAAGTTTGGTTGGTCGTTATTAGATCTTGTTTGTTCTTGATTTGTTTTTTACTTGTGTTATCTTTGCAAAAGAGAAAGAGTGGTAAAAGGCTTGAGTGGTGAGATTATTTGAGGGGAGGTAAAAGCCAACGAGTGATATACACGAGTGTTTTGTGAGGTTTATTTTTGTGTGATACACGAGTGAACTGTGAGGATGGATTCTACTGATGAAAATCTAATTGATCCTACGTTGCAAGCCATCAAACAACATTTTAGACGGCTTGGACGTGTTCTGGAAAGTGTTTCAGAGTGCTTGGAGAGGCTGGAACTTCAAGCAAATGCAAACAATAACGAGGAAGAAGAGAGTGGAGGAGAGGATAATGCTTCACATAGGCATCAAAATGAGAGGCATGGAAACGGTAGAAGAGGGCGTACAAATGAAGTTGATGGTGATTTGAGGAGTATCAAACTGAAGATCCCAACATTCCAAGGAAGGAGTGACCCCGAAGCTTATTTGGAGTGGGAGAGAAAGGTGGATCTCATCTTTGAATGTCACAACTATTCCGAGGAGAAAGAGGTTAGGCTTGCTGCTATTGAATTCACTGACTATGCTATAGTTTGGTGGGATCAATTGACAACTAGTACAAGGCGATATGGAGGAAGACCAGTTTCGACTTGGGAAGAAATGAAAGGCATAATGCGTAAGAGATTTGTACCTTCTCATTATTTTCGTGAATTGTATCAAAAATTACAATCTATGAAACAAGGTACTAAATATGTTGATGAGTACTACAAAGAGATGGAGATTGCTATGATTAGGGCAAATGTTGAAGAAGATAGAGAAGCAACCATGGCTCGATTCTTATGTGGGCTAAATAGGGAGATTGCAAACATTGTGGAGCTTCAACACTATGTGGAGTTGGAGGACATGGTTCATATGGCCATGAAGGTGGAGGGACAATTGAAGAAGAAGGGAACAATCCAAAAGAATTTTTCAACAAGTTCTCATTCGTCAAGGACAAAAGAGTGGACTTCATCCAAATCCAATTTTGGGGCTGCTTCTAAACCCCAAAATAAAGCGTCGACATCCAAGTCCAAAGAATTTGAGATGGGTAAAGGTATTTCTACTTCTACTCGAAATAGAGATATCAAATGTTTTCGTTGTCAAGGAGTTGAACACATTGCATCTCAATGTCCAAACAAAAGGGTGATGATTTTGAAGCCAAATGGAGAGATAGAATCTGAAAGTGAACTTGAAGATGATGATGAGGAGGAGGAGGATAAACAGTTGGAGGAGATTGGGCCAGAACATGGAGAACTTTTGGTGGTTCGAAGGGCTCTAAACATGCAAAACAGAAACGATGATCAACAAAGGGAGAACATCTCCCACACAAGGTGTTTGGTCCAAGGTAAACTTTGCATAATGATTATTGATGGTGGTAGTTGTGCAAATGTTGCATGTTCTGAAATGGTGGAAAAGTTGAGCTTAACAACGGAAAAACATCCTAATTCATACAAGCTACAATGGCTTAATGAATGTGGAGAAATTCGAGTGACTAAGCGAGTTCTAATTTCGTTTTCAATTGGCAATTATAAAGATGATGTTCTTTGTGATGTTGTGCCAATGCATGCAAGTCACATTCTTTTAGGGAGGCCATGGCAGTTTGATCGTAGGGTGATTTATGATGGATTTGACAACCACTACACCTTCAAGCACAACAACAAGTCTATTATGCTTGTCTCATTGACACCTCAACAAGTTCAAGAGCACCAACAAAAATTGTCACAAGCAAGGAGAGCTCGTGAGGTTGAGAGAAAAAAAAGTGAGGGCATTGAAAAAGAGTCGAGTGAAAAAAAGAGTCGAGAGAAAAGTAAGAATAAGAGAAAAAAAGGTGACGGCATTGAAAAAGAGTCAAGTGAAAAGAGTCCGAATGAAAAAAAGAATTTTTATTTGGGAGCAAAAGAAATAAAGAGTGCAATAGTTGAAAGTGATGCGCCATAACAAAAGATTGGCCGCACCCGAAAGTGATGCGCCATAACATAACCTAGAGTAGTATGCGGTCCGAACCCACATGGGTCGGACCTTATCTTACTCCTTACAAAAGATAATCAAACAAAACAAGGTGCTATGGTTTCCCAACTTTCTCTTTGCCGTCTCTAGTGTCCGTCTCCTTCGAGGTCCCTAATGTGGTGGACTCCCATTGCATCCCGTCGGACGAGGTCCAAGAGATCTCTCGATGCTGAATTGTGTTGCATTCTTAGGTCAGTGTCTTGCTCTAGGCCCTTTCGAGCAAGGAGATCCGCCGCTTTGTTTACCTCTCGGTGTATGAACGTGGCTCGGAATTTGAGTTGACGCTTGAGCAGGCTCAATTTCACCACGGCTTGCCTAACGCATGCCGGCCCCCAACCCGTTCCATTGATCAATTTGATTGCTTGCTCGGCATCTGATTCGAGCTAAATTGGTAATCGGAAGTCCTTGGCAATGTCCAGGCCTTGGATCATGGCCATTAGCTCAGCCTCCAGGGCCGAGTGTGCATCCAGGGGCGTACAAAAGGCTACAAGCATCTTGCCTGAATGATCCCGTATGATTCCTCCTCCCCCTACTTTGTTGGTTGCTTCCATGAAGGACCCGTCCGTGTTGAGTTTAATGCACGTTTGGTCGGGGGGGTTCCATTTGATCGCCATGGCTAGTGGTTGCGGTATGGTTGCTTCCACTTGTTGAGGGAAGCTAACTCCAAGCCTAACTCCCTTCCAATGCTTCGGCTTCAGACTTCCATTGACCAATAGAATTCCGGATGAACGTACGAACCTGCCATGCCACATTATGTGGTTTGAACTATGTGCCTTGGTGGCGGCTCCTGTTTCTCTCCGCCCAAATGAACCACAAGATGAGGTAAGGGGTGGTTCGGCTGAGATGTTTCATGTTCGGCTGTTGGCACCTTCGCGCCCACACTTCTATTCTCGTAGGGATTGTGTCATTGATTTGGAGGCAAGGGGAAGAGCCTGGGAACCAAGCGTCAAACTCACTCCATACTCTACGAGCTCCATACCCCTGAATGAAGAGGTGCTGGAGAGACTCAATACCCGGTCGGTTGGGGCAGCATTGGCACTTGGATGCTAGCTCAATCTCGCGCCACTGGAGCTTTGTGTCGACGGGCACACGGTTGGAGAGTAGCCTCCAAATGAAGATGGATATAGACGTAGTTAGTCCCACCTTCCACACATCGGCCAGTCCCTGAATGATCGAACGGTGCCCTCGGATTGTGTCCCACGTCAAAGCTACCGTGAATTCCCCGTGCTTAGAGAGAGTACACGTTGGGATGTCCTGGTCACCTTGGAGGATCGGTGTGTTGAGGATGCGATCAATAATGTGCTGTGGGAGGCTGGCCTGATCATGGAGGAGTTGGAGCTTGGGTTCATCCCAGTTGCTATTTCTAATATAGTCCGAGACCCGGGTGGTAGGTCTACCCCGTTCATCAGGGCTGAGCTCCCGAAGTGGGACGTTACCAAGCCATATGTCATCCCAAAAATAGATATTTCCTTGACCCACTAGCCACCGCATGTGTGGTTGTGCAAGCGTCCATGCTCTAGAGAGGTGTGGAGTTGAAACAATATTTAGCCATCATGTATTTCGCCCAAACGGAGTTTTGCTCCCGAAAGCGCTACCAAAGTTTTATGTTGAAGGCGCGTAGGACCTCCATGGTTTTGCGGATCCTGAGACCCCCTTCATCAGTGGGGAGGCTCATTTGGTCCCAGCCAATCCAATGGGTCTGCTTCCTCTCACTTGTCGAGCCCCAAAAGAATCGCGCCATTTGTTGGTCCAGTTGCTTTAGCATTCCGACAGTGGGTTCGATGGCTTGGAAGATATGTAAGGGGATCGCCTCAAGAGTGCTCTTAATAAGCGTGAGCCTCCCTCCAAAGGAAAGGTGTCGCTGCGCCCAACCTGAAACCCGTCTTGCAATCTTTTCCCGGAGGAAGAGGAACATGTCCGTGCGCTTAGCCCCACGATAGATGGGAACACCTAAATAAAGGAAAGGGAATTCCCCTTTAGTGAAGCCCCCTTCTACTTGGATCGAGCTTGCCCATTGCTCATGAGCCTCGGCAATATAGAAATTGCTCTTGGCCAGGCTGACTTGTTGACCCGAGGCTTTTTCATAGTGTTCGAGACAGGCTCGGAGTCGTCGCAGGGGGTTGTCGCCGCTTTTGTGAATATAATGATATCGTCTGCATACGCTAGGTGGCTGACCTCGATGCATCTCCTGGAGGCTTTGAAAATCATCTCCTTTTGGCCAAGTATGAGCTTGTCCAAGGCACGCGATAGATAGTCCGCAGCAATCACGAACAGTGCTGGGGATATCGGGTCGCCATGTCGTAGTCCCCATGTCGATCTAAAGAACCCCGATGGTGCCCCATTGATAAGAATCGAAAACCAGCACGAACCAATGCACCTCTCGATAAGGGATATCCATGCATCCGGAAAGCCCATGCGCCGTAGCACCTTAAAGAGAAAAGGCAACTGCATTCTATCATATGCTTTAGCCATATCAATCTTCACCGCTACGTTTGGCGCTGTGGAGCATCGTGCAAGCTCATGGAACATCTCTTGAGCCAATAGCACGTTATCGTTGAGGAGCCGCCCTTTAACAAATCCACTTTGGTTTGGGGAAATGACCTGTGGAAGAACAGGAGAGAGTCGAGTCGTGAGTACCTTGGTGATGATCTTGTTCAGCACATTGCAAAGGCTGATGGGACGATAATCAGCCCATGACTCTGGCGAAGCCTTCTTTGGGATGAGGACTATGCTTGTGGCCGTAATGCTTCTAGGTAAGAACACCCCTCTGAAAAACTGCCCAATTGCCTCCACCACGTCTGGCCCCACAATGCTCCAGCAGGCTTGATAGAAACTAGCCGAGAAGCCGTCGGGTCCGGGTGCGCTATCTCTAGAGATATTGAAAGCGGCACTTTTGACCTCATCCGCATCCGGTACTTGGGCAATATCCGTGACTTGTTCAGCTGAGTCAACTTGGTGAATTAGGTCGAGGTCCGGTTCATCCAGGATGGGGTTGCAATGCACAAGAAGTTGTTGGAAGAATTCTACTGCTGAGTTTTTAATGTCAGCTTCCTCGGTTAGCTCTTGTCCGTTGGCATGAATCGAGTGAATGCGAAGGCGAACCCTTTTCTGTTTCACCCAGCTTTGATAGAACCGGGTGTTCTTGTCCCCCTCGGCTAGCCATTTCAAAGCTACCTTTTGCCTCCAGAAATCCTCTTCCATTCTTAACAAAAGGATGTACTCGGCAATATGCTTGTTGATCACTTCCCTATTCACGGGTGTAGGCAAGTCCTCGAAGTTGGATTGGGCCACGACAATGGCTTCCTCCTTGTCCGCAAGATTAACGTGGATGTTCCCGAAAACCTCTTTGTTCCACACCTTTAGTGCTCTTTTAACTCTGGAATGTTTAATTTGGATGTTTAGAAGGCCGCCCACCCCAGTGGGCTCTTCCCATGCGTTCTTAACTACTGCCAAAAATCCCTCATGTCGGATCCACATGTTCTGGAACCTGAATGCCTTCCCCCCGATGGCAATGTTCGGCATTTTGCATCGTGCTAGGACTGGTCCGTGGTCCGAGGCGATCCGTGGGAGGTTCGTTACTCGGGTGGCCTCGAAGACCCTAGTCCAAGCCTCATTAACAAGCACTCTATCCAGCCGTTCAAAAAGACCATTTTTGGCCCAAGTAAATTCCATCCCATCAAACCCTGGGTCCACGAGTCGGCAATCCTCAATTGCCTCCGCAAAATCGACCATCTCGGCCTGCCGGTTGGTATCGCTCCCAGTTCTATCCCGGTGGGATAGAATGGTGTTGAAGTCACCACCTATAATCCATGGTATTCCCTCGAGGGTTCCAGCGATCTCTCTCATCTTATCCCACAGAAGGTATCTCTCAGATCTTGTGCATTTGGCGTACACGACCGAGATAGCTACAGGGCTAGCAATGCGATGTGACTTGAGCCTCCCATGAAATATTTGTTCGGAGTCCCAATCAATATCAAAAGTAGAACCTTCTTCCGCAAACAGCCAAATCTTTGCCGCTTGTGTTCGAGCCGATGAAGGGCAGCCCCACTGCCTTGGAGAACCAGACCGGATCAGGGGTTGTAAGCGGTTCCATTATTGCAAGAAATAACACATTATGACATTTAATCAATCTTTTCAATACGTGTTGGGTTGACGCATTTGCGATCCCCCTCACGTTCCAAAACATGATATTGTAAGATATCATTAAGAGGTGGGGTACTTACCCGAAGAGGATGAAGGCCCTACCTGGCATTGGATGATTTGTTGTTCTTTGTTCTTTGCGTGATCCTCGGTATCTCTTAGGTGAAGATTGTCTCCCCCCGTCTCGCACCTCACTTGCGCGTCCATGACCGAGCCTTCCGCATCCCCACAATTGTCAACATCAAATTCTCCACTCTCCATGAGGGAGTAGTATTGGTTAGTGCTCATATGGTTTTTCATCGCGAAGAATCCACGTCCCCTCGTTATGGAATGCCGCGCGCCCCCTCTCGAGTTCCCGCGTGTAGACGGGTAAGCCACACGTTTCTCATTGGGGCCTCCCCTCCCCGCCTCCGAATGTTCATGCATTGGCATCAGTGTCTCAAAGTACGAATATGGTGGTTCCCTTTGGTTCCCATCCTCGAGCTTTACCCCCATATCGTATGTTCCGCTATGCATTTCACTCCCCTCGTGAGGTTCCCCCATTATGTCCGGTCCCTCCCAAATTGTTTCAACGGCACCTTCTCCAAGTGAGTTGTTACTTGATCTATCACCCGCCTTTCCTTTTTTCCTTCCTTGGCGTTTCCATTCATTTGAGTTAGGGGCACTTGTCGCCATGTCTTGCTTTCCTTTCCCTCCTTGGTCCGCGGGTTGTGGCTGATTTGGTGGGGCGGTGTGGTAGTTCCTCCTCGGTGGCCTTTCCCTCTTCCCCGTTGCATAGCACGCATCACTCGCATGACCAACATGCTTGCATTCTTGACAATAAGATGGTATCTTGTCCCACCGCACATGCTGCACCGTTTCTCGACCACAAATATCAAAGATTATTTCTTCCGGAGGCGGTTTTGTGATGTCTATCTCAACGCAAATTCGAGCGAAGGATAGTCTAGACTTGTTGGCCGTGGCTCGGTCGACTTGGATGGGGGTACCAAGGAGCTTGCCGATGGCGAATAAGGCGGATTGATCAAAGAGGTGGATTGGGAGCCCGATTAGATTACACCAAATTGCTGCAATCGGGGACTCACAATATGCGTCGAAATCCGGGGACCATTTGAAGACCCTCATTGGGTGACGATCAATGAGCCATACGGGTGTTCCCTTTGGTCCTCCGAGAAGTCGTGCATAATCCGACAAATCCTCGCATTGAATAAGGACATGTTTAGCGTTAATGTATTTCCAACTAAAACCACGCCGAAATTTAACACTTTCTAGGGCTTTTTGAATTTGGAGTCCCGTTGGGATAGAATGAGAAAACTTACCCACAATGGCGTGCCCCATGCTTTCGGCCAGCTTTTGCGTTTCGGCCCCGGAGAAGTAGATGGTCGGGGATGCCATTGGACACGAAGGCAAAGCTAATGTTATGAAGCTTTTCCGGCTCGAAGGCTTGAGGGCCCTTTGGGTCGTTAGATCCTTTAAGGAGGTCCGCCATCGACTTCGGCTTGCCGGGGTGGCCCGAGGGCGGCACTCCCCCCTCCCCTTGTTGGGTGCCGATATTCGGACCCCATGGTGCGGCTGTTTGTTTTGGGATGTCCATTGCCATCGGCTGGGTCGATGCTCTCGAACTCACGCCCTCCCCCTCGGCTTCACAATGGTTGGCCATAGCCATGCTTAGGTTCACCTCGGCCAAGGGAGGGTTAACACTTGTGCCGGCGCTTTGTAGCGGTTGGTTTCCCCACTTCGTCCGAACCCCAAGTTGAGCGTCCCTTGGGTGTGACTTTCCGGCTTCAAAGGTGTCTCGGATTTTGAGTATCCTACCTTTCCCAAGGGGGGGGAAATCCTCATACGATGGGTCGTGTGTCGCCGCACTCGAAGGCATTGCTGGTTCAATTCTCGGCTGGCGAGTATTGTATGGCTCCGGTGCCATGGGTTCGGTTTCCGGCGGCCCAGCGGTTAGAAGTGGTTGCGCGGCCAAGGCATCCATCATTTCCGCCGAATCCAAAGCGGCTAGGTGGATGAGCTCCGCCTCCTTTGGTAGCTTAGGGTTCTAAACTTCGATGGGTTCACGTGAACCTTTGGTGCGGAAAGGCACGAAAGCACTTTCGAAAGTTAGTTTTGTCCCTATAGATGAATCGGGTAACTTGCCTTGCTGCAAAAAGGATGTCATATTTGCTTGTTTTGAGGCTTCAACGGCTCCTTGTGGACCAGCAGCACGTGATGTCCCAGCTTGGCAAAGCACCAATTGACTTTCGAAGGGTGGAAGTGTTGGTGTGGCCAATTCGGGCAAGTTGACTATCTCGGCCTCCAAAGCTGGAGTCCCCACCATCGGCGACGACCCCCCCAACACCGTTGGACTCATGGCCGGCGGCTGAGCCACCCATGGCCGAATCAGCGTCGGCGTGGGCCTTGATGCCCATTCTTTCATTTTCGGCGTTGGGGCATGGAGGGGGGCTTGTCCGGCGGTTGGCTATCACTTGCTGGTTGGCCGGAGCTCGGGGGGAAGATGACCATTTTGCACTTGAGATTGGCTTGCCTGTTCTCCTCCGCTAACCCTGCTACCGCCCTTTCTAGGGTCGCTTGCCTCTGGGCCAGAACCTGCGCGCCTTGGCCTACTGCTGCGCGTCCAGTCGGGATAGCCTCTTCTTCCATAGCATAGAAACGCGGGACTCCCTCCCTGATGTAGACGGTATTTGTTTGGACGAAGAAAGGTATATCAAACGGGCCAGGAGGATCCACCATATTCAGGGGGGACATTGTTCCTCACAAAGACTCCCAGCAGGTGGCACAGGGAAAGATTTCTAGCTGGATGTGTAGCGATGAGATGGCACTGATAGGTTGTCGAAAAACCCAGGTGTAATCTCCTTCCGCGCTTGGCGCACCAAAGGAGGTAAAGTTCTGTCATCGACGTCCGGACGGCTGAATTTGACTCCTCTAGCAGGTTGAAATCAAGATAGAGCTGAACCAGGCGCATGATGGGGTTGTTGAAATGGATGGAGCGGGATATGGTGGATAAAAATTGCCCAGCGGCTGGGTGAGTGAGTTCCTCCCCTGCCTCCTTGGGTTCAAAGTCAATGTGCTTGCGGGGAATCCCCCTCTCCCTACCTCTCCATTCCGGCCCTATGGCCTCTTCCAAACTACACATCCCCAACCTGACCGTCCATTCAACCAAACTCATGCTCACCTCTCCTCCGAACAACCTAAAACTTATTGACTCCTCGTCCAAATCGGTAGTGACCTTGAATCTGAAAGTTGTGAAAAATTCCTTCGCTAGCCTAACAGGGATATTCGTATCCCTATTCTCCAATAACCAATCAAATCGCAACGCACGCACATAAGATAGAAATGGTTCACGGGCATCCTACTCATCGAGGGAAGGAAAATGGAGTACCTTTCCACACTTAACTTGCTTGCTTCCGTCATCCTTATCAGCGAAAGCATCTTGGAGTGTTTTGGAGTCGAACAACTTCATCTCTTCCACCACTTCATCTGTGAGTTCTACTGCCCAGCGCCTGTATCTCAGCCTGTTCACCGAAGGGTGTGTCAACTCCCGATGGTCATGTGGGAGATGCCTCTCGCTAAGTTCCTCGTCTTCTAATGAGATGTCGCTTTCTGACCCTGACTCCTCACTGGCTATGTACTCGCTGTCACTTGTCTCTTGACGGTGTGGTGGGATTCCTTGCTCTGGCTCTCTGATCTCAATACCGGTGTTACTCGTGCGTTGTTTCTTACCTCTTGGCCTAGTTGTCACAGGGGCTTTCCCTTCCTTTTCCTTTCTTTACGGTATCTCTCCTCATCTTCGTTTTCATTCTTTTCTAGTTGCTCTTCTGCGGTTTGTGTTGAAGGCTTGTCCTGGGCAGTAGGCTGGGTCTTCACGCGGATACGGGTACTGTCATTTCTTGGCTTGTCGTGACCTACTGACTCAGATGTGAGGTCCAGACCCTCAGCCATCTTATCAGTCTCCTCTCTCTGGTCACTCGGAGTGGGGTGACCACTTCGGTTGCCGGTGAAGCATCTTCCAAGTTAGTAGCTGATAAGGATTGCTCCCCAGGTTTTGTAGGAGTAGTCCTTTCTTCTTCACTAGAGATCTCCACTGCACTTGCTGTCGTGTTTGCTCCTGCCTTGCTGGATGTCCATTTCCCGAGGCATCTTTGCGACACTCTCTTTGGCTTCGGCCGTTCTGCCTTAGGATCGCTCTTCAACACCAATTTCCTCTTAACTGCCTTCGGTTTCGACACTGGAGGTGCCACTGGCTCTGGCCCCTCTGTTCGTACTATGGTCTCATCCTTCTCGATGTGTGTATCACTCTCCCCTACTTCTGGCTGGGGAGTCACTGACTTTGGCTCTTCTTCTCTGGTCTGCCTCTCTTCCACCTCGTCTTCTGGTTGGTGGGCAAGGCCTTCTGGGTCGTTCCTTGTACTAGCTTGTTCACCCTCTCCTACTGCCTCCGATGCGAGGTCCAGACCCTCAGCCATCTTGGCAGTGCCATCTTCAATCCTGTTCACCTCGTTCAAGAGCGCCTCGAACTCCTCATTAGTCATCCGGCCTTGCTTTCTGGCCATTTCGTTCAGATCTATCTCTTTCCTTCCCATGCCTTGGGGAACGGTTTCCGCTACCGGTGTTCTCTCCGATTCAACTCCTTCCTCCCGGCTCCTCTTTTCTTCACCTTCTTTCCCGTCGGTCACTTCTGGATCTGAGTCATAATAGGCGGAAAAGGGGTCAACATCCATTGGTTCAATAGGAGTCGAGGGTTCCAAGTATTCTGAAGGTGCGGTCATCGAGGGAGATCTCTTTTCTGGTGGAATTGTTGATGAAGGCGGAATGGAGGTTGGTGGGATTGGTACTACCGGGGTTTCTACGGTCAAGCTTGATTGGCCTCCGATTTGGCTAAAACCTGCCAATGCAGCCGCCCAATCTTTATTCGGGTCCTGCTGTCTGAGGAACTCCGCCAGTGCATTCAAAGAAACCATCGCCGGAGCCTGTGGTGATGGTGGTCGCGGCTTTGGTTGTGGGTTTGGTGGCTGCTCTGTAGTAGGCGGTGGTGTTTCAGGGGTTTCTTTACGGATGGTGGAAGTGGATTTAACGGAGGCTTGTTTGTAGGCCATTCTCTTCTTTCCCATGGTTGAACGGTGGTGGTTATCGGAGGTGGGTTGTTTGGATGTTGATTTCGGAGAAGATGGTGGATGCTTTGGGTGAGAGAATGCAGGCAAGGGTTTATGAGGCGAAGGGGAGTGGCGGTGGCTTTTTTTAGAGTAGAATGGAGCAGTTAAGGGTTTATAACCGGCTATAGGCGATTTCCAGGTTACGCCGCTTCGTGTGGGAGACGGTTGGGAGCGCTGGCTTTTGATTGGACGTCGCCTGTCCTGTCCTGCAAAGCTGCACCATGCGCCCTCCCAGTCGCTGTCCACTCCTGCAAAGCCGCACCAAACTCTAAATTCAAATATCACCCTATCCTTTTCAAATCTCCCCCTTAACATTTTCCTCCCATATTTTCCAAGAGTGGGAACAAAGTAAAAAGGACATTTAAATACAATTGGGAGTTTCACCGAATTGGTATTCTTGTAGTCAGTACGCACTCAAAATTAATATTTAAGGTCCGAAAAATATTTTTGGATTTTAATTTTTAATAGGATGCAAAAATTAAACTCTAAACTACCAAGTATTTACGATATTTACAATTTACTTTAGGTAATTTGGAATTCTACTTGGCCAGCATACGTGAATTTCGCTAAAAGAAAAAAAAACTAGCCCAGTGGAACTCCAAATTCCCATCCTACTGGTCAGTATGTCACTTTAGTGTGTGGTTGCAGTGGAATCTCGTCCACTACACCCACATCACTATTATCCCTAAACGACTTCAGCCTATGTCCATTTACGATAAAAGATTTAGAGTTAGGAATACTCCCTGAAATCTCCACTGCTCCATTAGCACGGAGTACGATGATTACATAAGGTCCAGTCCACTTCGATTTGAGCTTCCCAGCAATTAGCTTCAACCTTGACTGGAAGAGTAGTACTTTCTGGCCAACATGAAGGTCTTTGGTCCTTAGATTTCTGTCGTGCCACAATTTAGTTCTCTCTTTATACCACATGGCGGAATCAAATGATTCCAATCTAAGCTCCTCTAACTCCTGTAGTTGCAGCTTCCTTTCCTCCTCACAGGCTTAAGCATCCATATTAACTTGTTGTACTGCCCAGTATGCTCGATGTTCGATTCCCACTGGTGAGTGGCACATCTTTCCAAAAACGATTCGGTATGGGGACATTCCTATGGGAGTTTTGTAGGCTGTCCGATATGCCCAGAGAGCATCATCTAACCTCATGCTCCAGTCCTTCCTAGAAGGGTTGATATTTTTTTCCAAAATGTTCTTTATCTCTCGGTTAGAGATCTCTGCTTGGCCATTCGCTTGTGGGTGGTAGGGGCTAGATAATCTGTGGTGCACACCGTACTTCTTCATCAAGGCTTCGATAGTGCGGTTATAGAAGTGGTTCCCTGATAGGATATGATGGCCCTTGGTACCCCGAACCGGCTGAAAATATTACTCTTGAGGAACTTGGCCACCTATTTCGCCTCACAAGTGCTCGTGGCCTTGGCTTCTACCCACTTAGAGACGTAATCAACTGCGACCAAAATATACAAGTTCCCATAGGATGAGGGAAAATGACCCATGAAGTCCATTCCCCATATGTCGAACAACTCACAAACGATAATTGGGACTTGCGGCACTTCATCTCGTGCAGAGATCCCAACGGTCAGTTGGCAACGTTCACAACTTCTACAGAATTCATAAGCATTCTTGTTGAGAGTTGGCCAATAAAATCCACTATCCAGAATCTTCCTTGCCATTTTCTTTGGACCGAAGTGTCCTCCACATGCCAAAGAGTGGCAATGTGTCAATACGTCCCTCTGCTCCCAGTCAGGAACTGTTACGACCGCACTTCCTAAGGATAGAATGTACGGTGGGTCGCGACTCATGGGGGAATTAAGAAGCGGGGAAGAAAGGGGAAACAATCAAGGGGTACGACATATAGATCAAAAGATGAAACTTTATTGCCAAATCATAGTCTGAAAAGCACGAAGCAACAAAGTTTATATGAAAAATAGTCCAACGGATTAAGGAAACATAAGAGTTTTAAAACTTGGCGTAGCGGAAGCATTTGAGAGTTGGCCACTACTATGTATAAAGACACGATAGCAACCGGAACATTTATTGAATACGGTTTTTGTCCAAATGCTCAACATCCTCCGTCCTCGTCAACGCTCAACCTGCACATAGAGAAAACACATGCAGGGGCTGAGTACTTGATGCACTCAGTGAACTCATGCCCAAAATACATTTTATCAATAAAGTTATGTCAAGCCCTCATTGAGTGAAACTCGGGTTTTACTTTAAAATGCCGAGAAACACTAAAATCATTTCCATAAATAAAATGGTGTCCGCGCGGACAAATATTATCGTCATCCTCCATCATGTACAATATCTGAACCATCATGTGAAACGAGAATGTGGCCACAAACTCGATCACCTTATACCTCCAATTAATTGAGAAGCCCTAACCAAAAATAAAAGAGAGCCCAAAGATTATGTTTTATTTCTAGCCCAGCTACTTTCCTCCATAATTAAATTAGTGAGGCCCAAATCTTTTAAAACAAAAGAGGCCCAACTTCAAAAACCCATTTCAAAAGAAAATTGAGGAGTTGGCCCTCATTCCCCTATCGGCCCAACTTCTCTCTCTCTTTTCCTTCTCTCTCTCTTTTCTTCTCCTAAATCCCGTCGGCCCCTTGCTCTCGTCGGAGTGGCCGTCGCAGTGAGGGAGGTTTTGCCGCCGATCCACGCTGCTGTCGTCCGGCCGCTCCATCTAGCTGTCGCCGTGCAGCCGGCAGTCTTCCTCCGGCAGTCGCTGCGTCGAGAAGGCGTGACTGCTGCCCGCATCCACGCCGTCGCTCAGCGCCGGTGCCGCCTTCCTCGTCCGACGCCGCCTCCCTGTTCGACCCAGGGTGCCACTGCAGCGGGAGGGAAGGCGTGACTGCTGCCCGCGGCTCGCTGCCCCCCCCCTGAAACTACTCCGAACAGGCCCGAAACAAATCCGAACCACCCCTATTCAACCCGCAAGATAAGTTCTCATTACCAAATCATGTTCTTTTGTGTATTTAATCACAGCGGGTGTTCGATTATTGATTTTGATTGGTGATGCTTGTTGATTGCATTGTGTTGGAGATTAAATTTGGCAGAAAGTGATATGTATTGGTATGCTATGCTTATGACAAAAAATACTTGGTCGATTGGATAGGGGTTTACCTCGTTCAGAACTAAACTTGGTGGCAGGAGTTTGTAAGGTCGAAAGGGTGACTCCTTGGCTTGGCAGCAGGTTATTTCTACCGTGAATTTCATACGAAGAAAATGAGTTTTCATTTGTGATCAACACTTGGAAATAAAATGAGAGAAATGGATATTTACCGTGGCTTGTTTCCTCAAAGTCCAAAAGTTCGTCTACTCTCTCTCTCAGCTCTCTAATTTGCTTAGAATTTGTTGATGTGAATAGGGAAGGAGAGGAAATAATTTAACAAGGATCATTGTATTAATTGGGTGACATTTGATTTGCAGAATTGAATATGGAAGATGGAAGGTTGAAGATCACTTGAAAGATGGAAAGTCTCCATGGTTGGCGTTAGGGAAGAAGGGGAATAAGCTTGGGCTTGCAAAGAAGTTCTATGAAGAAATTAGGCCTAAAAGATATCTCTTTTAATTTAATTGCCCAAAGCCAAATTGTAAAATAAAGCATTGGACTTTATTTAATTGAGAAGCCCAAATTTTACTTTTCGCATGTCTTTTTATTAACTAACGTTCACAGAAAACTTTAATTAATTTAATCGTTCCCATTTCCAACAAAGATTAAGATAGCCCATTGCAACAATTAATATTTAGTGTTGTTCTAAATATAAATTCTTCAAAATCGATCCTTGAATTTTTTCCAAACACGCTGCGTACTACATATAGCACTTCAAAAAAATTCCACGAAGTCCGAAAGTATTCCTCTACACCAAATCCTATTCACACTTCGCAAGTATGAATATTAAAATTGTCTGGTAGTAACTTGGTATTATTCCAAGTACTATAAAATTCATCTCAACCATCTCATTCAATCATGCCAAGTATAGCAACATCAACGTCATTACTTCAACGAGACTTTCAAACACGTCTCCTAGAAAACTCCATTATTTAAATAAAAGAGACGTCTCATTTCACACCAAGCACATAAATACTATACTCCATTACAAAGAAAAATAACGAGAAGCATAGTATGACGACAGAAATTCATTTTAACTAATTCACGATATATTTTAATTAGTACTTAAAAAGTACGGGCGTTACAGGAACGCATCTTCTTATCACTTGATCTGCTCCTACCTTTCACAGGTATGGGTCGTCCCAAAAGTAGTATTTCGCCTCACTCTTGATCTTCATTCTTTGAGCCTTGGTGATGTTGGGTACTTCTGGAAACTCTCCTGAGACTAGGTAGTTGGCTAGGTCCGCAAACCATGGCTCCTACCCTACTTTTTCCTTCCCTTTTTCTGTTTCATTCTGGCCAGTAAGCTTCATCACTTCTTCCCAGTCAATTTTTCTGGCGGTATAAATCACCTCACATAAGTGTTCCTCCGGGAACCGGTCTTGCATCTCCTCGCTGCTCCCATCTTGCACTATTCTGCTTAAATGATCCGCTACTTTATTCTTGACCCCTTTTTGTCTTCCACTTCCCAATCGAATTCTTGTAGCAGGAGTATCCACCGGATCAAGCGGGGCTTTGATTCTTTCTTAGAAATCAAGTACTTAATGGCCGCATGGTCAGTATAGACGATGACCTTAGATCCTAACAAGTATTGCCGAAACTTCTCGAATAAATACACCACGGCCAACATCTCTTTCCCAGTGGTGTCATAATTTCTTTGAGCTTGATTCAATGTTTTAGATGCATAGAAAATCACATACCTTTTTCCCTTGATCTTCTGACCCAGAACAGCTCCCACTGCGTAATCACTGGCATCACTCATTACTTCGAAAGGATTATCCCAGTCAAGAGCCCGGATAATTGGTGCAGATATCAGCTTTTCCTTGAGAAGATTGAAAGAAGCCTTGCACTGTTCATCAAAAATGAACTCCATCTCGTTTTGAAGAAGTCTGGTAAGGGGTTAGGCAATTTTGGCGAAGTCCTTAAAAAATCGTCGATAAAATCCTACATGCCCCAGAAAACCCCTTATTTCCTTCTGATCAGTAGGGAAAGGCGGTTTGGAAATGACGTCCACTTTTGCTTGATCCACCTGGATACCTCTCTCTGACACCACGTGTCCTAAGACGATCCCTTCTGTGACCATGAAATGGCACTTCTCAAAGTTCAAGACTAGGCTCTTTGCTTGACATCTCTCCAGAACTACGTCAAAGTAATGAAGGCATGAGTCGAAAGAGTCTCCGTAGACTGTAAAGTCATCCATGAATATCTCTATACACTCCTCGATCAGATCAGAAAATATGCTCATCATACATCGTTGAAATGTACCGGGAGCGTTGCACAGACCGAATGGCATGCGTCTATATGCATAGGTTCCAAATGGGCAGGTGAAGGTGGTTTTGTCCTGGTCTTCAGGGTTCACGTATATTTGAAAATACCCACTGTACCCATAAAAAAAACAGAAGTACTTCTTCCCAGCCAGTCGCTCCAACATTTGGTCGATGAACGGGAGGGGAAAGTGATCTTTTCTGGTTGTGGCATTCAGTTTGTGGTAATCGATGCACATCCGCCAACCAGTGACTAGCCTTGTTGGTATCAACTCATTCCTCTCATTTTGAACAATTTGGATTACTGACTTCTTGGGGACCATGTGAATGGGGCTAACCCACTCGCTATCGGGAACTGAATAAATAATTCCCAATGACAGCAACTTCAAGATTTCCTTCAATATCTCCTCCCGCATGTTAGGATGTAATTTCCTTTGCGAGTCTCGACGTGATTTTGCTCCCTCTTCTAGCCTGATGTGGTGCATACAGACATCGGGGCTTATTCCCACCAAATCTGTACGGCCCCATCCAATCGCTATTTTGTTCTTGCTCAGCACAGTCAGTAGCCTTGCCTCTTGCTCTTCCGCAAGGCTGCTGCTGATAATCACAGGGTACAATTCTTCCGCCCCGAGGAAAGCATACTTTTGGTTTGCTGGCAGTTTCTTCAGCTCACTTGTGGGGAAGTGTGTCCGCGGGTAGAAGGCTCCTTGCAGCGTCCCCCTCCCTTCCTAATTCGTCATTCGAAAGTTCCTCTGTACTGGCTGGTAGCTGAGCCCCTGCGGCTCCAATAAATTCTGATTTTTGACAAAATTCCTTAATCGCTCCTTCGATCTCTTCATCAGTCAACCCTTGGCTACTGATCATATCGCACCATGCAGCCGCTTCTACATTAGCCTATCTATACACATCCAAAGTTTGGAGTTTTTCCTGCAATAATTCGGTCTCAAGAAAATCTTGGACTAGGGGGTCAATTGTTAGGGTTTGTATACTAGAAATCACCTTTCGAGTGATTAAATACTGTAAAACTCTGATAATTATTTTCCAATGAATGCAACAGATTATTTTTGTCGTAATGTTGTTATGTTTTACATTTAATGGATGTTTATTATATATTTAAATGTATAAGCGAACATAACATAAGTCTAAGTCTTTGTTCTAGTAGACCGGATGTGGGCTGCGCTCAATTTAAGGTACGCGGTCAGTTCTGAACAAAGAAAAATAAGAATTTCACAACCCAGATAGACCTAGACTACCTATCGTGAAAGGTTGCAATGTCAATCCGATTATTTCTAAGCCTTATTGAAATATGATGACGTTGGTGTGGTATATCACTGAATGGATCTAACAGCAAGACGAGTCTTTATGCTATCTACTGAAAGACGAGGTCTTGAAAATTAATTTTTTAATCAATGTACGTTAGCATTGAGCATACGATATTGAGTATCTACTACTTTGACTTACCAAAGTTGCGGGTTTTTCGTCACCCAACGATCCAGGTATATTGGGTAGTGGTGATCATAATCTAGCGTTGCTAGGATTGCTAGTATGTTGAATCCTGCGCGAGAAGTGTCTCGTTTGATAACATCCACAAGAGGAGCTCAAAACAAGGTTTTATTATTCGGAACCTAGCTAGTTGGAGTTTAATTACTCTATGAATAATAAATAAGAGTTTCTTGCTAAGTCCACTCTTGTAGTTCCAAATATGTTGATTAATTAAGTTCATAGCAGACATTAATTAATTAATGGATGTTTCTGTCTTAAGCGCGGGAAATGAATTAAATGCAATTAAAAGGAAACTCGGAATACTTGTAATTTCGGATTTGGAAAGGCAGTGCAATATTACTTCTGTAGTGGCTACTTGTAATATTCCAATATAAGCTTATATTAAATTGTGGGTTCAATTTAATTAGTAAAAAGCTAATTGAGTGAGGCCATGTCCAAATTCTTCCATAGATCCCTGACTGTGCCCAATATGTGACTTAATATAAATAGGAGAATAAAGGAGACCGAAAACATAACAATTATTGCTCAGAATTTTCATCCCCCTCATAGAAAGAGAGAGTTCGAAATTTTGCCTCCTCCGTGAGCTGAGTTCTGTCTTCGTTATTCAAGTCCTAGTACGCTGGTGAGATTTGCCCACACAAATATCGGTGTACAGTCCGGGACACCAGTCAGAAGATCCTAGGTTGAGTATTGAAGATCTTCACGTGGAGACGGAGCAAGCCATCATCGATTCTTGATTGAATCCACGAGGTAAATTGGCTAATTCCGTAGTAAGCATCTTTTAGGGATTTCATATGCTAAAGCATGTTTTAATTCAAGTTATGAGCATGATACATGTGATAATTACGCGAATAGAATTTGTCTAAATAATATGCTAAATAGATCAAATTTATGTGATCGGACTACATGCACGCTTCCGCTGCGAACCCCTTCAATTGGTATCAGAGCCAGTCTTTGGCTCTGATTATTTGGATTTAAATTTTGCGAAATTCATGTATGCATGTATTATTTGATTGCGAAGCATGTTCTTGGTGTTTTGTTTAATTTATTATGCATGATGAACTCAAGAACTATCGAATCAAAGAACTTGAATTGCTCGATCGTACGAGACGTGCAATCCGTCAGTGCTCGCGCCGAGACGGATCGCACCATGCGCGATCGAGGTAGGGTAGTCGAGATAGTGGGAGCCAGGGAACCGTGATCACGGGGCGACGTGCAGATGAGTATGGGCTCGTGCACGCCGCTGGCCGAGACGGCACGCCCCAGACGGAGCTCGCGTCGAGATCGACACGGCAGAAGGCGTGGCACAGCAGTTGGACCGAGAACATGCTGAGGTGCTGAGCCACCAGGCAGAGAACCCTAGGCGGAAGGGCCGAGACGGATGGCGGCGCTGGCTGAGAGCAGCTGCGCTGTAGCGCGAGCCGCTGGCCGGGAGCGCGCGCCACCCGGCGCATCGAAGATGCCGAGACAGGCGGTCGGAGCTGGCCGAGAGCAGGCGCGCCACCGTGCGCTTTGCTGGCCGAGAGCTCGAGCCGCCGATGGAACGCTGAGCCAAGACGCGTCGGCACCTGACGGTCGACAGGACCGAGAGGGTGCTCGCCGCTGGCCGAGACGGAGGCAACACCCGATTGCTCGACAGGCCGAGACGCTGGTTGTGACGCTGCGTGCGTTGTGGTCCGACGAAAAACTCATCGGATTTTCATCGTTCATCGTTCGTGCGAACCTCGTACGATGAGATAACGATGAAGGATTATTTTAATGATTATTTAATTATTTTATTAAAAGATATCATTAAAATAATATTATTTAATGGAAATAAAATCTTTTTGGAAGATTTACCTAGATTTTAGGAATATTTTTATTATTATCTATATCTATGGAAATAAATAATTTTATTTTATTCCTAGATGATATGGATGAGAATAATTTAATAGTTTCCTAATATTTATCTAGATTTTAGGAATATTTTTATTATTATCTATATCTATGGAAATAAATAATATTATTTTATTCCTAGATGATATGGATTAGAATAATTTAATAGTTTCCTAATAATTATATATCTAGAATCGAAATACGAGATTCAGAAGTTCACACAGAATTTATGGGATAGCTTGATCTTGTTAGCAGCGCATGAGCATTGTTATGTGAGTGTGTTGTAGAAATGAGATTCTATAATGCTAAATTCGGTGTTCTTGCTTAGGCAACATTAGGCGGCCATGCCACTTTGTGGTCTCTGGACTATTCGTCGGTGTTGTGACCAGTAAAAATTGTAAGATTTTAATGCGTATTAACTTCCTCTGGAGGATACAAAATTTTAATTTTACTGTTGTAAGATTTTGAAAAGTTTTATGGTTAATATAATCAAACTTCTTACATAAGTTTATGACAAAAGGTAAATATTCTGTTTTGCAGTGCAAATCAAATCGTCAATATGTCGTTCAATCCTCTTTTTGCAATACTTAAAGAAAATAAACTCGAGGGCTAAAATTACATAGAATGGAAACAAAATTTGGACATCGTTCTCACAGCAGATGAGTACATTTTTGTACTCACAACCCCGCGACCTCCAGTGCCTCTAGCTAACGCTGCGGCAGGAGTCAGAGATGCACACAGACGGTGGCATAAGGCGAATGAGATGGCTAAGTGCTATATGTTGGCATCTATGTCATCAGTACTCAAGCATCAGCATTCAGCCATGGAAACTGCCGCCGAGATTATGCAGAATCTCAAGAATCTTTTTGGTACTCAGAATCGAACAGCTAAGTCTCAAGCCTTTCGGAGTATCATGTCGAAGACTATGAAGGAAGGCTCGTCTGTGAGGAACCATGTCCTCGAGATGATGGGCCACCTCAACCAAATTGAGGTCTTGGGAGGGACGATCGATCCTGAGTCCCAGGTGACTATTATCCTTCAAAGTCTTCCCCCTAGTTTCCAGCAGTTCAAGCTCAACTTCGAGATGAACAAAAGGAACTACACCTTGGCTGAGCTGTTGACTGAACTTCAGTCGACAGAGGACCTTATGGTCCAGGCTAAGGCGACCATGATGACTTCGGCGCCTCGTTCCTCTGACTTCAAGCCTAGCGCAGGAAAAAGGCAGGCACCGAACTCAGGACCGACCAAGATAGCTAAGGGAAAGAAGAAGAAGAGGGCAAACAAGAAGCCCACAGGGAAGTGTTCCAAGTGCGGAGAGAAGGGGCATTGGAAGCCAAATTGTCCTAAAAAGGGCAAGGCTACAGGTATACACCAATCTTTAGTAGTCGAGTCATGTTTGGCTTCGAAGTCTACTTGCACTTGGGTTATTGACACTGGAGCCACTGATCATATTTTTTTTATTCTGACTTAATGCAGGTGACAAGACGGCTACGTGATTGTGAGATCGAGGTCCAGCTAGGCGACGCTACTAAAGTTGCGGCCGTAGCAGTGGGAGACATATATTTGCGTTTTAGTAGTAATAGATTTTTGATTTTGAAGAATGTTTTGTTGATACCTTCTTTTAGAAGAAATTTAATTTCAGTTTCTAAATTAGTTTTTTATGGATATTCGATTTCTTTTAATGACAATTGCGTTATTAAGAAATATGGTTCTTAAATCTGTCGTGGTATCATGGAAAACAATCTGTACACAATCACATCTACACAGTTTAATAATTGCAAATCAGAACTCAATACAACATCGAAAATTTCAAAGAAACGAAAGGAACCTTCAAGTTCAATGAACGAAACGTACTTGTGGCACCTTAGACTTGGTCATGCCAATGAAAGGAGGATCCATTCTCTTGTTCAACAAGATCTTATCAAAGGTCTAGAGGAGGAACCTTTTCAGAAGTGTGAGTCATGCTTCGAAGGCAAGATGACCAAGAGGCCTTTTCAGGCTAAGGGCAATAGGGCCAAGGTAGTACTTGAGCATTTTCATTCCGATGTATGTGGACCAATGTCTACTGAGGCAAGAGGTGGTTTTCGATACTCATCACATTTATTGATGACTTCTCGAAAATTGGATACGTGTATTTGATGCGCCACAAGTCAGAGTCTTTTGATAAGTTCAAGGACTTTAAGACTCTTGTGGAGAAGTATCATGGTTAGAGTATTAAAAGCCTACAATCTGATCGTGGAGGCGAGTACCTCAGTGCTTAGTTTTAGGACTACTTGTCGGAGTCGGGAATTGAATCCCAACTGACTGCGCCGGGCACTCCCCAGCAGAACGGCGTGGCTGAAAGAAGGAACATGACCTTATTGAACATGGTCCGATCGATGATGAGTTATGCACGGCTACCTACTTCGTTTTGGGGACAAGCCTTGCTTTCTGCAAGCCATATTTTAGACAATTTACCGTCAAAATTCGTACCTGCTACTCCTTATGAGTTGTGGACTGGGCGTAAGCCCAATCTAGCACATCTCAAGATTTGGGGTTGCCCGGCTCATGTATTGGAAAAGGATCCAACTAAGCTAGGATCTAGGACGGAGGTATGTTTGTTTATAGGGTACCCCAGAGGAACGAAAGCTTATGAATTCTTTAGTCTCCGAGATAAGAAAGTTATTGTGAACACTCACGCCACATTCTTAGAGGAAGACTATGTAATGAATCATAAACCCAACAGTGAAGTGGCTCATGATGAGCTAACTTCTGTCACAAATTCAATTAACCAAGAACGAGTACCAAGTGTACAAACAATTCCAGAAACTTCAACTTCTATTCCAAGAATTGTAGTGCCGCGCCGCAGTGGGAGGGTCTCACATGAGCCCGAAAGATACATTGGTTTGGGGGAATCTATGGTTCACTCCTCCGAAAACAATGTATTAGATCCTTGGAACTTTGCGGAAGCGCAGGCAGATGTCGATCATTGCGAATGGGTGAAAGCAATGGATTCGGAACTACAATCTATGATAGACAAAGACGTCTACGATTTGTCCATCCTGCCCGAAGGCTGTACTGCCATTGGGAGCAAGTGGATATATAAACGTAAACGTGGACCCGATGGACGAGTTAAAGTCTTCAAGGAAAGACTAGTGGCTAAGGGGTATATCCAAAAGGAAGGTGTCGATTACGACGAGACTTTCTCCCCAGTGGCCATGCTCAAATCGATCCGGATACTATTGTCTATAGCAGCTTATATGGATTGGGATGTATGGCAGATGGACGTTAAGACTGCGTTTCTAAACGGCGGTCTTGAGGAGACCATCTACATGGAACAACCCGAAGGTTATGCCATATAGGGCAAGGAACACATGGTTTGGAAGCTTAAGAAGGTCATTTAAGGCCTTAAGCAAGCATCTAGATGATGTAACCAGTGTTTCGATCAAACTGTTTGCAAGTTTGGATTCGAAAAATGCCCAAGTAAAAGTTGTGTGTACAAGAAGGTTGAAAAGGGGAATGTAGTGTTCTTAGTTTTATATGTAGATGACATTCTTCTAATTGGAAACAATAAAAAGATGTTGTCATTAGTACGAACATGGTTGTCAAACCAGTTCGAGATGAAGGATATGGGAGGCGCGGGACACATCCTCGGGATCAAGGTTCTTAGGAATCGAGAAAAGAAGATGTTGTGCTTATCTCAAGAACCTTACGTCGAAACAGTACTTAGTCGCTTTAGCATGCAGGACGCCAAGAAAAGTTTCTTACCTTTTAGACATGGCATCCATCTATCTCAAGAGATGTGCCCCAAAACGCCGTCTGAGATACTAGCAATGAGAAGAATTCCATATGCTTCGGTAGTTGGAAGTCTCATGTATGCTATGCTTTGTACGAGGCCTGATATTTGATTTGCTGTTGGCATGGTGGCAAGATATCAGTCAAATCCAGGCCAAGGACATTAGACTGCCGTAAAGATCATACTCAAGTACCTTAAAAAGACTAAGGACTATGCTCTAGTTTACAATGCAGTCGAGCTCTGTCCTTTGGGATATTCTGACTCAGACTTTCAAGCTGATCAAGACTCGAGAAAATCTACTTCACGATATGTGTTCACCTTAAGAGGTGGAGCCGTAATTTGGAAGAGTGTGAAGCAGAAATGCATCGCGGACTCGACCATGGAAGCCGAGTATGTGGCCGCTTCGGAGGCTGCAAAAGAGGCGGTATGGTTCAAGAACTTCTTTATGGATTTAGTTGTGGTTGCGAATCTGCCCAAGAGCATCACGGTTTATAGTGACAATTCTGGTGCTGTGGCAAATTCGAAGGAACCAAGAGCTCACAAAGCGAGCAAACACATAGAGCGGAAGTATCATATCATAAGGGATATAGTGCAGAGAGGAGACATACAAGTGGTTAAGATTGCGTCAGAGAACATCCTTGGCAGATCCTTTTACAAAGGCATTGGCGGTAGAACCGTTCGAGGGCCACGTTGAAGGGATGTGAGTTCGACTCATTCAAGACCTCAACTCGCTTTCAGTATAAGTGGGAAAAATTTGACGCGTGCACACTGTTCTGTATACTCGAAAGATGTTTTGAGTATAAGTGGGAGATTGTTAGGGTTTGTATACTAGAAATCACCTTTCGAGTGATTGAATACTGTAAAACTCTAATAATTATTTTCCAATGAATGCAACAGATTATTTTTGTCGTAATGTTGTTATGTTTTACATTTAATGGATGTTTATTGCATATTTAAATGTATAAGCGAACATAACATAAGTCTAAGTCTTTGTTCTAGTAGACCGGTTGTGGGTTGCGCTCAATTTAAGGTACGCGGTCAGTTCTGAACAAAGAAAAATAAGAATTTCACAACCCAGATAGACCTAGACTACCTATCGTGAAAGGTTGCAATGTCAGTCCGATTATTTCTAAGCCTTATTGAAATATGATGACGTTGGTGTGGTATAGCACTAAATGGATCTAACAGCAAGACGAGTCTTTATGCTATCTACTGAAAGACGAGGTCTTGAAAATTAATTTCTTAATCAATGTACGTTATCATTGAGCATACGATATTGAGTATCTACTACTTTGACATACCAAATGTGCGGGTTTTTCGTCACCCAATGATCCAGGTATATTGGGTAGTGGTGATCATTATCTAGCGGTGCTCGGATTGCTATTATGTTGAATCGTGCGCGAGGAGAGTCTAGTTTGATAACATCCACAAGAGGAGCTCGAAACAAGGTTTTATTATTCGGAACCTAGCTAGTTGGAGTTTAATTACTCTATGAATAATAAATAAGAGTTTCTTGCTAAGTCCACTCTTGGAGTTCAAAATATGTTGATTAATTAAGTCCATAGCAGACATTAATTAATTAATGGATGTTTCTATCTTAAGCGCGAGAAATGAATTAAATGCAATTAAAAGGAAACCTAGAATACTTGTAATTTCGGATTTGGAAAGGCAGTGCAATATTACTTCTGTAGTGGCTGCTTGTAATATTCCAATATAAGCTTATATTAAATTGTGGGTTCAATTTAATTAGTAAAAAACTAATTGAGTGAGGCCATGTCCAAATTATTTCTTAGATCCCTGACTGGGTCCAATATGTGACTTAATATAAATAGGAGAATAAAGGAGACAGAAAACATAACAATTATTGCTCAGAATTTTGCCTCCTCCGTGAGCTGAGTTCTGTCTTCGTTATTCTCCTAGTACGCTGGTGAGATTTGTCCACACAAATATCAGTGTACAGTCCGGGACACCAGTCAGAAGATCCGAGGTCGAGTATTGAAGATCTTCACGTGGAGACGGAGCAAGCCATCATCAATTCTTGATTGAATCCACGAGGTAAATTGGCTAATTCCGTAGTAAGCATGTTTTAGGGATTTCATATGCTAAAGCATGTTTTAATTCAAGTTATGAGCATGATACATGTGATAATTACGCGAATAAAATTTGACTAAATAATCTGCTAAATAGATCAAATTTATGTGATCGAACTACATGCACGCTTCCGCTGCCAACCCATTCATCAATTACATCAACATAACATAGATTTTCAGAATCGATAAGCTTTTTCACGGCCTCATTGATATGAAATGTGAATTTCTCTCCAAGAAAATCAATGCAAATTGTCCCCTCAGCCATGTCCCCGATTGTCTTAGTTGTTCTAAAAAACGGTCTCCCTAACAATATACCACTAGACGCTCTAGCCTCAGACTCACTCATCTTGATCACATAGAAGTCAGCAGGATAAGTAAAATTATGTACTCTTACCAACAGATTTTCTAGCACACCCTCAGGATTTATGCATGACCTATCAGCCAGTTGGATTAACACCCTAGTGTTTGACAACTTTACTCCCTTCAACCGGTTATAGACTGATAATGGCATAACATTTATAGATGCTCCCAGATCACACATTGCATGCTCGATTTTTACATCTCCTATAGTTATAGGTAAAGTGAACATACCTGAATTGGTTCTCTTAGGCGGTAGCTTTTCCTGCACAATTGCTGACGCTATCCCTTCCACCATGATCTTTCCATCCTTCTGGGCTTTCCCGGCTATGAACTCTTTGATAAATTTCCCAAGCGGGGGTAGCTTCACGGGTTGGAGGAATGGTATGGTGACATCCAGCTTCCCAAAAATCGACAGGTAATTTACTGGGTTTTCTTTCTTTCTCTTAGTCACGAAACGGTAAGGGAATGGTTTTTTCTTTTTCGCCTCGTCTACTGGTTCTTCAACAACCTTTTCGGAGTCTCTTTTGGGCACCTTCTGGGCTTGAGTCTCTTTCGTGGGTTCTATTTCTTTAGGAGGGTCTCCCCTGGGCAGTTCGCCTTTGGTTTTATCTTTTCCTGATGGCGCTTCATCCAAGAAAAATGGATCTTGCATCTGAGGCAGAGGTTTATTGAGCTCTCCTTTCGAGACAACGTCTCTCAGTAACCTTGTTCCACTAGTGTCTCTACTGGGTTTCCTCGGTTGGGGTCCCTCATAGGCAGTGCCGGACCGCAGGGTAACCTTGCTCACGTTTGCCTTATCAGACACATGGACTGTAGACGGGAGTTTCCCTGAATTCCCCTTCATTTCACCCATTGAACTCGCCAGCTGGGCTAATTGCCTATTCATCATATCTATGTTCGCCTTATGCTCCTTCTGGGCATTCTGCATCCCCTGCACTACTTCATTATTGGACTGCAACTCACCTTTGGTACTCTGTTCCGAAGCAAGCAGTTCTCCCATCATGTCCTCCATAGATCTTCTTGACATGTTAGGATATTGGGACAGATTTGGTCCTTGATGCTGGTTGTACTGGGAATTTTGGTTGTGCTGGTAATTCTTGAAATTTTGTTGGTTCTGGTTAGGTGGGTATTGGTTATACTGGGCAGGAGGGTTGTACTGGTCTTGGTGATATTGATTCTGGTTCTGGCTTTGGAACTAGTTTTGGGGACCTTGATTATACTGATTCTGGTAATTTTGGAAGTTTCTTTGGTGTGGTGGCACATAAACAAGGTTTCAGTTTTGGTTCTGTGGATTTTGATTATGGGGTTGTTGGTTCCTTCCTGACCAGTTGGATTGGTGGTCGGGATTTGCTGGGCCGCGGTTGGGATTTTGGTTCGGGTGGGGGTTGTATTGGTTCTGACCTTGACCTTAGTTTTGGTTTTGGTTCCCATCTCCCCATCGAAAATTTGGATGGTCCCACGATGGTGCGTCCCGCTGTCTCCCTGGGATCCAATTCCCAATAGAATTATAGTACCCTGCAGCATTGACTTGCTCCATATTGACGAAGTCATTCGGCTGAGCATAGGTTGGCCCTTGACTTCCCTGCTCTGTATCCTTATAGCTCCCAGTTGGGGAAGGTGGTGGAGTGTTCTTCTCGATCACGCTCAGGAGCGTCTTTTTTAGCTCTTCCATCTTCAAGTCCATCTTTTGCTCTATCTTCTTCTCCTGATCAGTAGACGACGCACTCGCAATCCTTTCTCTGCTATATCCATCTCTCGAATTGTCGTACTCCTTCTTCGCGCTGAGAAGCTTCCCTAAGACCTTTTTCGCTTCGCTAACCCTCAGTTGCGTGAAGCTTCCTCCTGACGACGAGTTTGCCAGATCTTTTGTTGTCTTATTCATCCCCTGATAAAAGGTATGATGTATCTCTATATCTGCCATACGATGGTTCGAACATGCGTCCAAAAGACACATATACTTCACCCAATAATCACTCAGGGATTCATCGTAACCTTGCTTCACACTGGTTATATCTCTTTTCAACGCCTCGTCTTTGATGACGGGAAAAATTCGCCTAAGAAGGCGGACTTGAAATCGGCCCAACTCTCAATGGAGTCGGGTGGCAGGCGTATGAACCATGTGTTGGCCTCCCCCTTTAGGACGAACGGCAAGCCCTTCAATCTGTAGTCATCCTCGGTCGCCCCAGCTAGCCTTCTCTGTGCCTTACAAATCTTACAGAACTCATGAAGGAACTCGTATGGCCCTTCATAGTTCTTTCCACAGTACGTGGTTAGAATTGCGATAACATGAGGCTTCACATCGCAGGCTGTCTGTCCCGGGGTGACAACTATAGCTTGCGGTGATTCTCCTTCGGTATTCGCATTCAGCGATCCGATATTTGGATCATCCTCTACTTGGGCAGCCATCCTCCTTGGATTACCTTCCAATTGTAGTACCACTTCTGGTATTCCTCCTTCTATGGTGTCTTGCTCTTCGTCACTACTCGTTCCTAAGTCAGACAGGGCTGTCGACAGGCCAGAACGAGTGGCCACAAGTATAGTTCCTCGTTGGAGTATCTTGGTCTCCAATGGTCAGAAGCGGAGCTGCTTCTCATAAACTGAAATAAAAAGAAAAGAGAAAAGTTATACACAATATATACGCCAAAGTATCACACACAATAACAGCTAGCAACGCCATTCATCCCCGGCAACGGCGTCATTTTGATAGCGGGAAATGCAGGTGTGCAGGTGTCGTGTAAAGCAATGGTGTATCCTACTGATCAGGATAAAAACCCCAGCTAAGTCTGAACCTGGCTATCAAAGAAATTCCTCAACCCACTTCTACTGATTAGTATAGTGGAGGTAAGGGTACAATCCCACAGAGATGATGCGTTTGGGTAATTATGGTGATATTCTGGAAGGGTTTGGTTAGCTACCACGCTTGGGTTGAGATTCTACCTAGACAGGAATTAAAGGGGTGTACTCTACTGACTGGGTGGTGCGAAGGTGAACGACATGTGGCTGCGTACGTGAGAGTGGGGGACAAGGTGTTTCAGGGTTAGGTGGAAAGTAGATGATTACTATAAAAGGCTAAACGGAATATCAGAGAAAAGGTGGTAGTTGGGTGGTTACACTATCAGATCTGTAGGGTACCAGCAGAAAAAGTAAGGACAAAAGCAAACGTAACTAAAAAGTAAAAGTGGTCCCAAATTTGGATGTGGACGTTGTCTTCTCCAACAAGTATGAAACCAAATCAAACAACTCAGATTCAATGAACGAGAATTTCAGGTTAACAAACTCCACAAATCATATTCACAATTAAAACTCTAAATCAAAAGATTAATCTAGCGAAACTGAAATTACGCTCACTGGGTGACATGCTGTTAGGGTTTTGTATACTAGAAATCACCTTTCGAGTGATTGGATACTGTAAAACTCTAATGGTAATTTTCCAATAAATGCAACAGATTATTTTTGTCATAATGTTGTTATGTTTTAAATTTAATGGTTGTTTATTACATATTTAAATGTATGAGCAAACGTAACAAAGTCTAAGTCTTTGTTTTAGTAGACCAGTTGTGGGCGTCGTCCAATTTAAGGTAACACGGTCAGTTCTAAACAAAGAAAAATAAGAATTTCACAACCTAGATAGGCCTAGACTACCTATCGCGAAAGGTTGCAATGTCAGTCCGATTATTACTAAACCTTATTGAAATAAGATGACGTTGGTGTGGTATAGCACTGAATGGATCTAACAGCAAGACGAGTCTTTATGCTATCTACTGAAAGATGAGGTCTTGAAAATTAATTTCTTAATCAATGTACATTAACATTGAGCATACGATATTGAGGATCCACTACTTTGACCTACCAAAGGTGTGGGTTTTTCGTAACCCAACGATCCAGGTATATTAGGTAGTGGTGATCATTATCTAGAGGTGCTAGGATTGCTATAATGTTGAAACGTGCGCGAGGAGAGTCTCATTTGATAACATCCACAAGAAGAGCTCAAAATGAGGTTTTATTATTCGGAACCTAGCTAGTTGGAGTTTGATTACTCTATGAATAATAAATAAGAGTTTCTTGCTAAGTCCACTCTTGGAATTCGAAATATGTTAATTAATTAAGTCTATAGCAGACATTAATTGATTAATGGATGTTTCCATCTTAAGCGGGGAAATGAATCAAATGCAATTAAAGGAAACCCGGAATACTTGTAATTTCGGATTTGGAAGGCAGTGCAATATTACTTCTGTAGTGGCTGCTCGTAATATTCCAATATAACCTTATATTAAATTATGGGTTCAATTTAATTAGTAAAAAGCTAATTGGGTGTTACTTGTTCCAAATTCTTCCTTAGATCCCTGACTGGGCCCAATATGTGACTTATATAAATAGGAGAATAAATGAGACAGAAAACATAACAATTTATTATCAAAATTTTCGTCCCCCTCTAAAGAGAGAGCTTGAAATTTGTGCCTCCTTCGTGAGCTGAGTTCTGTCTTCCATTATTCGAGTCCTAATACGTTGGTGAGATTTAACCACACAAATATCAGCGTATAGTCCGGGACACCAGTCAGAAGATCTGAGGTCTTGTATTGAAGATCTTCACGTGGAGACGGAGCAAGCCATCATCGATTCTTGATTGAATCAACAAGGTAAATTGGCTAATTCCGTAGTAAGCATGTTTTAGGGATTTTATGTGCTAAAGCATGTTTTAATTCAAGTTATGAGCATGATACATGTGATAATTATGCGAATAGATTTTGTCTAAATAATCTGCTAAATAGATCAAATTCAAGTGATCCGTTTTGAACGCACGCTTCCGCTGCCAGCCCCTTTAGTTGGTATCAGAGCCAGTCTTTGATTCTGATTATTTGGATTTAAATTTCGCGAAATTAATGTATACATGTGTTATTTGATTGCGAAGCATGTTCTTGGTGTTTTTGTTTAATTTTATGCATGATGAACTCAAGAACTATCGAATCAAAGAACTTGAATTGCTCGAACGCACCACGTGCGATCGAGGTAGGGATGTCGAGACCGTGGGAGCCGGGAGCCGTGATCACGGGGTGATGCGCAGATGAGTAGGGCTCGTGCGCGCCGCCGGCCGCGACCACACGCACCAGATGGAACCCGGGTCGAGGTCGACGCGGCTGATGGAGTGGCACGGCAGTTCAACCAAGAACGGCCGAGGTGCTGAGACGCCAGGCCGAACCCTAGGCGGAAGGTTGGAGCTGGCCGAGAGCGGGCGCGCCACCGTGCACGCCGCTGGCCGAGAGCTCGCGCCACCCGACGGCTCGGATGTCCGAGACGGGCGCCGAGACGCTGGCCGAGAGGCCCACGCCGCCGCGTGCGCGCCTGGCCGAGAAGCGTCGGCACCCGACGAGCCGAGACGCCGTGACGGGTGCTCGCCGCTGGCCGAGAGGAGCCGCGCCTCCGCGCACGCTCCTGGCTGAGACGCTGGCGACACCCGATGAGCCTCTGGCCGAGACGCTGGCGAACCTCGTACGATGAGATAACGATGAAAGATTATTTTAATGATTATTTAATTATTTTATTAAAAGATATCATTAAAATATTATTATTTAATGGAAATAAAATCTTTTTGGAAGATTTACCTAGATTTTAGGAATATTTTTATTATTATCTATATCTATGGAAATAAATATTATTATTTTATTCCTATATGATATAGATGAGAATAATTTAATAGTTTCCTAATATTTATCTAGATTTAAGGAATATTTTTATTGTTTTCTATATCTATGGAAATAAATAATAATATTTTGATTGCCAGATGATATGGATAAGAATAATTTAATAGTTTCCTAATATTTATATATCTAAGATCCTAAAAAGGATAGATATGTATAAATACATTAAATAATGAAATATCTCTTCCTAATCTTGAACATGGAATTAATTTGAATTTAATTTTTCATGTCTTATTAAGAATTAAATAATTCATTTATTTTAGTCAAATCTTATAGTAGACATGAATAAGAATTATATTCTAGAATAATTATTCCCTAAAGGAAGATACCAATTAATAAAAGATTTAATTATCCAATAGATTAAATACCAACAGAATTTAACCAAGTCTTTCTCTGCCCTAAGACTAATGATAATTAAAGAAAAACCTTAACCGAAATATCTAAGCTATAATTACGAACTCAACGTTTGTATACAGTCTCCATCAATTGGTCTGCAATTTTTGAAGCCTTTTTTATAATATTACCGCCACCTGCTCTGTGGCGACAATAATCCTAAGAAAATAGCAAGTTCATGAGGGCGGACTTCTCAAATATAAATAGTATGAACTAGAATGTGGTTTCCAATATTATCGCCACCTGCCCTGTGGGGACAATAATCCTAAGAAACTACGAGATTCAGAAGTTCACACAGAATTTATGAGATAGCTTGATCTTGTTAGCAGCACATAAGCATTGTTATGGGAGTGTGTTGTAGAAACAAGACTCTGTAATGCTAAAGAGATGGTCTTGCTTAGGCAACATTTGGCGGCCATGCCACTCTGTGGTCTCTGGACTATTCGTCGGTATTGTGACCAGTAAAACTGTAAGATTTTAATGCGTATTGACTTCCTCTGAAGGGTACAAAATTATAATTTTACAGTTGTAAGATTTTGAAAAGTTTTATGGTTAATCTAATCAAACTTCTTACATAAGTTTATGACAATAGTAAAATACTCTGTTTTGCAGTGCAATCCAAATCGTCAATATGTCGTTCAATCCTCTTTCTGCAATACTCAAAGAAAATAAACTCGAGGGCCAAAATTACATAGAATGGAAACAAAATCTGGACATCGTTCTCACAGCAGATGAGTACATCTTTGTGCTCACCACCCCGCGACCTCCAGTACCGGCGGCTAACGCTGCGGCAGGAGTCAGAGATGCACATAGACGGTGGCATAAGGCGAATGAGATGGCTAAGTGCTACATGTTGGCATCTATGTCATCAGTACTCAAGCATCAGCATTCTGCTATGGAAACAGCCGTCGAGATTATGCAGAATCTCAAGAATCTTTTTGGTACTCAGAATCGAACGGCTAAGACCACGTCCTCGAGATGATGGGCCACCTCAACCAAATTAAGGTCTTGGGAGGGACGATCGATCCCGACTCCCAGGTGACTATCATCCTTCAAAGTCTTCCCCCTAGCTTCAGATGAACAAAAGGAATTACACCTTGGCAGAGCTGTTGACTGAACTTCAGTCGGCAGAGGACCTTATGGTCCAGGCTAAGGCGGCCATGATGATTTCGGCACCTCGTTCCTCTGGCTTAAAGCCTAGCAAAGGAAAAAGGCAGGCACCGAACTCAGGACCGGCCAAGATAGCTAAGGGAAAGAAGAAGAAGAGGGCTAACAAGAAGCCCACGGGAAAGTGTTTCAAGTGTGGAGAGAAGGGGCATTGGAAGCCAGACTGTCCTAAACGGGGCAAGGCTACAGGTATGCACCAGGCTCTAGTTGTCGAGTCTTGTTTGACTTCGACATCAATTTGCACTTGGGCTATTGACACAGGAGCCACTGATCATATTTCTTTTGATCCTGACTTAATGCAGGTGACAAGACGGCTACATGATCGTGAGATCGAAGTCCAGCTGGGCGACGCTACCAAAGTGCCAGCCGTTGCAGTGGGAGACATTTATTTGCGTTTTAGTAGTGATAGAATTTTTATTTTGAAGAATGTTTTGTTGATACCTTCTTTTAGAAGAAATTTAATTTCAGTTTCTAAATTGGTTTATGATGGATATTCGATTTCTTTTAATGACAACTGCGTTATTAAGAAAGATGGTTCTTATATCTGTCAAGGTATCATGGAAAACAATTTGTACACAATCACTTCTACACAGTTTAAAAATCACAAATCAGAACTCAATACAACATCGAAAATTTCAAAGAAATGAAAGGAACCTTCAAGTTCAATGAACGAAATGTACTTGTGGCACCTTAGACTTGGTTATGCCAATGAAAGGAGGATCCATTCTCTTGTTCAACAAGATCTTATCAAAGGTCTAGAGGAGGAACCTTTTCATAAGTGTGAGTCATGCTTAGAAGGCAAGATGACCAAGAGGCCTTTTAAGGCTAAGGGCAATAGGGCCAAGGAAGTACTTGAGCTCGTTCATTCCGATGTATGTGGACCAATGTCAACTGAGGCAAGAGGTGGTTTTCGATACTTCATCACATTTATTGATGACTTCTCAAAAATTGGGTATGTCTACTTGATGCGTCACTAGTCAGAGTCTTTTGACAAGTTTAAAGACTTTAAGACTCTTGTGGAGAAGTATCATGGGAAGAATATCAAATGCCTACGATCTGATCGTGGAGGTGAATACCTCAGTGCCGAATTTTTGGACTACTTATCGGAAGTGGGAATTCAATCCCAACTGACTGCGCCGGGCACGCCCCAGCAGAACGTCGTGGCTGAAAGAAGGAACAGGACCTTATTAAACATGGTTCGATCGATGATGAGTTATGCACGTCTGCCTATTTCATTTTGGGGACATGCCTTGCTTTCCGCAAGTCACATTTTAGACAATTTACCATCAAAATCCGTACCTAAAACTCCATATGAGTTGTGGACTGGGCGTAAGCCCACTCTAGCACATCTCAAGGTTTGGGGTTGCCCAGCTCATGTATTGGAAAAGGATCCAACTAAGCTAAGATCTAGGACGGAGGTATGTTTGTTTATAGGATACCCCAAAGGACTGAAAGGTTATGAATTCTTTAGTCTCCGAGATAAGAAAGTCATTGTGAGCACTCACGCGACATTCTTAGAGGAAGACTATGTAATGAATCATAAACCCAGCAGTGAAGTGGCTCTTGATGAGCTAACTTCTGTCACAAGTTCCATTAACCAAGAACAAGTATCAAGTGTACAAACAAGTATAAAGTGTACAAACAATTCCCGAAACTTCAACTTCTGCTCAAAATATTGTAGTGCCGCGCCGCAGTGAGAGGGTCTCACATGAGCCCGACAGATACATTGGTTTGGGAGAATCTATGGATCACTCCTCGGACAGCAATGTATTAGATCCCTGGAACTTTGCGGAGGCGCAGGCAGATGTCGATCATTGCGAATGGGTAAAAGCAATGGATTCGGAACTACAATCTATGATAGACAAAGACGTCTACGATTTGTCAGTCCTACCCGAAGGTTGTACTGCCATTGGGAGCAAGTGGATATATAAATGTAAACGTGGACCCGATGGACGAGTTAAAGTCTTCAAAGCAAGACTAGTGGCCAAGAGGTATACCCAAAAGGAAGGCAGCGATTATGATGAGACCTTCTCCCCAGTGGCCATGCTCAAATCGATCCGGATACTGTTGTCTATTGCAGCTTATATGCATTGGGATGTATGACAGATGGACAATAAGACTGCGTTTCTAAACGGCAGTCTTGAGGAGACCATCTACATGGAACAACCCGAAGGATATGCCATAAAGGGCAAAGAACACATGGTTTGGAAGCTTAAGAAGGCCATTTATGGCCTCAAGCAAGCATCCAGATCGTGGAACCAATGTTTCGATCAAACTGTTTGCAAGTTTGGATTCGAAAAGTGCCCAAGTGAAAGTTGTGTGTATAAGAAAGTTGATAAGGGGAATGTGGTGTTCTTAGTTTTATATGTAGATGACATTCTTCTAATTGGAAACAATAAAAAGATGTTGTCATCAGTTCGAACATGGTTATCAAACCAGTTCGAGATGAAGGATATGGGAGACGCGGGACACATCCTTAGGATCAAGGTTCTTCGGAATCGAGAGAAGAAGATGTTGTGCTTATCTCAAGAATCTTACATCGAAACAATACTTAGTCGTTTTAGCATGCAGGACGCCAAGAAAGGTTTCTTAACTTTTAGACATGGCATCCATTTATCTCAAGAGATGTGCCCTAAAACGTCGTCTGAGATACAAGCTATGAGAAGGATTCCATATGCTTCGGCAGTTGGAAATCTCATGTATGCTATGCTTTGTACTAGACCAGATATTTGCTTTGCTGTTGGCATGGTGGCAAGATATCAGTCGAATCCGGGCCAAGGACATTGGACTGCCGTAAAGAACATACTTAAGTACCTTAAACGGACTAAGGACTATGCTCTAGTTTACAATGCAGCCGAGCTTTGTCCTTTGGGATATACTGACTCAGACTTTCAAGCTGATCAGGACTCGAGAAAATCTACTTCAGGATATGTGTTCACCTTAGGAGGTGGAGCCGTAATTTAGAAGAGTGTGAAGCAGAAACGCATCGCGGACTCGACCATGGAAGCCGAGTATGTGGCCGCTTCGGAGGCTGCAAAAGAGGTTGTATGGTTCAAGAACTTCCTTATGGATTTAGGTGTGGTTTCGAATATGCCCAAGAGCATCACCATTTATTGTGACAATTCTGGTGCTGTGGAAAACTCGAAAGAACCAAGAGCTCACAAAGCGAGCAAACACATAGAGCGGAAGTATCATATCATTAGAGATATAGTGCAGAGAGGAGACATAAAAGTGGTCAAGATTGGGTCAGAGAACAACCGTTCGAGTGCCACGTTGAAGGGATGGGAGTTCGACTCATTCAAGACCTCAACTCGCTTTCAGTATAAGTGGGAGAAATTTAGACGTGTGCACTACTATTTTGTAAACTCGAAAGCTGTTTTGAGTATAAGTGGGAGATTGTTAGGGTTTTGTATACTAGAAATCACCTTTCGAGTGATTGGATACTGTAGAACTCTAATGGTTATTTTCCAATAAATGCAACAGATTATTTTTGTCATAATGTTGTTATGTTTTACATTTAATGGTTGTTTATTACATATTCAAATGTATGAGCAAACGTAACAAAGTCTAAGTCTTTGTTTTAGTAGACCGATTGTGGGCGTCGTCCAATTTAAGGTAACACGGTCAGTTCTAAACAAAGAAAAATAAGAATTTCACAACCTAGATAGGCCTAGACTACCTATCGTGAAAGGTTGCAATGTCAGTCCGATTATTTCTAAACCTTATTGAAATAAGATGACGTTGGTGTGGTATAGCACTGAATGGATCTAACAGCAAGACGAGTCTTTATGCTGTCTACTGAAAGACGAGGTCTTGAAAATTAATTTCTTAATCAATGTACGTTAGCATTGAGCATACGATATTGAGGATCCACTACTTTGACTTACCAAAGGTGCGGGTTTTTCGTAACCCAACGATCCAGGTATATTGGGTAGTGGTGATCATTATCTAGAGGTGCTATGATTGCTACTATGTTGAAACGTGCACGAGGAGAGTCTCGTTCGATAACATCCACAAGAGGAGCTCGAAACGAGGTTTTATTACTCGGAACCTAGCTAGTTGGAGTTTGATTACTCTATGAATAATAAATAAGAGTTTCTTGCTAAGTCCACTCTTGGAATTCGAAATATGTTAATTAATTAAGTCTATAGCAGACATTAATTGATTAATGGATGTTTCCATCTTAAGCGCGGGAAATGAATCAAATGCAATTAAAGGAAACCCGGAATACTTGTAATTTCGGATTTGGAAGGCAGTGCAATATTACTTCTGTAGTGGCTGCTCGTAATATTCCAATATAAGCTTATATTAAATTGTGGGTTCAATTTAATTAGTAAAAAGCTAATTGGGTGAGGCCTGTTCCAAATTCTTCCTTAGATCCCTGACTGGGCCAAATATGTGACTTATATAAATAGGAGAATAAAGGAGACA
Source organism: Salvia splendens (assembly GCF_004379255.2). Taxonomy (NCBI): domain Eukaryota; kingdom Viridiplantae; phylum Streptophyta; class Magnoliopsida; order Lamiales; family Lamiaceae; genus Salvia; species Salvia splendens. Next base: position 15,494,439 of record NC_056045.1, read on the forward strand.
GAAAACATAACAATTTATTATCAAAATTTTCGTCCCCCTCTAAAGAGAGAGCTTGAAATTTGTGCCTCCTCCGTGAGCTGAGTTATGTCTTCCATTATTCGAGTCCTAGTACGTTGGTGAGATTTCCCACACAAATATGAGCGTATAGTCCGGGACACCAGTCAGAAGATCCGAGGTCTCGTATTGAAGATCTTCACGTGGAGACGGAGCAAGGCATCATCGATTCTTGATTGAATCAACAAGGTAAATTGGCTAATTCCGTAGTAAGCATGTTTTAGGGATTTTATGTGTTAAAGCATGTTTTAATTCAAGTTATGAGCATGATACATGTGATAATTACGCGAATAGAATTTGTCTAAATAATCTGCTAAATAGATCAAATTCATGTGATCCGTTTTGAACGCACGCTTCCGCTGCCAGCCCCTTCACATGCAAGGGGCGGAAATCACGTAAACTAAGTTTTCGCACTTAACAACTTCAATTTTAAATCTAACAGCAAACTGAACCTATAATCTCAGATCGATCAACTCCGCCATGAAAACAAGCTTTCAACACTTAGAAATTACCGTAACTACTAGATCTAAGCTACCTAGGCAGAATGAAACAGATTCAACAGAAAGAGATGCATAAAAACAATTTCATTGCATAAAACATTTGGATCTGAACGAAACACTTCAAAAGATCACAAGTACTAAAAATGCAACAGATCCAACGGAAGAAAAGATTGTTTTGCCACTCCGGGCGATGAAACTGCTACGACTACGGAATAAACTGGCTAGAACGGTGGAAGGCGAATCTCCGGCGAACTGATGGAACTTCAGGTGACCATGGCTGTGGCGAGGAACGAAAAGATGTAGGACAATGCTGAAGGAAACTGATCTACCGAGAGAAAATATTCTAACTAAGATTGGAGTGTGTTGATGATCCTTTTTTTTCTCTCCACGTGGCTTCCTTTTATAGGGAGGCCTGCCCTTGATTTTTGGGGTAGATTCTCTTCATAAAATGACTCTTTTGCCCTCGTTTATGTTAGATCTTTCCCAGCAATCCTTCTTTTCCATCTCGAGCCTTTTCTGGCATGCATCCTGATCAGTATTGCACCCTTCTGGCGCTCTTTTCACCTGAGTTATCCGAAACCCTTCCTTCTGACTGGAACCCTTTCCCTGCACACTTTAGCAACTGTTTTGTAGATATAATCCAATTATGAACGTATACTGACCAGTAACCAAGGCCTAGAATGCGACTTATCACAACGACATTTGCTAACTGATCCATTCGGTTGGTTATCTTCTATATAACTTGATCAATCCAAATCCCATTCCTCTCCCGATCAGTTTCCGACCAAAATGGCACTGTTGAATGCGAATTATAACTCCCAAAAGTCGTTGGATCAGTTAGCAAATGTCGTTGCCACTTGATCAAGGTGTTCTCGCTCTCGCTCGCCACCAATGTAATTTATAACTCCCAAACTCGCACTACTTTAACAGTAAAGTGACAAGTACGGGGTCGATCCCACAGAGAACCGGTGTATCGAGTGTGTGAGTAGTGAATAGGTTTCGGCTGCTGCCACGCTTTAGTTTGAGAGTTTCTAAGCTACTGGATTTATGCTAGGCAAAATGTAAACTATCTACTTGATCAAGTTACTCATCATGCTGACACAATTAATGGATCAAGTAAGCAACAGGCGAAAATAAGATCTTAACTACCTAGGCATGCTATGAAAAGCACAAACACTTTGCCATTCAACATAATAAAGATTCGGACAATTAATCGAACACTTAAAAGTGAAACTGAACTGGAATAGTAAACAGGATGACGAAAACAAAACAACTTCGACTTTTATACCTCAGAACAGTGCGGTGAACATTCGAAATACAAAAAGATCGATTCTTTAACTACAGAATTAAACTAAGCTATCAACTCCGGAAAATAATAAAGCGAGTAAGGCCGAGGAGTTCTCGGTTGGAAACTTGGGACGGCGCCGCCCAGATATTGAGTATTTTTTTGCGCTCCCTTCGGTCGCTCTCTCTCTAACTATTTCTTTAACTAAGCTACCTCTGAACTGGAAAACTAAACTAAAAGGAAGATGCTGAAAAGGAACTCTCAAAGGACCCTGTCAAAAGGAAGGGGTCTCTCTCAAAAGGAAGGGGACTCCCCATTATGGTGGCACATCCTTTATTTATAAGTTCGCCGTGACGACCTCTAGCTGGATAACGATCTTGGAAGGGAATATTCGCTCACGCTGTGATCGAGCGTCTCATCAATTGATACGTGCCTTCTTTTTAGAATGGCGTCGCTCTTCAATAACAAAATGATGACTCAGCTTCGTCTTTGCGTGTTATGTATCAGCAAGTGTCTCGTTCTAGAACGTCGTCCTTGATAACAGAATGATGATTCCCCTCCAGCTCATTAGCTCACGCGTTCTTCTTCTAGAAACTAGTGGTCCCCGCCCTTTGTACCAGCTTGATCAATTTGGCCTTGTTGCCTTGGTCAAGCGGCATTCCTGCACAATTAACACTCGCTTTGCGTTATAAACTGATCAAGTAGCATACATTTTACCCCAAAACCGATGCATGAAATAGGCCTTATCAAACTGCTCATACTTAAAACATACTTGTCCCTAAGTATAAAGAAAAAGAAAAGAAATAGATAAGGCAAATTTCAGGCATGGTTTACTTATTTCAAGAAAGAAAAAGAAAAACGAAAAGAAAACAAGACTACAAATAAAAACACATATTCACATAGATCCATTAGACCGAATAAACTTCCAACAATCATACCCGAGGTCGAGGTCAATCCATTTGCCAGCAGCTTACGTTTCTTCCCTTTCGCGTATACTTGATCAAGGTGTCAGTTTGTCAAGATTGCTCAATTAAAACCAACTGTTGGATTCACACAGTCACTCATTTCTCACCAGAGATATTAGGATTGTTCACTTAGTATTGCCACAAATTTAATACCTCGAATCGGACTGCACAAGATAGTTCCTTAAGGTCTTTGTTTCGGGTGTATTGGGGCTTAAGGGGAGTAATGTGTTAGGGTAGGGTCCTAGGGGTTCTAAGTTAATAATATAAACTGTAAAAAGTAGAACACATGAGTCAAGAGACCAAAGATCTGAACAAACTCCCTGGATCAGGCTGAACTATTTTTCTGTCTCTAAATATCTCGCTGGGTCAAGCTGCGACCTCTAACCTTTAATTTTTGGCTTATTCTCTAACTTCCGACTTACTGGGTCAGGTTACAACTTTTTCCTGACCTCTTTTTCTCAAATTTTTTCTCAACTCTTCTTGATATTTCCAACATATACTATTTTTTTTAAACAACTTGATTCATGACTGGATCAACCTGATTGACTAACTTGCTCAACCCGACTACCCTTTTATTTCGACTTTCTACCGTCATCCCCTTTTTTTGAAATGATTCATCTCTCGACCCCTTTTCCTCATGTGTTTGTAAAAAAAGTATAAGGATGTGGGTTTCGGTTTCAAAAGACTGGGTAAGAGTGTATATGGGCTCACCGTGGTTAACTAAGGGGTGCCTTGTTTGATGAGGCGGGTTCATGAAATGAAGGAAGAAAGGTTCAAATGGTTAAGTTCTAATGCCTTTAGTCCTTACTACTTGTGCAATTTTCATCTAAATATTAAAAAGCCGCCTCTCGTAGTTTTTTGTAAAAATAGTAGAAAGTGTTCTACTTTGGCTTATAACTCACATATAGAGAGGCTTCACATATGATTTTAAAATTGAGAATTTCCATCATACTTGCGTCGTTCAAACTGATCAAGCTTTAGCAATCAAGTTTCTACATGTAAACATACTGATTCCTTTTTCTTACTCTTTCCAAAGCAATCAAGTCTTTTATTTATCCAATTTTCATCGATACTGCCCTATTATTACTATCTGATATTTTTGTATTTTCAAAACTTGACATATATGCTTTTACTGGAACTAACCCTTCCCCCTCCCACTGTATATGAACTCGTCCTCGAGGGACTGGATGCAGTGGAAAAAGGGTTAGGCACAGGCAACGACACAAACAAAACAAGCCAAGGAAAACTTCTCACACTTAGACCAGACACTGTGCTAAGTGGGAGATAGTTCCAACAAAAGAAACATGCCGTTAAACACAGAAAACAATAACCAAAACACAAAGGCAGACAAAAATGGGCAAACATACGTAACCTTCTCACACTTAGACCCAACAAAGGTCTAAGTGTAAGAGCAAACAGAATATAAATTTTTACAGACCAAAAACAAATTAAAAATAGAATTGTTTGAAACGAGCTGAGTTCAGGGGGATGTATACTAGTGCTTCCTTGAGGGTTGACCGGGGATGCAGAAGGATGCCTGGAGGAAGATTGGTGCCGAGTTGGAGGAGAGCTTGTAGAGGGAGGTGGTGGTTGCCTGGCAGGGGCTTGGTTGCGGATAGCCTCTAGCAGCCTAGCCAGTGCGACAAGTTAGGCATGTGAATTTTCTACCAGCTGCATTAACATCTGCTCCATGCGGAGCTTCCATCATTGTTCGCTCTGTGCAGCCTCCTCTTGCTCTGCCCTCGCCGTGGGCACCAACTTCAGCCTTTGCCTCTGTTGCCTTTCAGGGCTCGCCGAGCCCTGCTGCTCCTTTTGCCTCTCCTTCTGATCAGTAGTGTAGAAGCGAAGTTTCCCGCCGCGCGTTCTTTCAAGTACCTGAATTCTCACAAAGAATTCCAGGTCAAATAACTCGGGTTTGGGGCAGCGGCTGGGTCGCTCTACATCCTCCTGGAATACCAGGGTCCAATTACGCCTCAGGTAGGCTCCGAGAAGGTGGCAAACATTGAGATGGCGGGCAGGACGGGTGGCAATCTAATTTATCGAGTAAGCCAGCCAGAAGCCAAGGTGTAGCTTCTTCTACTCCCTCATGCTCCACATAAAGTAGAGCTCGTCCAAGGTAATGATAGCCATTGTGTTGGCTTGACTGAGGAGGTTGCACCCGAGGTAGACTTGGGCGAGGTGGAGGGTTGGATCAACAATGTGTGTTCCTCTGGACTCAGAGGCTTTAAAATCTGGGGCACGTCAGTTGCACAAGGCCTACCTGACGGCCTGCTGATCAAAGTCCGGAAGAAGACTAATGTCACACCCGAACCACTCACCACTGGCAACCTGGGCTTCTGTGTAGAGCCACATCCTTACGGAGAACTCGTTCAGGCTCATCTTCTGCACGCGGCCAAACACCCTAAAGGAAACACTCCTGGCCTCCAAGTCTGTGCTTCCGGTAAACCGGAAGAATGTGAAAAATTCCTTGGCCAGGGCCTCCGGCAGGAAAGTCTCCTAATCTCCTGCAGCCAGTCAAAACCAATGCCAGTAATATACTCGAAAATTTCTCCTCAACCCGGATAATTTCCAGGGTTGGCTGGTGGAGTTTCTTCCCCGCCTTTAGCTGCTTCTGGCCCGTCACTCTTTGGTGGACCTCCTCCTGCCACTTAGGGTCATCAAATTCCAGCATCTGCTGGAGGAGGTCCGTGGTCAATACCACAATTGGTCTGGAATAGTCGGCGGTAGGGGGTGTTGCAGGCCTTCCTTGTTGCCTGCGGGATGTTCAGCGGTGGGCGGCAGGTTGGTCCTCGTCAGCAATCCTGATGCCCTAGGTAGTAGGGCGCATCTTCTTAGGAGGAGGAAGAACACTCTTCCCCTTCCTCTTCTTCTCTCTCTCAACCCTTACTCGGATGTCCTCAACAGCCGCACTCTCCTCAACGGCCTCACCGGCCCCTTGGTTCTCTGGCTCCTCCTCATCCACCAGCCACCTCACTACGCGGGGCCTCTGCTCCGGTTCCTCCTCCCTCGGGCGACTGGCCCTCTTAGCCTCTATTTCCTCCAACAGCCGATCCATGTTCATCCGGCGCGTCCGGCGGTGCAGTGGCTGCTCTTCCCTCTCTCGGCTCGTCTATATTCACAACCTCTATCGGTTGTGGCGGCCCTTGGAGAGGGGAGGTAGAACTCCCGTCACTTGGTGGTGACGGGGCGTTTTGAGCAGATGTGCCCTCTGCATGTGGTGGCGGCACGGATTTTGCCCTCTCCCATACATGTTTTTTCAAAGGATGGAATATTCTTCTTGGAACTTTTGTACACCTTTTATTTCGTAACTATGCATGTGGCAAGTTCTTTCTTGCAGAAGTGAAATTCTTTTTAGCTCAGTTTCACTACATATATTGTTCATGCAATGATTTTTCTTTTTTGCAACACCAAGTTAAGGCTATCGTGTTCTATTTTTCCTTAAGGTGTTTGATCTAGCCGATTTTCCTAAAAAGTTCACTTCACGTCGGTTGTAAACCTGTGAATCCATTGAGGTGATTTCATTTTTCAATAGCATGATGTCGTCGAACCATGAACAGTGCTACTTTATGACATTTGTCTATGCTTCTAAATCCTCCCACGATTGATCATCTCATGTCATGACATGTTTGAGCCATCATTCATTGATGCCGAAATTTTGCAAATTTGAGTTGACAATTAAAATATCTTATTTGGCAGCCTACTATGGAATTTGAGACTTAATTCAGTTTCATCATGTTTTCATGACCTATCTCATATTCTTTCGAGCTCTCATCAGAAGTAAATTCCCAAGCTCTATGGATTTTATTTGATACCGTTTAAACCATTTAAATCTCGGAATTGATGTGTTAAGTTCAATGGCTTTAGTCCTTGCTTTGTTTACAAACCAATTTTCTCAAGTTGGTGATGAGATTAAGAAGAGTCGAGCTAGAAATGTTGTTCTTGTTTTCTTGATCAATTCTGCAGTTTTTTTTTATTAAGACACTTTCAGCAGTGTTGCTACAATTTTTGAAATCCGTTCATATCCAAGTAAGACTGTTTGATTAAATTTTTGAGTTCTTGGTACTCGACTTTAGTGAAAGGGTGAAGTTGAGCTTTTCGAATGCACACGGGGGAATAAGTTTCTATAATCAGATATGCATAAAGTGATACACCAACTAGAGGCAACGATATAACTACGAACACGAGGTGTTAAATTTTTTTTCATCTTTTACATACCGCTAATAGCGAGTTGCTAAGGGATCGAACATTATGCTATACCTCTAGATATTGGATCTTGAGCAACAAAATGTGGTGAAAATGCGGGCGTGACGTCTCACCGCGCTCAACAAGAGAGAAGGTAAAATGTTTTTAAATGAGAAATGTTTATGCAAATGATGTTGGACGTGATGATGAATGGAGTATGATTGATGATAGTATGAGATGAGCAAATTTCGGGACGAAATTTCTGTTAAGGTGGGTAGAATGTAACGCCCGTACTTTTTATGGAAGATGACGCACGTAAATCGAGGAACGGTCGAAGGAATTATATTTGGAATAACACCAAATATTATAATTTTTTTTGTTGTTGGCCGTTTTTAATCGTTGTGAAGACAAGATAACGAAATTTAATAAAGTTCCCGTGAATTTTTTTTAATGAACGAGGGAAAATACGAAAAAAAAAATATATAAAAAGTATGAATTTATTTTGGTTTCTCCAAAATAAATTTGAAGCCAATTAAAAATGAAAAACTTGTTTTTCTAATCACCCTTTTATGTTGGGCTTGTATTTCTTTTTAGCCCATTAGGAAATAATTCTACATGCAAGCCCAAGCATGAATTTAATTGATTTAAGCCCAAGCCTTTTTCTTCCTTTTTCTTCTTTCTTCTTCTTCTTTCTCCCCCATGACCGATGGTTTTCTTTCCCCCATGATCGACGGTTTTCTTTTTACCTCCCCACTTCCCCATCAATACCCACACCCCAAAAGCCACCCCCTCACTTTCACTTTGCAAGGAAAAAAGAGAAGAGAGGAGGAGAAGTGGCGAGAGAGAGAAGCCGAGAGAGGAAGCGAGAGGGGAAGTTTTCACATCTTTGTCCATTCACCATCAAGTCCAACCATTTCTTTTTTGGAGGTATATTCCCTTCTCTATCTCAAAGCATGAGTTGTTATTAGCTTTGCATGCATATAGTTTGTTTTATCCTCCATAACCGAGCTAGGTAGAATTTAACGTAGAACCTTCCGAACGATCGCCGCGAGTAACCGGAACTTAGAAAGAACTTAGCTTTAGGTTAATAAAACGTGTTGCGAGCCTTTGCGGGGTGTTTTCGGGCGGTTTCGGAGTGGTTTCGGAGGAGGAGGAGTCGCCGCCGGCGACGGGCAACGGCGGACAGCCGCGCTCGACGTTCCCGGTGCGGATGACGGCTCCCGGTGGCGACGGCGGCAGCAGCAACGCGACGGAGGCAGCAGCGGCCGGTGACCCCGGCTAGCGGCGACGCCATGCGCAGCCCCTTCGCGGCAGCAGCTCTCGGCGAACTCAGCGACGGCGACGGGCTGAGGACGTCAACTCCTCGACGACGTTGCTGCAGCGGCGATCCCATCGATGGCGTCGAGCCGGAGAGAGGGCGACGGCGGCGTACCTTCCGTCGGGAAGGGGCAGTCGACGGGGAGGAAGGAAGAGGAGAAAAAAAAACGACGAAGAGAGGGAGGGAAGAGAGAGAGAGGGTGTGTTGGAGAGGGAGATGTTTTGGGCCTTTGTTTTTTAGAAAGTAGGCCTTTTATTTTAGAAATGAATTAGGCCCTTGTTTGTTTAAAGGAAGTGGGCCTATTAAATTAAATGGGATGTTTTGGTTGTTGGGCTTTTATAGATTAATTGGAAGATGGGCTCACTAATTAATTTTGGAGAAATAAAGTGGCTAAGGAATTTAATCTCTTGGGCCGATAAATAAAATTTAATCGGGGGAAATTATTTAATTAATTCCCGGAAGACTTTTTGAAGAATAAATAATTTACCTAAGTATGAAATGATACTTTTTCAACGGTAAATAATTACGAAAAGTTAAGCTTGCGCTTGAATAATTTTTAGAAATTATTCCGACGACATGGAAAATACGAGGAGCCAACGGAGGAAAAGAACGAGCGTAAGCGGCCGACCGGCGTCGCACGCGACGCCTTGGGCGGTTGCCGAATAACTGAAAATGCACGAAAACCGAGAAAACGAATTAAAAGATTTAATTAGAGTGCATGCATTCTAAAATGGTTTTTGTTACCGAGATTGATATGAATTTTATGTATTTTCCGAGAAGGTGGTTTGCACGCACGCTAAAAGTCAGAACGAGGAACTTTTTACCGAAATCCTAAGCTTTTGAGGTGGGCTCTATTACTTAAACTCTTTTATTTGCAATGATATGTTTACGGAGAGATAAGGGTGGTTTGAATGTTATGTCATGCCGTATTTTATGTTTTGAATTGCCTATCTGATTGTCTACTAGGATAACGTCCTACTAGACTTTGATGGTTAACGAATTCGGGTCTGACTAGGGAGTGAGTCCCTACTCGGACTAGTGCACTGATGGGGATCGTGAGCCGTCCTTTGTGGTCGGCCGGTCCAGTGATCGAGTTTGTGGCCACATTCTCGTTTCACATGATGGTTCAGATATGGTATATGATGGAGGATGATAATGATATGTGTCTGCAGACACCTTTTAAGGAATGATTTAGTGTTTCTCGGCCTTTTAAAGTAAAACCCGAGTTTCACTCAATGATGGCTTGACATATCTTAACGATGAATGTATTCCGGGCATGAGTTCACTGAGTGCATCAAGTACTCAGCCCCTGCATATGTTTTCCCTATGTGCAGGTTGAGTGTGGACGGGGGACGGAGGATGTTGAGCATTGGACAGAGACAGTATTCAATAAATGATCCGGTTGCTATTGTGTCTTCATACATAGTAGTAGCTAACTCTCAAATGCTTCCGCTATGCCAAGTTTAGGAATTTCTTTGATTTCCTTTGAATTGTCAAACTATGTCATTCACGTTATGTACCTTCGGGATTTGGAACCCTGTTGATAAATGAAATTTCGTATTTCGACCGATATGTCGTACTTCTTTGATTGTTTCCCTTTCTTCCCCGCTTCTTAATAACCCCACTAGTCACGATTCCCCGCGTTTTCTATCCTTAAGAAGCGCGGTCGTGACATGCCGGCATCGGAGGATGAGGATGAAGTGATAATTTGAGTTATCTTCATTTTTCTGGTGATGGATGTGGGTGATTCTGTTTGAGAAGATGATAATTTGGGAGGGTTTTGAACTTGGGTAATGTGGGTGAGAGCAAATAGAATGTATTGTAGGCGTTTCTGATAAAAATGAGATATGGATCAGAAGGCTGCCTTTTATACCGGGATCCTGACTGTTGAGATCCATGTGACTCTTTGCGTACAGGCGCGTCTTTTCAGAGTGACAGCTGGCTAAGCTTCTCCGATACGCTACTTCTCTCCAGTACATTTTTTCCAATGCAGCAGTGAGTACTCTCTGGTACCCTTTCAATGAACGTACATGTCTTGTCTTCACCCTTCCCTGATCAACTCAAACATTGTACCCACCAATTAAATTTACATGTCAACTGATCAAGTGGACAATTAATTCCAGATGAAAACTCAAATAGTACCACTTGATCAGTTGCTATCTCACTTTCCAACTTTTAATTTTCTACGAATTAAAAACTGACACATGAAAAAATATTTACACTAATTACTAAGGACTTGATCGGGTTCCCCTATGACGTCACTTGATCAGTTTAATAGATTTAAGAAATTTGTTGCTTGATCAAGCAGACTACCTATGAGTACCCAGTCACTCCTTTTACCTGCTCACTAGCAAGAGCTAGGCATGAGTAGTGGGATGTCGTCCACCACAAATGCCTCCATATCTTCTCTATATGGCTTTACCCTGTGTCCATTCACCATAAAGGAAGGCGAGTCTGGATCGCTCCCATGGAGTTCGACTGCTCTATTTGCTCTGATGGCGACAATGGTAAAAGGGCTGATCCACCTCGACCGCAGCTTCCCGGGCATCAATTTGAGTTTGGACTGGAAGAGAAGCACTCTCTGGACCATCACGAGTTCCTTCTTGCAAAGGTTCTTTTTTTTCTTTATTTAAAGGAGGATCGACGATGGTTCCCCATCTACCCCCTGAAGTCACTCGGACCCCCGACCTAACGGTCGGAGGTGAAGCGTCTTACCACCGAGCTGCGCTTCGTTGGCAAGGGTGGGAACCAATGGGTCCACCTACCTTCCCCCTAGCACGGGTCCAGCTTTTTCCTTCCCCTGGCACAGGTCCAGGCCACCAGCCTCCCTGGATACCTGGGTCCAGATCACTCCCCCGATGCCTGGGTTCAGGTCAGTGAATCCATAAGCACCAGGGAAATTAATCTCCAAGATGCGCCTCCCAGGGGTCGAACACGTGACCTCCAGGATGGCGCGGTATCCTTGCCTCCCTCCTCAACCACTTGAGCTAGGAGGCTTGGATTTCTTGCGAAGGTTCTTATCATGCCACATCTTCATTTTTTCTTTATACCACATGGCCGAGTCATAGGCATCAAGGTGGAGCTCTTCAATCTCTTATAAATGCATTCTCCTTTCTTCGGTACCCACCTCAGCATTCAAATTCATTTCTTTAACTGCCCAGAAAGCCTGATGCTCAACTCCCACCGGCAGATGTCACATCTTCCCAAATACCAGTCGGTATGGGGACATCCCAATTGGCGTCTTAAAAGCGGTTCTATAAGCCCAGAGCGCATCCTCCAGACGACGGCTCAAATCCTTTCTTGTAGGGTTGACCATTTTTTCTAAGATCGCTTTTATCTCTCTGTTTGATACTTCGGCTTGGCCATTGAACTGTGGGTGGTAAGGCGTGGATAAGCGGTGGTGGACTCCATACTTTGGCATCAAGGCTTCGATGGTTCTATTGATGAAGTGAGTTCCCTGGTCAGAGATAATGGCCCGTGGCACCCCATATCGGGTAAAGATATTTGACTTTAAGAATTTCGCCACTTCCCTAGACTCACACGTCCTCGTCGCCTTCGCTTCTATCCACTTAGACACATAGTCCACTGCCACTAGGATGTAGAGATTACCTTCAGAGGATGGGAAAGGTCCCATGAAATCCATCCCCCATACATCAAATATTTCACAAACAATGATGGAGACCTGTGGCATCTCGTCTCTTGTAGAAATTCCTCCCGTAAGCTGGCATCTAGGGTACCTTTTTCAGAACTCGTAAGCGTCTCTATGGATGGAGGGCCAGTAGAAACCGCTGTCAAGTATTTTCCTTGTTGTTTTCTCATCACTTCTGGGCAGCTCGCCCGTCACCAAATAATTGGCCATGTCAGCAAACCATGGCTCATGTTGCTTGTGTTGTCCCTTTCCTTGGTTGGCTTGATCAACCCCCTTCCACTCGGTTGATCCATTGAGGTTCAGAAGTTGACTTGATCAGATAGAGATGCTCCTCGAGGAAAGCATCAGAGATGGCCTCTCCATTGTCTTCTTGCAAAATTCGGCTCAAATGATCAGTCACTTTGTTCTCGCTTCCCTTTTTATCCACTGCTTCCCAATCAAACTCCTGTAGTAGGAGTACCCATCTGATCACCCTCGGCTTTGATTCCTTCTTCGCCAACAGGTACTTGATGGCTGCTTGATCAGTGTAGACTATTACCTTTGAGCCTAGCAGATAAGGCCTGAACTTTTCAAAGGCGTATGCCACCGATAGCATCTCATTTTCGGTCGTGTCTTAATTCTTCTGTGCTTGATTTAGAGTTTTGGAAGCATAGAAGATTACGTAACTCTTTCCTTCAATCTTCTGACCTAATACTGCCCCCACAGCATAGTCACTGGCGTCGCACATCACCTCAAAGGGGTGACTCCAGTCGGGGGCGCGTATAATTGGAGAGCTTATCAATCTGTCCTTCAGCAGCTGGAACGCGGCCTTGCAATCATCAGAGAATTCAAACTCCACATCATTTTGGAGTAGTCTTGTCAGGGGTTGGGCTATCTTTGCAAAATCTTTAATAAATCTTCTATAAAACCCAGCATGTCCTAAAAAGGCTTTAATCTCCTTCTGGTTGGTAGAATACGAGAGTTTTGCAATGACCGCTATCTTCGCTTGGTCGATCTCTATCCCCCTGCTCAACACCACATGACCTAGGACAATTCCTTCGGTAACGATAAAATGGCATTTTTCAAAGTTTAGAACCAAGTCCTTCTGTCGGCATCTTTCCAATACTCTGTTCGTGCTGTGCAGCCCTTGATCGAATGTGTCCCCATAGACAGTGAAGTCGTCCATGAAGATCTCTATGCAATCCTCTAACAGATCAGAGAAGATGCTCATCATGCATTATTGGAAAGTGCCCGGGGCATTGCAGAGGCCAAAAGGAATTCTTCGATAGGCGTAGGTGCCGAAGGGACATGTAAAGGTAGTCTTCTCCTGGTCATCTGGGTGCACTGCGATCTGGAAGTAACCACTGTATCCGTCGAGGAAGCTGAAATATTACTTCCCTGCCAACTTTTCCAGCATCTGATCAATGAATGGCAGAGGGAAGTGATCTTTCTTCGTAGCTGCGTTTAGATTCCTGTAGTCTATGTACATTCTCCACCCAGTAACTGACCTTGTCGGAATCAATTCATTTTTCTCATTCTTCACAACCTGGATTCCTCCCTTCTTCGGTACCATGTGCACTGGGCTGACCCAGTTACTATCCGGAATAGAGTAAATGATCCCTATCGAGACCAACTTGACAATTTCCTTAAGCACCTCTTCCCTCATGTTGGGGTTGAGCTTACGTTGTTGGTCGCAGTGCGGTTTGGCTCCTTCCTCTAGTCGGATATGATGCATGCACAAGTCTAGGCTGATGCCTACCAAGTCTGTCAGCTTCCAACCGATAGCCCTCTGATTTCTTCTCAACACTTCAGCAATTTGTCTTCCTGCCCCTGGGTCAACTGACTGTTGATGATGACAAGCTTTGTTTCTTCCTCCCCCAGGTAGGCGTACTTTAGATGTGCTGGAAGAGGTTTCAACTCCTTCGCTGGTGTTGGCATTTCAGCAGGCAACAGATTTTCCTCTGCTTCCTTTCTCAGCTGTGCGCCTTGATCAAGCTGCTTCTCTAGGCTAGATACTTGAGCTTTCCCACTTGACCCAACTGGTCTCGGGCGCTCACAAAAATCCATCATCGCTTTCGCGATGACTTGGTCGTCTATTTCTCCGACTTTCATGGCTGCATACCACTCTACAACCTCTCTCTCGACTTCTTCATCAGCAGCAGAGTCAGTGAACTGCCTTTTCAAGAATTCCTCTTCCAAATACTCCTGCACTAAAGGCTCAGTCATGTTCTCGCTGTCGGCTGGTTTCTTCATAGCCTCATCAATGTTGAACGTGAACTGCTCTCCATTGAAGTCTAAGCTGATCGTCCCATTACGGACGTCTATTATGGTGCTGGCCGTAGACAGGAACGGCCTTCCCAGTAGGACTCCACTCGATTCTCTTGCTGCCGGCTCTGTCATCTTGATTATGAAAAAAATCGGCTGGGTATAGAAAGTTATTCACCTTCACGATCACGTCTTCCAGAATTCCCTCTGGGTGAATACACGATCTTTCGGCCAACTGTATCATTATATCAGTATCGACGAGCTTGCCCCCAGCTTCTTGTAAATTGAGTATGGCAGAACATTAATCGACGCCCCGAGATCGCACATCGCATGCTCCACCTGGATATCTCCGATTGAAATTGGGAGTGTGAACATTCCCGGATCGGTCTTCTTTGAGGGAAGGTCGCTCCTCTGGATCACGACAGAGACATTCTCCTCTGCAATTAGTCTTCCCTCCTCGTTGACCTTCACTGCCAGGTAGTCCTTGATGAATTTGCTAATCAGGGGCATCTTAACCTCCACATTTTTTAACATACTCGCCACGTCAATTGTGGCATCTCTTTTCCTGGTTACCATTCCACGGTATGGATATGGCTTGACCTTCTCTGCTTCCGCTTCTTGGCTTTCTTCTGAGGATTCACCTCCCACTTTTGCTTTGCCCTTGTCTTTCCCTTTTGCTTGGTCAGGGGAACTAGACTCTCCTTTTTCATTCTGGCTTTGTCTGGGTATACACATTGGAGGCACCACAGGTGGGCTGGGGCTTTGATATACCTTCCCCGATCTCAGGGACACTTCACTGATGTTTTCACGACCTGGTGGCTGTACAGTGGCAAGGATTTTTCCTTCATTGCCCCTCAGCTCTCCCAGTGACATTGCAACTTGAGACAGTTGCTTCGTGAGCATATCCAACACTGCCTTTTGCTCCTTCTAGGCCTCCTGAATTTCCTACATCGCATCATTGGGATGGTGTGGAACTATCATATCTCATTGACCTTCATTAGGGTGCCGATTATATTGTTGATTCGGCGGCCCCCACCTTGGTTGGGCTGTGGGTAGTCGGGCTATCCAGAGTGCTCTTGCTGGTATTGCGGCTGGTTGTGCTGCTGGTTGCCTCTCTAGTGTGGCGGGACCTAACTCACCATCTGGTTGTTCGGTTGTCTTCCCTGATTGCTTGTCTGGGGGCGTTGATGTTTGTACCCCCAGTTTCCCTCATTCTGTCTGCTTGATCAGTTGGGTTGTTGAAAGAGCAGGTTCGTGTCAGGTGTCGTTTCGAGCAAGGATGTATCCTACTGATCAGGATGGAAGTCCAAGCTAAGCCTGAACGTGGTATCAAAAATTCCTCAACCCACTTCTACTGACTTGTATAGTGGACGTAAGGGTCGAATCCCACAGAGATGACGCATTTTAGTATCGTGGTGATATTCAGGAAGGTTTGGTTAGCTACCACGCTTTGGGTTGAGACTTAATCTAGGCTGGAATTTAAGATGGTACTCTACTGACTAAGAGGTGGGAGAGATGTTTGACAGGCGGCTGTGTACGTGAGAGTGGGGAACATGATGTTTCATAAACATATGGAAGGTACGAGTTTACTATAAAAGGCTAAACGGAATATCAGAGGAAAAAGAGGTAGTTAGGTGACTAGGCCTACAGATCTAAAAAGTAACAGCTGAAAAGTAAAGGACAAAAGTAAAAGTGGTTAGAAAGCAAAAGTGGTCCCAAAGTGGATGGAGATGCATTCTTATCACCATAGACACACAGATTAACAACTCCATGAACACAGATCTACAATTAAAACTTCAAATCAAAAGATCGAACACCGAAACTGCAACTAAAGTTACTGGGTGATATGCAAGGTGGCAGAAACTACGTAAACTAGGCCTTCACACTTAACCATTTCAGATCTAAAATATAACAGCAAACTGAACTCATAAACTCAGATCTATCAATTCGGAAATGAAAACATGCTCGCAACAACTGGAAATTACCGTAACAACTGGATCTAAACTATCTAGGCAGGAAAGAACGAAATCAAACAAGAACCGATGCAGAAAAATAACTTCATATCATAAAACGTTTGGATCACAACTAAGACTTCAAAGTAAACAAATATTGAACGTGCAACAGATCCAACGTAAGAAAACAAAGTGCGATTAACTAGGAAAGCAAGTAAAGATTGTTTTGCCACTCCGGGCGATGAAACTGTTAACACTATGAAACACGCTGACTGGAACGAGAGGATGGGTAACTCCGGCGAACTGATGAGCTTCAGGTGACCATGGCTGTGGCGAGGAATGAGAATATGAAGGATAATGCTGAAGGAATTATCTACCGAAGAGAGATTTCTAACTAAGCGTAGGAGTTGATGAACTAATTGATGATAATTCTCTCTCCAAGTGGCTTCCTTTTATAGGGAGGCCTCCCTTGATTTTTAGGGTAGGCTCTATTCATTAAATGACTCTTTTGCCCCCTTGCTTGCGGCTGATTTTCCAAGCTATCCTTCTTCTCCATCTCGAGCATGCATCCTGGTCAGCATTGCACCCTATTGATGCCCTTTTTCACCTGAATTATCCGAACATTCCCATACTGGCTAGAACACTCTCCCTGCACACTTTAGCAACTGTTTTGCAGATATATTCCAATTATGCACATTATACTGACCAGTAACCAAGGCCTAGAATACGACTTATCAAACTGCTCACACTTACCCCATGCTTCTCCTCAAGCGTGAACAACAAACAAAAGAAGTAAGTCGCATTCTAGCCTGGTTACACCCCTGTCCGACTCTCCTAATCTAGACCCTAAACTATGACGCAAAGAAAAACACTAAAACAAAGACAAACACACATAAAATAAAGAAAGAAAAAACACTTAAATGAAGGGGCTGGCAGCGGAAGCGTGCGTTCAAAACGGATCACATGAATTTGATCAATTTAGCAGATTATTTAGACAAAATCTATTCGCGTAATTATCACATGTATCATCCTCATAACTTGAATTAAAACATGCTTTAGCACATAAAATTCCTAAAACATGCTTACTACGGAATTAGCCAATTTACCTCGTTGATTCAATCAAGAATCGATGATGGCTTGCTCCGTCTCCACGTGAAGATCTTCAATACAAGACCTCGGATCTTCTGACTGGTGTCCCGGACTATACGCTGATATTTGTGTGGGTAAATCTCACCAACGTACTAGGACTCGAATAATGGAAGACAGAACTCAGCTCACGGAGGGAGCATAATTTTCGAAAACTCTCTCAAGAGGGGGGGGCGAAATTTTTTGTAAAATAATTGTTGTGTTTTCTGTCTCCTTTATTCTCCTATTTATATAAGTCACATATTGGGCCCAGTCAGGGATCTAAGGAAGAATCTGGAATAGGCCTCACCCAATTAGCTATTTACTAATCAAATTGAACCCACAATTTAATATAAGCTTATATTGGAATATTACGAGCAGCCACTACAGAAGTAATATTGCACTGCCTTCCAAATCCGAAATTACAAGTATTCCGGGTTTCCTTTAATTGTATTTGATTTATTTCCCGCGCTTAAGATGGAAACATCCATTAATTAATTATTGTCTGCTATAGACTTAATTAATTAACATATTTCGAATTCCAAGAGTGGACTTAGTAAGAAACTCTTATTTATTATTCATAGAGTAATCAAACTCCAACTAGCTAGGTTCCGAATAATAAAACCTCGTTTCGAGCTCCTCTTGTGGATGTTATCAAACGACACTCTCCTCGCGCACGTTTCAACATAATAGCAATCCTAGTACCTCTAGATAATGATCACCACTACCCAATATACCTGGATCGTTGGGTTACGAAAAACCCGCACCTTTGGTAAGTCAAAGTAGTGGATACTCAATATCGTATGCTCAATGCTAACGTACATTGATTAAGAAATTAATTCTCAAGACCTCGTCTTTCAGTAGATAGCATAAAGACTCGTCTTGCTGTTAGATCCATTCAGTGCTATACCACACCAACGTCATCTTATTTCAATAAGGTTTAGAAATAATCGGACTGACATTGCAACCTTTCGCGATAGGTAGTCTAGGCCTATCTAGGTTGTGAAATTCTTATTTTTCTTTGTTTAGAACTGACCGTGTTACCTTAAATTGGACGACGCCCACAACCGGTCTACTAAAACACAGACTTAGACTTTGTTACGTTTGCTCATACATTTAAATATGCAATAAACAACCATTAAAAGTAAAACATAACAACATTATGACAAAAATAATCTATTGCATTTATTGGAAAATAACCATTAGAGTTTTACAGTATCCAATCACTCGAAAGGTGATTTCTAGTATACAAAACCCTAACATTAAACACATTAACGCATCAATCGGGCTATATTTTCAACCATCCCTCCCCTTGGGATCAGGTGCAATCCGGCCTTAGACAGCCTTGAATTTCCACCGCCCCCCTTTTCCTTCTCAGTCAGTACATCTGCTCGTCAAGATCACCCATTCTCGCGGCCAAACACCTGATTCGCTCAGTCACTCATTCCTCACCAGGGATGTTAGGACTGTTTTCTCTCAATATGCTAAACCACAGATGCTTTGGACTCGGATTTCATGTGCAGCTCCTGAAGGTCTTAAAGGTTTGTAACTGGGCTATTGGTTTGTAG
Source organism: Salvia splendens (assembly GCF_004379255.2). Taxonomy (NCBI): domain Eukaryota; kingdom Viridiplantae; phylum Streptophyta; class Magnoliopsida; order Lamiales; family Lamiaceae; genus Salvia; species Salvia splendens. Next base: position 15,513,281 of record NC_056045.1, read on the forward strand.
TGTTTGGGGTGGTTGTCCCTAGGGCTCTAAGGTTCAAAAACTACTACTTTATTTCGATGTGGGGAAACTGTGTGCACTTGGGGCTCTTGGTTGTTGCTTCCTTCAGCTGGCGTTTCTGACTTTGACTTCCAACTGGTCAGTAGCTCCTTGTGGCTTTGCCACCCTTATTCCTTCTCTTCTTTTTGTGGTCAAATATTTTCGACCATTTTCTTCGCATTTTCTCATTTTTTTCTGTGGCTTCGCCACCCTTATTCCTTCTCTTCTTTTTGTGGCCTGGAATCTCTTACTGGTCATTTTCTCCTTGTCTCTCTCTTTCTTGCTCCAGTTGGTTTCTTTCTTGTATGTCCTTCTGGACAGTGGCCTCCTTGCCTCATGCCTTGCACACAACAGTCCAGTGGCTAGGGGCATGGGTATATACGGCTATAAAGTGGGGTTCTACAAGGTGGTTTTTTTTTAGTATTATTATTTTTTTTGGGGGGGGGGTTTCCTACTGCCTTCAGTGTCTGCTACACGCGGTCACTTCACCCTAGGCAGCTTGTGGCAGCCACTCTTTTTTTTTCTTAATTAGTGGAAAGTGGTTCCACTATAGGGTTTTAACTCACATTTTAAGAGGGCTTTTGTGTTTGGCTTTAAGGATGGACTTTTCTCTCATACTCGCATCATCTATACTGACCAGGAGATACTAAAGGGGGTGGTTACCATTTTCCAACATGTCCTATCTCCTTCAATTCCCCTCACCGTCAGTTCGAGATAGTTGAGTTTTAAGCCCAATCAACACGTATAACAGACCTAAAAACTAGACCTAGAAAGTACTAACACAAACACTAAACACAGAAAACACATACGTACACATGTCATACTGGCCATTGCATCCCCCCTCCCACTTCACAAGTGTCTGCCCTCAGATAGAGCTGTGAAGTGGAAAAGGTTATGGCTAGTATGACTGACACACAGACATACCAAACAAGAAAACACATGCTTCTATTAAAAACTTCTCACACTTAGACTATATAATAGGCTAAGTGGGAGAGTTTTAAAACCTAAACAGAACCCAACAAACACAAACACATATATACAAAAACTCATCACACTTAGACTACGCAGTAGGCTAAGTGTGAGCTACATACACACGAAAACAAAACAAAGAAAACATGAACACATGCGTCAAAATAGCAAACCTTTTACTTCTCACACTTAGACTATTATATAGGCTAAGTGTTATGAAAGGGGTTTGCTCACATACAACACAGATTATATTACCTAAAAAAACATAAAAACGAAAAACGAAAAACTAAAACTTAAAAAGAAAAACTAACTTGTCAAGGTGGGGCGGTGGTCACATTTTCCTCCTACTCCTCCGCGGAGCAGGGATTGGTGCAGGTGGTTCTGCCAGATCTTCTTCCTCAGATTCCGCTTGTTCTCTGTTTCCTTCTTCCTCTCGTTTTGCTACCTCTGTCTCTGGTACTACCTCCTCTGATACTCGTGGTTCATTAGTTCGGCCTCCGTGGCCACTTGGTCCGGATCCTCGTACTAACTTTCCTTCCACTAATGCCTTCAGAATTCCTTCCATCACGTTAGTCAGGCGAGCCAATTCTGCCCTAGCTTATCGATTCTCTTCTGTCAACTCTTCCACTGCCTTCTCTAGCCTTTCCTGTCTCTGCTCCTGATCTTGTGTCCCCGGATGTGCTGCAGATCTCCCAGTTGGTATAGCTTCCTCACCCAGTCCGGACGAAAAATGGGGTGTCAAACAACCCAGGGGGGTCGACCATGATCTGGGGAGATAAGTCTTCAGCCTCTGTGATGATGATGTTGTTTCTGACAAACACTCCCAAGATATGGCAGAGAGTGAGGTTTCTCGCTGGGTCGGTGGCAATTAGATGGCATTGGTACGCTGTCCAGAATCCTAGATGTAATTTCCTTCCGCGCTTCGCGCACCATAGAAGGTATAACTCTGTCATTGATGTTCTTACCGCGGAGTTCGACTGCCCCAACAAATTGAAGTCCAAGTGAAGCTGGACTAGGCGTAGGATTGAGTTATTGAAATGGATTGAGCGAGAGAGAGTGGATACAAATTCCCCAGAGGCTGGGTGAGTTAACTCCTCCCATGCCTCCTGGGGCTCGAAGTCTACGTGTCTATGGGGAATTCCCCGTTCCTTGCTCCGCCACTCCGATCCTATTACCTCCTCCAGACGGCACATCCCCAACCTTACTGTCCACTCAATCAGATTCATACTTATTTCCCCTCCAAACAAACGTAAACTTATAGAAACCTAATCAAAATCTGTTGTGACCCTAAATCGGAATGTGGTAAAGAACTTCTTTGCTAACCTAACACTGATGTGTGGATTCCCATTCTCTAACAACCATTCGAATCCTAACGCATGCAAATAAGAGAGAAACTGCTCGCGGGCACCCAACTCATCTAAAGAAGGAATATGAAGTACATTTCCGCTCTTCACTTGCTTACTCCCTTCATCCTTGCTATCGAAAACTTTTTGTAGCTCCTTCGAGTCGAATAGCTTCATCTCCTCCACCAGATCATCAGTAAGGTCCACTGTCCAGCGCCGGTACCTCAGTCTCTCTACAGGGGGATGTACTAGCTCCCGATGATCGTGCAAAAGCTGTTGTTCACTGTACTCCTCATTTTCGAAGAAAATATCACTGTCTAATTCTGACTCTTCACTGACAGCGTATTCGCTATCACTTTGTTCCCTCCGGTGTTCCTGGGCTCGTTGAACTGACTCAGTAATGACAATGCCAGTGTTCACTGTACGTGGCTTCTTGTTGCTGGGCTTCTTCTTCATAGGGGCCTTCCCCTTCCGTTTTCTCTCTGCACGGTATCTAGCTTCCTCTCCATCATCCTCGTCTTTCTCTTCTTCGGGTTCCTTCTCAGCTTGTGTTGAAAATTGATCCTGGGCAGTAGGACTGGTCTCCTTGTGGCCTACTGACCTGGATGCGAGGTCCAGACCCTCAGCCATCCCGTCAGCCTCTTCACCTTGGCCACTCAGTGTTGGAGAGACCGCTTCGTTTTCCCTTGCAGTAATCTCTAAGTCAGTAGTGGGTAAAAACTCTTCCCCAGGTTTTGTGGGAGTAGCCCTTTCCTCATCACTCAAGATCTCCACCGGATCTGCCTCTGTGTTTACCTTTGCTTTACTGGATGCCCACTTCCCTAAGCATCTTTGCGACACCCTCTTTGGCTTCGGCTGTTCTGCCCTAGGACCGCCCTTCAACACCAACTTGTTCTTGACAACTTTTGGTTTTATCACCGGCGGTACCACTGGTCTGGGTACCTCTGTTCTTGCTACGGTTTCCTCATCCTCGATATGCACATTACTCTTTCCGGCCTCCCCCTGGGGAGTTGCTGACTCTGTCCCTTCTTCTCTAGTTTGGCCTCCCACCACTTCGTCTACTGGCCGTTCGGCTAGGCCTTCTGAGTTGTTCTTTCCATCGTCCTTCTCACCCTCTTCTACTGCCCTTGATACGAGGTCTAGACCCTCAGCCATCGTGGCGATACCATCTTCCGTCCGATTTACTGCATCTAGAAGAGCTTGAAATTCTTCATTAGTCATTAGGCCCTGCATTCTGGCCGTCTCATTTAGATCTATCTCTTCTCTCGCCGTTTCTTGAGGAATTGGCTCTGCTGTCAGCGTTTTCTCTGGTTCATCGCTTCCCTACTGGCTCTTTTCCCCCATTCTTCTTCTTGCTTCCCTTTCCTCTGGGTCAGAATCGTAGTAGGCGGAGATGGGGTCAATATCCATTGAGTCGCTTCGTTGGGGAGTTTGGGCGGATTCTGAGGGTTCGGTTGCCGAGGGAGGTTCCCCTTCCGGTGCAATTGTTAATGGAGTCGAAATGGAAGTGGGTGGTTGTACGGTGGGTTGTACGATCGGTTCTGCTGCAGTTTCTGCCGGGGCTTCTCCAGTTGTGCTCGATTTTCCCCCGACTTGACTGAAATCGGCCAGCATCACCGCCCAATCTCTATTAGGGTCCTGCTGTCGAAGGAATTCCGCCGTTGCATCCAAGGAGACCATTATTGGCGCCTGAGGAGTCGGCTCCGGTAGTTGCGGTTCTGGTTGTGGGCTCGACGGCCGTCCTTCCCGTAGTGGTGGTGGTTCTGGTTGTGGGCTCGACGGGTTGAAGTGGGTTCGATTTTCTTTGCCCATGCTTTCTTTCCCATGGCTTAGATCTGTGATTTTCTGTGTGTAATGTGGGGGTTTGGTGTTTGTGGAGAGATGGTGAGAAATTTTGCAGAGAGAAATTGTAGTTGAGGGTTTTGACATGAAATGGGAGAGACGGTGTGGTTATGAGAGTAGAATGGGTAGTTGAGGGTTTGTAACCGGCTATAAGCGGTTTCCAGGTTGGCGTTGATTCGTGTGGGAGGCGGTTGAGCGCGCTGCTTCCTGATTGGACGTCGTCTGTCCTTTCTCTGCTCACGCACCCTGCCAGCCACTGTCACCCTGCAAAAGTTGCGACAAAGTGCCAATTCAAATTCGGCCCTTTAATGATTTCCCCCTATATTTTCCTAGATTAGAAACAAAGTAAAAAGGACACTTAAATAAAATAGGAGTTTCACCAAAATGGGATTCTGATGGTCAGTATATACTCTAAATTAATAGTTAAGGTCCGAAAATATTTTTGGGTTTTCTTAAAATTAACTAACAGGTAAAGATTAAATTAACTACTACGTATTTGCACTATTTACATCTCCCTTAGGAAAATTGGAATTCTACTTTGCCAACATATGTAAATTACGCTAAAAGGAGCTAGCCCAGTGGAATTCCAATCCCTATCCTACCGGTCAGTATGAAACCTGAGTGTGTGGTTGCAGTGGAATCTCATCCACCACAACCATATCACTATTGTCCCTAAATACCTTTAGTCTATGCCCATTCACAATAAAAGGTTCAGAGTTAGGAAGACTCCCTGAAATCTTCACTGCTCCATTAGAACGGAGTGCAGTGATGACATAAGGCCTCGTCCACTTTGACTTGAGCTTCCCAGGCATGAGCTTCAGTCTCGACTGGAAAAGTAGTACTTTCTGCCCAACATGGAGATCCTCGGTCCTCAGATTCCTGTCGTGCCACAACTTGGTTCTCTCTTTGTACCACATGGCTGAGTCGAACGACTCCAATCTAAGTTCCTCTAACTCCTGCAACTGCAGCTTCCTTTTCTCTTCACATGCTGTAGTATCCACATTTACTTGTTGTACTGCCCAGTATGCTCGGTGCTCAATCCCGACAAGTAAGTGGCACATCTTTCTGAAAACAATTCTGTATGGAGACATTCCTATGGGAGTTTTGTAGGCTGTCCGATATGCCCATAGAGCATCCTCTAACCTCATGCTCCAGTCCTTCCTAGAAGGGTTGACGATTTTTTCCAGAATCTTCTTTATCTCTCGGTTAGAGATATACGCTTGACCGTTTGCTTGCGGATGGTAGGGCTAGATAATTTCTGGTTCACACTGTACTTCTTCATCAAGGCTTCGATGGTGCGGTTACAGAAGTGGGTGCCTTGATCGGATATTATGGCTCTTGGTACTCCGAAACGACTGAAAATGTTACTTTTGAGGAACTTGGCAACCTCTGCTCGTGGCCTTGGCTTCTACCCACTTGGAGACGTAGTCAACTGCAACTAAGATATACTAGTTCCCATATGATGAGGGAAAAGGCCCCATGAAATCCATCCTCCATATGTCGAACAACTCATAAACAACGATCGGGACTTGTGGCATTTCATCTCGTGCTGATATTCCACCGATCAGTTGACAACGCTCACAACCTCTAAAGAATTCGTAGGCATCTTTGTTAAGGGTTGGCCAATAAAACCAGCTATCCAGAATCTTTCTTGCTGTCTTCTTGGGACCGAAGTGTCGTCCACATGCCAAAGAGTGGAAATGCGTCAATACGTCTCTCTGCTCCCAGTCAGGAATGCACCTTCTTATCACTTGATCTGCCCCTACCTTCCGAAGATACAGATCGTCCCAAAAGTAGTATTTCGCTGCATTCTTGATCTTCATTCTTTGAGCTTTGGTGACGTTTGGCACTTCTGGAAGCTCTACTGAAACTAAGTAGTTGGCTAGGTCTGCATACCATGGCTCCTGCCCTATTTTTTCCTTTCCTTTTTCTGTCACGTCCTGGCCAGTAAGCTTCATCACTTCTTCCCAGTCAATTTTTCTGGCGGTGAAAATCACTTCATACAAGTGTTCCTCAGGGAATCGATCTCGTACTTCCTCAGTGCTCCCATCTTGCACTATCCCACTCAAATGATCCGCAACTTTGTTTTCGACCCCTTTCTTGTCTTCTACCTCCCAATCGAACTCTTGTAACAGGAGTACCCATCGGATCAAACGGGGTTTGGATTCTTTCTTGGTAACCAGGTACTTGATGGCTGCATGGTCAGTATAAACGATGACCTTTGATCCCAACAAGTACTTTCAAAACTTCTCAAATGAGTACACCACGACCAGCATCTCCTTCTCAGTGGTATCATAATTCCTTTGAGCTTGATTCAAAGTTTTAGACGCATAGAAAATTACATACCTTTTCCCGTCGATCTTCTGACCCAGAACAGCTCCCACTGCATAGTCGCTGGCATCACACATGACTTCGAATGGATGATCCCAGTCAGGAGCCCGGATAATGGGTGCAGATATCAACCTCTCTTTGAGGAGGTTGAAAGCAGTCTTGCACTGTTCATCAAAATTGAATTCCACTTCGTTTTGAAGAAGTCTGGTAAGGGGTTGGGCAATTTCGGCGAAGTCTTTAATAAATCGGCGATAAAACCCCCCGTGCCCCAGAAAACTCTTTATTTCCTTCTGGTCAGTAGGGAACGGTAGTTTGGAAATGACGTCCACTTTGGCCTGATCCACCTAGATCCCTCTCTCTGACACCACGTGCCCTAGGACGATGCCCTCTGTGACCATGAAATGACACTTCTCAAAATTCAAGACTAGGCTCTTTGCTTGACACCTCTTCAAGACTACATCCAAATGATGAAGGCATGAGTCGAAAGAGTCTCCGTAGACTGTGAAGTCATCCATGAATATTTCTATACACTCCTCAATTAGATCGGAAAATATGCTCATCATGCATCGCTGAAATGTTCCCGGAGCGTTGCAAAGTCCGAACGGCATGCGTCTGTACGCATAGGTTCCAAATGGGCAAGTGAAGGTGGTCTTATCCTGGTCTTCAGGGTTCACGTAGATTTCAAAATACCCGTTGTACCCATCCAAAAAACAAAAGTACTTCTTCCCAGCCAGTCGCTCCAACATCTGGTCGATGAACGGTAGAGGGAAGTGGTCTTTCCTGGTCGCGGCGTTCAGCTTGCGGTAATCTATGCACATCCGCCAACCAGTGACTAGCCTTGTCGGTATCAGCTCATTCCTTTCATTTTGAACCACCTGAATCCCGGACTTATTGGGAACCATGTGCACAGGACTGACCCACTCGCTATCGGGCACTGAGTAGATAATCCCCAATGACAGCAACTTTAAGATTTCCTTTAATATTTCCTCCCGCATGTTGGGATTCACCTTTCTCTGTGAATCTCGATGTGCCTTTGCCCCTTCTTCTAGCCTAATATGATTCATGCAGACGTCAGGGCTGATTCCCACCAAATCTGTAAGGCTCCATCCAATTGCTTTCTTGTTCCTGCCTAGGACGGTCAGTAGACTTGCTTCTTGCTCCTTTGTCAGGCTGCTGCTTATGATCACCGGATATGAATTTTCCTCCCCGAGAAAGGCATACTTCAGGGTTGTTGGTAACTTCTTCAATTCAACTTGTGGGAGAAGTGTGTCTGCTGGTAGAGGGTTCCTTGCAGCATCCCCTTCCTTTTCTAATTCTCCCTCTGAAAATTCATATGTACTGACTGGTAGCTTAGCCCTTGCGGCTCCAATAAATTCTGATTTCTGGCAGAAGTCCTTAATAGCTCCTTCTATCTCTTCATCAGTTAACCCTTGGCTACTGATCAGGTCACACCATGCAGCTGCCTCCACATCAGCCTGCCCATATACATCCAATGCTTGTAGCTTTTCCTGCAATAATTCAGTCTCGAGAAAATCTTGGACTAGGGGGTCAATTACATCCACATAGCATAGATTTTCAGAATCGATAGGCTTTTTCATGGCCTCATTGATATCAAAGGTAAACTTCTCTCCATGAAAATCAATGCAAATTGTCCCTTCAGCCATATCTACAATAGTCTTGGCTGTTCGCAAAAACGGTCTCCCTAGGAAAATACCACTAGATTCCCTAGCTTCAGACTCGCTCATCTTGATCACGTAAAAGTCAGCAGGATAAGTAAAATCATGTATTCTCACCAGCACATTTTCTAATACACCCTCAGGACTTATGCATGATCTATCAGCCAGTTGGATCAACACCCTAGTGTTTGACAACGTTACTCCCTTCAGCCGATTATAGATTGACAAAGGCATAACATTAATAGAAGCTCCCAGGTCACACATTGCATGCTCGACTTTTACATCTCCTATAGTTATGGGCAAAGTGAACATACCTGGGTTTGCTCTCTTGGGCGGTAGGTTTTTGTGCACAATTGTTGACGCTATTCCTTCCACCATGATCTTCCCATCCTTCTGGGCTTTCCCGGCTATGAATTCTTTGATAAATTTTCCAAGCGGGGGTAGCTTCACGGCTTGGAGGAATGGTATGGTGATATCCAGCTTCCCAAAAATTGACATGTAATCCACTGGGTTTTCCTTCTTCCTCTTGGTCACGAACCGGTAAGGGAATGGTTTTTTTTCTTTTGCCTCTTCAGTCGGTCCTTCAACAGCCTTCCTGGAGTTTTCCTTGGGTACATTCTGGGCTGGAGCCTCCTTCGTGGGTTCCGTTTCCTTAGGAGGGTCTCTCCTGGGCAGTACGTCTCTTGGTCCCCTTGTTTCATTCCTTTCCAATGGTGCTTTATCCAAAAAGAATGGATCCTGCATCTGAGGTAGAGGTCTGTTGAGCTCTCCCTCTGAGACGACATCCTTCAGTATATTCGTCCCACTAGGATCTCCGTTGGACTTCTTCGATTGGGGTCCTTCATAGGTTGTACCGGACCGCAATGTGACCTTGCTCACGTTCGCCTTTTCAAGAATATGGACAGTAGATGGGAGTTTTCCTGAATTTCCCTTCATTTCACCCATTGAACTCGCCAGCTGAGCCAATTGCCTATTCATCATGTCTATGTTCGCCTTATGCTCCTTCTGGGCATTCTGCATCCCCTGCACTACTTCATTATTGGACTGCAACTCACCCTTGATACTTTGCTGCGAAGCGAGCAATTCTCCCATCATGTCCTCCATAGATCTCCTCGACCTGTTAGGATATTGGGAGTAATTTGGTCCTTGGTGATGGTTATACTGGGGGTTTTGGTTGGGTTGGTAATTTTGGAAGTTTTGCTGGTTCTAGTTAGATGGGTAGTGGTTATACTGGCCAGGGGGGTTGTACTGGTCTTGATGATATTGATTCTGGTTCTGGCCTTGGAAATGGTTCTGGCTTTGGAACTGGTTTTGGTTCTGCTGATGTTGGGAGCCTTGATTATGCTGACTCTGGTAATTTTGGAAGTTTCTCTGGTGGGGTGGTACATAAACAGGGTTAGGGTTTTGGTTCGGTGGGTTCTGGTTATGGGTTTGTTGGTTCCTTCCTAACCAGTTGGCCTGGTGGTCGGGATTTGCTGGGCAACGGTTGGGATTCTGGTTCGGGTGGGGGTTGTATTGATTCTGACCCAGACCTTGGTTTTGATTTTGGTTCTCGTCTCCCCATCGAAAGTTCGGATGGTCCCTCCATGGTGCGTCCCGCTGCCTTCCCTGGATCTAATGCCCACTAGAATTGTAGTACCTGGCAGCATTAACTTGCTCCATATTGACGAAATTATTAGGCTGATCATAGCCCGACCCTTGAATTCCCTGCTCTGCACCTTTGTAGCTCCTAGTTGAGGAAGGTGGTGGTGCGTTCTTCTCGATCGCGCTCAGGAGTGTCTTCTTCAATTCGTCCATCTTCAAATCCATCTTCTGCTCTATCTTATGCTCCTGGTCAGTAGACAAGGCACTAGCAATTCTTTCTCTGTTGTAGCCATCCCTAGAATTGTCGTACTCCTTCTTTGCACTCAATAACTTCCCTAGGACCCTTTTAGCTTTGCTGACCCTTAACAGCGTGAAACTTCCTCCTGACGAAGAGTTTGTCAAGTCTTTCGTTGCCTTGTTCATGCCCTCATAAAAGGTATTATGTATTTCTACATTGGCCATACGATGATTCGGACATGCATCCAAAAGGCTCATATACTTCGCCCAATAATCACTCAAGGGTTCATCATACCCTTGCTTCACATTGGTTATCTCTCTCTTCAATGCGCTCGTCTTCGATGACGGAAAGAATTCCCCTAAGAACGCCGACTTTAACTCTGCCCAACTCTCAATGGAATTGGGGGGCAGTCGCATGAACCAGGTGTTAGCCTCCCCTTTTAGAACGAACGTCAAAGCCTTCAATCTGTAGTCATCCTCGGTCGCCCCTGCTGGTCTTCTCTGTGCCCTACAAATCTTACAGAACTCATGAAGGAATTCGTAAGGGCATTCATAGCTCTTTCCACAGTACGTGGGCAGGATTGCAATAGCATGGGGCTTCACATCATAAGTTATCTGCCCCGGGGTGACTACTATAGCTTGCGGTGGTTCTCCTTCGGTATGTGCGTTCAGCGTCCCGGTCTCTGGATCGTCGTCATTGTGGTCTGCCATTCTCCTTGGGTTACCCTCCAACTGTAGTACCTGTTCTGGTATTCCTCCTTCTATGGTGTCTTTCTACTCGTCACTACTCGTGCCTATATCAGACAGAGCTGTTGACAAGCCAGATCGAGTGGTTACGAGTATAGATCCTCGCTGGAGTATCTTCGGTCTCCGATGGTCAGGAGCCGAACTGCTTCTCATAAATCGAGAGAAAAAGAAAGAGAAAAAATTATGAACAATATATACGCCAAAGTATCACTCACAATAACAGCTAATAACGCCATTCATCCCCGGCAACGGCGCCATTTGAAAGAGCAGGTTTGTGTCAGGTGTCGTTTCAAGCAAGGATGTATCCTACTTATCAGGATGGAAGTCCCAGCTAAGCCTGAACCTGGTATCAAAAATTCATCAACCCACTTCTACTGACTAGTATAGTGGACGTAAGGGTCGAATCCCACAGAGATGATGCGTTTTGGTATCATGGTGATATTCTGGAAGGTTTGGTTAGCTACCACGCTTTGGGTTGAGACTTAATCTAGACTGGAATTTAAGATGGTACTCTACTGACTAAGAGTTGGGAGAGATGTTTGGCAGACGGTTGTGTACGTGAGAGTGGGGAACATGATGTTTCAGAAACATATGGAAGGTACGGGTTTACTATAAAAGGATAAACGGAATATCAGAGGAAAAAGAGGTAGTTAGGTGACTAAGCCTACAGATCTGAAAAGTAACAGCTGAAAAGTAAGGACAAAAGTAAAAGTTGTTAGAAAGCAAAAGTGGTCCCAAAGTGGATGGAGATGTAGTCTTCATCAACATGAATCAATTCAGATCAGCAAATCCAGACTTATCACCATAGAAACACAGATTAACAACTCCATGAACACAGATCTACAATTAAAACTTCAAATCAAAAGATCAAACACCGAAACTGCAACTAAACTTACTAGGTGACATGCAAGGTGGTAGAAACTACGTAAACTAGGCCTTCACACTTAACCATTTCAGATCTAAAATCTAACAGCAAACTGAACTCATAAACTCAGATCTATCAATTCGGAAATGAAAACATGCTCGCAACAACTGGAAATTACCGTAACAACTGGATCTAAACTATCTAGGCAGGAAAGAACGAAATCAAACAAGAACCGATGCAGAAAAACAACTTCATATCATAAAATGTTTGGATCACAACTAAGACTTCAAAGTAAACAAATATTGAACGTGCAACAGATCCAACGTAAGAAAACAAAGTGCGATTAACTAAGAAAGCAAGTAAAGATTGTTTTGCCACTCCGGGCGATGAAATTGTTAACACTACAAAACACGCTGACTGGAACGAGAGGATGGGTAACTCCGGCGAACTGATGAGCTTCAGGTGACCATGGCTGTGGCGAGGAACGAGAATATGAAGGATAATGCTGAAGGATTGATCTACCGAAGAGAGATTTCTAACTAAGCGTAGGAGTTGATGAACTAGTTGATAATAATGCTCTCTCCAAGTGGCTTCCTTTTATAGGGAGGCCTCCCTTGATTTTTAGGGTAGGATCTCTTCATTAAATGACTCTTTTGCCCCCTTGCTTGCGGCTGATTTTCCCAGCTATCCTTCTTCTCCATCTCGAGCCTTTTTGGCATTCATCCTGGTCAGTATCGCACCCTACAGACTCCCTTTTTCACCTGAATTATCCGAGCATTCCCATACTGGCTAGAACACTCTCCCTGCACATGTTAGCAATTGTTTTGCAGATATATTCCAATTATGCACATTATACTGACCAGTAACCAAGGCCTAGAATACGACTTATCAGTTGTCCTCCACTGGACCAGTTCCCTTGATGTCCACTTGACCAACTTGCCTGACCTCCCTGCATTCGGTTTCCTCCGTTGTTGGATCTTTCCTGGTTCCGAGCGGCCCTGTTGGGCTGCCCTTCAGAGAATTGTATCTGCGGCATCGATGGTTGAGGTGGATGGCTTTGATTCTGATCAGTCCACCTGAAATTGGGGTGGTCTCTCCACGAGACGTCCATTTGCTTCCCCTGGATCCAGTTGCCATTTGCATTCCAGTGGCTGACAATATTCACTTGGGGTTGTGGCTCTACCTCGGGGGAAACTCGCAATAATAATAGTGGTGATCTTCTGGCGGCGGCGGTGGCGGAGCATATTGCTTTTCCTTTGGTGCAGGTGGTGTTAGGGTTTGTATACTAGAAATCACCTTTCGAGTGATTGAATATTGTAACACTCTAATAATTATTTTCCAATGAATGCAACAGATTATTTTTGTCGTAATGTTGTTATGTTTTACATTTAATGGATGTTTATTGCATATTTAAATGTATAAGCGAACATAACATAAGTCTAAGTCTTTGTTCTAGTAGACCGGTTATGGGCTGCGCTCAATTTAAGGTACGCGGTCAGTTCTGAACAAAGAAAAATAAGAATTTCACAACCCAGATAGACCTAGACTACCTATCGTGAAAGGTTGCAATGTCAGTCCGATTATTTCTAAGCTTTATTGAAATATGATAACATTGGTGTGGTATAGCACTGAATGGATCTAACAGCAAGACGAGTCTTTATGCTATCTACTGAAAGACGAGGTCTTGAAAATTAATTTCTTAATCAATGTACGTTAGCATTGAGCATACGATATTGAGTATCTACTACTTTGACTTACCAAAGGTGCGGGTTTATCGTCACCCAACGATCCAGGTATATTGGGTAGTGGTGATCATTATCTAGCGGTGCTAGGATTGCTATTATGTTGAATCATGCGCGAGGAGAGTCTCGTTTGATAACATCCACAAGAGGAGCTCAAAACAAGGTTTTATTATTCAGAACCCAGCTAGTTGGAGTTTAATTACTCTATGAATAATAAATAAGAGTTTCTTGCTAAGTCCACTCTTGGAGTTCAAAATATGTTGATTAATTAAGTCCATAGCAGACATTAATTAATTAATGGATGTTTCTATCTTAAGCACGTGAAACGAATTAAATGCAATTAAAAGGAAACCCGGAATACTTGAAATTTCGGATTTGAAAAGGCAGTGCAATATTACTTCTGTAGTGGCTGCTTGTAATATTCCAATATAAGCTTATATCAAATCGTGGGTTCAATTTAATTAGTAAAAAGCTAATTGGGTGAGGCCATGTCCAAATTCTTCCTTAGATCCCTAACTGGGCCCAATATGTGACTTAATATAAATAGGAGAATAAAGGAGACTGAAAACATAACAATTATTGCTCAGAATTTTCGTCCCCCTCAGAGAAAGAGAGAGTTCGAAATTTTGCCTCCTCTATGAGCTGAGTTCTGTCTTCGTTATTCAAGTCCTAGTACGCTGGTGAGATTTGCCCACACAAATATCAGTGTACAGTCCGAGACACCAGTCAGAAGATCCGAGGTCGAGTATTGAAGATCTTCACGTGGAGACGGAGCAAGCCATGATCGATTCTTGATTGAATCCACGAGGTAAATTAGCTAATTCCGTAGTAAGCATGTTTTAGGGATTTCATATGCTAAAGCATGTTTTAATTCAAGTTATGAGCATGATACATGTGATAATTACGCGAATAGAATTTTTCTAAATAATCTGCTAAATAGATCAAATTTATGTGATCGGACTACTCGCACGCTTCCGCTGCCAACCCCTTCAATTGGTATCACAGCCAGTCTTTGGCTCTTATTATTTGGATTTAAATTTCACGAAATTCATGTATGCATGTATTATTTGATTGCAAAGCATGTTTTTGGTGTTTTGTTTAATTTATTATGCATGATGAACTCAAGAACTATCGAATCAAAGAACTTGAATTGTTCGATCGTACGAGACATGCAATCCGTCGGCGCTCGCGCCGAGACGGATCGCACTACGCGTGATCGAGGTAGGGTAGTCGAGATAGTGGGAGCCAGGGAACCGCGATCACGGGACGACGTGTAGACGAGTATGGGCTCGTGCACGCCACTAGCTGAGACCGCACGCCCCAGAGGGAGCTCGCATCGAGATCGACACTGCGGAAGGCGTGGCACGGCAGTTCGTCCGAGAACATGCCGAGGTGCTGAGCCACCAGGCCGAGACCCTAGGCGGAAGGGTCAAGACGGATGGCGGCGCTGGCCGAGAGCAGCTGCGTTGTCCTGTGAGCCGCTGGCCGGGAGCGCGCGCCACCCGGCGCATCGAAGATGCCGAGACAGGCCGTCGGACCTGGCTGAGAGCAGGCGCGCCACCGTGTGCTCTACTGGCCGAGAGCTCGAGCCACCCGATGGAACGCTGGACTGAGACACGTCGGCACCTGACGGTCGACACGACCGAGAAGGGTGCTCGCCGCTGGCCGAGACGGAGGCGACACCCGATTGCTCGACGGGCCGAGACGCAGGCACGCCACCTGCGTGCCGGTGGCCGAGACGCTGCGTGCGTCGTGGTCCGATGAATGACTCGTCGGATTTTCATCGTTCATCGTTCGTGCGAACCTCGTACGATGAGATAACGATGAAGGATTATTTTAATGATTATTTAATTATTTTATTAAAAGATATCATTAAAATATTATTATTTAATGGAAATAAAATCTTTTTGGATGATTTATCTAGATTTAAGGAATATTTTTATTATTTTCTATATCTATGGAAATAAATAATATTACTTTGATTCCTAGATGATATGGACGAGAATAATTTAATAGTTTCCTAATATTTATCTAGATTTAAGGAATATTTTTATTATTTTCTATATCTATGGAAATAAAAGATATTATTTTTATTCCTAGATGATATGGATGAGAATAATTTAATAGTTTCCTAATATTTATATATATCTAAGATCCTAATAAGGATAGATATGTATGAATACATTGAATAATAAAATATCTCTTCCTAATCTTGAACAAGGAAATAATTTGAATTTATTTTGCATGTCTTATTAAGGATTAAATAATTTGTTTATTTTAGATATACCTTATAGTAGACATGAATAAGAATTAAATTCTAGAATAATAGTTTCCTAAAGGAATATAACAACATAAAACTAAAGATTTAATTATCCAGTAAATTAAATACCAACAGAATTTAATTAAGCCTTAAGGCTAAGGATAATTGAATAAAAACCATAACCCAAAATATCTAAGCTATAATTATGAACTTAACGTTTGTATATGGTCTCCACCAATTGGTCTTTAATTTATGAAGTTGTTTCCAATATTATCGTCACCTGCACTGTGGGGACAATAATCCTAGGAAATAGCGAGTTCATAAGGCGGACTTCTCAAATATAAATAGTATGAACTAG
Source organism: Salvia splendens (assembly GCF_004379255.2). NCBI lineage: Eukaryota > Viridiplantae > Streptophyta > Magnoliopsida > Lamiales > Lamiaceae > Salvia > Salvia splendens. The sequence goes on from NC_056045.1 coordinate 15,529,271, forward strand.
AATGTGGTTTCCAATATTATCGCCACCTGCACTGTGGGGACAATAATCCTAAGAAACTACGAGATTCAGAAGTTCACACAGAATTTATGGGATAGCTTGATCTTGTTAGCAATGCATGAGCATTGTTATGGGAGTGTGTTGCAGAAATAAGATTCTGTAATGCTAAATTCGGTGGTCTTGCTTAGGCAACATTAGGCGGCCATGCCACTCTGTGGTCTCTGGACTATTCGTCGGTGTTGTGACCAATAAAAATTGTAAGATTTTAATGCGTATTAACTTCCTCTGGAGGATACAAAATTTTAATTTTACTTTTGTAAGATTTTGAAAAGTTTTATGGTTAATCTAATCAAACTTCTTACATGAGTTTATGACAAAAGGTAAATATTCTTTTTGCAATGCAAATCAAATCGTCAATATGTCGTTCAATCCTCTTTCTGCAATACTTAAAGAAAATAAACTCGAGGGCCAAAATTACATAGAATGGAAACAAAATTTGGATATCGTTCTCATAGCACATGAGTACATCTTTGTACTCACAACCCAGCGACCTTCAGTGCCTCCAGCTAACGCTGCGGCAGGAGTCAGAGATGCACACAGACGGTGGCATAAGGCGAATGAGATAGCTAAGTGCTACATGTTGGCATCTATGTCATCAGTACTCAAGCATCAGCATTCAGCCATGGAAACTGCCGTCGAGATTATGCAGAATCTCAAGAATCTTTTTGGTACTCAGAATCGAACGGCTAAGTCTCAAGCCTTTCGGAGTATCATGTTGAAGACTATGAAGGAAGGCTCGTCTGTGAGGGACCATGTCCTCGAGATGATGGGCCACCTCAACCAAATTGAGGTCTTGGGAGGGAAAATCGATCCCGAGTCCCAGGTGACTATTATCCTTCAAAGTCTTCCCCTAGCTTCTAGCAGTTCAAGCTCAACTTCGAGATGAACAAAAGGAACTACACCTTGGCAGAGCTGTTGACTGAACTTTAGTCGGCAGAGGACCTTATGGTCCAGGCTAAGGCGGCCATGATGACTTCGGCGCCTCGTTCCTCTGGCTTCAAGCCTAGCGCAGGAAAAAGGCAGGCACCGAACTCAGGACCGGCCAAGATAGATAAGGGAAAGAAGAAGAAGAGGGCAAACAAGAAGCCCACGGGGAAGTGTTTCAAGTGCGGAGAAAAGGGGCATTAGAAGCCAGATTGACCTAAAAAGGGCAAGGCTACAGGTATGCACCAAACTTTAGTAGTCGAGTCATGTTAGGCTTCGAAGTCTACTTGCACTGGGTTATTGACACTGGAGCCACTGATCATATTTGTTTTGATCCTGACTTAATGCAGGTGACAAGACGGCTACGTGATCGTGAGATCGAGGTCCAGCTGGGCGACGCTATAAAAGTGGCGGCCGTTGTAGTGGGAGCCATAAATATGCGTTTTAGTAGTGATAGATTTTTGATTTTGAAGAATATTTTGTTGATACCTTCTTTTAGAAGAAATTTAATTTCAGTTTCTAAATTAGTTTTTGATGGATATTCGATTTCTTTTAATGACAGTTGCGTTATTAAGAAAGATGGTTCTTATATCTGTCGTGGTATCATGGACAACAATCTGTACACAATCACATCTACACAGTTTAATAATCGCAAATCAGAACACAATACAACATCGAAAATTTCAAAGAAACGAAAGGAACCTTCAAGTTCAATGAACGAAACGTACTTATGGCACCTTAGACTTGGTCATGCCAATGAAAGGAGGATCCATTCTCTTGTTCAACAAGATCTTATTAAAGATCTAGAGGAGGAACCTTTTCATTCGTGTGAGTCATGCTTAGAAGGCAAGATGACCAAGAGGCCTTTTCAGGCTAAGGGCAATAGGGCCAAGGAAGTACTTGAGCTCGTTCATTCCGATGTATGTGGACCAATGTCTACTGAGGCAAGAGGTGGTTTTCGATACTTCATCACATTTATTGATGACTTCTCAAAAATTGGATACGTCTATTTGATGCGCCACATGTCAGAGTCTTTTGATAAGTTCAACGACTTTAAGACTCTTGTGGAGAAGTATCATGGTAAGAGTATCAAAAGTCTACGATCTGATCGTGGAGGCGAGTACCTCAGTGCTGAGTTTTTGGACTACTTGTCGGAGTCGGGAATTGAATCCCAACTGACTGCGCCCGGCACGCCCCAGCAGAACGGCAAGGCTGAAAGAAGGAACAGGACCTTATTGAACATGGTCCGAGCGATGATGAGTTATGCACGGCTACCTACTTCGTTTTGGGGACATGCCTTGCTTTCTGCAAGCCTTATTTTAGACAATTTACCGTCAAATCCGTACCTACTACTCCTTATGAGTTGTGGACTGGGCGCAAGCCCAATCTAGCACATCTCAAGATTTGGGGTTGACCGGCTCATGTATTGGAAAAGGATCCAACTAAGCTAGGATCTAGGACGGAGGTATGTTTGTTTATAGGGTACCCCAGAGGAACGAAAGCTTATGAATTCTTTAGTCTCCGAGATAAGAAAATTATTGTGAGCACTCGCACCATATTCTTAGAGGAAGACTATGTAATGAATCATAAACCCAGCAGTGAAGTGGCTCTTGATGAGCGAACTTCTGTCACAAATTCCATTAACCAAGAACGAGTACCAAGTGTACAAACAATTCCAGAAACTTCAACTTCTATTCCAAGAATTGTAGTGCCGCGCCGCAGTGGGAGGGTCTCACATGAGCCCGAAAGATACATTGGTTTGGGGGAATCTATGGATCACTCCTCAGACAGCAATGTATTAGATCCCTGGAACTTTGTGGAAGCGCATGAAGATGTCGATCATTGCGAATAGGTGAAAGCAATGGATTCGGAACTACAATCTATGATAGACAAAGACGTCTACGATTTGTCCGTCCTACCCGAAGGCTGTAATGCCATTGGGAGCAAGTGGATATATAAACGTAAACGTGGAACCGATGGACGAGTTAAAGTCTTCAAGGCAAGACTAGTGGCTAAGGGGTATACCCAAAAGGAAGGTGTCGATTACGACGAGACTTTCTCCCCAGTGGCCATGCTCAAATCGATCCGGATACTATTGTCTATAGCAGCTTATATGGATTGGGATGTATGGCAGATGGACGTTAAGACTGCGTTTCTAAACGGCGGTCTTGAGGAGACCATCTACATGGAACAACCCGAAGGTCATGCCATAAAGGGCAAGGAACACATGGTTTGAAAGCTTAAGAAGGCCATTTATGGCCTTAAGCAAGCATCTAGATCATGGAACCAGTGTTTCGATCAAACTGTTTGCAAGTTTGGATTCAAAAAATGCCCAGGTGAAAGCTGAGTGTACAAGAAGGTTGAAAAGGGGAATGTAGTGTTCTTAGTTTTATACGTAGATGACATTCTTCTAATTGGGAACAATAAAAAGATGTTGTCATCAGTACGAACATGGTTGTCATACCAGTTCCAGATTAAGGATATGGGAGACGCGGGACACATCCTCGAGATCAAGGTTCTTAGGAATCGAGAAAAGAAGATGTTGTGCTTATCTCAAGAACCTTACATCGAAACAGTACTTAGTCGATTTAGCATACAGGACGCCAAGAAAGGTTTCTTACCTTTTAGACATGGCATCCTTCTATCTCAAGAGATGTGCCCCAAAACGCCGTCTGAGATACAAGCCATGAGAAGAATTCCATATGCTTTGGCAGTTGGAAGTCTTATGTATGCTATGATTTGTACGAGGCCTGATATTTGCTTTACTGTTGGCATGGTGGCAAGATATCAGTCAAATCCAGGCCAAGGACATTGGACTGCCGTAAAGAACATACTCAAGTACCTTAAACGGACTAAGGACTATGCTCTAGTTTACAATGCAGTCGAGCTCTGTCCTTTGGAATATTCTGACTCAGACTTTCAAGCTGATCAGGACTCGAGAAAATCTACTTCAGGATATGTGTTCACCTTAGGAGGTGGAGCCGTAATTTGGAAGAGTGTGAAGCAGAAATGCATCGCGGACTCGACCATGGAAGCCGAGTATGTGGCCGCTTTGGAGGCTGCAAAAGAGGCGGTATGGTTCAAGAACTTCCTTATGGATTTAGGTGTGGTTGCGAATCTGCCCAAGAGCATCACGGTTTATTGTGACAATCTGGTGCTGTGGCAAATTCGAAGGAAACAAGAGCTCACAAAGCGAGCAAACACATAGAGCGTAAGTATCATATCATAAGGGATCTAGTGCAGAGAGGAGACAAACAAGTGGTTAAGATTGCGTCAGAGAACAACCTGGCAGATCCTTTTACAAAGGCATTGGCGGTAAAACCGTTCGAGGGCCACGTTGAAGGGATGGGAGTTCGACTCATTCAAGACCTCAACTCGCTTTCAGTATAAGTGGGAGAAATTTGACGTGTGCACATAGTTTTGTATACTCGAAAGCTGTTTTAAGTATAAGTGGGAGATTGATAGAATTTGTATACTAGAAATCACCTTTCGAGTGATTGAATACTGTAAAACTCTAATAATTATTTTCCAATGAATGCAATAGATTATTTTTATCGTAATGTTGTTATGTTTTACATTTAATGGATGTTTATTGCATATTTAAATGTATAAGCGGACATAACATAAGTCTAAGTCTTTGTTCTAGTAGACCGGTTGTGGGTTGCACTCAATTTAAGGTACGCGGTCAGTTCTGAACAAAGAAAAATAAGAATTTCACAACCCAGATAGACCTAGACTACCTATCGTGAAAGGTTGCAATGCCAGTCTGATTATTTCTGAGCCTTATTGAAATATGATGACGTTGGTGTGGTATAGCACTGAATGAATCTAACAGCAAGACGAGTCTTTATGCTATCTACTGAAAGACGAGGTCTTGAAAATTAATTTCTTAATCAATGTACGTTAGCATTGAGCATACGATATTGAGTATCTACTACTTTGACTTACGAAAGCTGTGGGTTTTTCGTTACCCAACGATCCAGGTATATTGGGTAGTGGTGATCATTATCTAGCGGTGCTAGGATTGCTATTATGTTGAATCATGCGCGAGGAGAGTCTCGTTTGATAACATCCACAAGAGGAGCTCGAAATAAGGTTTTATTATTCGGAACCTAGCTAGTTGGAGTTTAATTACTCTATGAATAATAAATAAGAGTTTCTTGCTAAGTCCACTCTTGGAGTTCAAACTATGTTGATTAATTAAGTCTATAGTAGACATTAATTAATTAATGGATATTTCTATCTTAAGCACGGGAAATGAATTAAACAAATAAAAGGAAACCCGGAATACTTGTAATTTCAGATTTGGAAACGCAGTGCAATATTACTTCTGTAGTGACTGCTTGTAATATTCCAATATAAGCTTATATTAAATTGTGGGTTCACTTTAATTAGTAAAAAAAGCTAATTGGGTGAGGTCATGTCTAAATTCTTCCTTAGATCCCTGACTGGGCCCAATATGTGACTTAATAAAAATAGGAGAATAAAGGAGACAGAAAACATAACAATTATTGCTCAGAATTTTCGTCCCCCTCAGAGAAAGAGAGAGTTCGAAATTTTGCCTCCTCTGTGAGCTGAGTTCTGTCTTCGTTATTCAAGTCCTAATACGCTGGTGAGATTTGCCCACACAAATATCAGTGTACAGTCCGGGACACCAGTCAGAAGATCCGAGGTCGAGTATTGAAGATCTTCACGTGGAGACGGAGCAAGCCATCATCGATTCTTGATTGAATCCATGAGGTAAATTGGCTAATTCCGTAGTAAGCATGTTTTAGGGATTTCATATGCTAAAGCATGTTTTCATTCAAGTTATGAGCATGATACATGTGATAATTACGCGAATAGAATTTGTCTAAATAATCTACTAAATAGATCAAATTTATGTGATCGGACTACTTGCACGCTTCCGCTGCCAACCCCTTCAGGTGGTGGAGGCGCTCTAGACTTCTCGACTGCTTCCAGTAGCTTCTTCTCCATTTGCTCTAATCGAGCCTCCAACTTTTCATCACTGCGCGCCTCCGCTGCGTACGTTGCACCTCTTCTGTACTGGCCACGGGATGTCTCATACGACTGCTTGGGTTCGATCAACCTTTCTAGTATACTCTTTGCTTGGATAAATGGGGTTTTTGAGAAATCCCCTTGAGCTACTAGGTTGATATCGTTCTTGCTATCCACTGTGAGTCCGCCGTAGAAGGTGGAATAGATCTCCCTCTCTCCCATCTTGTGGTTGGGGCATGCTTGGAGCAGCCCTTGGAATCCATCCCAGTACTGGCCGAGGGGCTCATCGTACTCTTGTCTGGCTTCTGTAATCTCCCGTTTAAGGGCACTCGTCTTCGACGCTGGGAAGAAGCGATCTAAGAATATCATGAGGAACTCTGCCCAGGTTCTGATTGACCCTTCTGGCAACCTCGAAAGCCACACTCCCGCAACGCCTTTTAAAACAAAGGGAATAGCCTTCAGCCTATAATCTTCAGACGTGGATCCAGCCGGCACGGGCTGAATATCGCAATATCGGTACAATTCCTCCAGAAAGGCGTAAAGACACTCCTTCGAAAGGCCTTAGAAATTGGACAAAACGGCCAGCACTCCTGATTTGATCGTGATGGTCCGCATCCCAGGATTGATGGTGATGGCATGGGTGGGCTCCTTTTCGTCATGAGCGTGCAGAGAGCCCATTCGTGAGTCATTGTCGACTAGGGCCATTTCTGCTTCTGTTTGTTCAAGTGATGGTGGTTGGGTGATAAGGCTCATTTTATGCATCGGTTTGGGGGTAAAATGTACGCTACTTGATCGATTTTATCACGTAAAACAAGTGTTAAATGTGCAGAAATGCCACTTGACCAAGGCAACAAGGCCAGACTGATCAAGCAAGTACAATAGGCGAAAAAGGCCACAAAGCAGGGGAGTTGATCAAGGGGAGTAATCAAGCATCAAGGAGGGGACCGCTGGCTTCCAGAAGAAGGACACATGAGGCTATGAGCTGGATGGTGCGCAGCATTCTGTTATCAAGGACAACGTTCTAGAAGGGGACACGTGTTGATAAATGAGACGCAAGGACGGAGCTGAGTCACGAATCTATTACAGAAAAGCGTCGTCATTCTAGAAGGAAAGCACGTAGCAATCAATGAGTCGCTCACTCTCAGCATGAGCGAATATTCCCTGCCAAGATCGTTATCCAGCTGGAAGTCATGCCAAGCCTATAAATAGAGGGTATGCCACCACGCAAAGCAGATCCGATCCTTTACTTTCCGTCTTTAGTTTAGTTTAGTTTAGCTCTCTAGTCTAGGTCAGTTCTCTAGATAGCTTAGATAAAGTAATGCTTAGTTAGAAAGGGCGATCGAAGGAGCGCTGCAGAATACTTGATATCTGTCGGCGTATTCTTAAGTTTCTCGCCGAGGATCTCCCCGGTTTTACTTGCTTTCGTATTTCTGAAGCGTTAGCTTAGTTTAAATTTCACGTTGTACTGATCTGAGTTTTAGTTTTAATCAAAGTTGTTTTCATTTTCATCATGGTGTTTACTGTTTCACGTAGTTATTTTTCATTCCAGTCTGAAAATCACTTGACCCAGTAGTTAAAATTTCCTTGATCAAGTTAGTGACTTAAATTTTGTCTAGAGTAAAAATCAGTAGTTAAAAACTCTCAAGTTAAAGCGTGGCAGCAGCCAACCCCCTGTTCACTACTCACACACTTGATACACTAGCTTCTCTGTGGGATCGACCCCGAACTTGCCGCTTTACTGTTAAAGTAGTGGAAAATTGGGAGTTTATAAATTACATTGGTGGCGTGCGATAGCGAGATTAACTTGATCAAGTGGCAACGACATTTGCTAACTGATCCATCTGTTCAGTTATCTCTTCCATATAACTCTCCAACGCGCGGTTGCCGGGGAAGCATGGTGTTATTATATGTTTGTGTACAGCGCATAGGTGTATATAATTTTGTTTCCTTCTTTTCTCATTTGTTTTTTTTCTTCTGTTGATGAGAAGGTACCAATGCGGTGGACATTGGAATCATCCCTTTTTATACAAAGAAACTAACGCGCGTTGGAGAGTCCAGTAAGCCGGCGTAGTTACCACTCATTACAGAGTCGCGCTAGCAGCAGCAGTAGCCGCTGATCAACTGACCAGCGAAGAAGAAGGAGAGCAGAACGCGCAACCTAAACCACCACCACTTGAACAAGCAGAAGCAGAGAGGCCCTCGTCGCCGACGACTCAGGAATTGGCTCTCTGCACGCTCATGACGAGAAGGAGCCCACACACGCCATCGTCGTTACTCCTGGGATGCTGACTATCATGATCAAGTCAGGAGAACTGGTCGTTTTGTCCCATTTTTACGGCCTTTCAAAAGAATGTTTGTACGCCTTCCTGGAGGAGTTTCGCCGATACTGTGATATCCAGCCTGTACCGGCTGGATCTACGTCTGAGGTCTATAGGCTGAAGGTCATTCCCTTCATCTTGAAGGGTGATGCTGGAGTATGGCTGTCGAGACTGCCAGAAGGGTCCATCAAAACATGGGCCGAGTTCCGAATGATATTCCTTGATCGCTTCTTTCCAACGTCAAAAACGAGTGCCCCTCAGCCAGTATTAGGATAGATTCCAAGGGCTGCTTCAAACATGCCCCAACCACAAGCTGGGGGAGCGGAAGATCTATTCGATCTTCTATGGTGGACTAACAGTCGATAGCAAGAATGATCTAAACCTCGCAGCCCATGGGGATTTCTTAAAGACCCCATTCAGCCAAGCCAAAAACATCCTGGAAAGGCTTATCGAGGCCAAATGCTAGTACGAGACGTCCCGTGGCCAGTACAGAAGGGGTGCGGTGCACGCAGCCGAGGCACGCAATGACGAAAAGCTGGAGGCTCGATTTGAGCAGATGGAGAAGAAGCTGCTTGAGGCAGTGGAGAAAGCCAGACCGCCTCCACCAGCTGCACCGAAAGAGACGCAGTATGCGCCGCCACCGCCTCCGCCAGAAGAGCATCACTACTACTATTGCGAATTCCCCCTCTGAGGTAGAGCCGCTGCCCCAAGTAAATGTTGTTGGCCACTGGAACGCAAATGGCAACTGGATCCAGGGAAAGCAAAGAGACGCCCCATGGAGAGATCACCCAAACTTTCGATGGACTGACCAGAATCAAAGCCAGCCGCCACAGCCCTCGACACAGCAAATGCAACCTTCTGAAGGGCAGCCCAACAGGCCTGCTCAGATCCAGGATAGACCAAACTCTGGAGGGAACAGAATCAGGGAAGTCAGGTAGGTTGGTCAAATGGACACCAAGGAGACTGGTCCAGTGGAGGACAGCCCAACTGGTCAAGCCAACAACAGGACGGAAATTGGGGGTACCAACACCAAGGCCCTCAGTCAAGCAGCCAGTGAAGAGAGCCAAATAATCAAGTGGTAAATTATGTCCCACCGTACCAAAAAGGAAACCAGTATTTCCAAGGGAACCAACAGAATCATTTTTCCCAAAACCAGCCAGAACAGTATGGACCTTCCGGCTACTATCAACAAGGCCATGGAGGAGCAAACAACAAAATGAAGGTCCAGGAGATGTAATGATCCCACATCAGCCCCACGATGCAATGCGAGAAATACAAGAGGCCCAGAGAGAACAGAGGGCTGCACTAGATATGCTTACAAAGCAGCTATCCCAGGTAGCCATGTCACTGGGCGACCTGAGGGGAAATGAAGGAAAAATTCCGGCTATGGTACAGCCAACACCTAGGCAAGAGAATGTCAATGCAGTATCTCTAAAATCAGAAGAAGTTTATCAAAACCCATCTGCGAGCTCTCCAGCACCCACAAACGGGCCAAATCATGAAGAAGGCCCTGAGTCCATCGCCTTTGATCAAGTCGCAAAAGAAGGAGACTCTAGTGCCCTTGAACAAGTCACTGAGAAAGAGAGGATGGTCGAAGCAGAAAGTGTAGCCATGGTGATCCAACCAAGTGATCTTCCACCGAAGAAAACTGACCCCGGGGTGTTCACACTCCCAATTTCCATCAGAAACGTTCGAATGGAGCACGGAATGTGCGACCTAGGGGCTTCCATCAATATCATGCCGTATTCTATATATGAAAAGCTGGGAGAAGCTAAGCTCGTCAAAACAGGTATGATGATACAGCTAACAGACGGGTCTTGCATTCACCCAGAAGGAATTCTGGAAGATGAAATCGTCAAGGTCAACAAATTCAAGTACCCCGCCGACTTCTTCGTCATGAAGATGACAGAGCCAGGAGCGGAGGAGTCTACCGGAGTCCTTTTGGGAAGGCCTTTCCTATCTACAGCCAGCATAGTCATAGACGTCCGCCATGGGACGATGAATCTGGTTTTTAATGGAGAACAGTTTACATTCGACATTGATAGAGCTGTGACAAAGCCACAGGACAGTGAGAGCATACAATCGGTGGATATTATTAGGCATTGGGAGCAAGGGTATCTAGGAAAGGAGCTCTTCAAAAGACCGCCCATTGATTCCATTGAAGATGAACAGCTTAAGAAGGAAGCAGCTGAATGGTTCGATGCAACGATGACTGGGGAAATGGATGATCAAGCCATTGAAAGGGCAATTATGGATTTCTGTAAGCCGCCACGACCAGCTGAGATAACTCAACCGGAAAGGGTCGAGAAACCACCTGACCAGGCTGACCCATTGAGAGGATTGCTGAAGGAAAATTTCTCGCCTACAAGGCAACTATTGTCTTTACCTACATCGCCAGTTACCCTCAAGAGCCTGTCCAACCAGACGTACCAAAAACCAGTCAAACCAAATCCGCAAGGACAGGGAAGACAATTGAAGGAAGAACTGAGACTGGGTCAAGAGGTGGTCAAGTGGAAAATAGCAGAGATTAACCCAGACCTATGCATGAATCCCGCCAGGTTAGAAGAAGAAGTGACACCCCATCGTAATCGACAACGCAGACTTGACCCCACTTTGAGAAAGGAAGAGCTCATAGTGAGGCAGAAAGAGCTACTCTTCCAGTGTCAACTCAAACTGATACCCAGGCGGCAGAATTCAAAGTGGACTGACCCTCGTACCATGAAGGCAGTGCACACACATAAGGCAAACATACTCCCAGGAGACCCCCCCCAATTCGTCTTCCTTCGTGGTAAATAGTCATCAGATTGAGCCCTACAGAGACAAGACCGAAGCAGGCACAGTGGAAGAAATTCCACTGATCCTGTTTAATACTATCCAGTGAGCAGGTAAAAGGAGTGATCGGGTACTCGTGGGTAGTCTGCTTGATCAAGCAACAAATTCTTAATCTATTAAACTGATCAAGTGACATCCCAGGGGAACTCGGTCAAATCCTTGGTAGTTAGTGTAAATAGTTCTTCTATGTTAGTTTTTAATTCTTAGAAATTAAAAGTCGGAAGTAGAGGAATGAAACTGATCAAGTGGAATTATATGAGTTAACCAGTGGCCACAGTGATTTAAGTGATCGGGGCAGGTAATGATAGGATGCATGCAGTCAATGGAGAGGTGTCAGACAGCGCCAACTGTTGCAATGAAAGGACAGCCGTCAGAGGAGAGATGAAAGAGGAAGGGGAAGGGAAGTGTTCTTCCTCCTCTAAAGAGAAGTCGTCCTGCCAACAAGGGGGTTGTCATTACAGATGTTTTCGAACCCGCCTCCCCACTACTGAGAGAGAGAGATGAGGGCAGTGACACGGAGGAATAGGAGTTACGTTGGACCCGAACATCCAGGAGGCAGCAAGGAAGGCCTGTAACATCTCCGTCCCCCATCTACTCCCCTCAGCATGTGGCCTTAACCCCAACTATGCTCAAACAGATGTTGGAATTTGGCAATCCCAAATGGCAGGAGGAGGTTCACCAAAGGGTAACCTCTCAGAAAAGGTTGAAAGCAGGGAAGATGCTACACCAGCCGTCCCTGGACAAGATTGAGATGAAAGAGAGGTTTGCCGCTTACATTGCCGGCATCGGAATTGAATGGTTACTAGAAGTCGATGAGGCCCCGTGTCGGAGGACCTGGCTAAAGAGTTTTTAACATCCTTCAGATTCACCGGAAGCACAGACCTGAACGACAGAAGTATCTCCTTTAGGATCTTTGGCCAGGACCAACTGATGAGCATCAATGAATTCTCCATCCAGATGGGCCTCTACACAGAATGCCAGGTGGCTAATGGAGTTTGGGTTGGGCGTGATATCGGTTTCCCTCAGCAGAAACCCGAGTTCGATCAACAGGCCATCTGGAAGGCCATATGCAATGGGCGTGCCCCTACCTTTACAGCTTCTGAATCTAGAAGTCATCACATTGTTGATCTTGCCCTCCGCCTAGCCCAGATCTACCTACCTGTAATCTCCTCAGACAAGCCAATACACTATCAATCATTAACGTGTCCGAACTCTACTTTATGTGGAGTATGAGAGAGCAGAGAAAGGTCCATCTAGGATTCTGGTTGGCCTACTCCATAAATTAAATTGCTACCCGCATTGCCCGCCATCTTAACGTCTGCCACCTCCTCGGAGCCTCTTTGAGGAGAAACTGGATTATGGAGTGTGCCGGACGTCCCATCCTTGGCCCCAGTCTTGAAATGTTTGACCTTGATTTCTTTGTTAGAACTCAGGTACTAGAGAAGACGCAAGGAGGGGGTTTTCAATTTTATGTAGTCGGTCGGTGGGAGCAATAGAGGAGCCAACCTAGAAGGAGAACGAGGCCGGAGGAGACCTCAGCAACCCTTGCCGAAGAAGAAAAAGAGGATACACATCAGGCGACCACTCCTAGGATGGAGCGAGAGGAGGCTGCAAGTGCTGATAACGCAAGGAAGCTCTGAATGTAGCAGACGTTGATGTAGCTAGTGGAGAGTTCAAATACTCAACTGGTCCTGCTGGCCAGGTTGTTGGGCACCACCCACGACCAGACCCTTGCCAGCCAACCGCCACCTCCCTCTACAACCTCTCCTCCGTCTCGGCACCCATCATCTTCCCCGCCACCCTCAGCATCTCCCGGTCAACCTCCAAGAAAGCTTTAAGTACAACCCCCCCCCGATCTCTACTCATTTCAAGTTTCAAAACAATTTTATTTTTATTTGTTTTTGGTATGTATAACTGATTTTCTGTTCCACCTCACACTTAGACCTGTGTTGGGTCTAAGTGTGAGAAGTTATGCATGCTCGTTTTGCTATATTTTGCATGTGTGTTTTGTTTGTTGTTTTTCTATTTTGATAGGCGTGTTTGATTGTTGGCACTGCCTCACACTTAGCCCAGTGTCTGGTCTAAGTGTGAGAAGTTTTCCTTGGTTTCTGTTGTGCCGTAGCCTAACCCTTTTTCCACTGCATCCAGTCCCTCGAGGACGAGTTCATATGCAGTGGGAAGGGGGAGGGTTAGTTCTGGGAAATAAAAGTCATACATGTCAGAAATTTTGAAAACACAAAATATCAGTTAGTAATAAATAGACAATATGCATGAAATCGGATAAGTGGAAGATTTGATTACTTTGGGAAGAGTTAGAGAAAGGAGTCAGTATGTTTACATGTAGAAACTTGATTGCAAAAACTTGATCAGTTTGAACGACGCAAGTATGATGGAAATGATCAATTTTTTAAAAAAATACTTACTGTGAAGCCTCTCTATATGTGAGTTATACACCAAAGTAGAACACTTTCTACTATTGTTACAAAGGAAAAATTTTTACGAGAGGCTGAATTTTTGATATCTAGATGAAAATTGCACAAGTAGTAACGACTAAAGGCATTAGGACTTAACCAATTTGATCATTTTCTTCTTTCGCTCCACGAACCAGCCTCGTCAAGCAAGGCACCCCTTAGTTAATCAAGTTGAGCCCATACACTTTTACCCTTTCTTTGAAACCGAGACCTACATCCATATACTTTTTATAAACACGTGAGGAAAAGGGGTCAGAGAGATGAGTCATTTCAAAGAAAGGGGTAGTACGACAGAAAGTAAAAATAAAAGGGTAGCCGGGTTGAGCGAGTTAGTCAATTAGGTTGATCAAGTCAGATATCAAGTCAAAAAAAATAAAAAATTTGTTGTTATCGAGAAATGTTTAAGAAAAAGAGGGCAGGAAAAGTTGTAACCTGACCCGATAAGTCGGAAGTTAGAAAAATAAGTCAAAAGTTCAAGGCTAGAAGTCGCCACTTGACCAAGTAAGATATCTAGTGGCGAAATAAATAGTTCAATCTTTGGTTTCTTGACTAACGTGTTTTTTTCTTTTAATAGTTTATATTTTTAAACTTAGAACCCCTAGGACCCTACCTTGATACACCACTACGCTTAAGCCTCATTACACCCGAAACAAGGACCTTAAGGAACTATATTGTGCAATCCGATTCGAGGTATTAAATTTATGGCAATACCGAGTTAACAGTCCTAACATCTCTGGTGAGAAATGAGTGACTGGGTGAATCCAACAGTGGTTTTTAAATTGAGCAATCTTGACGAACTGACACCTTGATCAAGTAAAAGCAAAAAGGAAGAAACATAAGCTGTTGGCAAATGGATTGACCTCGACCTAGGGTATGATTGTTGGAAATTTATTCGATCTAATACATCTATGTGAATATGTGTTTTTATTTCGAGTCTTGTTTTCTTTTAATGAGTAAACCATGCCTGAAATTTGCCTTATCTTTTTCTATTCTTTTTTCTTTATACTTGGGGACAAGTATGTTTTAAGTGTGAGCAGTTTCATAAGGCTCATTTCATGCATCAGTTTGGGGGTAAAATGTACGCTACTTGATCGGTTTTATTGCGCAAAACAAGTGTTACATGAGCAGAAATGTCACTTGACCAAGGCAACAAGGCCAGACTGATCAAACAAGTACAATAGGCAAAAAAGGCCAGAAAGCAAGGGAGTTGATCAAGGGAAGTAATCAAGCATCAAGGAGGGGACCGCTGGCTTCCAGAAGAAGGACACATAAGGCTATGAGCTGGATGGTGCGCAGCATTCTATTATCAAGGACAACATTCTAGAAGGGGACACGTGCTGATATATGAGACACAAGGACGGAGCTGAGTCACGAATCTGTTACAGAAAAGCGTCGTCATTCTAGAAGGAAAGCACGTAGCAATCAATGAGTCGCTCACTCTCACCATGAGCGAATATTCCCTGCCAAGATCGTTATCCAGCTGGAAGTCATGCCAAGCCTATAAATAAATTTCACGCTGTACAGTTCTGAGTTTTAGTTTTAATCAAAGCTCTTTTCATTTTCATCATGGTGTTTACTGTTTCACGTAGTTAATTTTCATTCCAGTCTGAAAATCACTTGACCCAGTAGTTAAAATTTCCTTGATCAAGTTAGTGACTTAATTCTGTCTAGAGTAAAAATCAGTAGTTAAAAACTACCAAGTTAAAGCGTGGCAGCAGCCAACCCCTGTTCACTACTCACACACTTGATACACTAGCTTCTCTGTGGGATCGACCCCGAACTTGCCGCTTTACTGTTAAAGTAGTGCAAAATTGGGAGTTTATAAATTACATTGGTAGCGTGCGATAGCGAATTCAACTTGATCAAGTGGCAACGACATTTGCTAACTGATCCATCCGGTTCAGTTATCTCTTCCATATAACTTGAATCCAAGAGAAAAAGCCGTGATCGTTAAGCCCGCCATTGGGGTGGTGCGTTCTGTTCTCCTTCTTCTTTGCTGGTCAGTTGATCAGTGGCTGCTGCTGCTGCTAGTGCGGCTCTGTATCGCGTGGTAACAACACCGGCTTCCTGAACTCTCCAATGAGCGTTAGTGTCTCTGTATATATGAGGATGATTCTAGTGTCCACCGCGTTGGTACCTTCTCATAAAAGGAAAGAAAAACAAATGAGAAAAGAAAGAAACAAAATCTATTCATACCTATGCACTACACACAAATAAAAAATAACACCATGCTTCCCCGGCAACGGCGCCATTTTGGTCAGAAACTGATCGAGAGAGGAATGCGATTTGGATTGATCAAGTTATATAGAAGATAACCAACCGGATGGATCAGTTAGCAAATGTCGTTGCCACTTGATCAAGGCATTCTCGCTCTCGCTCGCCACCAATGTAATTTATAACTCCCAAACTCGCACTACTTTAACAGTAAAGTGCCAAGTACGGGATCGATCCCACAGAGAAACCGGTGTATCGAGTGTGTGAGTAGTGAACAAGGTAGTGAACAGGGTTTGGCTGTTGCCACGCTTTAGTTTGGGAGTTTCTAAGCTACTAGATTTACGCTAGGCAAAATGTAAACTATCTACTTGATCAAGTTACTCATCATGCTAACACAATTAATGGATTCTGTCGAACAGATATTGAGGAGTTCTCGGTTGGAAACTTGGGACGGCGCCGAACAGATATTGAGTATTCTGTCGCGCTCCCTTCGGTCGCTCTCTCTCTAACTATTTCTTTAACTAAGCTACCTCTGAGCTGGAAAACTAAACTAAAAGAAAGATGCTGAAAAGAAACTCTCAAATGACCCTCTCAAAAGGAAGGGGACTCCCTATTATGGTGGCACATCCTCTATTTATAAGTTCGCCGTGACGACCTCCAGCTGGATAACGATCTTGGAAGAGAATATTCGCTCACGCTGTGATCGAGCGTCTCATCGATTGATACGTGTCTTCCTTCAATAACAGAATGATGACTCAGCTCCGTCTTTGCATCTTATGTATGAGCACGTGTCCCCTTCTAAAACGTCATCCTTGATAACAGAATGATGATTCCCCTCCAGCTAATTAGCTCACGCGTCCTTCTTCTAGAAACCAGTGGTCCCCGCCTAACTGCTTGATCACCCCCTTTGATCAGTTCACCAGATTTTTGGTCTTTTTCCCCCCTTGTACCAGCTTGATCAGCTTGGCCTTGTTGCCTTGGTCAAACGGCATTCCTGCACAATTAACACTCGCTTTGCGCGATAAACTGATCAAGTAGCATACATTTTTTGTATCATCCCAAATTTTTGTGACTCTTTTTATATGTTTATTTGAAATTTGGATTACGAAACTTTTGTTTCTATGTGATTAAGTGAATTGCGTGAAACAATTGTCGTGAGTGATGTGGAATGAAGAGCTCGATATTTAATATTTTCCAATGTGGGTAAATAATTAATAGGATCATGCATTTATATTTTTCGAGCCAATTCATTGGAATATTCGGCCTTCCTAATTATTGAAATAATATTTCATTTACTGGATTTAATTAATTGTTTTGGGAGATTTATCCAAATTAAATCCAAACCAAATGATCCATAAATTGTACTACATGAAACTCGAACTCTAGCCTATTATCCTTGGGAGTTTCGAAAATCCCCTATTTAAAATAGGAGGATGAATTATTTTATTTGATTTAATTGGTGCTTTGTTGACTCCCTTCTTTTGAATTAGATCCAATTAAATCATGTCATGCTTTATTTCTTCACCCAAATTAAATAAAGATTTGAAATAATTCCTTGGCAAGTTAGGCCTAATTATTTTCGGCTCCCTCATTATTTTGTAGAGGAGAATTTATTGTTTCCCTTTTGTGAGACCCTTTTATTCAATTTAATACCTAAGCCAAATTAATTGGGGATGTGAATATTTCCTTGTGTTGCACCCTCCATATCACACGCCCCATGCTATTATTTTTCCTTGTGAGAATTTATTTATAGTTACCTATTTTATGGGAGTCTTTTCCTATAAAGGAACTTCCAAATTTAAATCATATTCTATTTAATTGAGGATTTAAATAATTTCCTTGTGCAATTCCTTATGGGAATTTTCGGCCCTTCCCCATTAATTTCCTACTTGGAGATTTAATTTATTTTGTTCCCTTGTTTATGAAATATTCATTATTTTATTTCCTAAGTTGTGAATATATTCTCTCCAAGTAAATATCAAATAAATTCCTTGTTAATTTTACCATGGAATTTTCGAATTCCTCCCCTTCCCACAAGCCTATTTTATTCTTTTAATTGTGGAATTTATTTAATTGTATTTACCCCCACAATTAATTAATTAATTAATTTTAAACCTAACCCTAACCTTATAAAAACTCCTACCCTAGCCCCCATTTCCTACAAATTTTCGGCCCCCTCCCTCTCTCCCCCTCCCTCACACGCCTCTCATCTCCCTCACTCTCCATCCTCTCCAAAAACTTCTTCCACCTTTGTTCTTGCTTCAATTGGAGTGGATTTTCCAAGAATTTCCGACGAATCGTGTCAGCGTTTGCTTCTACCGTTCGTTTTCTTGATTCAAGAAGGTATAACTAAGTTTTTCTTCTCATCTCCTTCATTTAAACTCTATTCTTGAATCCTACATGCATATAGAGGGTGTAGGAATCATAGATCGCAAATTAATCGGTGGGAATGTGTGTTTGCATGAGAACTTTGATGAATATGCGTTTTTGAATGAAGTTATGTGAAGTTTGATTTGAATCCTTTGTGAATGATGTTAGTTTATGTGCAAACATGATTATGAGAACCTTTTTGGGCATGATTTTGTGTTATAAGCATGAAAAATTGTATTTGGATGATTGAGGAAGAAACCCTAATTTCGAATTTGTGAGCCTGAAATTTGTGACGTTCGAACAGCAGTTTCTGATGTGTAATTGACCTATCAAACGATCGAATTTTGATGTGAAAATTTTACTGAGTAAATTTCAAGGTGTTTTTTGTGTCTAGTGTGAATTTCAGCCCTTTTTGTCAAAAAATGGGTTTTTAATATTTATTTTCTCCGCTGCTTCTTTCTAAAAAAATTTTTTTATCATAAGTCGTTTCTAATTAATAGTAAATTATAACCTTAGACTTTTTAAACTAAAATATTTTTCTTCCTTTAAGCTAATTGAGTTTTCGTAAACTGTTATCCTTGTAAGTTGTCATTTTTGTCGTCCCTTGGTCACGATCGCCGCGTTTGTAGTACCCCTAGTATGGGCGGTCGTGACAGAGTGGTATCAGAGCTTCGTTCTTTCGCTCTAGTCCGAGAGTCTTCTTTTACCTTAAGTCTAGATTAGTGAACCTTTATTGACTAGAAGTGTCACGAAGGCTCAACATCCAAAGTATCGCGCTCAACCAAAGGAAGTGAGGTATGTTTTAAGTTGTTGCAAGCATGTGAGATCGATGCATGAAATTGGCGATAATATGATGATGATGTTGTGGCAAGTGTATGCATGCGAATGAATGTTATACGTGAAGATGAATTGTGATGATATGATTATGTGGAATATGAGTATGATTGACATGATAAATTAAACACGTGTTATATATGTGAATGCGATGTTGTGATGGTATGATCATGTGAAGTATGAACATGATTGACAAGATGATCTAAGCACGTGTTAATGTTAATTATGTATTTGTTGTGGTGTGATTATATGGAGCATGAGCAAGATCAGTGTGATGACTAAGTATGTGTTATATGTGCGAAAATACCACGACATTAACATGTGAAGATAGGAAGCCTTAAGATAATATTAAACTTCGAACTACGTGACGAACTTAGGAAACATCACAAACAAACAATGAGATAAAATATGTTTTGAAAAGAAACTTTCATTTTCAAGTAGATGGCACGAACGAAACGAACCGCGCTTAAGAGCAGTCAATATAGTTCCAGAATGCGACAAGCAATAGACGATTACCGCCACTATGAGAGAGAAGAAGGAAAACCTTTAAGAGAGGTCATCGCCCATTTCGAAACCCTGTGGCGAGAAGTCCGCGGGTATCACGCGCCGTCCTTTAGTGGCATAAGGCGACTGGTCGAGTTGATGCCCGAGGGTTGGAACTCTTGGATGGAAGCAACGGCCAGTCGGTTTACGTGGTATGAACCACGAAATAAGGTGATGTATGGCGACATGAAAGGTTTTCTGAAAGCCTTGCAGTGTGCTATGATCGACTCTCATTCTGAACAACCACCGTCGGCAGAAGATGAGAAGGACGAGGTAGTTTGGGAAGAAAAGCCCATGATTGAGGTTAAACCCGCGACGGAAGGTGAAGCCATGGCACCAGTAGGGATGATTCCGGGCTTCGAGGGTGATTATGTAGACGATATGATGGACGATGACGAAGCCCTTCGTATGATTGACGAGTATCACGGAAGGGAGAATTCGGAAGAGGAAGAGGACCCAGAAGAGGAAGAATATAACGATAGATAGATGAATGTTTGTTTTTCTTTTTTTTTAAGTTGTTAAGACGATGGAAGTAGTACTTTTGCTTTTGTTCCCAAACGAATGTTTTGACTTTCCTTTCCACGTTATCTATGGAAGTTCACTTTTCGCATAACTTTACGTACTTGTGTTGTATCGTTTTGTACGCGTGCATGAATTCGAAGAAGTGGTGTTTTGATACCAACGATTACTCACAACGTTGTTAACTTGTGTTTTAGATCAATATGCCACCAAGACGTAGACGTGGTCCAAGAGTGGAAAACAATGTGGGGGAGCAGACAGAGGGAAGTGTCGGGAATCCACCCCCGCCTCCACCACCATCTCTACCCCAACCAAACGAAAGGGAATACATCAAGGCCATTCGAAAAGAGAACCCACCCAAGTTTGATGGGTTGGGAGAGCCCCCGAAGGCGGAGGCATGGGTACGCGACCTTGAGCGTATCTTTGACTTTATGGGATGCACTGATAGGGAACGTCTGGCCTGCGTGACTTATCAACTGAAAGGACCCGCTGATTTTTGGCGGGAAACGAAGAGGAGGACCATGGACCCCGCTCGCCGTGAGGCACTTACTTGGGAAGAGTTTAAAGAAGAAGTGTACAACAAGTATGTTCCCATGAGTTATCGACGAACGAAAGTAGTGGAGTTCCACACCTTAAAACAAGGAAACATGACGGTCACGGAGTACGACCGCGCTCTATGTGCGATGACCCGGTATGAGCCAGAATTGGTAGACACAGACGAGAAGATGGCAGAGAAGTTTCGTTCTGGTCTTAGACCCGAGATAAGGGCAGCTGTGGCCAGCCGCAGGGGAATTCCTTATTCCGAGGTGTTGGGTTGCGCCTTAGATGTGGAGGAAGCACTGCCCAAGAATGAGAGGGTGATAAATCCTACACCACCTGCACCCCCATCGAACTATAGAGACAAGAGGAAGAGGGAGGGAAACCGAGCTCCTTTTGACAACAAGCGGTTTTTTCCACTTTTCGGCATCCGCAGAACCATGGCCGCCAAGTTGTGCCACATCAGAGGGGAAACCCACAGAGAACACCCTACTGTAATCGGTGTTCCAAGTATCATGTTGGGGAATGCAGAGTTGGAGGCATTCGGTGCTATGCCTGCGGTGGAAATGGACACATGTCTCGAGAGTGCCCAAATAACAACAAAGGTGGAGCGAAGATTGGGCAAGGACAAAGGCCACCGCAACAGCCACAACCGATCCGACAAGTGGCCCCACAACAAGCAAGGGCGTATGCCCTGAAAGTAAATCAAGTGCAGGAGCAACAAGCTAACAAGGGCAAGGAGAATTTGGCAGGTATGGGAAAGCTCCAACAACTACCTATTATCGTGCTATTTGTTAGTGGTGCTTCGCATTCTTTTATTTCGATGTCATGTGTGAATGCCTTAGAACTCCCTACTGCTAAGCTTGAACCGAAATTGAATGTGTCTTCACCGGTTGGAGGTTTGATTGATATTGTGAGAACTTGCTCGAACATAGAGTTTGTGTTAGGAGAACTAGGAGTAGTGGCCCAACTTTTACACGTCATGCCTTTGGAGAACGTATACATAATTTTGGGAATGGATTGGCTTACAGAGAACCACGCGACGATTCACTGTAAAGAGAGACAGATTTCATTTCAAACCCCGGGCAAAGAGGCGACTATCTTATATGGGATCTCCATGAACCGACAAACTTCCATAATCTCCGCTTTGCAAGCAACCACGATGATAAGAAAAGGGCGACCGGCGTATCTTATGTACTTGAACGGAGAGGAAAAGAAGGATTTGAAAGTGGAAGACGTGGCAGTAGTACGAGAATTTCCCGAGGTGTTTCCCGAAGCTTTGCCTGGACCGCCACCCGACAGACAATTAGAGTTCACTATTGATTTGGAACCAGGGTCTGCGCCAATATCAAAGGCGACATACCGAATGGCCCCTAAGGAGTTGGCCGAGTTGAAGATACAGTTGCAAGAACTATTAGACTTGGGTTTTATTCGACCCAGCGTATCACCGTGGGGAGCGTCAGTGTTGTTCGTTAAGAAGAAGGATGGAACGATGAGGATGTGCATCGACTATCGTGAGCTCAACAAGATGACCTTGAAGAATAAGTACCCACTGTCGAGGATTGATGATTTGTTCGACCAACTTCGAGGAGCGGGCTTATTCTCGAAAATGGATTTGAGATCAGGGTACCATCAACTAAAGGTCCGACGAGAGGATGTACCTAAGACTGCTTTCCACACTCGTTATGGCCATTATGAATTCGTCGTGATGCCATTTGGGCTGACCAACGCCCCGGCTGTCTTCATGGACTTGATGAACCGAGTTTTTCACGAGTATCTCGACAAGTTCGTGTTAGTCTTCATCGACGATGTCTTAGTATACTCGAAGAATGAGGAGGAACATGGATGGCATCTACAAACAGTGTTGGAAACGCTACGAAAGGAAAAGATTTTGCCAAGTTTAGTAAGTGTGAGTTTTGGTTGACTCGAGTGAACTTTCTTGGTCATATCGTGACGGCAAATGGGATTCAAGTAGACCCAGCAAAGGTCGAGGCCGTGCAGAATTGGAAATCACCGAGTGAAATCCGCAGTTTCTTGGGATTGGCAGGATACTATCGACGTTTCATTGAAGGATTCTCTAAAATCGCGAGACCAATGACACAATTGTTGAAGAAATGAGTCAACGTGGTTTGGACGCCGGAGTGCGAGGCGAGTTTCCAACTTTTGAAAGAGAAATTGACTACAACACATGTTCTAGCCGTACCGGCAGCCGACAAGGACTTCGCCGTCTATACCGATGCATCAAAGGTAGGACTTGGTTGTGTGTTGATGCAAGACGGGAAAGTGATAGCATACGCTTCCCGACAGTTGAGGCCGAATGAATTGAATTTTCCGACTCATGATTTGGAGTTAGCAGCTGTGGTGCATGCACTAAAGATTTGGAGATACCATCTCTATGGAGTGAGATGCGAAATCTATACGGATCACAAGAGTCTCAAGTACTTCTTCGAGCAGAAGGAGCTAAACATGCGACAACGACGTTGGTTAGAGATTGTGAAAGACTATGACTGCGGTATTCACTATCACCCGGGCAAGGTGAACGTAGTAGCCGATGCTTTGCGTAGGAAGAACCAACCACAATTGGCTTATGTCCTAACGCAAGAGGAAGCATTGATTCATGAGTTCGACAAGATGAGTTTGGAAATAGTGAAAGCACCCAAGACAGTAGAAGCAAGATTGGCGACACTAGTGATTGAGCCAGATTTGGGAACCAGGCTCATAGAAGCCCAACGACGTGATGAGAAGTTGGAAGAGTTACGTGTGAAGGTGAGAGCCGAGAAGCTTGATCATTACCTTGAGGAGGCGGATAATGCTTTGACGTACGACGGACGATTGTGTGTGTCAAGCGACGAGATGCTAAAAGATGAGATTTTGAGTGAAGCGCACGACACGCCTTACACTGCTCACCCCGGGAGCACGAAGATGTATCGAGATTTGAAGCAACGTTTTTGGTGGAATGGAATGAAAGGAGACGTGGCGTCGTATGTAGAGCGATGTTTAGCATGCCAACAAGTGAAGGCCTTACACCAACGACCATATGGGAAATTGCAACCACTTGAAATTCCCGAATGGAAGTGGGAGCATCTAGCTATGGATTTCGTGACGAGTTTGCCAAAGTCACAGAAGGGCAACACTGCAATTTGGGTGATCATCGATCGACTAACGAAAAGCGCGCACTTTTTACCAATTCGAATTACTTATGGCGCGGACAAGTTAGCAAAATTGTACGTGAATGAGATTGTGCGTTTGCATGGGGTGCCAAAGACTATCGTGTCCGACCGTGATACGAAGTTCACATCAAAGTTTTGGATGAGTTTGCAACGAGAATTGGGCACGCAATTGAGCTTTAGCACTGCTTATCACCCGCAATCGGACGGGCAGTCAGAAAGGACGATTCAAACGCTTGAGGATATGCTACGAGCCGTTGTCTTAGATCGAAGAGAAAGTTGGGAAACTGTTCTACCGTTGGTGGAGTTCGCCTACAACAATAGCTACCAAGCGACGATCGATATGGCTCCGTATGAAGCCTTGTATGGCAGGAAGTGTCAATCCCCACTTTATTGGGATGAAGTTGGCGAGAGGAAGATGTTAGGACCCGATGCTATAAAGGAGATGACCGAAATTGTGCATCAAATCCGCGCAAGGATCAAGGAAGCTCAAGATAGACAGAAGTCGTATGCTGATGTGCGTCGAACGGAAATCAAATTCAACGTTGGTGACAAAGTGTTCTTGAAGGTATCCCCGACGAGAGGAGTTGTGAGGTTTGGAGTGAAAGGCAAGCTGAAACCGCGTTTCGTGGGACCGTACGAGATTATCGATGAAGTAGGTCTTGTAGCGTATCGATTGGCGTTACCTCCCAGCTTTGGGAACGTGCACAACGTGTTCCATGTGTCGCAGTTGCGCAAATACGTGTTCGACCCCAAACATGTAATTCATCAAGAAGAAGTGGTCTTAACCCCAGACATGAGCTACGAGGAAAGGCCCGAGGCGATCCTAGATCGGAAGGTACAAGAGATACGAAACAAATCGATAGCGTCCGTGAAGGTGTTGTGGAAGCACCATGGTCCTGAGGAAGCCACGTGGGAGTTAGAAGATAAAATGAAAGAAAAATTTCCCGAGTTATTTATGTGAGACGATCAAATTTCGGGACGAAATTTCTGTTTAGAGGGGAAGGATGTAACATCCCAAATTTTTGTGACTCTTTTTATATGTTTATTTGAAATTTGGATTACGAAACTTTTGTTTCTATGTGATTAAGTGAATTGCGTGAAACAATTGTCGTGAGTGATGTGGAATGAAGAGCTCGATATTTGATATTTTCCAATGTGGATAAATAATTAATAGGATCATGCATTTATATTTTTCGAGCCAATTCATTGGAATATTCGGCCTTCCTAATTATTGAAATAATATTTCATTTATTGGATTTAATTAATTGTTTTGGGAGATTTATCCAAATTAAATCCAAACCAAATGATCCATAAATTGTACTACATGAAACTCGAACTCTAGCCTATTATCCTTGGGAGTTTCGAAAATCCCCTATTTAAAATAGGAGGATGAATTATTTTCTTTGATTTAATTGGTGCTTTGTTGATTCCCTTCTTTTGAATTAGATCCAATTAAATCATGTCATGTTTTATTTCTTCACCCAAATTAAATAAAGATTTGAAATAATTCCTTGGCCAGTTAGGCCTAATTATTTTCAGCCCCCTCATTATTTTGTAGAGGAGAATTTATTGTTTCCCTTTTGTGAGACCCTTTTATTCAATTTAATACCTAAGCCAGATTAATTGGGGATGTGAATATTTCCTTGTGTTGCACCCTCCATATCACACGCCCCATGCTATTATTTTTCCTTGTGGGAATTTATTTATAGTAACCTATTTTATGGGAGTCTTTTCCTATAAAGAAACTTCCAAATTTAAATCCTATTCTATTTAATTGAGGATTTAAATAATTTCCTTGTGCAATTCCTTATGGGAATTTTCGGCCCTTCCCCATTAATTTCCTACTTGGAGATTTAATTTATTTTGTTCCCTTGTTTATGAAATATTCATTATTTTATTTCCTAAGTTGTGAATATATTCTCTCCAAGTAAATATCAAATAAATTCCTTGTTAATTTTACCATGGAATTTTCGAATTCCTCCCCTTCCCACAAGCCTATTTTATTCTTTTAATTGTGGAATTTATTTAATTGTATTTACCCCACAATTAATTAATTAATTAATTTTAAACCTAACCCTAACCTTATAAAAACTCCTACCCTAGCCCCCATTTCCTACAAATTTTCGGCCCCCTCCCTCTCTCCCCCTCCCTCACACGCCTCTCATCTCCCTCACTCTCCATCCTCTCCAAAAACTTCTTCCACCTTTGTTCTTGCTTCAATTGGAGTGGATTTTCCAAGAATTTCCGACGAATCGTGTCAGCGTTTGCTTCTACCGTTCGTTTTCTTGATTCAAGAAGGTATAACTAAGTTTTTCTTCTCATCTCCTTCATTTAAACTCTATTCTTGAATCCTACATGCATATAGAGGGTGTAGGAATCATAGATCGCAAATTAATCGGTGGGAATGTGTGTTTGCATGAGAACTTTGATGAATATGCGTTTTTGAATGAAGTTATGTGAAGTTTGATTTGAATCCTTTGTGAATGATGTTAGTTTATGTGCAAACATGATTATGAGAACCTTTTTGGGCATGATTTTGTGTTATAAGCATGAAAAATTGTATTTGGATGATTGAGGAAGAAACCCTAATTTCGAATTTGTGAGCCTGAAATTTGTGACGTTCGAACAGCAGTTTCTGATGTGTAATTGACCTATCAAACGATTGAATTTTGATGTGAAAATTTTATTGAGTAAATTTCAAGGTGTTTTCTGTGTCTCGTGTGAATTTCAGCCTTTTTGTCAAAAAATGGGTTTTTAGTATTTATTTTCTCCGCTGCTTCTTTCTAAAAAAATATTTATCATAAGTCGTTTCTAATTAATAGTAAATTATAACCTTAGACTTTGTAAACTAAAATATTTTTCTTCCTTTAAGCTAATTGAGTTTTCGTAAACTGTTATCCTTGTAAGTTGTCGTTTTTGTCGTCCCTTGGTCACGATCGCCGCGTTTGTAGTACCCCTAGTATGGGCGGTCGTGACATTTTACCCCAAAACCGATGCATGAAATAAGCCTTATCATTGTCCTTCGCTTCCTTTGAAGTTTTGCATGTTAGGTCATCTGTGAGAGGCACGACGCTCGACTCTTCTTCAGTTTGAGACTCCTCCTCTTCTAATGCGGCCTTAACGGCTCCTGCTTTTTTTGGCTTCTCCAGTGAGTCTTCCGACTTTTGCTCATCATCTGATGGCTCCTTCTCTTCAGGCTCACTTACCCCTTCTTCTTCTACCCTCTTCTCATTCACCCTGGCTTCTGCTCTGTCCTCTTGTATCCCCTTCATCATATCAGCTAGTAATGCAACCTGCTTGATCATCTCATCCATGCTGAATTTCTGCTCATCATAAGTGTTTTGCATTTCCAGTATCAGCTCGTCATTTGATTTCAAGCAACGCCCCATGCCTTGCTGGGATACGATCAATCTCTCGATGTTTTCTTTAGTGGAGTCTGTGTAGTGATTCTCAACCCAAAGTGGTTCAGAACTCTGCTGCGGATGAGGTTGACATTGAGGTGGATCAGGACGAGCTTGGCTTTGATAATACTGGGGCTCTTGAGTTTGCCAGTCCCCTTCTTTCCATGTCGGGAGACACTCCTCTGTATCTGGGAACCACAGGCTATGGGCTTGATCCTGGAAGGGTGGATAGTGGATGTGGTCATTTGCTTGATAAGTTTGTTGACTGGGCTCATAAACATGAAGGTCAGGGTAAGATGGGGAGTCTGGATATGCCGTCTGCTATGTGGTCAGTTGGGTGGCAGTTGGATATGGCTCTGACTGATGTGGAAAAGATGAGTACTCTTTAGGCCAGTTCCATTCTCCACATGGTTGGTATCCATATTGGCATACATCTGCTTGCCCTCCTGGATTCCAACTTCTGTTTGAGCTCCAAATCGCTCATGTGCTTTGGCTATGATTTACTTGATCAGTTTGGAAATGAGGTCTGTTCGAAGGAACTTGTGGGTAGCTTGATTTGAGAATTGAACTGAACACTTCTTCAAGTCTGTCAACTCGGCTTTCCAGTTGTGTGTTGTTATCCATGCCGTGAGTGTTCATCCCAATCTCGTGGGGTAGAGTTTCTGACGTATCATCATACCCTCTTTTCGCACTTAGAAGTTTCTCCAGGACGATCTTGGCTTTACTCAACCGAAGTTGGGAGAAATTCCCTCCGCTCGACGAGTTTACAAGGTCCTTACTCCTTGCATCCATTCCTGCATAGAACCTTGAATAGACTTCCACTTCCATCATGTTGTGATTTGGGCATGCATCCAGAAGCCCTCTGTATTTGTGCCAATATTCGCTCAAGTTCTCATCATATCCTCGGGTAGCTTCTCTGATTTCCCTTCTGAGTGCATTTGCTTTTGCTGTTGGGAAGAATTGACTCAGGAATTCCCCTTTGAAATCTGACCATGTGTTGATGCTGTTGGACGCCAATTGTAACACCCGTACCTTAAATAAGAAATTAATGTTATGTAACGAATTAAGTAATAAAATTATTCCGAGATGCTGTGCTTCTCGATAAATGTGATATGAAAAAAAAATTATGGTTTATGTGTTAAATGTGAAAAGGAGCGTGCTTAATTGTTTAATTGTGAACGTTGGGAGACATGTTGAAGGTCTCGTTGAAAGAAGGACGATGAAATTTCTATTCTTGGCAAGACAAATGAATTTATGTGGAAAGGAATATACGTTTACGGAAGATGACGCGCGAAAATCGAGGAACGGTCGAAGAAAATATATTTGGAACAACACCAAATATAAATGATGCCGTTAAACGTACTTTAATTTTTGGTTGTGAAGAACGAGATAACAAAATTAAATAAAGACCCGTGAATTTTAATTATCGAAGGAAAATACGAAAATATAAAGTATGAATTTATTTTGGACTTTTTCAAAATAAATTAGAGTCCAATTACCTACAAAATAATTTGGATTCTAATCACTCTTTTAAATCCACCAAGTAATAGTACTTTTTCTAACTTGGCCTTCCAAATTATTTTGAGCCCAAACCAAAACCAATTAAATAAAAAAAAAAAAAAAGCTTGAAGCCCAAATGTGGGATTTAAAGTAGACCAAGCCCAAACCCCATTTTTTTTCTCTTCTTCTTCTCTTCTCCTCCCCATGACCGACGGCTTTCCCTTCATCTTGGAGGAGACTCTCCATTTCCAACACCCTTCATCTTCTACCATTACTCCCACAAACCAAGAGTCACCCACTTCTTCTTCATTAACCTCTTCTCTAACTCCTCACCATTTGCACTCAACAAAAAAAAAAGAAGAGAGAGAGGGAGACTTGCGAGAGAAATAGCCGAGAGGAAGGAGGGAGAAGAAGGAGTTTGCTTTCACCATTTTTTGTTCAACCACCATCAAGTTTAAGCTCTTGAGGTATACTATCTTTTCCATCCTCAAAGCATGAGATTATTATAGTCTTGCATAGTGTATATAACCATTATTATTGTTCCATGACAAAACCATGTAACAATCCTTAAGAATCAACCAAACGATCGCCGTACGTGACCGAAACTAAGAAATAACGTAACTTTATGACCATAACGCGTGTTGCGGGTTGATTCGGGGTCGTTCGGGGTAGTTTCGAATGAGAGGAAGTTACCGCCGGCGACGGGCAGCGACGGACATGCTGCGCTCGACGGTGCTGACGACATTCAGAGGCGGCACGGTTTGCGGCCTCCTAGGCGACGACCGCGACGTTTCCTCCACGGCGCTCGAGCAAGCGGCGACGACGGGTGAAGAGGGGTGGACGGCAGCAGCCCTCGGCGGATGGTAGCAGCTCCCGGCGGATTGCCGCAGCTCCTGATCTGTGGCAGCATCTTCCGGCGGGCAGGAGCACCTCCCGGCAACGATCGGTGACGGCTGGGGAGTCGACTTCCGCCGGCTGCTGCGATCGGCGAGCGGCAGAGAGAGAGACGGGGAGAGAGAAAGATAAGAGGATAGAGAGAGAAGTGGGGTAGGAGAGTGAAGAAGATTGGGCCTCTTTTGTTTTTGTGAATTGGGCCTTGAATTAAATCTTTTTTTAGTTGGGCCCTTATAAATTATTGGAAGATTAAGTTGAGTTTTGGGCTCCTTTTTTTAATTGATGGGGCTCACTATTTAATTTTGGAGGAATAAGGTGGCTGAGAAATTTAATCTTGGGCCGGTAATTAAAATTTAATCGGGGGAAATTATTTAATTAATTTCCATAAGACTTTTGAAGAAGAATAATTTACCCAAGTATGAATTAATACTTTTTTTAACGGTAAATAATTACGGAAATTTAAAGTATACGCTTAAATAATTTTTAGAAATTATTTTCCGACGTCATGGAAAATACGAGGGGCCAACGAAGAAAAGAACGAGCGTAAGCAGCCGACCGGCGTCGCACGCGACGCCTTGGGCGGCCGCCGAATAACCAAAAATGCACAGAAACCGAGAAAGAAGATTTAAGGAATTTAATTAGAGTGCATGCATTCTTAATATCGTCGTTACCGAGAATTTATATGAATTTTATGTATTTTCTGAAAAGGTGGTTCACACGCACGCTAAAAGTCGGAACGAGGAATTTTACGGAAATCCTAAGCTTTTGAGGTGGGCTTTATTACTTAAACTCTTTTATTTGAAATGATATGTTATGGTGAAATAAGGGTGGTTTAAAATAGTATGTCATGCCGTATTTTATGTTTTGAATTGCCTATCTGATTGTCTACTGGGATAATATCCTACTAGACTTTTATAGTTAACGAATTCGGGTCTGACTAGGGAGTGAGTCCCTACTCGGACTAGTGCACTGATAGGGATCGTGAGCCGTCCCCTAGGTTGGCCGGTCTAGTGATCGAGTTTGTGGCCACATTCTCGTTTCACATGATGGTTCAGATATGGTATATGATGGAGGATGATGTTAGTCCGCGCGGACACTTTTTTTAAAGAAATGGATTTTAGTGTTTCTCGGCCTTTGAAAGAAAAACCCGGGATTCACTCGATGATGGCTTGACATATCTTAACGATGAATGTTTTCGGGCATGAGTTCACTGGGTGCATCAAGTACTCAGCCCCTGCATATGTTTTCTCTATGTGCAGGTTGAGCGAGGTCGAGAGGCGGAGGATGTTGAGTGATGATTCAAGAACTGGTCCGGTTACTATTATGTCTTCATACATAGTAGTAGCTAAACTCTCATTTTGCTTCCGCTATTCTACGTTTTAAGAATTTCTTTTATTTCCATTGGATTATCAAACTATGTCATTCATGTTATGTACTTTCGAGATTTGAAACTTTGAATAAATGAAATTTCATCTTTGATCGTTAAGTTGCATTGTCTTGATTGTTTCCCCCCTTCTTCCCCGCTTCTTAATTCCCCCACTAGTCGCGATCCACCGTGCTTTCTATCCTTAGGAAGTGCGGTCGTGACAGAATGGTATTAGAGCAATTTTTCCTTCCGCTCTGGACCGAGAGTCATTTATTCAATCTAGTCTAGACTCGTTTCGCTAGACTAAAAGAGTATTCGCTTAACA
The DNA here is from genome assembly GCF_004379255.2 of Salvia splendens. Lineage (NCBI taxonomy): Eukaryota > Viridiplantae > Streptophyta > Magnoliopsida > Lamiales > Lamiaceae > Salvia > Salvia splendens. The sequence goes on from NC_056045.1 coordinate 15,560,544, forward strand.
CTCAACACTCCGTCTCACCGCGCTCAACGCGAAAGAAGGCAAAAGTTTGAAACAAAGTATATTAGAAGTGATAGAACGAACGGGGCGCAGAAGGGCGCGATTTCCAAAGAATGATGAGGTGACGAGGCAAGGATAACCTTGTGAAACACGATTGTGATAGATTGAAGGATAGACGAAGTTGCAAAAGTACCACGTTTATAAAATACGAAACATCTATCCTTAGATGTTAATAAAAAAAAAGAAAGAAAAGAATTGTTATGACTTTTCCTTTTGGAAATCGACAGGTATGCACGGTAACACGGATGACGTTCTTTGCGCGTTTTATCTTTTCTACCTTGCTTTGTTTTTTTTTTCTGCGACTGGTTGCTAAGGGGACTCACTTTTATGTAGATGGCGATCATGATCCACGCACCGTTAAGGGGAAGGTATGTCGAGAATGGATTGCGGGCGGTGGAAATGTATCGCGGGTTCGAGAGGGACGAGAGGGCCCCTTTGATATCTTATGTCGCCGATTACTTGACATTATGGCGGGATGCTCATGGCTGTGGAGTGAGGCACTATGAGGGAATCAAGAGATTGATTGATGGACTACCGGCACCTTGGAATAGGTGGGCCGACGAGGCTTCACGGTCATACGTCTGGCATAAGCTTCCCGAGTACAGCATGCAAGGGGACATGCATGGTTTTGTGAAGGTTCTCATGAAAGCACTGGTTGATGCTCGTAATGGACCACCCCCCTATGCTCCTCCTAGGAAGGAGGCATCCTCATCGAGTCGCAGCCCTTACAGTGGGGGTAGGTATGAGAGTGAGACGCCGCAGCCAAACTTCCCCAAGAGGAGAAGGCTTGGGATGCGCACCTCCGCACCTCCCGCGACGGAAGTTCTTGTGGTCGATAAGCATATCGACGTCGCTACTTATGTGCGGGAGAATGATGAGGAAGAAGAGGAAGATCCTCTCGAGTATGAGGAAGACCCCGAAGAAGAGCCCCTTGAAAGGGAGGTTGAGGTTGACAGCGAGGAAGGGGCAAATTACGAGAGAGCTCCCGAGGAGTAGTGTTTTCTTTACCGTTTGCTAGCTTTTGAACGTTTTGTTTTGACGAACTATGTAATAGTTTCTCTTGATGTTTGTTTTCTTTCCTTGTTTCAAAGACCTTGTGGAAACACGTACTTGCCTGGTTTTAAGTTAATAAAGCTTCCCGTTGTTTTATCGTGGTGTTCGTTTACCTTGTTATGTTTGGGAAAGTTGGTGTTATCGCTTTTGGAAAAGTTGTGTGGTGTGGTGTGGTGATGGTAAAATTGGACTTTCGTACTAACGCATATGTTGAACAGAATGCCTCCCCGACGTGCAGCCGTTCACCACGAGAATGAAGCAAGCAACGAGACCCAAAGCAGTATGGGTCCTGAAGGACAACCACCACAACCACCTCACCACCGCCACAGCCGGAACGGAACATTGAGAAGGAGTTCCGAAAGGAACGTCCTCCCGTGTTTGACGGAATGGGAGATCCAACCAAGGCCGAGACCTGGATTCGGGCCATAGCGTTCATCTTTAAGCTCTTAAGGTGCACCGACCAGGAGCGCCTCTCGTGCGTGACTTACCAGCTCACCGGGTCCGCAGAGTTTTGGTGGGAGACTAAGCAGCGGACAATGACACAGGAACGGTTAGACACCCTGACGTGGGAAGACTTTAAGGAGGAACTGTATGACAAGTACATTCCAAGGAGCTATCGCAAGGCTAAGGAGGCCGAGTTCTACAATCTGAAACAGGGGCGGATGACTGTGACAGAATATGACCGTGCCCTATGTGACATGTCTCGGTACGCACTGGAGCAGGTAAACACAGATGAGAAGATGGCGGAAAAGTTTTGTGCCGGTCTGAGGCACGAAATCAGGATGGCTTTGGCATGCCGTGGAAGACTCTCGTATGCCGAGTCATTGTCCCGTGCACTAGATGTGGAGGAAGCGATGCCACGGGAAAAGACAGTTACACACACTACTCCGACATCGCCGACCCCACAGCAGAATTTCCGGGACAAGAGGAAATGGGACGGGAACCGCGCACCCTTTGACAACAAGAGGTTCCAGAGTACCCCAAACTCTTCCCAGGGAAAAGGAAAGCAAGCTGCTCCATTCCAAGGTGGAGATTTCCGCCAGAGAGCACCTCTTTGTGCCAAATGTCAGAGGAACCACATGGGAGAATGCAGAGTCGGGACCAACGTGTGCTATAAGTGTGGCGGAGTTGGACACTTCGCCAAAGAGTGCCCGAGCAACAACAATACTGGAGGTGGGGGAACGCCGAACGGACCTCGAGGGAATCCTACACCACCTCAGCAGCAGCAGCAACGTCGCCAACCGTACCCGACTCAAGCTAGGGCCTATGCCTTGGGACGCAAGCAAGCTAAAGCCCCACAGGGGGAGCCAAAACAGGAAAATCTGGCAGGTATGGGAACATTACTTGACATGCATGTTGTTGTTCTGTTTGATACGGGTGAGTCGCACTCCTTTATATCGCACTCTTGCGTGACTGCTTTAAGACTGCCTGTTGTTGAACTTGAACGTAAGATGAATGTGAACTCACCGGTAGGAGGCCTTGTAGAAATTTCACAATCTTGCTCGAACATAGAACTCATGGTGGGAGAACTTAGCTTAGTGGCTCACAACTTGCATGTTATGCCGATGGATAACGTCGACATTATTCTGGGGATGGACTGGCTAGCTGAGAACTATGCTACTATCCGATGCCAAGAGAGACAAATCTCATTACAAACCCCGGGGAAGGAGCCCTCTACCTTCCACGGAATTTCGATGAATCAGCGAACTTGTGTGATATCGGCACTTCAAGCAACTACGATGATTAGAAAGGGGCGTCCGGCCTATCTTGTGTATCTACAGGGACATGACAAGAAAGAGAGGAAAGTTGAAGATGTGGCAGTGGTACGTGAGTTTCCCGACGTATTTCCCGATGCGTTGCCAGGCCCTCCGCCTGATCGACAGTTGGAGTTTAGTATCGATCTGGAACCAGGAGCCGCACCAGTGTCGAAAGCACCCTATAGGATGGCGCCGAAGGAGTTGGAAGAACTCAAAATCCAGCTACAAGAATTACTGGACTTGGGTTTTATCCGACTGAGTGTGTCGCCATGGGGAGCACCGGTGCTGTTTGTGAAGAAGAAAGAAGGGACACTGAGGATGTGCATAGACTACCGGGAATTGAACAAGTTAACTCTCAAGAACAAGTATCCTCTGCCGAGAATAGACGACCTATTCGATCAACTCAGGGGAGCAGGAGTATTCTCGAAAATGGATTTAAGGTCGGGATATCACCAGTTGAGGGTACGAAGGGAGGACATACCCAAGACGGCATTCCGAACGAGGTATGGGCATTATGAGTTTGTAGTAATGCCGTTTGGACAGACAAATGCACCAGCAGTATTTATGGATTTAATGAATCGAGTATTCCATCCATACTTAGACAAGTTCGTCCTGGTGTTCATAGATGATGTACTGGATTACTCGAAGAATGAAAAAGAACATGAGGAGCACCTAAGGATCACGTTGGAAACACTCAGAACGGAAAAGTTGTACGCCAAGTTCAGTAAGTGTGAATTCTGGCTAAAGGAAGTGAATTTTCTGGGGCATATTGTGACGGCCGAAGGGATTCGAGTTTACCCTGCAAAGGTGGAGGCCGTACAACAGTGGAAGGCACCGAAGACCCCAAACGAGATCCGGAGTTTCCTTGGACTGGCAGGATACTACCGGAGATTTATTGAAGGATTTTCTAAAATCGCAAGGCCAATGACTCAACAACTGAAGAAAGGGACCAAGGTCAATTGGACACCGGAGTGTGAAACTAGTTTCCAATTGTTGAAGGAGAAGTAGACCACTGCACCTATTCTAGCCGTTCCGAAACCGGGAGTAGACTATGTGGTTTACACCGATGCGTCGAAGGTTGGACTGGGGTGTGTTTTGATGCAGAATGGTAAGGTGATTGCCTATGCTTCGCGGCAGTTGAGGCCACACGAGTTGAACTACCCTACTCATGACTTAGAACTAGCGGCTGTTGTGCACGCATTGAAGATTTGGAGGCACCATCTCTACGGAGTTCGGTGTGAGATTTTTACAGATCACAAGAGTCTGAAATACTTCTTTGAACAGAAAGACTTGAATATGAGGCAACGCAGATGGCTCGAACTAGTCAAGGATTATGACTGTGGCATTAACTATCACCCGGGCAAAGCAAACGTAGTGGCGGATGCTTTGAGCCGGAAAGCTCAACCGCAGTTGGCTACTTTTCTCACTCAAGAAGCGGAATTGATTCGCGATTTTAGCAAGATGCGATTGGAGGTAGTGAGAGCTCCGGAGACCGTGAAGGGAAAGATTGCCACCTTGGTAATTGCATCCGATCTACGGACAAAGATAATAGAAGGGCAGCGAAATGATGAAAATCTGGAGAAAGTTCGACTGAAGGTGAGAAAGGGCGAACAAGAGAAGTTTAGAGAGGAGGCTGATAATGCTCTCTCCTACGAGGGGAGACTGTGTGTGCCAAGCGACGAAGGACTTCGAAATGAAATTCTGACCGAGGCACACGAGACTCCATACACCGCTCATCCTGGAAGTACAAAGATGTACCAGGACTTGAAGGGATCATTCTGGTGGGATGGAATGAAGAGGGACATAGCTTCGTTTGTGGAAATATGTTTGGCGTGTCAACAAGTAAAAGCTTTACATCAACGACCCTATGGAAAGTTGCAACCGCTGGAGATACCAGAATGGAAATGGGAACATATCGCCATGGACTTTGTGACGGGATTACCAAAGACCCGGCAAGGGAATACGGCCATTTGGGTAATCATAGACCGCCTCACCAAGAGAGCGCATTTTATACCCATCCCTATAACACATGGATCCGACAAGCTAGCTCGGATTTATGTGAAAGAAATCATTCGGCTACATGGAGTGCCAGTGACAATCACGTCGGACCGAGACACCAGGTTCACTTCAAGATTTTGGATAAGTTTGCAACGAGAGCTTGGTACACGACTAAATTTTAGTACTGCTTTCCATCCACAAACCGATGGACAGTCCGAGAGAACGATTCAAACTCTCGAGGACATGTTGAGAGCCGTGGTTCTTGACAGAGGAGAAAATTGGGAAGTTGTACTACCGTTGATCGAGTTTGCCTACAATAACAGTTTCCAGGCGACGATAAATATGGCCCCATATGAAGCATTGTATGGAAGGAAATGTAGATCACCACTCTACTGGGATGAGGTTGGTGAGAGAAGAATACTCGGGCCAGATTCAGTAGAAGAAATGATTGAAATTGTGCGACAAATTCGTCAGAGGATAAAAGAAGCTCAAGACCGACAGAAGTCGTATGCTGATGATGTCCGGCGTACAGATTTACAGTTCAATATGGGAGATAAGGTGTTCTTGAAAGTATCTCCGTCGAAGGGGATAACGAGGTTTGGTGTAAAGGGGAAGTTGAAGCCACGATACGTAGGGCCTTATGAAATCCTTGAGAAGGTGGGACCCGTAGCGTATAGGTTGGCACTACCACCAAGTTTTGGGACTGTGCATAACGTTTTCCATGTGTCTCAATTACGAAAGTATATGTTCGATCCCAAACACGTGGTGCATCAAGAGGAAATGATTTTGAATCCCGACTTGAGTTATGAGGAAAAGCCCGAAGCTATTCTGGACAGGAAAGTGCAGGAGTTGAGGAATAAATCGATCGCGTCCGTGAAAGTACTTTGGAAACATCATGGTCATGAGGAGGCCACTTGGGAACTCGAGGATAAAATGAAAGAGAAATACCCGGAGCTTTTCGTTACGAATGAGTAAATTTCGGGACGAAATTTCTGTTAAGGTGGGTAGAATGTAACACCCGTACCTTAAATAAGAAATTAATGTTATGTAACGAATTAAGTGATAAAATTATTCCGATATGCTGTGCTTCTCGATAAATGTGATATGAAAAAAATTATGGTTTATGTGTTAAATGTGAAAAGGAACGTGCTTAATTGTTTAATTGTGAACGTTGGGAGACATGTTGAAGGTCTCGTTGAAAGAAGGACGATGAAATTTCTATTCTTGGCAAGACAAATGAATTTATGTGGAAAGGAATATACGTTTATGGAAGATGACGCGCGAAAATCGAGGAACGGTCGAAGAAAATATATTTGGAACAACACCAAATATAAATGATGCCGTTAAACGTACTTTAATTTTTGGTTGTGAAGAACGAGATAACAAAATTAAATAAAGACCCGTGAATTTTAATTATCGGAGGAAAATATGAAAATATAAAGTATGAATTTATTTTGGACTTTTTCAAAATAAATTAGAGTCCAATTACCTACAAAATAATTTGGATTCTAATCACTCTTTTAAATCCACCAAGTAATAGTACTTTTTCTAACTTGGGCTTCCAAATTATTTTGAGCCCAAACCAAAACCAATTAAATAAAAAAAAAGCTTGAAGCCCAAATGTGGGATTTAAAGTAGACCAAGCCCAAACCCCATTTTTTTTTCTCTTCTTCTTCTCTTCTCCTCCCCATGACCGACGGCTTTCCCTTCATCTTGGAGGAGACTCTCCATTTCCAACACCCTTCATCTTCTACCATTACTCCCACAAACCAAGAGTCACCCACTTCTTCTTCATTAACCTCTTCTCTAACTCCTCACCATTTGCACTCAACAAAAAAAAAAGAAGAGAGAGAGGGAGACTTGCGAGAGAAATAGCCGAGAGGAAGGAGGGAGAAGAAGGAGTTTGCTTTCACCATTTTTTATTCAACCACCATCAAGTTTAAGCTCTTGAGGTATACTATCTTTTCCATCCTCAAAGCATGAGATTATTATAGTCTTGCATATTGTATATAACCATTATTATTGTTCCATGACAAAACCATGTAACAATCCTTAAGAATCAACCAAACGATCGTCGTACGTGACCGAAACTAAGAAAGAACGTAACTTTATAACCATAACGTGTGTTGCAGGTTGATTCAGGGTCGTTCGGGGTAGTTTCGAATGAGAGGAAGTTACCACCGGCGACGGGCAGCGACGGACATGCCGCGCTCGACGGTGCTGACGACATTCAGAGGCGGCACGGTTTGCGGCCTCCCAGGCGACGACCGCGACGTTTCCTCCCCGGCACTGGAGCAAGCGGCGACGACGGGTGAAGAGGGGTGGACGGCAGCAGCCCTCGGCGGACGGCAGCAGCTCCAGGCGGATTGCAGCAGCTCCTGATCTGCGGCAGCATCTTCCGGCGGGCAGGAGCACCTCCCGGCAACGATCGGTGACGGCTGGGGAGTCGACTTCCGCCGGCTGCTGCGATCGGCGAGCGGCAGAGAGAGAGACGGGGAGAGAGAAAGATAAGAGGAGAGAGAGAGAAGTGGGGTAGGAGCGTGAAGAAGATTGGGCCACTTTTGTTTTTGTGAATTGGGCCTTGAATTAAATCTTTTTTTAGTTGGGCCCTTATAAATTATTGGAAGATTAAGTTGAGTTTTGGGCTCTTTTTTTTAATTGATGGGGCTCACTATTTAATTTTGGAGGAATAAGGTGGCTAAGAAATTTAATCTTGGGCCGGTAATTAAAATTTAATCGGGGGAAATTATTTAATTAATTTCCGTAAGACTTTTGAAGAAGAATAATTTACCTAAGTATGAATTAATACTTTTTTTTAACGGTAAATAATTACAGAAATTTAAAGTATACGCTTAAATAATTTTTAGAAATTATTTTCCGACGTCATGGAAAATACGAGGGGCCAACGAAGAAAACAACGAGCGTAAGCGGCCGACCGGCGTCGCACGCGACGCCTTGGGCGGCCGCTGAATAACCAAAAATGCACAGAAACCGAGAAAGAAGATTTAAGGAATTTAATTAGAGTGCATGCATTCTTAATATCGTCGTTACCGAGAATTTATATGAATTTTATGTATTTTCCGAAAAGGTGGTTCGCACGCACGCTAAAAGTCGAAACGAGGAATTTTACGGAAATCCTAAGCTTTTGAGGTGGGCTTTATTACTTAAACTCTTTTATTTGAAATGATATGTTATGGTGAAATAAGGGTGGTTTAAAATAGTATGTCATGCCGTATTTTATGTTTTGAATTGTCTATCTGATTGTCTACTGGGATAATATCCTACTAGACTTTTATAGTTAACGAATTCGGGTCTGACTAGGGAGTGAGTCCCTACTCGGACTAGTGCACTGATAGGGATCGTGAGCCGTCCCCTAGGTCGGCCGGTCCAGTGATCGAGTTTGTGGCCACATTCTCGTTTCACATTATGGTTCAGATATGGTATATGATGGAGGATGATGTTAGTCCGCGCGGACACTTTTTTTAAAGAAATAGATTTTAGTGTTTCTCGGCCTTTGAAAGAAAAACCCGGGATTCACTCGATGATGGCTTGACATATCTTAACGATGAATGTTTTCGGGCATGAGTTCACTGGGTGCATCAAGTACTCAGCCCATGCATATGTTTTCTCTATGTGCAGGTTGAGCGAGGTCGGGAGGCGGAGGATGTTGAGTGATGATTCAAGAACTGGTCCGGTTACTATTATGTCTTCATACATAGTAGTAGCTAAACTCTCATTTTGCTTCCGCTATTCTACGTTTTAAGAATTTCTTTTATTTCCATTGGATTGTCAAACTATGTCATTCATGTTATGTACTTTCGAGATTTGAAACTTTGAATAAATGAAATTTCATCTTTGATCGTTAAGTTGCATTGTCTTGATTGTTTCCCCCCTTCTTCCCCGCTTCTTAATTCCCCCACTAGTCGCGATCTACCGTGCTTTCTATCCTTAGGAAGTGCGGTCGTGACACCAATCTTCTAAACCAAGCATCCACTTCATCTTTCAAAGAGAGAGCAATAATTCTCAGCTTGAAATCCTCCTCACTTGACCCTTTTGGCCTGTACACTCTGCAAATTTTGTTGAACTCACGATGGAACTCAATTGGATTCTCATCACTAGCTCCTAGGAATACAGGTAGAATAGCTAGCAATTCTGGCTTCACATATACAGCTTCTTGACCAGAGGTGTTGGAAATAGCGTGGGTTGGCTCGTTCTTCTCGTGGGAATAGAGCGAACCTATCTCTGGATCATTCTCCTGATTGCCATCCATGGTGGTTTCTACCCCCTCCGGGTAGGCTACTGACCTTGGCGGACTCACGAAGGTGATGTCCTGTTTTTCTCCTTTGTCGGCATCTGGATCGTTCGCCTGGCCAGGAAGTGATTCTGGTCGGACAATGTTAGACTCCTCTTCTTCCTCTGACTGCTTCCCGAACTCAGTGCCTTCGAACGGAGGAAAACAAAAAACAACAAAGAGCTTATTTACAAAATTTAAACTAAAATGCTTAAACAAACCCTGAGAAGCTCTGTTCATCTAGGTGCTAGCATAATCCAACATTCCCTTCGGTCACACCAGCAGGGGATAACGCTTGATCCACATAGACATGGATATCGATTCTCCACTATTGTCGCCCTGAGCTGCCTCTTCACTGAAACCAAACAAGAAATTGTAAAAATTTAAAATATTTACGCCCAAAGTTGTCGCCCTGGGCTGTCTCTTAACTTGGAAATGTAGGGTAAGCGCCATAATCCCCGGCAACGGCGCCAATTGAAAAAGTTGTTGCAGTCTAGCATCTCTTCTCTCTCTTTTATTATCGTTGTGGCTTGCTCAAGTTGGATTGTCAAACTAATCCGGCTAGCCAATTTTGTGCGCTTCTACCCGTGAGAACAGGTTAGTGGATCCAATTAAAGATTTGGCCTGATCAACTCGACCTACTCCTACTCGAGTGAGATGAAAAGAACTCGAAAGCTTGTTTTCAAAACCTTAACCCACAATACTATTAACTAGTATAGGGAAGTAAGGATCCCACAGAGATGATGCGTTTAACATTTGCTTGTGAGACACGGAATGGGAATGGCTGTTGCCATGCTTTACTACGGTAAGTTAAGTTAACTACTGGACTTGAGAAATTAAAACTACTCAACTGATCAACTCATGAAAGCTTAACTAGTCTACTTGATCAACTTAACTGAACTTTCCAGAAGTGGACAAACAGAATAAACGGGGGAATGTCTGTCCCCTGCAAAGTGTACGATAAAGTAAAAACTTTTTAACAACTTCATCTTCTTCACAGAATCAACATGAAAAAACAGAGCAAGAACAAATCTGAAAATGCTACGGAAGACGAAATATCAAAACAACTCATAGAATTGAATCTACTCCTAAGATCTAAACTGTGACTGCGTAAACCAGAAACTAATCCATAATCATGCAGAAATGAAACATAAACACCCAAATCTAAACATCCTAAGGCAGCTCAGATAATAAACATCTGATCTGACTCAATCAAAGCACAACGAAACATTCTTAGCTAAGACATGAGTCGGAAAACAGAATTCGAAGGCAGATCAGAAGTATCATGGATGAAACAGAACACATCAGCGGGAAATGAAAACATAACTTCAAATCTACTAAATCAAAACATGAAAAGTCAATAACATCCAAAAGTAAACTGAAAATAAACTATGAAAGCAGGAAATTGTTTCATCACTTCTTCTCAAAGTGGAATAGCAAGAACAAAACGATAACAGTGCAGAAAACTACCACCAAAAGCAAACTAAACTAGACTAAACTAGAACAGGACCAAGTGTGTGTGCGAAAACAGGAAGATGAAGTGTTGGAGCTCCCAATTCCAGCTCTAGACGAGAGTTGAAAACTAATGAGTGACACCGATCGAAGCTCCCTCCTTCCTCCTTCTCTATGTCCATTTATAGGAAGGCGTGAGGTTTGAATCCTTAGGACATTTTTTCTTTGAAAGGTCATCTTTACCCTTTGCCCTTGAGGATTTTGTTAGAGTTTGTATACTATAAATCACCTTTCGAGTGATTGAATACTGTAAAACTCTATATGTTATTTTCCAAAGGAATGAAACAGATTATTTTTGTCATAATGTTGTTATGTTTTATATTTAATGGATGTTTATTGCATATTTAAATGTATAAGCAATGTAACAAAGTCTAAGTCTTTGTTTTAGTAGACTGGTTGTGGGTGTCGTCCACTGTAAGGTAACACGGTCAGTTCTGAATAAAGAAAAATAAGAATTTCACTATCTAGATAGGCCTAGACTACCTATCGTGAAAGGTAGCAATGTCAGTCCGCATATTTCTAAGCCTTACTGAAATAAGATGACATTGGTGTGGTATAGCACTGAATTGGATCTAACAGCAAGACGAGTCTTCATGCTATCTACTGAAAGACGAGGTCTTGATAATTAATTTCTTGATCAATGTGCTTTAGCATTAAGCATACGGTATTGATTATGCACTACTTTGACTTACCAAAAGGTGCGGGTTTTTCACAGCCCAAGAATCCTGGTATATTGGGTAGTGGTGATTAATATCTAGCGGTGCTAGGATTGCTATTATATTGAATCGTGCGCGAGGTGAGTCTCGTTTGATAACGTCCACATGAGGAGTTCGAAACAAGGTTTTATTATTCAGAACCTAGCTAGTTGGAGTTTGATTACTCTATGAATAATAAATAAGCGTTTCTTGCTAAGTACACTCTTGGAGATAATAATATGTTAATTAATTAAGTCCATAGCAGACATTGATTAATTAATGGACGTTTCTATCTTAAGCATGAGAAATAAATGACAAACAAATGGAAACCCGAAATACTTGTAATTTCGGATTTGGATGGGCAGTGCAATATTACTTCTGTAGTGACTGCTCGTAATATTCCAATATAAGCTTATATAAAATTGTGGGTTCAATTTAATTAGTAAAAAGATAATTGGGGGAGGCCATATCCAAATTTTCCATAGATCCTTGACTGAGCCCAATATGTGACTTCTTTATTTTCATAAAAAATTTTGTCCCCCTTTCCTTTAAGCTGAGGTACTATTTTCAGCTCCCTCCGTGAGCAGTTTTCGTCTTCTTTATTCAAGTCCTAGTATTCCGGTGAGATCAGCCCACACTGATATCAGATTACAGTCTGGGAACCAGTCAGAAGATTCGTGGTTTAGTACTCAAGATCTTCACGTGGAGAAAACGCGAGCCATCTTCGATTCTTCAGTGAATCAACGAGGTAGATTGGCTAACTCCGTAGCAAGCGTGTTTTAGGGATTATTTGTGTTAAAGCATGTTTAGATTCAAGTTATAAGCATGATACATGTGAAAATTACGTGAATAGAATTTGTCTAAATAATCTGCTAAATAGATCATAATTTTATGTGATCCGTTAGAACGCACGCTTCTGCTGCCAACCCCTTCAGATTTTTCTTGTGCGACGCATTAGTCTTCTCATTGGATGCCCCGCTGCGTGTTATTTGCATCAACTTGATCCATTTGTGCAGCAATTTGGCTCTTCCTCCAGATCCATTCGTTCGCCCAATTGATCAACTCATTCTTCTGAAACATGGCGGACTTCACACACACTTGGCTCAAAATTGGACGTTAGATTAAAGGATTTGATGTAGTTTTAAGGCAGAAAACATGAGTGAAACGAGCCTCATCAAACTTGTTCCCGACTTCTTGATGAACTATTTAGATAACCGACTAAACATAAAAAACTATTCCCTCTGTCCCGTTCAAGATGTCCACATTCTTGAATGACATGTGATTTTAGGTGGAGTAATTGAGTATGATAACAATGAGTGAAAAAAGTGATTGAATATTTTAATAAGGAGAGAGTGATTTGTTTTTATATATGGAAAGTGAACATCTTGAGTAGAACAAAACAAAAAAAAGAAAGGTGGATATCTTGAGTGAGATGGAGGGAGTTTCATAAACAAAATTAACTACACATGAAATAAAGTAAAATTTTGAAAACCAGAAAACTTCAATATAATGTATTACCTGTGTCATAGATTCTGCCGGGACGTAAGCGACGTCCATCTAAAACAGAAATTCGAAGCAATTTTAGTAGTTAATTAAATTGGTCTTACTGTGTTACCTTTTGCGACCATATCTAATGAAAGTGTGTTTTCTTCAATAAAATTTTTAGCAGTTAATTAAATTGGTCTTACTGTGTTACCTTTTGCAACAATATCTAATGAAAGAGTGTTTTCTTCAATAGCATTTGTTTAGTCAGAGCTACAAAATTTAATGGGAGTTGACTAGTTGAATGACGTATATTTGGTGTTATACAACGAGAAAGAAATGATCACTATTGTTTCTAATTTTGAGTCATTTTTAGGATATGAATATTTGTTGAAGTCAACTACTCCATCATCTCTCTTTCTAAGTGATCCATATTCCTTTTTGAAATGTCCGAAGATAAGTGCGTAATTTTCTTTTTTGGCATTCCCTCTCTTACTTTTTTTTCACTCTACTAAATTCACTCGTTTAGTTTGTTCACTTTCCACTTTATTAACTAAACCCTATTTTCTTAAATCTCGTGCCAAAATAAATGTCTCTCTTAGCATGAGACGGATGAGTACTATTTAAAGATATCTAATAAAACTATATTAGGGGTAGTGATAAAATACAAGCTCTATATATTGTACAAACTCCAAACTCCTCAACACAGTGTTACACATTATTAAATTTCAAGATTTTGATGTTAACACAACATCAACCGTTGAAACTGTGTTGACATTTTTTGTTGCTGTTATTTTGTCATATGTTGACATTTTCTAACGGTTTAAATCATAATTTGGAGTTTATATAATATTTAGAGTTTGCATTTGATTACATCCCCCATATTAGGAATATATTTTCAACAAAATATCCGTCCACCAAAAATATACATAGTTGTGTAAGACGCGGGTTTTCATGTGCAATTGGTAAAGTAAGAATATATTTTTCTACGAAATATCTGTCCACCAAAAATAGATATAGTGGTGTACGACGCGGTTTTAATGTGCAAGTGGTAAAGTAAGAGAAAAGTAGTGTTAATGGATTATGAGATCCACATTATTAGTAGAATTTTAATGTTTACAACTTTTCATATTTTAAAAATAATCTAATTTTGGTGAACGAGCAATAATGGTAAAACTAGCCTATTTTTTATGGACGGATAGTATTTATTATTCTATCCGTCCCATTATAAGTGAGACATTCCTTTTTATAATAAAAAAACAAGACTCTATCTCTATGTTACTTCATCCTCAACTTTTTTTTCTCTACTTTTTTTTCAGTCATATTTTATTCTCTTTTCATTTAATAACTAAACACTACTACCTAAAACTTTGTACCCCAAAGAAATGTCTCACGTGCACCGTGTCCAATCCCACGGGACACATTTGGATTCATATAGTTTGTATATAGTGTATCAATATTAAAGTGATTAGTTCGGAAATCGGGTATGACTGTATACGCGGCATTTTCAGTTCCGTTTTTTATTTTGTCCATTTATTTGAACCATTCCACTCCGTCACGCGATTTAGACGCTTTTAATCAATCGCGTTTTGCTTCCGCTCCGACATTTTTCTGCTTCAATCTGTAAGAATGTCTCGCTGATTGGTTCATGTTGGGATGAAATAGAACTGAGTGGATTTGCAGTCGGTAATTTCATGATGACGGATCCTGCGCAGAAGCTGTATGCCAAAATGCGGCTGTGGGAATTCCCGGATCAGTACGTGGTGGAGCCGACTGACGGATCCTCCGCCTCCTTGCTCGCTGTTAGCCGCCTTGATGGCTCCATGAATCTTGTTGGTAATTTCATTCCTTTACATTTTTTTCTTCCTTATAATTTTACTGTATTTTTCTCTGTGTTATGGGAAATGTGTTTTTAATATTACCTCCTGGTGTATAGGAGAAATACCACAATGCAGCAAGCTTCGAGTTCCTAAAATTCAGACGATCTATGGTGTGGTCGGTTACTAGTGAATTGTGAGGGTTTTTCTTTTTTTGTTCTAAAATATAACTTAGATTCCGTGTTTGTACTGAACTTTTTTTTTGTTCCGGGTTTGGGAGAGACGCATGACCCTCATGCGTCTCCTTTTAATGAAACGCATGACGGAGATGCGTCTTTTATAGAGACGCATGAGGGACATGCGTCGTTAAATTTTTATTTTTTTTCTTTATTTTTTTTGAAAGACGCATAAGCGTCATGCGTCATAGGCAAAGACGCATAAGCGTCATGCGGCTTTCATTTTTTATTTTTATTTTTATTTTATTTTAATATTAAAAATAAATAAAATAAATAAAAATATGAAAGACGCATGACGCTTATGCGTCTTTGCCTGTGACGCATGACGCTTATGCGTCTTTCAAAAAAAATAAAGAAAAAAATAAAAATTTAACGACGCATGTCCCTCATGCGTCTCTATAAAAGACACATCTCCGTCATGCGTTTCATTAAAAGGAGACGCATGAGGGTCATGCGTCTCTCCCAAAGGCGGAATAAAAAAAAGTCCAGTACACTCGAGGAATGTTATCCGTGGTCTAGAACAGTCAACGCTAATTAACAATGACATGACTGTTAGTTTTTGACGGAACCGTCAAAAAAGAACCACTCCGACAAGGATTTCATTTGTTATGGACATGATTTTCATAAAGTAAATGTTTTTGACCAAATTCGTATTTTGGTCATATGTTTAGAACTAAAATTGACCTTTACTCTTCAATTCCACAAACATCTCTTCCATATATGAGAATATCAACAATATATACAATGAGAATGACAATACCTTATGCTTGATGTCGCACAAAAACCGAATTGCAGACATGGTAATGCATAAATTGCTCAAAAACTAAAAGTTCCAAGAACACTGCTCAAAACTAAAAGTTCCAAGAACACTGAACTTATCAAACCACGCCTTCGGACTTTGTTTAAGACCATAAATTGTCTTTTTGAGACGACAAACCTTATTGGCATCCCAGGAAAAACCTACCCCGAAAGGTTGCTCCATAAAATTACCATAGACGAAAGCATTCTTCACATCAAGCCGATATATAGTGTGAAAAACAGTTCTCATCATTTGAAGGGATCATATGAACCATTACATAGGTTGAAAACTCCTAGGACTTTTACAAATATTAGAAGTCTACGCTGAGGTCAAATTGGTATTAAATCATATAAGTGACTCCCGTTATCTTATATATTATAATCAATCTACTGTTGAAACTTGGCTTCCCACCCTATTTCTTTGAAATTTCTAACAGCATGGAGATGAGGGGCGCTTGTCTGAAAAGTTTTGCCAGGCAGTGGAACCTATTGTTAGTGATGATATAAGGTAGGTCGTATTTCAGTCTTATTATTTTGCAGCTATACATGAAACACTTAAATGTAAACTTTGTACATCCTAACCTACACCATTTTCAGATATATACACTTTGATTTTCACAAGATTTTTTGGCATGTCCACTTTGAGCGCCTAGCCATTCTTTATGAAAAACTTGAGGATTTGCTCATTAAAAGCAGGTGCAGTTACTATTTAGACGTGCTTAAAGTTTTCTTGCATCACCCTCACTTTCTTCAACGTGCCCCGTCAAGATGGACTATATATGCTATTAAAGTTCATCTTGTCCAAGATAGACTTAAAAGCACTTTCTCCCAGCGGCTTGGTGAAGATATTGGCCAACTGCAGATTATTCCGTATGTGTAGCGGCTTGACTACTCCATTCTAATATTTCTCTCTAACCGTGTGACAATTAATCTCTATATGCTTAGTTCTCTCGTGGAAAACTGGATTAGAGCATATATATATGGCCGATTGATTATCACAATACAAAGGAACAACCTTTTGTACCTTCACTCCAAAATCACCAAGTATGGCCACAGCCCAAACTATCTCACAAGTTGCTTGAGCCATAGCTCTATATTCTGCTTCAGCGGATTATCTAGAGATTGTACTTTGCTTCTTTGCTTTCCAAGATATCATAGAATTTCCAAGAAAGAGGCAATATCCCGTCATAGATTTTCTTGTATCAGGGCAGGCAGCCCAATCTGCATATGAAAATATGCTCAGATTTGGCTTGCTGCTGCTAGAGTAGAATAGGCCATGAGCTGGACTTCCTTTCAAGTATTTCAGGATTTTCTCCGCTGCTTGGCAATGTTCAACGCAAGGTTTTGAAACATATTGACTCAGTTTGTGAACAGAAAAAGTGATATTTGGCCTGGTGATGCCCAGATAGAGAAGTCTTCCAATTAACCTTCTATACTTAGAAGCATCTTCCAATGGTGTACCTGAATCTAGCCCTAACTTATTTAGGGTTTAGGTATTGCTGATGGTTTGCTGCCCATAAAACCCTAACTTCTTCACAGGATCCATAGGTATTGCTGATGGTTTGCTGCCCATAAAACATGTATATTTCAACAAATCCATGGTGTATTTTCTTTGTGAAATCTGGATCCCTTTCTTATTTCTAGCTATTTCAATTCCAATGAAATACTTAGGAAAACCAAGATCCTTGAACTTGAAGTGTTGTGTCAGAAACTTCTTGAAGCTATCAGTCATCTCTGGATCTGTGGTAGCAACCAAGATATCACATACATAGACCACTATTCCAAAGAATCCAGCATCACCATCAAATTTATAGAAAAAAGAATGATCAGATGTGTAACCCGAAGTCCTGGAGAACTTCTGATAATTTCAGATACCACTGCCTTGAAGCTTGTTTCAGGCCATAAAGAGATTTCTTCAACTTGCAAACTAATGTTGATTCAGGAGTGGCCCCTTCAACAGTCAGCCTATCTACTTCAAGGCCCGGTGGCAGAGTCATGTAGATGGATCTCCATAAAGGAAGGCATTATTGATAAATGAGTTAAAGACCAGCCCTTGATTGCAGCGAAAACAAGCATCATCTTTACTATTGTGAGCTTAGCAACAGGAGAAAAAGTATCCAGAAAATCAACTCCTTCAAGTTGTGTGAAGCCTTTGACTACTAATCTAGCCTTATATCTTTCCACCTAAGCATCAGAATTATACTTGACCTTATAAACCCACTTGCAATCAATTGGTACTTTGAGTTCTTTCAAAAGCAGAAAGCTCATCTTGCATTGCCAACTGCCACTCTTTTATTTGTGAGGCTTGTTTATAGGTAGTGGGTTCATAAATTGCAGACATGAGGACTATGTATTTTAGGTATTCAGGAGTGAGCTTTGAGAGAGAAAAGTGAGCTGAGATTGGATAAAGAGAGGAGGAAGAGACAGAATTGCACACAAAGTTTGTCAAGTGTGCTGGTTATTTGGAGGATCTGCCTGTTGTTTTAATTGTTGAGCTAGGCTGATTATTTGAGGAGACTTGGTTTAGTGAAGAACATGGTGAGGGAATAGTGTTATTTAGAAGGTCAGAGGATGGGAAATTTATCTGAGAATTTTCAGGAAAGTCAGATGGTGTGAGATGAGAAAAAGGAAAGACTTCTTCATGAAAGACAACATGTCTTGTTATAATTTCTTGCTTGGAATCCACCTCAATCAACTTATATCCTTTGTAGTCAGAAGGATAGCCTAGAAGAACACACTTAGTGGCTCTAGGTAAGAATTTATCTCTGCCTCTGTGCAAAGTTGAAGCATAATTTATAAAAAAGAGCTTGAAAGGGTGTGATGTTATCTGGGAGTACAAAAGAGGGGGTTTTGTTTATCAGATATGAGGCACTCAGAATGCTATCCCCCCAATATTGTATAGGTAGATGGGCTTTAAATAAAAAACTTCTGGCAACATTGAGAAGATGTTTGTTGTGGAGTTTCAACACATGAATGTTGTACAATGGTTTCAAAGGAAGTGTATAGAGAGGGTAGATTGAACTCAGGTGCATTATTGTTCTTATGGCTTTGATTTTTCTGGAAAATTGAGTAGAATGGTGTTGAAAAACTGGCTGAGAATGGTTTGCACGTCTGATTTATTTTGCATCAGAAAAGTCCACACAAAACGTGAACAATCATCAACAATAGTGAGGAAATATCTGTATCCCTGGGATTAAAAGGTCCCCAAACATCATAATGAGATTAAAAATCTATGAAGCAACAGAATCGGATTTATTGAATGAAATGTGTTACTGTTTAGATAAAGGACACATTTCACATAAGGAATGATTTTTATTGCTGAATGAGAGAATATCAGACATAGATTTCAACTTATTGTAAGATAAATGACCAAGTCTCATATGCCAAACATCAATGCTGACAACTGAATTGATACTAAGGAGATCAGATATGGGGCTACTAGCAGAAACAGAAGAACCTTAGTGAACTTTAGGCTCAGAATCCACATTGAGAGTGTATAAATTCCCCAATCGACTACCTCCCAATCACAGTTGCCTGAGAAGCTTCCTGAATTTCAATCAGGCGTGAATATGACATTGCAAGACAAAGAGCTTGTCTAGGAGCTCACAGATATGAGATTAAAAGTAAAGGAAGGAACATAGAGAACATAGTGAAGAGTTATGGAGGAAGTCAAACACAATGTTCCTATGTGAGAGATTGAGGCTGTTGCACCATTAGGTAATTTGACAGATGCATTCTGGATAGGTAATGAAGAGCTAAAAAGAGATAGGTTGCAACATACATGATGAGTAGCTCCTGTATCCAGAAGCCAAACAGCTAGTGGTATGGAAATATTGGCAGTAAAAGGAAGATACAAAGTTGTACCTGAGAATGGAGGAGACTGTGTTGGTGGTGGTGGATTTTGGAGTGTGGCTGAAGGAGAGCTGGAGGAGGTGGTAGCAAGCTGACTTTGCAAGAGAGCAATCAGCTGTTGACACTGATCCTAGGTAGGCATAGCTTGTGCTGCAGCACATTGAGAACCTGCAGCTCTGTCATTTACATCCATGGAACAATCATCAACAAAATTAACAGACTTAGATGTTCCAAATCCCTAGGACTTGGTTTGAATTTGCCTTTCCCAAATCCTGGTGGAAATCCGTGGAGAACAAAGCACTTATCAACGGTGTGGTTTGCAACCTGTTTTTATTGAACGAAGATGAAGCAGCATTAGCCATATACGGTTGCTCACTCTGAGGCAAACACGCAAATGAGGTGTTGCTGCCTTCAATCTACCGCTGCCTTTCCTCTTGCAACACTAGAGAGAAAACCTTAGATAGATTCGGCAAAGGAACCATGGATAAGATGTGTGATCGGATCTGAGAATAAGAGGCATTCAAACCGATCAAAAATAACATCACGCACTCTTCTTCCTGGTGATTGCGCCATTTAGTGGAGCTGTGACATCTGCAGGTGGTGCAGACGCACCATGAAACCGGCTGAGTGCCCTTATACTCATCCCAAACTATGCGTAAATTGGTGAAGTATTCATTAACATCATCATTTCGTTGAGATAGCACCATGATTTTCTGGCGAAGCTGATAAACGCGAGCTGAATCACATACAGAGAATCCATCACGCAGATCTAACCAAATTTCCCAAGCATCTTCCAGATACATGATGCTAGAGCAGATCTGCTGCGAAATAGAGTTTCTAATCCAAGAGATAACCATGCTATTGCATCGGATCCAGGCTGGAAGAAGGAGATCTCCATCATCTGCCAGAGGCAAAGCACCATTGACAAATTGCAGTTTGTTTTTGGCGATCAAAGCTGTGATCACAGATCGACTCCAGTTGATGTAGTTGGAGCCAATTAGATGCTGAGGAACGAGTTGTAGAGCTGGATTATCGCTCGGATGTAGATAATACGGACTGGTTGTATCTTCAAACTGAGGAGGAATGGCATTACCGCCGCCGCCGCCACCTCCATTACCACGTCGGCCGTTCATCGTCGATCAATCGACGAAGAGAAACAAAGCGGAAGAGATATTGTTCACTGATACCATGTAAAAATTCACAATGTAAACTCCATTGAAAGGAGAAACTTTTATTGATACTCAAAATAGAGAATTACAAGATACAATCAACACAAAAGAACTAGAGCTATTTATACAAGCAAGCTCAAGTTAAGATCGAAAATATCTTCCTAACTAACTGACCAACCAACTCGTTCTCTTTTCACACTCTTGCTGACTAAGAGCTGACGTGTAGATGACTAGACTTCAGCTCATCATGGCCACAGTTAGTTATCGCAACTCCCTCGTCATTCATGCATACACATGCGTGCAAGCATGCATCACCCTCACTTTTTTCAACAATGTTAACTGTCGAAAGTTGATTTCTTCTCCATCGGGTAGGGATAAAAGAAGATTCACTGTTAAAACTTTGTTTCCTGGTCCATTTTAAGACAGCAAGCTCTCAAAAGTTGAACGAAAGGTACATAGATTGCGGGCTTGCAGATGGTTAATCTCCAAAAATCATTGATAAACATATGGAATGAGCATGAAAAGCGTTTGTAAAGAAAAATATAGAGACAGCTTCTGGGACACTTAGCTTTGATTTGGAGACGCAAGAAAATTTTCTGTCAATAGCTTATAGTTATTCCTAATTTGTTTATCTTTTCCATATCCTGCTTCTGAAGTTAAGCGAGCTGGAAATCAGTTCTACATGTTTGTGATAAATTTTGGTTTGTATATGTTAAATTTGATTGACGTAGTATTTTAATTTGGTTTGGTACATCTGAACAAAATTCCTGTAATCTTAACACTTACCAATTTGATCTAAAAACATACTGCTTCTATCCTTTTGTTGATCTCAGTCTGAAGTGAGGTAAGCATAATTGGAGATATTGCATGAGTGTTTCTATCTTTACACATATCAATCTTGTCCAGATTTGATGAGTCTATCATTTAAAACTGCACTTCTCTCTGACTTTGGAATTTGAGTTTATTATTTAAATATGCAGCATGTCTTTTTTAGTCATAATTATTGAGGTCAACCCAATTATTTGACTATGTAGTTTGGAGCCTTTACTCCCTGATACACAACAATACTCTCTCCGTCCCCAAAGAATATGCACTTTGGGATCGGCACGGGTTTTAATGTAAAATTGATGAAGTAAGAGAGAGATAGAGAGAAAAAGTAAATAAAGTATGCATACTTATCTAGTTATTTTTAGGATTTGATTAGATTTGTATTTATTAATTTACTTTTTTAATTAGTTAGTTGGGATTTGATTTAGTTTTATCTTATCTGTTTCTAATATTATTAATTATTTTGATTAGGATTAGGATTACTGATCGAGTAGGATTCATCATAATTTCCTATATAAGGATGAGTCTTATTATTAAGAGGCATCTTGGGAAAAGATCAGAGATAGAACTGTATTCAGACGGTGGCCTCGTGAGTGAGGATTAATTTCTTGTATTTTCTACCTTTACTCCTATCAATTTGGTGCGGTGAACGATGGTCAATTATCGGACAGATGCCACACTTGCTCCAATATAACCTTCTCCAATCCAACCACAGGAGAGCAAGTGTGGCATCTGTCCGATAATTGACCATTGTTCACCGCACCAAATTGATAGGAGGAAAGGTTGGAGACTAACGAACAAGAACATAAACAGGAAATAAAAGATTGAAAAAACACGAACCGGAAATAACTTAATGGAATTAAGCTAACGAAATGGAGGCCAATCCTAGGCCACCGACTAAATACCGTTCTATCTCTGATCTTTTCCCAAGATGCCTCTTAATAATTAGACTATATATAGGATACTGTTCTATCTCTGATCTGATCTTTTCCCAAGGTGCCACTTAATTAGTAATCCTAATCCTAATCAAAACAATTAATTGGAAACAGATACGATAAAATCAAATCCTAACTAACTAATTAAAAAGTTAATTAATTAATAAAATCTAATCAAATCCTAAAAATAACTAGATAAGTATGCATATCCTGCGATATGCATATCAACCATATCAAATCTTGTTTTGTATCACTCTCTATGTGTGTGTTATAGATGTCCTTACTGCTATATTAATACTATAGGTACTTTTTGTTAAATGAGAAGAGAGAAAAAGTTGAAAATCAAGGAGTTGTGAGGACCAATTGCATAGACTGCTTGGATGGTACAAATGTCACTCAGGTGCATTTTGTTTTCTTGAGGATGCATAGTTTCTTGTCAAATTAAATGATGAAGAATTAGTTTAACTTAAAAGGATATGTAAATCTTGTAAAAGCATGCCACTTTTAAGGTTTTATGTTCTAGTATTCTGTTAGTTTGAGAGGTACTTGCTGATTTAGAGCTTTGTTATCTTTACTTCTTCTATACAGCATTTGATTTTTGAGTTTTGAGGACCAATTGCATAGACCATTACTTCTGGTTCTAGGGCAGCATTTATCGTTCACTTTATCGTCTTTATCTTCGATTTGCAGAGCATGATAGCTCATAAAATGCTGGAATTTCAACTCCGGCACCTGGTATTTTTGAAGCTTAGGAAACTATCAGTTCATATCCCAATTTTGATGAAAGCTTTAAAATTTGTAAAGCACCACCTTTTAACCAACAATATTCTTATGTTGTTCTGATCTACCTATTTTCTACAATCTTGGTTTGGTCAGAATAATGTATATGATGTATTAATTTTGAAATCTTTCCATCTCTCTACTTTTGTTTTCAGTGTGGGCGTTCCATGGGGATGATGTAAGCATCCAGTATTCTGGTACTCCTGCTTTGAAGGGGGATTTTGTCAGGTATATCTTTTGATAACCTAGCATTGATTCCTGATTGATCCTTTAAGGAAAAACAAAATTATGGCATATTATTCTTGTTCTTAATTTCACCAAAAAATAATTCACCTATCAAAATCATGCAATAATAATATATCAAAGTACTCCAGATTTTAACAAAAAGAATGCCCTACTTTTTTTATATTTTTTATAAAATAAACTGTCAACTTCATTCCCTTGAGTTGTTGGAGGTCAATACTAATGCAATGACCACAACTTATAAAGCATTCAACTATATCCTTCTGTTATCGATTGTAGGTGGTAGAGCCAGTATTCATGCATCAAAGATATTTGTTGATATTTTTTGGCAGCCTGACATTATTTTGATGCATCCAGTGTTTGTTTTCCTGCTGTTACTGGAGCTTCTTATGTTACTAGTCTCCTCTCTTTATACCTTTAATTAATTCAATCATCATACTAAAAGTAATTTCTCATTGGCCTTGGCAGCATCAAGATACAAGTTAACTGGGATAAACTCGCAAGATTTGATATTTTTGTAATTTTGATTTTTTTTTTATAAACAGATGTGGCAAGAGAACTATTCAAGGTATTCTGAATGATGGCTTTAATGCTGTCATGCGATACTTTTTGAACAACTTCGTTGATGGTACAAAGCAGGTTTGCATGCTTTCCTCCTCATTTTAACTGACTTGCAGAATGCAGAATTTCTAAAACATATCTTTATAGAATTTTGTATCACCATTAGCTGATCTAGCGTTGTCTACTTAGGATCGTAGCTCTGATAGATCTAATTTTTTTGTCACTTCAATGTGTAGAAGCACACATGTAGTAGTTTTTCCCAATCCCACAACAATTCCTCCATAAACACTAATTTTTTGCAAATTTTCATTCAGCAATGAGCTAACTCTTATTACCCATAATTTTGTAGCATATGTATGCCTGTAGCAAATTGGCTTCATAATTCCTCTCGGTTTCTCTATGTGATGGACGTAAACAAATTCTGCTCATCTAGTTTCATATTTTAGCTGCGTAATTTAACCTTTGATTCCATTTTGAAGGATGTTGTTGATTTAGTACAAGGACATTATATTGTTTCTGTTATTCGAAGCATGACTCCTTCAGCACAGAAAGGCGGTATTGAGGCAGTGGCAGTAATCCATAAGTACCTGCTTTCTCCCCCTTTATTTAGCTAACTAGCTGAATGGTGGGGACTAATATTGTATTATTTGCACTTCTGCAGTCCTTTCCATTGGCTTTAGGAGTGATTCTGATTGGCTTGTTCTTCACGTTGTTGTCACTTAGACGAGGTAAGGATGCGCACTTACAAACTTATGAGGCCATGCTTGTTATTGGGACTTTCATCATATGAGATTATTGGATCTTCATTCTATCGAATTCGAATGCGTATTACTCTGTACTGAACCTCTATAACAGAAGTAGATTAGGACTCACAATCTATGGAATTTATCAGCATTGAGTACTACTGATTAATACCTTGTTGTTTTGTAGTTCGACACGATCTATGGAATTTACTGTTTACCTTCATGTGGGCAAGCATGAGTTTGACAATAGCGGTATTTCTAAAGGCCTACGGCCGCATCTTCTGCAACCGCCCTCGTCTGCACCAACCTAGACGTTGAGTCTGGGGTTTTAGCTAAATTAGCCATACTGCTACTGCTGTTAATTTATGACCTACATGTATGCTTTCATTGTGGCACATTTTATTTAGCTGATCAATATACATATAATTAACCTGTATTGTAAGCTTTAAACTGGCAATTCAAACGAAAATGCTTATTATAGATGGAGATAAGGATGGCCACAACGCCTCAGGCGAATACAGCAGCTCGTATGACAAGAAAAGAAAAAAAAGGAAAATGATCAGAGTCACGGGAGCTGCTTCTTCGTTTTCTCTAGGTAAGGCTGAACCCTCTGAAAATTCAACACGAGCCATACAAGGTGGCGCAGCCCCATCTCCGGCCACAGCGCCTTGGGTGAAGACAGCAGGGAGCTGGATGTCTGCCACAGTAGGAAGTTACTAAGACGTGTCTCCCCTGAAGTCCTCACCAGTATCTCGGGATCAGGCGCCACCCCCATATACATATGCCTCTCCACATCGGACAGCCTTATCACACCCTCACTCTTGTCAAGGCACGACTGATGAGCAGCATGGGCGATTTCATCGGTCGAAGTGTATGCAACCGCAATGAGAAGAATGGCTCGGCTATTGTGAGCAGTGACTCTCATGGCCTTCTCCGCGGCATTCCTCACAGGTTCACTCAAGAGCTTCAAATTCCCCACAAACTCGACCCTCACTCCGTACTGATTCACAATGCTCTCCTCCTTGAGCAGCCCTTCGATCTTCTCCAGCATGAGGTCCATCACGCCCTGCACCTCGTCCGGCTTCCTCTTGAAGTTGTCTATGCTGAACGCATACACGGTGATGTACTTCACTCCAAGCTCGTAGCAGTACTTCATCAGGGTCATGAGGGAGAGGAATCCGGCCCTGTGGCCCATCCCCTCCCCCAACCCCCACTTCCTCGCGTATCTCCTGTTTCCATCCAGGATGAACGCGAGGTGGCTTGGGACCGGCCCCACTGATATCACTCGGAAGAGGCATCTTCTCATATAGCTCACCCAACTCCCAAACAGCCTCACAGCAATGCTGTTGCTCTTGCTCTCCATCTTTAATCAATTGTTATTGTTGTGAACCTACAAATCAAGAATATTTATAAGAATTATAGAGCTGATATATTCAAGATTACCTTTAAACACAAGAGAGAAAACATGCAGCAAACAGATTATCATAACAAAATGTAAAATCAAAATATTTTTTGAGCAAGATCTAGTTGCATACCACGTTTATGAAAAATTCCTTTGTTAATTTTGAAATCAACAAGTATGTATATATACACAAACCTGCATATATGTAGACAAGATTCCATTTCTATATACTTCCTCCGACCCAAAAAATATGTACACTTTCCATTTTTATCCGTCCCATTAACATAAAGGGCATTTCCATTTATGGAAAGTAACTCATTACCCATATATTTCAATTTATTTACAACTTATATAACTATGGCTCGCTATTACAACTTATTAAACACTAATAATAATATGGGTCTTAGGCCATCCGCAACGCTGTCTCTTATCCGTCTCTTATCCGTCTCATCTCTTAACTATTCATGGGCCCCACTATACTTTTTACTCCATCTCTTAACTAAGAGACATCACCTGCAACTCTCCATCTCTTATCCGTCTTTTAACTATTTCATCCCTTAACTATTCATTCAATTTCATTTTTTATTTTTATTTCCAACAAATTCAATTAATAAAAACACACTTTTGTGGGAATGATTTGATATTTATAGAAGTGATTGGAGGCTTAAAAAATAATAAAAAATTAAAAATTTGCAAAAAATGCCTATAAACGGCTAGTATATTTTTTGGGATTTTTTGCAAATTTTTTTATTTTTCCTGAATTTTTAAAAAAAACAAAAAAAAATATTTTTTCGGATAAAAACGACGCTCACTCGCGGGCCGGCGAGTGGGCGTCACGGACGAACCGGAGCTCGTCACGTCGCCAACGCGCGTGGCGAGACGTCTCGCGAGCTGTCCCGGTTGGCGACGTGGCTGTCCCTCCGAGACGGGATGGAGAGGGAAGGCTGCAACGCCGTCTCTTATCCGTCTCGTCTCTCCGGGACGAGATAAGAGACGGCTAAGGAATGCGTTGCGGATGGCCTTATTATCTACTAACATTACTTTAACTATCTTCTCCTCTTCTCTTATTTTATTAATTGTGCATTAATCCTCGTGTCATTTTAAATGTTCGTATTTTTAAGGGAAGGAGGGAGTATAAAATTAATTTAGTTAAATTTCGTCGTTCAATATTGCACGTCCACATTTTTATTGATGTATATATAATGAAGTTAAGATGAGGAACGTATACATGTGTCAAACACCAATAAAATTATATTAGTAAGAGATAAAGGAGGAAGTCGATCAACCACTAACGTAACATTCTTTGTGTTTGATAATATATACTACTATTTTATATTTATATTGTGTGTGAATAAAGATGTGCAATAAAAATTATACGATCAACACAATTTTGTTGGCCTAGCATGTTGAAAAGTTGGTGTATCCATCATAATGAAAATTGTAGTTGGGAAGAGGTAGGTCACAAAATTTTCCAAGTTTTCATGAAGTATTCATTTTAAAGAATCTGTGCTTGTCTTTACTCTCCCTCTAGAAGCGACCACTCGCTGTCGTTTATATTGAAATGTTTGTTTTTGAAATTTAAGTAGCATTGAAAAAAATTACTATAATGAAAATATAATATAATAATTCAAGGCAGACAATTTTGAGATAATCATCACTCAATTATTGCATCCACATAAATTTCGTGCGCTTATTTTTATTTTAAAATATATTTATCACTACTAAAATGATGTTTTGATAATGTCCATCTAAGTTAAAATTTGGCCAAGTCATTTTTTGGTCGATTCGGTGTAAAAGAAACATAAGCCATATGTTCCCATCACCGTGGTTGTACTAACCCAAAATAGTATGATATTTTTGTATTGAAACTCTATACCATTCAATTGTTAAGGCTATTTCATTTGAAATAGTTGAAGAGCATAAAGAAAGAGAAGGGAATCTTGGTGATATTGCTAAACAACCATCAAGAAGCCTCGATAAATACTATCTGAAGCTATTGCTATTTTGAGTGTTATATCCGTACAAGTTAGCATATTCATTCAAGCTATATGCGAAGGAAAGAAGAAAGTGGATAAGTATCATCCTCCTTGATTAGACCCTCAAACACGAAGGGGAAAAACATAAAGACTATCTCCTAACTTCCAAAGTCAAGTTCAAGAATGGTGCCACTAATGTTACAGAATGATGCCACAATTGAGTATGATTGGTCTCAATGCACTAATCTACAATTTTGTTCAAGGGATTATTTCCAATTAAACATGTTCAACTCAGTTTACCAATAGATAGCCTCCAATAATACTACTCCCTCCGTCCCGACTAAGTTGAGTCCAAACTAATTGACACGGAGATTAAGAAATTATGTTGAAAAGTAGATAAA
Organism: Salvia splendens; assembly: GCF_004379255.2. NCBI lineage: Eukaryota > Viridiplantae > Streptophyta > Magnoliopsida > Lamiales > Lamiaceae > Salvia > Salvia splendens. The sequence continues at coordinate 15,589,130 of NC_056045.1, forward strand.
GAGAGAGTAAAGTAAAAGTGATTGGATGTTTTATTTTTTTTGTCTCAACTTAGTTGGGACATCCAAAAAATAAATACGACTCAACTTAGTTGAAACGGATGGAGTATATCGTATCGTATATCTATTTAGGTGAAAGTTAGCCTACAAGCCCATTTTAAAATAAAATTTACGACGTTTGGATTTTCTATGTATCAAGTGAATTGGGTATGCAAATGTTTAATATGGTTTAGCTTTGTGTGAATGAGTAATAAATCCGCAAAATGAAAGTGATATGTGGTCGAAAATGACAAATTAAGTATGAGGAAGCATGGTAGTGACGTTGATTAGAGTTTATTAATTTTGAGTTAATGCTGTAGGGATAATCACATTTTGCCTTATATCCATTAATCACATTTAATCAGCTAGTATTTGATAGTACAAGTTTTTGTAGTCGTTATAAAAAGACTAAAGTCCAATTTTGGTCCCTTATATTTATCCTAAAATTCTTTTTGGCCCCATACTTTAAGTTTGTAGTCTTTTGGTCCCTAACATATTGTTTTGGTACATTATGGAAAATGTACAGGACCAAAATTGGACTTTAGTCCTAAATTATAATTAAGTTATTAAATTGATCAAACATTTTAACTGTTAATTTTAATAGAAAATGATTGTTTTGGACCAAAACAATATGTTTTGGACCAAAATGTACTAAAACGATATGTTAGGGATCAAAAAATCACAAACTTAATATAAGGGACCAAAAAGAATTTTAGGGTAAATGTAAGGGACCAAAATTGAACTTTAGTCATATAAAAATAGTAAGGAATTTGACAAAACACTACAATCATTATTGACCTTGTTTTATATGTTAATGAATCGAGGAGATCTTAGGCTAATATGATCAAAACTTGTAAGCGTCACTTTTTTTATGCTAAATAAATAAAAAGAAACAAAAAAAGAAAACTAAACATGAAAAACACAAACACTTAATTTGGAATACGGTAGCAAATGCATTTTCCCCAATGAGCACACATCCAGCATCGCAGAGCACGATGCATTCCCCTCAATTTCACCACTGAAGTACTTTCCGGGCATCACTGTATACCCACTTGAGGCAAGGGACAAGATTTAGAACATCAGTGAGCAGCAACGACACGGGGTATTTCACTCTGGACTGGGACCAGGCTTGTGTTAGAACCTGCTGGAGCACGAGGGGTGCTCGACGAAAGGACACACCACAACTTACACACCAATTGTTTGTTGAATTGCCACAATGAATCACAATAACTTTTGGGAATGAAAAACTCTCGGCTTTATTAATTCTGGAATTGAGAAGAACAAAAGTAAACAAGAAAGTGAAATCCTCCGCAGAGGCCTAATCCTCACAAGGAGGCCTACGATATGAAATCGTCCTAAATATGATCTCTCCAAGATAATTCAATATCTCTACAAGAGCTCCTATTTATAGACTATGCGAAAATTGAAATAAACAAATGAAAGCAAATCTTCCTAACAAAGCTGCCGAGATATTGAAAGCAAATCTTCCTAACAAAAGCTGCCGCCCAGCCACAACTTCCAAATCTTCCTTGCTATTCTTCCGGATTCGGCGGCCAAACGACCTCCCGATCTCCCCTCTTGTAGACCTGCCACTTCGTATCAGCTTGGCAGTATATAACAACACTCCATAAGTTTTTAAGAATATTTCTCTACGGATCCAACTCAGTGTTCCCATCATCATCAAGATGCTCCTCAGATGCGCTTGTCACTGCGAAAAAAGTCTTCGTTTGGAAATAATTCTTTAAAGAGCTGCAAAAGGAACAGCCAAATGGCCATAGCTAGTTAACTGGCAAGAATTAAAGAGAAATGCAAGGTAACAAAAATCATTGGTTTGCTACTCATGCTTAAGTAAGGGACTTGTTTTTAACAACAGTTTCAGTACATGTCACAAATTACAAACCTTGGCAGTTATCAAACTCGAGAACAAATTACCTTTTATCATCATAATGCAGATGCTCATCTGGAATCGGAGTGAACCTGATGGAGTCATAAACACCGTGAAACTGCAATCAATGATAATCATATTAGATGAAGATTAAAGGAACATAGTTCTCAAAGTTTTGCGCACTCACTGTCTCAATCTGAAAGTGTCATGGATCACCTAACAGAAAGGTGACCTTACATGCGATTCATTAAATTATATGTGCTATATGTTTGACGGAACAAATATTTACACCCAACACATGTGAAGATATTACATGGGATGATCATTCTAATGATGGAAGTGTTTCTTTGCCTAAAGACTACACTTTGTCCTAGGGCTGGCAAGTCGTGCGGATTGGGTCGTTATCGGGTCAACCTGATAATGACTCAACCCAATAAGGCCTAACCTGAACCCGACCTGTTAAGGAAACTGTAAATCCGAACACGAACCCGACCTGCTACCTTCAAATCCGAACACGACCCGCACCCGACACGAACCCGTTATCGACACGATATAATATGGGTTGACACGACACGATAACAACCCGAACCTGATATTACACGATTAAAACCTAATATTACACGATTAAACCTTAATTTTTAACCTAATTTACACAATTAAAATTCGTTTTATACTATTTAAACCTAATTTATAAGAAATTAAAACATTAAAGTAATATATATTTTTTTAAATAATAATAAAAATAATAATATTATTTCTTAATGGGTTACCCGTATCCGACCCGCATCCGACCCGAACCCAACCCGAAATTATCGGGTTCTTAATGGGTCAACCCGATAAGGACACAGATCCAATAAGACTTGACCCCAACCCAATAATTTCATGCGGATTCGTGTCGGATTATCGTGTCGTGTCGAAAATTGCCAGCCCTACTTTGTCCCATTGTTTACTACTTGTAACAATTGACGACCTATCCACACTGCAGCACACTGATAATACATAATATCATAAAAGTCAATATCCTGAAATTTAGACCACCGTGTAGGAAACTCAAAAGCCTACTACTTCAAAATGCTCACTGGGAGCAAATGCAGACAATTGTAGACAGTGAATTAAACTTTACGAAGAAAAAAAGTGAAGTACAAGAGACGAAACCTTAGTCAGATCTTGAATGTACAAGGCGCTCCAAAGCAAACAAGGTTTTTCTTCTGTGTGCTCACATAAATTATCTATCTCATTGTTCTCAGGTGATGAAGATACAGCCATAGAGAACAGAGCATTTATGGCTGCATTTAGTAATTTCTTCCCTTCCACAGCATCATCACATACAGCTGACAGGTACGTCACAAACCTGGAATTTAGACACAGTAACAAGTGTAAGATGCTCTAGTTGCCAGTTTAAACAAATTTATTTAAGTTAAAAGAATACAAATGCAGCAGTAAAAAAGCTTCTCTCAAAAGACTGTCATAAATTAAGATTTTCATGACTAAGTGAGAAGAAAGCAACTCTGAGTCAATAGAGAAAAACAGCATATTATGTTTGGGACTTTGGTCATTTTTTTTAAATCTTCACAGATACTTACGTCTTAGGGGGGCAAACTCCCACATTACTGCTCAGCTGTAATACACGGACTGATGTTATCTGTTCTGGGTACAGAGCTACATAAAAAAAATTAGCACATGGCATGTTTCGTTTGACAATGACAATTATCAGCACAATTGAATATAATAAGCTCACATCTTGGAGGAAAGAACACCAGGCAACTAGCAGCTTCTGGCTTTATAGAATTCTTGGCAATGCAAATTCCCCGGGCAACCTTCCCTTCAGCATCTGAGGGGCTTTTATCATTAGAAATTTTCACCTCTACAGCATGAGGTGAAGTTGTTGGATTCGTGAAAGAAGGAGCAAGAATCAGCTGAGGACTGGATAGCTCCTGGCCAGATGCTAATCTAACACCTTGATAGGTACGCCCATCCTGTTAAAGAATCACATTACTAAAAGGGAATAAACATACATGTGCTCATAATATGGAATTGCCCATCAGTGAAAATTCTGATTTTGACATATAAAACCTAACAGATATCACTCGAACCTTATCCAAGAGCAGAGCAATTACAGGCATTCCTTAAAACCTGTACAATAAATTAAAGAGATGAAAAAAAAATTAGGGACTATCTAAAGAGTGCAAAATAAATAAAAGGTCTAACATTGGTAGCTGACTCAATAGTGTATGCAAATAAAGGAATTGTTCATGAATTGCAATCTTAATAACTTCAACATAAATCCTGATAAAATTGAAATGGGGGTCTTGAAAATATAACAAGAAAGGTATAGCTGAGAATAACAAATGCGTGGAGAAAAAATAGTAAGACGTCTAAAAGCCGAAAATTATGTCATTGTTTGTCAAACCTTTAAAGAAACTTAGAATACAAAATAACTTTATAGGGATAAATACTTATTATTGATAACCACATGTAACTTGGATTAACTTTTACCGTTCCATCAATACTATCCGACATAACCAATTCGACAAACTCTTAAGCATGTTAGTCTTCTTCTACCTTTGTACACCACAAAATGAGCAGAGAAAGTATTGAAGTATCCAATATCACGCAACATAATAAAAAATGCACCAAATAAAAGCTAGACTAGCTAGTGCACAAAAGATTTGTGCTGCATTAACAGAATCAGAAAATACGGCAAAGATAGAGACAATATCTGCACATAGAAAATATCAGCAAGCAACAGAAGAAAACACATACCAAATGGCAACAATCAACTAAGACAAACAGAGGTAACTATACTTACATAAATGCACCCCTTGACAGCAGCACGACGACAAAAAGCTTGAGAAAGTTCCCCTTGGCCATAAATAGGGTATATTACGGCACCATTTGCATTAGGAAACCTAAAAAGGTCGAGAAAAAACTTTCTAATTAAGGTCTTCACATCCTTTGATTCTATGAGCTAATACTTATTTTAACTATATCATCTGAAGTTGCAAAGTAACCTAATACTAGTTAGTTTATATTGGTAAAGACGCACCCTAACTCCCAGTACAAATAATGAGTATACATAGTGACTACCAATTAATTCGCCAATTACGCTATCTGGTTGGTTATTGAATGATGACAAGACGTCAGAAAGCAAAGAACTACCCAGCAATTTGGAAAAAGAATGATAGTTAAGAGGGACAGACAGGGCATTGAAATAAGAATATAGCAAATGGAGAGGTGGAAATCAGATCTACTTTGGGCATGAAATTAAATGCAAAACAACAATGCAGCCAAAGACACTGTAAAACAAACACGAGGTCTCGCATAAAAAGGGCTTGTCTTACAATCAAGTTCTATTTCAAAGCAGGTCAAACAACTACTTGATGGATGCCAAACAAGAACTCTAAACAATGTCAGATGGCAATTTTTAAAGGAGACATTAGCCTTCAAACAATAGCTATCCCACATGCAAAGGGTTTGTGTCATGGGAAAAGATCATTTACATATGTTCTCACTTCTCAGGAATTCACAACATGGCAAGTTAGCCTGTTTATATCTAGAAGACTTGACTATATATATTATAGTCTGCACTCTATAGAACCCACTTTCTCAGTTTCTCTACATTTCAGAATTTTCATATGGAAAAACATATGGAAGTGCGCTGCAGACTGAAAATAGCTCCCTTTTGATTTTCCCTCTATCTAATTGGCAATGCATACAACTGAAATAACAAAAGAAAAGTTCATAAATTATAATTTAGGAATATGGAATCTGCTTGAAAAATATGGGTAAGATTACAAGGTCCACTAGGGAATTTACAGCCTTCTAAAGAAACAGATTTCTAATACTAAACATCCAGAATCTTAGGCTGACTTAATAAGACCAAATATCAGACACTTATCCACAACTTGACAATGAATGACAGGTTAAGGAACTAGCTAGATCATCTACCATGCCATAAATACATTGTTGCACTATAAACTGCTTGCACAGTAAATTCCTACAAAAAGGCAAAAGCCCAAAGTGGTAAACAACAAAATATTTTGCAGCAGCATCACTACTACTGCAACAAGATGGCAAGCACTAACTCTCTGTCTTACTATTTGAGGCATGCTTTATAGATCATATTCAGATTTAATGACTCTGTCATGAGGTAAGAAAAAGTTTATGCGTAAGAATTAGCTTTCTGGAATATGAACTGTTCTTCTATGATTGCAAGATCACTCTTTAAAGCAAGAACTGACCTTCCAATGGATGAGTGGTAAAGAGCAAGCCAACTTATCCCACTTTAGTACTGATAACATCTTTACACAACTCCAAGTTTTCCTGATCATGATCAGCCCAGGCTATAGTGAACAATATAATCCTGGAAAAAGTTATGGCAAGTTAAGAAGACTACAAACCAGTACATAGCAAGGCAATTGTTAAATGGTAAGAAACATATGTGCATATGAATAAATCAGTGACCATAAGAAGGAATTCTGAACGGCTGATAAAGACTTATCAAACCTATCCTGTTCTTATGCAAAACAATCGCAATCAAATTTAACCACTACGTAATGTTTTGGATTTGGTTGGACTAATAAAGCAGAACTTTCTTGTCACATGGAGACTGGAAAGTACAATCCGCTACCTATATCAAGCAATGTCGTAAAACATACCGATCTAGAAAGAGGTGAGAATATCAAAAGCGAATTTGGTCAGTTAATTGAGGGTTCAATTTAGCCTATAATCAGAGCAATCAAAATAAACATGCACATTAAGAAAACAAGCACACATATAATTTCAAAAACTTTACCATAAATAGAGAAACTATAAGTAAAAGAGGAAAAATAAAGATATGACTGAGGAATTGATGTATACGATTTGAGTTTTTGCGACAAACCCCTTTTGGCTAAGAACTCCACAAATGGAATCTACAAATCTTCCTCGGACCCGTTCGCGAAAATTCCCTGCACGTGCTTGAAGAAGTTCATCAACTGATACTTCTCCGGCCCCAGCAAGCTCCGACTCTGTTACGATCCGAGCTCGTAGCTTCCCTATTTTAGCTCGCCACTGCCGAACTCAGTGACTTCTTCGCGGTCTTCCTATCTTAGCTCGTCACTGCCGAACTCAGTGACTTCTTCGCGGTCTTCCTATCTTAGCTCGTCACTGCCGAACTCAGTGACTTCTTCTCGGTCTCCCTCTCTTAGTTCGGCATTGCCGAACTCAGCGATAATACGCAAAGCAACTCTTGAATGAACAATCGAGGATCGTATTATTGAATCAACAAGAAGTTTACACGATAGAAACAATCAAACGAAGAGGAGGAACTAGATCCACGATCTAAACTCCGATTTACAATTCAACACTATACTCGACATAACCGAAAGAAATAAGCAACTCCTCTACTTATACTGTTCATCTTAGCTCACTTAACTAACTAACATCCACGTGCTCGACTCTTATTGGCTGCAACACGTCATATCTCACGTGATGATTGCCAGCTGGCTTGAGTTAGTTACACAGCAACTAACTCCTACTTAACTCCCAACTTCCAACGACTTCCTTTATAGCTCGCTATCTTGTGTTGCATGCATTTTACGCATGAATGATCATGCATGCAACAATACCCCCGACTTAAGGTTCCTTGTCCTCAAGGAACCAAGGGAAACGCTCGGTGATCACGTCCGCGAATTCCCAAGAAGCATCGGCAGGGGATCTATCTTTCCAATGGATCAGCCATTTTGTAGCCGCTTGATTGTGTCGCTTCACCATTTTTCTATCCAGAATCGCTTGTGGTATAGCATCATTGATATGAGATGTAGATGGTAGATCTGAAATAGGCCCGAGAGGAGGTGCAGCGGGCTTCAGTAATGAAACATGAAAGACATCATGTATAGCAGCTGATGAGGGTAAATTCAGCTTATAAGCTACCTTCCCCATTCTATCCACGATCTGATATGGTCCAAAAAACTTAGCTTCGAACTTGTGGTGTTTGCCCCGAATAGATTTCTGCCTATAGTCTTGAAGCTTCAGCCAAACCCAATCACCAATCTGAAACTCTCTGTCAAAACGATGAAGATCAGCTTGTTTCTTCATTCTTGCTGCAGCTTTCTCAATATTTTTCTTTAATATGACAATCATCTCCTCTCTATCTCTCAAAGCAATGTCTATAGCTTCAATATCTGAATCCCCAGGTAGGTATGGGACATGTAAAGGAGGTGGAAATCCATATAATGCTTCAAAGGGAGTCATCCGAATACTCGAGTGATAAGTAGTGTTGTACCAATATTCGGCTAATCCCAGCCATTGAACCCAAGAGTGTGGTTTCTCTCCCATAGAGCATCTCAAATAACATTGTAAACATCTATTAACAACCTCAGATTGTCCATCGGTCTCAGGGTGATAGGCTGTAGAATATAGCAATTCCACACCCAATAAAGTCATAAACTCCTTCCAGAAAGCTCCCACAAACACAGCACCTCGATCACTCACAATTTTAGCAGGCATGCCATGTAATTTGAAAACAAAATCCATGAATATTTCTGCTACTTTCTTGGCTGTAAAAGGATGGGACAAAGCCATAAAATGAGCATACTTACTCAACCGATCTACCACCACAAATATAGTGTCTTTTCCATGCGAAGTAGGTAAAGCCTCTATGAAATCCATAGTGATATCAGTAAAAATTGCAGCAGGCATAGGCAGGGGTTGAAGTAATCCAGCCGGGGAAGTAGTGCTTGGTTTATATCTTTGGCAAGTCACACACATGCGCCATGATGAGTCCTTCTTCTTGACTAAAACAATAGGGCTAGCAAAGGAACTCTCACTATGCCTTATAACTCCAGATTTCAGCATTTCATCAATCATAGTTTCAATGATATCTTTCTGTTTGGAAGCATATTTATAGGGCCTTATGTTGACAGCATTAGACCCCTCTTTCAAAATGATTTTGTGATCTTGCTCCCCCGGTGGTGGTAATGAACTTGGCTCTGCAAATATGGCTTCATTCTCATCCAATATCAGTTTAAGTTCTGGCCATATTTCCTCTGTACTGATCTCATAACAGAAGGAAATTTCCTCTTCTATTGAAGGCATCAGCTGGCTGATCTTTCTTTCATTTTCATCTTTTTCTTGCAGGTTGCAGATATGTAAACAATGTAATTGATCAGATTTTGGTGACCATAGCTCTCCTTGCAACTTCACAACCGCACCAGATAATTTGAATTGCATAGTCAGCTTGTTGAAATCCCATGTAATCTCACCCAAGGTAGACAACCAAGCACCACCCAATATCAAATCATAAGTTTCTAAATGAATAAGATAGACCTCAGCTTGAAATGTTGCTCCCTGCATTTCCCACTCAAGGCTACTACATTTCTGATTGCATTGCAGTAGTTGTCCATTAGCAACCTCTACAGCCTTAGAGCTCACTGCAGTGAGTTCACACTTAATCTTTTTAGCTACTCTGGAACTCAAGAAGTTATGAGTACTCCCAGTATCAATTAAGATCTTTAAAGCCTTTTTCTGACAGATTCCCCTAATCCTCATCAGTTGAGGTCCATTCTTACCCCAAACAGCATGTAAAGACAGCTGGAGATCCGGTTCTTCACCAGCCCTTGTTTCATCTGCCAAATCTGCTTGTTCCTCACTTTCTGCTGTGTCTCCCAGCTCAATCAGTTGTATAACATAAAATTTCCTCTTAGAACATTGATGATTAGGAGTGAATTTTTCAGTGCACCAGAAACACTCCTTCCTAGCTCTTTTTTCATCCATTTCTTTGGGTGATAGATTAGTGCTAGCTCTAACACCACCCAAACGATTAGGCTCCTTATTACCTCCACTCCAATTGTTAGTATTCACCACAGGTTTACTATTAGTGGTGACTGCCAGGGGCTTACTACTCGAGTAATAACTGCTATTAGAATACACATTACTCTGCATCACCTTAGGCTTAATTCCTAAAGCCTTCACAGTTAGTTCTTGCAATTTAGCTAATGAGTAAGCCTCAGCCAAGCTCTTAGGTTTAAACATTCTCACTGGCATTTGTAGTTCATCAATAAGTCCAGATAAGAAAAAACTAAGTGCTTGATCCTCTCTTATACTAGCTCTCGGATACAACTCATCAAAAGTATCCATGTATGATTGTAGCGTACCTTTTTGTTTGAGATTCCTCAGATCTGCAAGCGGATCCTCAAAAGCATGAGCTCCAAAGCGAGCTGCTACGCACGAGATGTAATATCTCCAATCAACATACGCCTCATTTCCATGTAGAGTCAAAAATCCTCTATGCCATTGGAGAGCTTTTCCTTCCATATGAATTGCTGCTACCTTTACTTTCTCCGCCTCTGGTACCCTTGCTACTTGAAAAAAATATTCAGCTCTCATCATCCAACCTTCAAATCCTTCACCATCAAATTTAGGAAACTCATATCGAGTAGATCTTCCCCAATCTGATTTTCCTTCGCTACTTCCTTCACCATTATCCATTGCTGCGTTGTTTTTCTGATTCTGCAATTTAATCGTAGCGATTGCTTGCCTCAATTCCAAAATTTGGATTTCCTGCTCATGAATGACTTGATCACGCTCACTTAACTTCTGATCCATCAATTCCGCCATTTTCTTCTCCATTTCAGCGCCTCGCGTCACCGTTCCAGTTTCCGGAGATCGACTGCTCTGGATACCACTTGTTACGATCCGAGCTCGTAGCTTCCCTATTTTAGCTCGCCACTGCCGAACTCAGTGACTTCTTCGCGGTCTTCCTATCTTAGCTCGTCACTGCCGAACTCAGTGACTTCTTCGCGGTCTTCCTATCTTAGCTCGTCACTGCCGAACTCAGTGACTTCTTCTCGGTCTCCCTCTCTTAGTTCGGCATTGCCGAACTCAGCGATAATACGCAAAGCAACTCTTGAATGAACAATCGAGGATCGTATTATTGAATCAACAAGAAGTTTACACGATAGAAACAATCAAACGAAGAGGAGGAACTAGATCCACGATCTAAGCTCCGATTTACAATTCAACACTATACTCGACATAACCGAAAGAAATAAGCAACTCCTCTACTTATACTGTTCATCTTAGCTCACTTAACTAACTAACATCCACGTGCTCGACTCTTATTGGCTGCAACACGTCATATCTCACGTGATGATTGCCAGCTGGCTTGAGTTAGTTACACAGCAACTAACTCCTACTTAACTCCCAACTTCCAACGACTTCCTTTATAGCTCGCTATCTTGTGTTGCATGCATTTTACGCATGAATGATCATGCATGCAACAGACTCTTAAAAATTGCGCTCCGGGAATCAGGCACACTCTCCAATTTGCCCTCTCCGGTGCTGACGAAGCTCGCATCCACGCTCTTGAACTCCATGTACAGATTGATTCCCGTTTTTAAAATCAATTCGATCATGGAATCGGCGCAGAGAAATGCGCGAGGGGCCACCAAGTCAAGGCTGCATTTTCTGGAATTGTCGAGTGGCTCGGAGGAGAGCGATTTGATTTCGAGGTCGGAGTAGAGCTGGCGAGTCCCAAGAGGGATAGAGGCATCATCATCGGAGGTTTGAGATGGAGATTGGGATTGGGATTGGGATTGGGATTGGGATTGGGATCGAGGTGGAGGACGGTCTTTCCGGCGGCGGAGGCAGCGGCGGCGACGATGGATTCCGGGAGGCCAGTGCCGACCACAATAAGGTCGAAATTGGAGGGCTCGATAGGCGGATACGACGTAGTTTCGTCCATTAGTGAGGTTTTACGGATTGATAATTTGCCGATTTGTAGATTGCGGTGCGTTTCTTCCGATTTTGACTACAATTCAGTAGCGCAAGTGTACATTTTTAGTACTAGGTTGTAATTTCATTTTATTTATGCTATATGATTTTAATCAAGAGAAAAAAATGAAAGAAGAATAAGAATAAAGATGGTGAATTATGAGCTTAAGTGATACTCTCGTCAGAGCGTCTCCAATAGTTCTGGACAAGCCATAGGCCAGCCACAACTCCTCCGATCACATCATCAGCATTTAAAAACTCCTCCTGCCACATCATCGCCACATCATCGCCACATCAACTGGACAAGCAATAGGCTAGCGACAATAAACAAAATTATAAAAAATAAATAATTACCAATCACACAAAATACGGAATTAAATTTACGACACAAATACGGGAAAATTCAATAATAACATTTAAATTTAAAAAAAATATATTAATTAAAAAATTACATTAATTTTAAAAAAAAACCCTCTTCCACGCACGAGCCACTGCCTCCGCCTCACTCGTCGCCGTCGTCGCCGCCGTTGTCGCCGTCGTCGCCGCCCGCGTCTGAGCCCCCCAACTGTGTCGCTGCGGCATCCAAATCGACCCGCATACTCTCGAGCATTGAGTGAAGATACCTCTTCTCCACATGGTCAGTTGTCGTCTTCCAGTCAGCTAAGATCTTGTATATCTTGTGCAAATAACGTATATATAGTGTTTCGAAAATTAAATAAAAAAAATAAAAATCGGCTGGCCGATCGGGAGCCTGCAATGGCGGACAGCCGATCGGCGAGGGCATCGGCCAGCGCCCGAAAATCGGCGTGCGCTCGCCGTTTTTCTCGCCGATTTGCCGCTCGCCGCCATTGTGAATGCTCTTAGTGTGGAAGCACCCGTGGCTTAGTTCTTGAGTTGGTTCGTTGTCGGACTAAGATGTTCTTGTAGCTGTCTAACAAACATCTATTCATTATATTTGAAGTGGGAAATGAATCAGAACACAGGCTATAGCTATATGGCGTTTGGCGTGATTTTCACATGTCCAGGTGGCTAAAAGGCCAATATACCGTGTCGGGTGGTAGATTCTATCCTTTTGAGTCACCAATCTGGTACAAGTTTTGGTCGTACACAATTTTCGTAAAATGGTCATAACTTTTTTTGTCGAACCTCGGTCGAGACGTGCATTTGGATATCATCTTTCTAAGTTGATTACTATGTACCTTCTCACCTTCGTCCATTTTTTTTCGGTTACTACTTACAATAGCAAACTTACAACATAATGAGTCTATATACTTAAAAGGGTATAAAAACAAGGGTAAAAAATCATGTAAATGTGATACACATCAACAAGGATTTTGCATGTTTTTGAGACCTAGATTTGACTTGTTTTAAATGTTATATATGTACTTCATCCGTCCCACAAGAATATGCATTTTCTAAATTTGGAAACTTTTTTTCTCTCTAATGAGGTGAGACAATACTTTAATTATTGTTTCTTTCTACTTTTCTCTTACTTTACTAATTGAAAAACTGCATCAACGACTCAGTCACGGATATCGAAGGTCCAACGACCCATTACAAAAATCGTCTAAGCAAGACAGCTTGTCCAACAATCCACCGAAAATGAGTTAGTGCTCCACCGAGCATGCCATGGAGAATGACGAGAGTAGTCAGCAATCAACTGAAATCGTGCGGCGAATGAAAGCAGCCCTAAGTCGAGTCAATTCTTGCCTTTTGGAGTTTAAATTTTACCAAGTTAAAGGATCAAGTTTATCAATACTTCCCATAATGCATCAATGAAGAGGTCTAGAATTCATCTCCCAATTCCACATATTTACACTACCATTCCATCAAATCACTCTATAATCATTCATTCACTATTGGAGTTAGATCAAGACAAGAGAATACGGAGAAAAGCTTCAAGATTCTTCTTTTCGGGTTTTTATCTAATTGTTATTTTAATGTCTAGACTTTTTAGTATAATTTCTGTTACTTTCTCATGGGCAATTAAACTGTACTATTCCCTCCGTCTCCAAAGAGTATGAACTTTGGGTTCGTCACGGTTTTTAATCCATTATTAGTAAAGTAAGAGAAAGAGAGATAGAGAAAGTTTTTTAAGTATTGTTAATGGAGAATGGGTCACACCTCATTAGAGAGAAGAGAGTTTCCAAACTTGGAGTGTTCATACTCTTTCGGGACGGACGAAAAAGGAAATAGTGCATACTCTTCAGGGACAAATGAAGTATAAATTATAGGGATTACGAGTAACACATCATAATTATATAAATATTAGTTTTGATATCCAAATATTTCATTTACTTTGTTCAATTCTATGCGATAATGTTTATGGTTGCTTGACAAACAAAGGGTGTATGAACTAAGGGTTTTATAATCTGTTTGGTGTTACTTTCTTTTGATTGACAACCTTAAGTTAAGTAATCTACTTTCTCTATCAATCTAAGAGTTTCTAATTTATTTCTGTTGGAATCGTGCTTGGTCAAATGACTTTGACTAATAACAATGTGACAAGACATTTAATTTTGTGAAATTAAATGCAATAGCGCCGATCTACGTTCCGAGTAGATGACCGTAGTATATTCATTTTCTCAAATCCGATTCACGGTGAGTGAGAAATAATATATTAAAGTTAGTCACAATAAAGCTAGAAATGAGCTATGAGAAAAACTAAGGGATTAATTAACTGAGTGTTAATTATCCCACATCGGCGATGATAAACTTCTTTGATGAAGTATTTAATAAGATGCATTATTATGTGTAATAATTATCTTGGAATAAGACGGGTGACAGAGCCCACACGCGCGCGCAGCCGCTGCCCGCCCGCGAGCCGCGCACCGTGTGTCGTGTGCCGTTGGACCCCGACTCATAGCGGGAGACATAATGTCCCCGACGGTCCACGGTGTATCCCGTCGTTTAGTGTGTCCGGATGCATCGTGTCTCTTCAGCTCCAAACGGCTAGTGCAACAGTCAGTAACCCCCGGCGGTTACGGTTAATGGCCTTGATGGCAGACATTATGTCTGTTGACTCCAGCAACCCCTGCGGGTGGACTTGGCCTATAAATAGACATGCATCCCTTGCATTCTTTACACAACAAACTCAAGCATTCTTGCATACACGCTCTCTCCTTCTCTACATAATCTTCCTGTCGAAGCTCTACCCTCGCCTCACTCCCGTTCGGCGGAGCTCTGCTGCTAGCGGTGCTGCTACTTTAGAGATAAAGTTGTTTCACCTTTTGGGACTACACGCTAACTCGAGAGCACTACATGGCGTATCTCGTCTTGCGGAAAAATGACTCATCGACTCGGCTTACCGTTTTCCATAAGTTTTTCCGTGTAATTTTTCAGTTGTTTCCATGTAATTTTCTCCTTGTTTTGTTTCCGTGTAATTTTCTCCTTGTTTTTTCCGTATAATTTTCGTCCGGCAAGTTTATATCTCAAAATTCAACAATTTCTACTTCATCCATCTTCCATGGAACTCTAGGTACGAGAATATTTGTGTGACTCGCTCTAGTAACTTGTAATCATGTTTTGAATCTATAATTATTATTTTATAAACTGAAGTCGTGAAATTTTATTCCTAGAATGCTCTTGGTCTATCTGAATTCAAAACCATATTTATTTGCTTTAGTATGTTTTTCTTATTTAATTTGATTTATTGCTTCATTTAATTAAATCAAGCCCAAAATCATGTTTTACTAAATACTATATGAAGTTAAGTGATCCCTCCATTCCATGTTAATAGAGTTGTATTCATTTTTGGGACATTTCAACATAATAAAGTCATTTCTATATTTGATAAAAAAAAAAAGCAATACACTTTCTCATACTTTTTCATCTCTTTTACTTTGATCTCTCCTCATCATTCTTACTTTATCTCTTCACTTCACATATTAATCTTATCTATTTCTTAACATCCGTGCTGGAAAGATATGTAAGTTTTATGTCTCACATATGTGACATGTGATAGAATCCTAAATAGAATTGGATTTTTAATATAATACATAAATTTGGTACAAGACACATTTTTCCCTAATTAGCTATCAATTAGCTATTAATATATATTTGAATGGGACGTTTCTTAGTATGTGATTAGTTAGCCATTTAATTGACAAAATCAATTAGTACTCGATCACCATAAATAGAATATTTGATTTCTATTAATTAGGAAAATATACGTGTATATATATAACTATTTGATTAGCATTATGTAGGCAATCAAATGAGAATATATATATGGGTGTGACCACAAAGATTGATTCATATTATTGAGCAATTAGTCATTACCGATTTGACTATATATTTCATATGATTTGGATCAAATTAGTAAGTATATTAATATAAAAGAATCGTCCATCTTATTATATAGCCACTTTGATGGAAAGGGCTATAATTTTTGATAATTAGGGTTTTGTCCTCTCTCTGCCTATAAATACAAGTGTGGTGATCCTATCAAATCACACACATTACAGAGAACACATAAACGAGGGAAAGAGAGAAAAATAAATCCTTGGAGTTGCGCCACTACACCAAAGTCCGAGGAAGTTCTCTCCGCCTCCCCCAATCGCTTCCGCTATGGATCATAAAGGTAAGTTTCTGATCCATTATGTTTATGGTTAATACGTGAAATACATGATGTTCAAAGATCTTGCTTTATTCATATTCAATTATGTATTCTTGAATATATTATGATAAATAATTTTCAACATGTGGTATCAGAGCATGGTTGAGAAATCATGTATTTTCGTATTATTGAAAACCATATTGTTTGAATGTATTTTTTGATAAATTACTGTTAATTGAATCGATTGTTTTTTTTAATATGGTCAAATATATTATGAATTCAAATTTGTTGAATTGTATGTAACGTGTTTTATGAATATATATATATATATATATATATATATATATATATATATATATAGGGGAGCGTTATTCTCCTTTTCACATCTTAGATCCTTTTTCCTTCTTAATATTACGCGTTAGATCTAAGGCATCAACGGATCAGATTGATTCTATAAAACTGGTTCCGTGTTGCATTATAGAAGGTGGTTGTATG
This sequence comes from Salvia splendens, assembly GCF_004379255.2. Classification (NCBI taxonomy): domain Eukaryota; kingdom Viridiplantae; phylum Streptophyta; class Magnoliopsida; order Lamiales; family Lamiaceae; genus Salvia; species Salvia splendens. The sequence goes on from NC_056045.1 coordinate 15,605,857, forward strand.
CATTACAGGGTTATTATTGACATTTGACGGAAAAGTAACTGCCACATTTTGGTATCTGCGAATAATGCACCACATGGTCACGAGTAATGCATATAATTGAATATATAATGCACAATATGTGAACTGCAATGCATACGAATAAGATGTATCATGTTATGATGTTTGGACACACGTTTCTTGTTTCCCCTAAGGGTTTAATAAGCTTAGGGGCTAGGGTATAGTACGTAGACACGTATGTAATCTTCACATGGTAACGAGTAATTGATATAATTGACTATATAATGCACAATTTGTGAACTGCAATGCATACGAACAAGATGTGCTGTGTTATGATGTTTGACACACGTTTCTTGTTTCCCCTAAGGGTTTAATAAGCTTAGGGGCTAGGGTATAGTACGTACGCATTAATAACAAATTATAAAACGATACGAATAATTCACCAAATTGTCACGAGTAATGGATGTTATTAACTATATAATGCACAATATGTGAACTGCAATGCATACGAATAAGATGTACCATGTTATGATGTTTGACACACGTTTCTTGTTTCCCCTAAGGGTTTAATAAGCTTAGGGGTTAGGGTATAGTACGTAGACATTACTAACAAATTGTTGTTATTGGAATATACGTATGTGCATTATTTGGTTTAGGTAGTGCATTATGTAGCTGTTAATTGTCATTATCTCAGTATATTATGCATTATTAGAGGTATTGTGTATATGGGTTAATCAACGGATTGAAGATTACATACGTGCATTTAGTAATGTCTACGTACTATACCCTAGCCCCTAAGCTTATTAAACCCTTAGGCTAAACAAGAAACGTGTGTCAAACATCATAACATGGTACATCTTATTCGTATGCATTGCAGTTCACATATTGTGAATTATATAGTTAATAACATCCATTACTCGTGACAATTTGGTGAATTATTCGTATCGTTTTATAATTTGTTATTAATGCGTACGTACTATACCCTAGCCCCTAAACTTATTAAACCCTTAGGGGAAACAAGAAACGTGTGTCAAACATCATAACACAGCACATCTTGTTCGTATGCATTGCAGTTCACAAATTGTGCATTATATAGTCAATTATATCCATTACTCGTTACCATGTGAAGATTACATACGTGTCTACGTACTATACCCTAGCCCCTAAGCTTATTAAACCCTTAGGGGAAACAAGAAACGTGTGTCCAAACATCATAACATGGTACATCTTATTCGTATGCATTGCAGTTCACATATTGTGCATTATATAGTCAATTATATCTATTACTCGTGACCATGTGGTGCATTATTCGTAGCGGTTTCCAGCCATTATTAGATTACTATTGTACCCTCATAATGCACAAAATAGGACAAATAATGCAACACGGGATTAATTACCCAATGTTGATCTTGACCGTCCATTTCTCTAATCTAATGGCTGATATTAAGAAGGAAAAAGGAGGAAATATAGGAAAAGGAAATGAATACATCCCTATATATATATATATATATATGTGTGAGTAGGACCACATAAACTTATCAAACTATACTTTATGTATTAATCGGCTGTTTTATTTTCTAAACTATGATCATGCATCTTATGACTTCAAAGTTTGGTAAATTGCATTACGTACTTGTGAATTAAATGTATGCATATAACTAATTGAAGTTTTATGTTTTGATTCGGCAATTTTTATTTTTTTTGGAAAATTGTTTCTGTATGAATATTTGATTTATCTCGCATAACTTGATTGTGAATTATATTGTTTGATTACTGTATCAATTAAAGACGGTTTATTTTGTATGATTATGTTTTGAAATATTTGTTTCCAAATTGATTCTATTTATGTGTATGGAATTGATTTGGGTATATTAATTGTGTATACTGTATATAAATTAAGTTTGAATATATGTATTGGTGAATTGATATTTCAATTAAATATTTCATGATTATGAATCTACCGAGGCGGTAGAATGAATGATTACATAATTCAATTCTTGTTTTAATATGTACTTTGATTATATTATGTTTATTTTGCAATCACCAAAGTGAGGCAAAATAAGGAGAGTCTATAATCAAATGCATATGAAAAACTGTTTAAGCAATTAATCACTATGTTTGTTGATTGTATCATGTTTATTTTACAATCACCAAAGTGAGGTAAAATAATATAAGTTTATAATCAAATTAAGTGAAAATCTGCTTAAACAATTAATCATTATACATTATTGATTATATAATGTTTATTTTACAATCACCAAAGTGAGGTAAAATAAGAAGAGTTTATAGTCAAATTAATATGAAAATCTGTTTATGCAATTGATCATAATGTTTGTTGTGGCTATTCGTTATCTACATAGTTTGTTTATCATAAAAAGTCTAGATTCCCAAAGGAAATAGTCTTTTGCGATATAATGAACACTAATTGAGTTAATAATATAAATTGGTGTCGATTACCCAAAGGTAAAGCCAATTTATTATTACCTAATTATTAAACTAAGATATGAATATTAAAAAGCATGATGTTTATTATTGTATGAAAACTACCCAAAGGAGTTTTCATAATTCTCTTATGATATGGATTTTCAAATTAATGTTCGTGTTATTATTCAAAGCTTTATATGTGAGCATTCATTCTCTTATTTTTTTTCTACAATGTCAAGCATCGTTTTCTACTAGTATGTTCACCTCAAACGTTCTCCAACTTAATGGAACCAACTTCTCTGAATGGAAAGAAAAATGTAGCACCCCGGAAAATTTTTGACTTTTTTTATTTGATGGCTTATTTTCGTTTTATTAATGAGGATGTTGATTTGGAAATGCATTTTTGGAAATTGATTTCTATGAGGTTGTGTTAACGATGTGAAATTAATGGTTGAGAGTTATGTGGAATAATATGATATGTTTTCCAATGGGCGGGATTTAATTAAATAGGATCGTGCATATTTGTGCCAGTTACCTTATTCAAATTCTTTTCGGCGTTTCTATTTATTGGAAGTAATATCTTCTTTCTTGGATTTATTTAATTATTTTGGGATATTTATCCAAATTAAATCCAAAACCAAAATATTCTTATTTATTTTTCCATGATTTTTGAAATCTCCTATTTTCGGGAGAGGAGAAATTAAGTATTCTATAATTGATTTCTTTCTTATTTCTTTCCATGAATGAATTGGAATATTCTAGCCAATCTTGCCTTACTTTATTCTATTAAAGATTTGGAAATTTTTCTAGTGGGACCTTAAACCACACGCCTACTTCTCATTATTTTTGGAGGATTTTACAAATTTCTCTACTCCGTATTATTTTATTCTACTCCGTGAAATACCAAATTAAATCATAAGCTAATTAAATAGCTATGATTTTCAAAAATCCTCCCCTTATTTCTCCATAATTCACGCCTCCCCCCCCCCCCCCAAACTCTCAAATCTTTATTTGATTTATTCTCCCAAATCTTCAATTAATTGTGGGATATATTATTTCCTAACTCTATAAATAAAACCAAAAACCTAACCCTAAACCCATCTCACACGCCTCCCTCTCAAATCACACGTCCCTCCCCTTGCTCCATCTTCTCCCACACTTGTTTTTCTACTCTACTCAAGATCCTTTCGATTCGCCAAGAGTTTGTTGAAGAATCAAGAGTTATATTCGTTTCTACCGATTGTTTCGTTCAAGAAAGGTACAATCAAACCTCTATTCTTCATTCCTCTCCATCCAAACATTGTTTCGACTCCCTCATGCATCTAGTGAGTGTAGGGATTTCAAATCTAAGGATTTAATCGGTGGGGAATTTGTGTTTGCATTTATGTATGCGTTTTGAATGCAATTTTGTGAAGTTTGATTTGAATCTTTGGTGAATGATGTGAGCTTATGGGAAAACATGTTTAAGAGAGTCTTATCAAGCATGATTGTGTGTTATAAGCATGAGAATTGGTGTTTGGATGATTGAGAAGGAAACCCTAATTTAGAAATTGTGTGTTTGTTATCTGTGATATTCGACCAGTAGCTTCTGATGAGTAATTGACCTATCAAACGAACTAATTTTGATATGAACATTTTACTGAGTAAACTTCAAGGTGTTTTCCGTGTCTCGTGTGAATTTCAGCCTTTTTTTATCGAAAAATGAATTTTTAATAAATTTTTGAAGTTGAATGCGCAAATCTGCCAGAAACTCGTGTTCTCGCCAATAATGTTTCATTTTCTGTTTGACTAACCAAATGACCTCCGATTGATGTGATTCTTGAACTAGATGAAAATTTGAAGTGTCTTCTGAGTCGTGTTAAATTTTCAGCCTTTATTAGGCATTGGATGAATTTATGGTAAAGTTTTCAAATGAACTGCGCAGTGCTGTTAGAAATTTTATGTTCCGACCAGAGAGTTTAATTATTGATTTGACTGACTAAACGACGTGATTTCAGTGTGAAAATTTGTCATGATGAACATGAATGTGTATTCTGTGTTGTGACCAAAATGTAGCTTCATATGAGGTCGGGTGAATTTTTAGTGATTTTTATAAAACGGTCGCGCAGTTCTGCCAATTTTCTGCTTTGATAAAAGGATATTTTTTTTCAAGTTTAAAAGTGTTATATGATGCATGTATATCCAAGGAACGTGTTTAATGATGTGATCGCGTGAGATACGTCGAAATATATTATGGTGTGTTTTTCCATCTTTGTGACGAACATTGGGTTGGGTAAATTGAGAAAAACGATGAGAGAGAAACGATAGGACATGCATGGTAACATGATTTTGTGGAAGGCTGACTTGTGTTGTCGTTGACAAGGGTGATTGTATTCGTGAACTCGAGGAACGAGAGTTGCCATAAGTTGGATTGTGAATTGTTAAGCGAACGAGGTGGGTTTTCTTTTCAAACCTGTTTATTTTTTCCGAAAATATGATGTGGTGTTATAAGGGTGGTTTAAAGTGTTATGTCATGCCGTGATTGTTTTGATGTTGAGATTTTTGCCTGATGCCTAGTTCGTTTGAGTTTGCTCCGTTAGGCTATAGGGCTATGTTGAGATTGTGCTTGATGCCTAGTTTGTGAGTTCGCTCCATTAGGCTAAAGGGCTAGGATAAACGAATTCGGGTCTGAGTAGGGCCGCAAACCCTATCAGGCTGTGTACACAGAGGGGATCGTGAGCCGTCCTTGCTAGTCGGCCGGTCTCGTGGGCGAATAGTGTGGCCACACTTTCGTCGCACTATGGTAAGAGGATGTGATTGATTGATTGATGAGAAAGTGGGGAGATTGTTTTGACCGGCCGGTCTGTGAAAAGTGTTTTTGTGATACTCGTGATATTTCTTAAATAAACGTAAAAACTCGAGTTCACCGGTATGGATGACATAACTGTTATAAAATGTTTTCGGCATGAGCCCATTGAGTACAACAAGTACTCAGCCCTGCATATTATTTTTCTTATGTGCAGGTTGAGCGGGATGTTGCGGTGGATGTTGAGCTAGCTAAAGACCCTAGGATACGTTGTGTCGTCATACATAGGCGTGATCCTTGACTCTCCCTGAACCTTATTTATCCGCTGCTATGTTTTAAATTATGTCTTAAGACCTTAATATTTTCGTGTTGTGTTTGAACATGTATGGTGGTGTTAGGTTTAAACGAGTGTTTACGTTGTCTTTCTGAAAATGGTGTTTTCCGAGATTTAAGTTAAATGTTCGTTTTACCTTAGTTTTTTTATATATAGTTGTATTTCTTAAGTCAAAATTTTCCGGTGCCCTTTATAAAAGTATGTTTCTTTACGTCTTTTCAAAAAAAAAAAGACCTTAACCTTCTTTAAACTAAGTTGTTTTCTTTCTTTAAGTCTTAAGTTGTTCTTTTAAACTGTTGTCCATGCATGTCGGTCACGATCGCCGCGTTTGTGATACCCCTGGTATGGGCTGTCGTGACAAAAAAGTTGAGTTCACACTGGGAGTAATGGACTTGGACCTAGCACTGTTGAATGACAAGCCAGCCAATCTTACAGATGAAAGTAGTTCGGCTGATTTCCCATAATGCTTGGAAAAATCTAACATGCTAAGTTTAAAGTTCATAAGAATGTTCGTTGCCAATAATATTAAAGCAAGCCTCCCGGTAACTGATGTTGCAAAAGAATATTTTACAGAATGTTGAAGATCGCTTCAAAACTGCATATAAGTCTCTTGCAGGAAAACTTATGAAGGATCTCATGGGCATGCAATATGATGATTCTCGGACCATGTACGAGCATGTGATGTACATAAATTATTCTTCCAAGCTGGGAAAGTTAGGATTATCGGTGGATGGGGGTTTCCTTGTCCAATTCTTCCTAACCTTCTTACCTCCTCAATATGGACCATTCCAAATTGATTCAATGTAAAAGATAAGTGGACTTTTAGTGAATTGGGAAACGTGTTGGTCTAGGAGGAGCAAAAGCTGAAGGAGCATGGAATGGGTGCATCTCATGCTCATATTGCAACCTAAGGAGCGTCTAAAGGATAATATTCATTCGAATTTATCATTCTTATGGCATAAAGGAACTAGAGAATATTTCCAGTGAAAGCATTAAGAGGCTTATAAAGGATTATATTCATTCGAATTTAAACTTTAGAAGCTTTACCGTTTGTGTGTATTGTATTAAAGGCAAACAAACAAAACACAGTAAGAAAAATGCCACAAGAAGCATTGAACTCCTTCAAATTATACATACAAATATTTGTGGACCTTTTGATGTCCTGACTTTTGGTGGAGAAAAGTATTTTATCACCTTTATTGACGATTTTTTTGCGTTATGGATTTATTTATTGCAAGAAAAATCTCAGGCACAGTTGAACATTTTATGACTGAGGTTGAAAGGCAATTAAATAGAAAGGTGAAAATTATTCGATCTGATAGAGGTGGTGAATTTTATGGTCGTACCACTGAAATGAGTCAATTACCTGGACCGTTTGCTAAATACTTAGAAAAGCATGGCATTTGTGCTCAATACACAATGCTTGGTACGCCTCAGCAGAATGGTGTTGCTGAAAGACGTAACCGAACCCTCATGGAAATGGTTAGAAGTATGTTAAGCAATTCTACCTTACCCGTATCGTTGTGGATTTATACTCTAAGAACTGCAGTGTATATATTAAACCGGGTTCCTAGTAAGGCTGTGCCAAAGACTCCCTTTGAACTTTGGACAGGTAGGAAACCCAGTTTACAGCACCTTCATTTTTGGGGCTGTCCAGCTGAAGCTAGAGTATACTCCCCGCAAGAAAAGAAATTGGATTTTAGAACAGCTAGTGGTTACTTTATTGTTTACCCAGAAAAATCCAAAGGGTATAGGTTTTATTGTCCTAATCATAGCATGAGAATTGTTGAAACTGGAAATGCAAGATTCTTTGAGAATGGTGAGATCAGTGGGAGTACTAACACTCGTAATGCGGTCATTAGTGAAATAAGGGTAGAATTCCCTCTTCCCTTAATTCCTCAAGAATCAAGTGTGCCAAATATTGTTGAACAACCTAACAATAATGAACACTTGAATGACCAACCACTTAATGATGATGCCGAAGTAATTGAAACAGATGTGGTAGAGCCACCTCCAGAAGTGCCACTAAGGCATTCTCAACGAGAACGAAGATCGGCCATTTCTGATGACTATTTGGTTTATCTCCAAGAATCTGAATGTGATATAGGAATACGCAACGATCCAGTTTCATATTCACCATTAAAAGTCATAATTCTAATGAATGGGTTGATGCCATGATAGAAGAGTTGAAATCTATGGATTTTAATGAAGTCTGGGATCTTGTCGCATTGCCTGATGGACACAAGTGCATTGGGTGTAAATGGGTCTTCAAGACCAAATTCGACATGAACGGTTTAATCGAACGATTTAAAGTCAGACTTGTTGCCAAAGGTTACACTCAGAAAGATGGTGTTGATTATAAAGAGACATTCTCTCCTGTATCAAAGAAGGACTCACTTAGAATTATTTTGGCACTTGTAGCCCATTTTGACTTGGAACTACATCAAATGGATGTGAAAACTGCTTTTCTGAATGGTGATTTGGAAGAAGAAGTCTACATGAAACGACTTGAAGACTTCATTAAGAAATGGAATGAAAATTTAATCTGCAAACTTAAGACATCAATTTATGGACTGAAACAAGATTCTCGACAATGGTATTTTAAATTCCATGACACTATTACTGCTTTTGGTTTTAAAGAAAACACTGTTGATCGGTGCATATACCTCAAGGTTAGTGGGAGCAAGTTTATATTTTTGGTTCTGTATGTTGATGATATATTGCTTGCTAGTAGTGACATTGGATTACTACATGACACTAAAATTATTTCTCTAAAAATCCAACATAAAAGATATGTGTGAGACATCCTACGTCATAGGGATAGAAATATCTCGTGACCAATCACGTGGACTTTTGAATTATCTCAGAAAAACTATATAGATCGAATTTAGAGAGATATAGGATGAGTGCATGTTCTCCAAGTGTTGTTCCAATTCATAAAGGTGACAAATTCAGTTTGAATCAATGTCCAAAAACTGAATTAGAACGTAACGAGATGAAAAATATTTTTTATGCATCTATCGTGGGAAGTTTGATGTATGCTCAAGTCTGTACTACCAGACATTAGCTTTGCACTCGAAATGCTAGGTCGTTGCCAAAGTAACCCTGACATTGAACACTGGAGAGCTGCAAAGATGAAATGAGATACTTAAAGGAGACAAAAGATTATATGCTCATATTTAGAAAATCTGATCAATTAGAAGTGATTAGATATTCTGATTCAGATTATGATTGATGTGTTGACTTTAGAAAATCGACTTTTGATTACATTCTTCTTATGGGTGGAGGAGCTATATCATGGAAAAGTGTAAAGCAAAGTTCTAATTCAACATTCACCATTAAAGCTGAATTTATGGCTTGCTTTGATGTATTAATGATTGCAAAATTTTATTTCAGGCCTTGGTATTGTCTCCTCAATATCCATGTCCTTGAAATTGTATTGTGATAATAGTGCAATCGTATCTTTCTGTAAGAATGACAAGTATTCAAAGGAGATAAACACATGGAATTAAAGTTTCTTGTCGTGAAAGATGAAGTTTGGGAACAAAGAATATCTATGAAATATATAAGCACACAACTTATAGTAGCTGATCCATTGACTAAGGCGTTACCGCCTAAGACATTTATGGAATAAGTTAACAGAATGGGTGTTGGGTATGTAAACGTCTAATCATTATGTTTCCATGTTGGTTCAGACACTTAAGTTATGGATATTTTGAATTCAATAAAGTTGTTTCTATTTTTCCTGCATAAACTTATTATTGATATGCATATGTACGTTTTTAGTATTACTGCAGGAGGTCTTGAAATAAGACAATTATGGACGTTGTGTCACTTATAGATTATATTAGTGCGGTTATTGGTGATGTGGTACATGGAAGGAACTATGTCGATTGAATGATATACGCCCGCCATGACCCGCATTAGTAGTTTGTCTAATATAATACTTATGTTTGCCAATGATGAAAGTATTTATAAAGTCCAATATTATGCGCGCCTTATGTTTATTATGTCTATTTTACTGTGGCTCTGTCAAGTGTGACAAGTGGGAGAATCGAAAACTTTGTGTCCCACATGTTCGTCAAGTGGGAGAATGTAAGTTTTATGTCTCACATATGTGACATGTGATAGAATCCTAAATAGAATTGGATTTTTAATATAATACATAAATTTGGTACAAAACACATTTTTCCCTAATTAGCTATCAATTAGCTATTAATATATATTTGAATGGGACGTTTCTTAGTATGTGATTAGTTAGCCATTTAATTGGCAAAATCAATTAGTAGTCGGTCACCATAAATAGAATATTTGATTTCTATTAATAAGGAAAATATATGTGTATATATATAACTATTTGATTAGCATTATGTAGGCAATCAAATGAGAATATATACATGGGTGTGACCACAAAGATTGATTCATATTATTGAGCAATTAGTCATTACCGATTTGACTATATATTTCATATGATTTGGATCAAATTAGTAAGTATATTAATGTAAAAGAATCGTCCATCTTATTATATAGCCACTTTGATGGAAAGGGCTATAATTTTTGATAATTAGGGTTTTGTCCTCTCTCTGCCTATAAATACAAGTGTGGTGATCCCATCAAATCATACACATTACAGAGAACACATAAACGAGGGAAAGAGAGAGAAACAAATCCTTGGAGTTGCGCCACTACACCAAAGTCCGAGGAAGTTCTCTCCGTCTCCCCCAATCGCTTCCGCTATGGATCATAAAGGTAAGTTTCAGATCCATTATGTTTATGGTTAATACGTGAAATACATGATGTTCAAAGATCTTGCTTTATTCATATTCAATTATGTATTCTTGAATATATTATGATAAATAATTTCCAACAAGATATGCCCTTATTAATATGGAACGGAGGGAGTATGTGGTAGACGGATTGTCAACTTATTTTTCGTGTTCGATATTCAGGTACTAACCTGTTAGGATTGGTATACTGAAAATCATATTTCGAGCGTGTTGCACGGATAGAATTGCTTGTATACAATAAACTCTACAATCCACTTTGAACCTAAGACAAGAAGAAGTAATTTTGTCGCATTGGTGTTTGCTTATGCATTTACAAGACATTGTCAAGCATTTAAATGTATAAGAAGCAAACAAGTCTAATTCTATTGGTGTTTTCTTATTCATTTACAAGACGTTTCTCAACCTAGATAGGCTATGACTATCTATTGTGAAAGGTTGCAGTGTCAGTCCGCGTGTTTCCTTACCTTAGGAAATAAACGACATTGGTGTGGTATAGCACTGAAGGATCTAACAGTTGAGATAAGTTTTTCTTGCTATTTACAGAAAAATGAGGTCTCGATGATTGTTATTTCTTAATCATTGTTGATATAGCATTGAGCATGCGATATTGATTATGCCCTACTTTGATTTATCAAATGGTGCAGATTTTTTGCAATCCAAGAATCCTGATATCTTGGTAGTGGTGATTAATGTCTAGATGTGCTAATATTGTTATTGCAATGAATCGTGTGGTGGGTGAGTCTAGTTTGATAACATCCCCAAGATGTGTTCGAAAAAGGTTTTATTATTCAGAAACCCGACCAGTTGGAATTTATTCCAGAATAATAAATAAAGATTTTGAACTAGATAACTCTTGGAAAAAAGATACTATTAATTAATTAAAGTCAAATAACAGACTTAAATTAATTAATGGATATTCATATCTTAAACACTGAAAATAATAAATTAAAGAGGTAAAGCCAGGATTACTCGTAATTTGGGATTGGACGGACTGTCAATATTATTTTATTGTAGTGGCTGATAATAATATTTTGTTGAACTTGTATTAAATTGGGGCTCAATTTAATTAGTAAAACTCCAACAGCTTTGACCCAAGTTCAATCTCCATGGTCCCTAATCTAGCCCATCATAGCTCTATATAAAGGAGATTAGATAGAAGAAAATTTAATTAATTCATTAATTCATTTTAATCGTTCCTCTCTCTCAGATTGAACATGTTTTTAGGGTTTTGGGAGAATTGGATTTTTATCTTCTTCTCTAATCAAGCTCTTTTCTATTCTGACAAGCTTTCCCTACCCAAATGTCATTATCTGAGTTCGAGATACAGATTAGAAGGTTCATGATTTAGTATGAAGAACATCAAGAGCAGAAGGCACAAGCAATCGACGATTCTTTGGAGAATCAAATCGGTATTTCTAAACCGTAGGATATTCATGAATTAGAGTTTTAATTCCTTTTACATGAATTATTTGTGTTCTTGTATACAATTTTGTGTTTAACATGTGAATCAATTAATCTCATAATCGGTCTAATAGATCTATAGATCAGGTTTACTTGTGAATGCAAGTCTTTCATTGTGCAAGGGGCACCATAACCCCATCATCAATATCGCTGGAAAATTTAATCATAGTAAATTTACTACAAGGTCAAAGTTAGTATATTTTTTTACCACATTTAAAGTTTGATAAAAACATGAACTAACTAAAAGTTGATGTAATTCCTTCGTCTCCTAAAAATAGAAATTCTTTCTTTTTTGTCCATCTCTTAAAAATAAAAACTTTTCTTTTTAGGAAATAATACATTTTCTCTAACGAAGTGGGACCCATTTACAACTATTACATTTTTTTCTATTTTTCTTACTTTAATAATTTTGCATTAAATCTCGTATCGTTTCAAATATTTCTATTTTTAGGGGATGAGCAGAATTTTATTCTTTTATTGTAGAAATGAAGCTCATTTTTCACTAGTAATACCTTAATCATTTTTAACTATCTATCTAAGTTTAACAGTTTTGCATTACAATTTGATATTGTCCATCGTTACCATGTCTATAATTTTTCAATAAAAATTAGTAATCCCTATGTCCTAATTAAATTAGGGTAAAATAAGAAGATTAAAAAATTGAATTGAATAAATTAAATAAAGAGAATAAAATATACGAGAAAAGAAAGATAATTTTGGCGATATATTTTTTTTTATTAAAACAGAACATTATTCAATTTAATTAGGACATTTAAAATAGGCATAAGACTAAAGATTAGGAGAGTATAAGAGCATCTCCAATGGCGGCGTCGGCACCGGCACGCCGATTTTTCGCGGACGCCGGTGCTGACGCCGAACCATTGCGAGCGGCGTCGTCGAAATCGGCGTCAAAATCGGCGTGCCCACGCCGATTCTAGGACTGACGCCGATTCTCACGCCGATCCTCACGGCGCCATTGTAGGCCCCGGATCGGCGTCAGATCGACGTCAGATTTTTAAATTTTCCGAAACACTATATATACGCGCAGTTAATGGACCAATGCGTTTGTGGCATGTCGACTGCATTGCTGATATAATGTACTCCTGTATTATCATGCACAACATGATTGTCGAAGATGAAGGTGTACAACTGACTGATTGGGCCAACGACGATCATGAAGCCGGTCCAAGCCACAGTGTCGCCGCCGCCAACGTACGAGGTGGGGTACCTCACGATGAAGAAGCCCTCCTCTAAGCAAATGCCGACATGCGTCATACGGATGCTCATATTCGACTCCAAAAGGATTTAATTGAAGAGTTGTGGGCCCAGATGATTGCAAGGCGTTAGTTTTTAATTTAATTGCATGTAATTTTTTTAAATGTACATTTTTTAAAATTATTGTACTTTTTAAAACTTTAATAGTATTATTCAATTTTCATGTATTTGTCTCGTAAATTAAATTCCGTATGTTGCTACAATTGTAAATTAAATTATATAATTGTTAGTGATGTGGAAGTCTATGTGAGGGCTATTGGATGTCCAGATGATGTGGCGGGAGGATTTTAGTGCTGTGCTGATGATGAGGCAGTGGGAAGGCTTTGTGAGGGCTATTGGATGTCCTATGCCATTGAAGATTCTCTAATTGGAAGTAAAGGTCGTAGTTTGACTGATGCATTTGGCGTCGAAACGAGGAAGACGAAGCTACCAAGAAATCCCGCGCGAAAACAACCTTCTTTGATCATCTCCTATTCACTCTTCGAATCTTCGTTTCCCCTTCGATTTCTCATCAATTCTCTTCCTCTATCTAATCACTTTGGCTATTTATTTATGTGTACAATAATTGCCTATGATCCGATACGAGATGAAACGCCGCTTTTTTCTGGTTTCGTTGTTTTTGTTGTACCACTCCGCGCTTGCTTCTCCCAACTCTCCATGGGGACTCAATGTTTTCCAAGCTGCCGGCCGCCGTGTTTTGATGTCCGATGCTACCAAGTGAGTTCGCCTCTCTTTTTCCCCATTTTCTTAAGAAGAAATTAATTTTACTACTGTATTGTTGAATTCATCTCTCCGCTATGTTTTAGTTGGTATTTACAAGGAATTAGGCAGTTGTGGGAAATTCAATTATTCATTCTCTTTTATTTTATTTTATTTTATTTTCTGGCTCAGAGTGCCTGATACTGCATTAGTGGCTGCCTTGGATGGTACTACTATTTATCTATTGGATGTTGGTTCCCTGAAACCCCTTTGGTCATTTTCGTCACTCAGCCCCTGTTAATGATAAGGAAAATGCATCTGGAGTAGAAACTAATTACTTTATTGATTGTGGAGATGATTGGGAATTATACAGCCTTGACAAACTGGTATGTATCTATTCATTAGAATAACTGGAACTTTGCTGCAAGGTTAAACATATATGATGCTTCTACTCAAATTACTAACCATGCTATATATTGATCAATCCAACAACATTGTAATCTTGGATGTACTTAGTACTGTCAGTGAACCGGGCCCAGTTCAACTATGAATAGCTCAAAAACAGTTCGTTTCAGTTTGATAACCAAGCTCGAGCTTGTTCATTTTAAATATACTATTTAGCTTGCTAAACATTGAGCTTGATTCTTAACCAGATCGTTAATCATCTTAGAGTTTAGACTTATTTCATTAAGTATATTTGAGCTCGAGATACGACTTGTTTGTTTATAGCCATTTGTATAATGGAAATCTTTGAAATGCCAAATCATTATTAGCTTAGATTATGAAGTTTGTGTATTTACATTTCACTTTATAGAGGGTAAAGTCGGGGTCAATACTTTGTGTCACTTAAAACTGAATTCTAGGCACAGGAAACTCCATGGAAATCAATGTAAGTCAAGTATCGAATTTTGAATCTTTATATTGGTACGGAGATACTATGCTGGTCTGACTTATTATGATCTATATTGAATTGTGTTTACTAGAATTGCTGGCCTTAATGGTCTTCCTCTTATATACGTTGTTTAGTTGACTGTCTAACATTTCAATGATGTAGGAGTAGGATTACTGTATTAATTCTCTATACTTCCTCCGTCCCACTACAAGTGAGGATTTCTTTTGGGCACAAGATTGAGAAAATATTTATTGAGTTCAGTGGAGAGAGAATAAAGTAGAGAAAGAATGGAAATTGATCACTACATGGAACAACCAAAAAAGAAATATAAATCACTTGCGGTGGTATAGAGGGAGAGTATTAAACTTCTGTGATAAAAAACACAGAGAAATCAAATGATTCAGTTCCTTCATGTATTTGGCCCTTTGACTTAAAAGCTATAGCAGACTATCTCTCATAAAAAAGAAGAAACTATCTCCGTCTTTGAAAAAACTGACACTTTTAAAACGACACGAATTTTAATGCACAATTGGTAAAATAAAAGGAAAAAAATGGTAAAGTAGAAGAGATGAAAAGAAAAATGGGTAAATTAAGAGAGAGGAATGGAAAAAGTAGTAGAAAGTGTTAGTGGATTGTGGGGTCCATGTCCTAAAGTAAAAAGTTTAGAAAGTTTCTATTTTTAAGGGATGACCTAAAATGGAAATAGTTTCTATTTTTAAGGGACTGAGGTAGTATATCAATAGTCTATGCTCTATAATGTCTATCTAAGTCCAAACATTGTAAAATGTATTTTAAAGGAATAATAACTATGATGTTGATAAGCATGTAAGTTATGGAGCCCTAACTTGACCCAAACTCAAACTCATGGTTAAAAGGTTAATACTTGACTCCCACTTATATCCTATTCCCCACTTTCATGTGCAACTGATTTGAGATTCGTATCAATCCATCCCCCCCATTAAACACCTTCGGTTATCCCCTTTCCGTAGGCTGTCGGATCCACGCTCACCGCACCCAATTTATAACCATATAAGTTAGGAAGCTCTAAAATAACCCAAAATCATGGTCAAAGGTAAATGCTTGACCCTCACTTATATGTTCTTCCATATTTTCATGTTGAACCGGTGTGGGATTCGTATCAGATGTCTCCTTACATGATAAATAGAAATTTACCTTGATTTAACTCATTGAGGAGAACACAAATGCATGGTTGGGACTATTAACATTGGGGTATGACCCATCATTTATGTGCGCCAATAAATTCCAATTCAATTACATAATCCGACAACAAAAACAGTCGTAGAGGATGACAAATTAGCTTTACTAGCAGCAGCAATAGTGTTTTGTTGAAAATATTTAGCCAATGGAACATATTTGGTTTTGCATTTAAATGGTATCTAACAAAATATTCGCATCCCAAGGAAGTTTTTATTAATAAAAACTAAATGTTTTTTAGTTATCAACAAAAAATGAAATCAAAATTGCATGCGAGTCCTTGACTTCTTAATTTAATTGATGTATTGTGTTACTATGTAAGTGATGTTCCACTTTCTATTTTGTTTTCTTCATATCTTTAATCTTAATCCATGTCATTTGTTTGTTTATATTTGAAAGACTAAAGTCTATTTTTAGTCCCGAATATCTGGTCGTTTTACAATTTTGATTCAAAACATTATGTTTTGTAGCTTCTAGTCCTCAACATAATGAATTGGTACATTTTAGCCCATTAAGTGACAAAGTTGTTAAATTTTAACGGCAAACTCAATTTTGACACAATTAGTTAATTAAATTAGTCATCACGATTATACTTTTTTGTTACATTGGTCCTCCACATTATAATTTTGTTTTATTCATTAATTTTGCAAATATGTTGCAAAAAAAAAAACTGAAATAATAGCAAAATTATACTCCCTCCTTCCCCAATGAATACGCACTTTGGGATCGGCACGAATTTTAATGTAAAATTGGTAAAGTAAGGGAGAGGTATAGAGAAAAAGTAATTAAAGTATTATTAGTGGAGAATGGGTCCCACCTCATTAGAGAGAAGAGACTTTCCAAAATTAGAAAATGCATATTCTTGTGGGACGGACTAAAAAGGAAAGAGTGCATATTCTTGTGGTACGGGGGAGTAAAGTTTAGGATCAATTTGGCAAAAATTAAAATGTTGATTGTTGAAGGCCAATTTAATTGACTAATAGGGTTAAAATTAAGATGACCGTTAAAATTTAATGGCTCTATCAATTTTGGGCTAAAATAGACCGATTCGTAATGTTTTGGACCAAAAGCTATTAAAGATAATGTTTTGGGACCAAAATCGTAAAACAATGATATGTTTAGAACAAAAAATGGACCTTAATCTTTTAAAAACATTCTGCCTCTAAATAGAAAAAAGGACCTCAATCTTTTAAAAACATTCTACCTCTAAATATGTATGTGATTTGCATATATTTTAGAAACTTATGAAGAGTATATAAGTTCTACACCTCAAATAGCGGAGGATGGAGGAATCGTACTAGGTACCAAAAAGAGCTCCGCTTTTTTAGTTGATGCAAAGACTGGAAAGGTTATCCATGCATACAGAATTCTCCATCAACCACTAAGGGAAGTTTCAATGAATTTCCTTATAATGCCACTGTCAATAAGCAGTACGAATCTGAGACTGAGTCCAATATAAAGACCAACGAGCTAACAAGGACAGATTATACATTGACGTCATTTCTTCCAAATTCAGACAAAGTCCTATGGAACGTGACAGTAGCTGAAATTGGTGCTGCGTTCCTTTGTCAAGATGTTGATAAGTCACTTACTGATACTCTTCCTGATGAGTCTTTGGAGCCTGATCTTCCTTATAAGATGCCACTGTTGTGCCAGTCAAGGGCACTTGTCTTTCGCTTGCGTAACCAGAATACGTTCGAAACCTTGTCCTTGGCCAATTGGCCGTCAAAGGCTCTTAATCATGATATGATGCTTCCAGCATCCACAGCTGATGTTCTTCCACCACAGCCAAATGTTGAAAATGTTCTGGAACTTCTTCCTGTGCAAAACAATGGGGGTAAATTTTTAGATGGACTTGACAGTAAGGACATTAAGGGCATTCTTCCTTCGGATGCATTCAAGTAGTACGCATGATGTGCAGGTCCTTTCAGATTATGGATCTGTAAGACCTCATCGGAAATTAAGCACATCCCAAGCTCTTATTTTTATCACTCTTGCAGTCTGTTTTGTCTACTACCACTACAGTGTGGTCCCTAGAACAAACGCACTGGCTGTGCAGGCCACTGGTACGAGTTATACGAATGTACGTTCAAAGAGGAAAAAATCTCGCAAAGCAGGAAAAAGCGGAAGTTTTGATGGGAAACAAGATAAGGAAGACAATGAGGTTCAACACACACATACTGGGAGTGATAATGTTAGGAGTTAAGGCTCGAGACTAATGAACACGAAGATAAACGAAAAAGGGAAGGAACTCAATATTGTTGGAGAAGATTACGGAGATCTCGTAGAATATTCTCCAAATTACCGAAGATATGCGGAATTATGCTATACCAAACATAGAAGATGCTAAATTAATGTAATTAAAGTCCTTACCTTGTATAGAAGATCATAGGTCTATATTATAGTACTCTATGTACAAGAATAATATGAATGAATATACAATCCCTTTCTGTACCGATTCCTTTAGACATGGCATCAGAGCCGGCTGCCTCTCGGCTCAGAGAGTTATCATCATAGCCGGAAAATATACCAATCCCGACCCTTATTAGCCAAGAACCAGAGCAACCAACCCTACATCCAAAATGTCAGAAACGAATGATACCAAAACCAACGATAACAAAATCAATCCAGAACCAACACTGAAGAATAGCAAGAATGTCACGGTGGCATTCAAACTCAACGGGAAAAATTACCCGTTATGGTCTCGACTTATGAAAGTCAAGATAGGAGGAAGGGCGCTTACTCACACATCCGGGAAGAGCCCCCGGAACCCGGAAGCCGGGAGTATAACAATTGGGAAGAGGACGACTTGATAGTGTTCTCTTGGATCGTCGACAATATAGAGGACTAGATCATTGCTGATTTCGCCCATCATCAGACCTCGAAAGCACTTTGGGACAACCTCGCTATCACTTTCGAGAACAAAGCGGACAAATACCTCATCTACGACCTGGAGGAGAAAATAATCACGATTAAACAGGGGAGTATGGACCTAGAAACGTATTACCGGAAGATCCACGGGCTGTGGATCAATGTCGACCAATGCCAAAAGCAGCCAGTCACGTGCTGTGACAAAGGTGTGAACCAATACCGAACCCACGCAAACGAGAAACGGCTATTCAAGTTTCTCGCCGGACTGAATCCAGAGTACGATTCCATCAAGCGCGACATTCTCAAGGAAGACCCCTACCCATCAGTTGAAGCCGCATACGGGTGGGTGAAGACGGAGGTGGCTCGACGTCTAGTCATGCTACCGACATCGTCATCTCCTACCCGCGAGGCCATCGGCGGAGAAGCCGGGAACACATCATCTGGGGATGGAATTGGGAGCGGATTCGCGGCTCAGAGTCAGCGACCGCCATATCGGAACGGAGGACCGCCTCGCTCCACCGTCGCAACCAGCCGGTCGGGAGGACGACCGGACAAATCCGGCCTCTGGTGTACTCACTGCCAGAAATCGAAGCATACGTACGAGACGTGCTTCAAATGCCTCGGATACCCGGAGTGGTGGGAAGAAAGGCAGAAGGCGAGGGCGGCACAGCAGCCGCAAGCGAAGATGGCGGTCGGAGTCACCGAGGAGGGACAACCGCGAAATCAGAACGGAAATCGTGGGGGGACAACTAGTCGCGGGTCAGGAGACAACCCAGAAGGTCCAACCGACGGCGGCCACGTCCGGGGAGCCGGCAATTTCGCCGGAAGAGAAGGAGCGGCGCCAACGCATTGAGGTATCGGGTTTGGTTTAAAACCGAACCCTAGACCCACTTTGTTTTCAATTAAAACCCCTAGAACCTGCATATTAGAATTTCAACCCCACAAGAATTCTAAATACAAATATCAGCCCCATGTTTTGCAGAAAGACCCCCCAGAATGCTCAAATTCGATTTCTGACCCCCATCATGATAGAATTTCGAATAATAGCCCCCAATTGTGTGATTATGTGTCTAAAAATTCATTTGCTCCCCTAGAAAGAATTTCCGCTGCATTCAATGTGAATAAAAGGGCTAGTATATCGAAGGGTTGGATATTTGATTGTGGGGCAACGGATACTATGACCCCGGACAGGAATGATTTTATTAACATGAGTACGGTTACCAAGACTTATATTAAAACGGCTAGTGGGGAATTGATTACGGTAGAAGGATCTGGTACTATTGAAATATCTCCTACTCTGCGCCTTGAAAACTGCTTATATGTTCCGACTCTATCTCAGCGGTTGATGTCTATCAGTCATGTAACACGGGAATTGAATTGTACACTTATGATGCACCCTGATTTCTGCATTTTACAGGATATTCGGACGAAGAGGATACTTGGACATGGCACTGAGAAATGTGGACTTTACTACGTGGACGAGATAGCTCAAACTGGTAGTGCGATGCTGGCTCACGGGTCCATGAAACAAGAAATTTGGCCGTGGCACCGAAGACTAGGACATCCTTCCCCTGGTTACTTTAAATTACTATTTCCAAAACTTTCTATTCCTCATGATTTCTTTTGTGAAACCTGTGTTTTGGCGAAAAGCCACCGACAGTCGTTTAAGCTTTCAAACACTCGTGTGAAATCTATTTTTTCTTTGGTTCATTCTGATGTGTGGGGTCCAGCACCTTTTATTGGGGCGAAGGGGTTTCGATATTTCGTTATATTTGTTGATGATTGCACTAGAATGACGTGGATCTATTTCATGAAACATAAATCTGAAGTATTAGATAAGTTTATCTTGTTTTTTAACATGGTTCAAACCCAATTTCATACTTCAATCAAAACTCTTCGATCCGATAATGGGAGGGAATTTGTTAACAACCCTATGACAAAAAATTTTCAAGAAAAGGGGATGATCCATCATACTTCCTGCGCCTATACACCTGAACAAAATGGGGTAGCCGAACGAAAAAATAGGACAATCCTAGAAATAGCCCGTGCCCTCATGATTGAATCCAAAGTTCCCTGATATTTTTGGCCAGAAGCCATAGCCACAGCCACATCCGTCTATCTCATGAACCGCCTGCCCACAAAAATCCTGAACCAAAAAACCCCACTTGACATCCTATCCTCTCTAACCCAAATTCCCCAACATTTGAACCTTACACCCAAGATTTTTGGTTGCACAGTCTATGTCCATATTGACAAACACGAGAGAACCAAATTATCCCCATGTGCTACCAAGTGTGTTTTCGTTGGGTATGGGGTGAACCAGAAAGGCTATAGATGTTTTGATCCCACCACTCGGAAAATAACCACTACCATGAACTGCAACTTCTTGGAGACCGAATTCTTCTACCACACCCACCTTAGTAGTCAGGGGGAGAATGAGTCTAATACTTCTGTGGACTATCTAAGTTGGGTTGTGCCACTTCCAAATTCTTCGATTGAGGAGCCACCAGAACCAGTTGTCACTACCGCCGAGCATGTCTTGCCAAGTGAGTCCTCTCAACCGCAATCCCTCGATCCTGCTTCGCCGATATCCGAGGTAATCTCTGAACCGAATGTCCATACGGTTGGTACTGACCCGATAGATGCAGAAGTATTGGAGGAGAACAACACAGTTGATAGTGACACTGGAAGATATGTCCTTCCCCCAGAAGCACGAGGGGAATTCCACCAAAAAGATACTCCCCGGAAAATATTGGAAAGAAAAGTCGATACGGAGTAGCAAACTTCGTGCAAGGAAACCTGACGAAAATGGCAAGGGCATTAGAAGCTGCCCTATATGATGAAGAGGAAATTCCACAAACAGCCACAGAGGCGATGGAGCATAAACACTGGAGAGAGGCCATGCTGACCGAGATAAAAGCACTGAAAATGAACAATACGTGGGTCAAGGATAGGTTGCCTGAAGGAGTTAGAACAGTTGGCTGCAGATGGGTATTTACAATAAAGAGGAAGCCAGACGGCACAATAGAAAGGTATAAAGCCAGACTTGTGGCAAAGGGATACACCCAAACCTATGGTGTCGATTACGCTGAGACTTTCTCACCGGTGGCAAAGATCAATACTGTACGGGTTCTTCTCAATTGCTGCTAACAAGGAGTGGCCACTTCATCAGTTTGACGTGACTAATGCCTTCCTACATGGAGAGTTGCCAAAACCAGTATTCATGGATCCCCCGCCCGGGTTCACTGACGAATTCCAGGGAGGAGAAGTATGTAGACTGCAGAAGACCCTTTACGGGTTAAAACAATCCCCGAGAGCCTGGTTCGGGAGGTTCACAGAGGTAATGAAGAAGTATGGGTATAGACAAAGCAACTCTGATCACACGTTGTTTATCAAGCGAAGAGGGGAGAAAATCACGTGCCTGATTATATATGTGGACGACATGATTCTCACCGGGGATGATACAGAAGAAATGGCGGAGTTGAGGAAAAATCTGTTCAGCGAATTTGAGATGAAAGACTTAGGATCGTTGAAGTATTTCTTGGGTATAGATGAAGGAAGGGGCAAAAACAGACTGACAGAGGAAGGTACCAACGATTGGTCGGGAAGTTAATATATCTGTCACACACAAGACCAGATATTGCATATGTTGTAGGGGTCGTGAGCCAGTTCATGCACGCACCCCAAGAGGAGCATTGGGAGGCAGTTCTACGAATTGTACGGTACTTGAAGGGGACAGTCGAACACGGAATTCTTTTCGAGAAGCGTGGGCACCTACAGATACATGGATTCACTGATGCTGATTGGGCCGGGAATCCAAATGATAGAAAATCCACAGCGGGATACTTCACCTTTGTAGGAGGTAACCTTGTAACATGGAGGAGCAAGAAACAGAAGGTCGTAGCACTTTCAAGTGCAGAAGCAGAATTCGGGGTATTAAGATTGGATTAACCGAACTCCTATGGCTTCGGAAACTTATGAAGGAACTAGATCTTTTCTCATCAGAACCGTGCAAGTTGTACTGCGATAACAAGGCGGCAATAAGCATTTCAGAGAATCCAGTTCAACACGATCGCACGAAACATGTGGAAGTCGACAGGCACTTCATAAAGGACAACATGGAAGCAAAGGTAGTTGAGATGCCTTATGTCAAATCTGAAGATCAGTTGGCAGAAATATTGACTAAGGCGGTGAACTCGAAGTCCTTCCGAGAAGTATTGTGCAAGTTAAGTATCGGGAATCCCGTCACTTAACTTGAGGGGGAGTGTTGGAGAAGATTACAGAGATCTCGTAGAATATTCTCCAAATTACCGAAGATATGCGGAATTATGCTATACCAAACATAGAAGATGCTAAATCAATGTAATTAAAGTCCTTACCTTGTATAGAAGATCATAGGCCTATATTATAGTACTCTATGTACAAGAATAATATGAATGAATATACAATCCCTTTCTGTACCGATTCCTTTAGACAAATATAACTAATCAAACTGGAACAAGAAATAATCCTCACGAAGGAGGCCTCGGCTACGCCATCTAAATTCTGATCTCTCCAAAAGATCCTTTTCACCACTTAAGAGCGTCAATATATAGACTTACAAAATGAGAGAAATCTGCAACAACTTAATTCAAAATTCAAATCTGCTAACAACTAACTAATTAAAGAAGTAAATTAATAAATAATATCTAATCAAATCCTAACTAACACTGACTAAGTATGCATATCTTCTGTATCAATTGCCTCACTCTCAAAACAGCCTTGCCCTCAAGGCTGAGCTCAAAACTGAAACCAATTACATTGTTCGGTGGAGGCTCCCATTCATGCTTCTGGACATGAGGTGAAAAGCTGAACCAAGGAATGTGCCCATGAACAAGAAGAAGTAGATACATGATTGTGGCCAGCTCAGCAACAGCGGCAGGAACTGTACGTCGCAGCAAAGGGAAGAAGGGCTGAAACAGTGAAATATCAGCACTCGAGAACCACAGCGGTGTTGTCACCACTGTTGGTGTAGGCAGATTGGTAGTAGATGACAGAGGCACTAAAACAGAAATATGAATAGGCTGTTGTACTACCAAGGGTAGGGGTGTTCTATTGTCCGCTTTGGTATCGATATCAGGGTGGATTGTTGACGTGGTAATAGGCGGTATCTCCGGCAGGGCTGTTGTAGACAGGCTAGAGGCCAGCAATGGTGCTGTCACGGTGGGTAGGATAGCTGCAGAATTATTGCTGGTTCTGGTTGGAATTTTTGGCTGGTTTTTGGCATCATAGACAGTAGAAAAAGGATCCTTACTACTGTACTTGGATGAATTGCCAGCGACACAGCTTTCTGATGTGATGGTATCACATAAACGTTGCAAGAGCTCTTGAACAAACTTGTCCCACGATAAGGAGGGGCAGCGACGAACGAGCAATTGCTTCCAAGGCTTGGCTGGTCCGTCTATGGCGAGCATGGCAACGTCGACACGTCTATCCGATGATGTTTTGTTGACGAGGAAATATTGGTTTGCCCTCGCGAGCCACGCGAGAGGCTCAGATCCACCAAAAGTTGGCATTGGCGACGTTGATTTGTTTCCGGCTGACACCGAATTAGATTCCCGATTTTCTGAGGACGCACCGTCCTCCGGCGTTGCTCTGAACTTGTGGTTGATGGCCGCGAAACCCGCACGCATTTCCTCTATCATGGAGTCGAGTTTTGACCCCAATACCGAGACCCGTTCGTTCGTCTGCTGGAGCTGGGCGTTGAGTTTTTCAGTAGCCTTCTCCAAACCGTCTAGGCGTGAATCTCCCCGAGAGTTGACCATCGTTCACCGCACCAATTGTTAGGAGTAAAGGCTCGAGACTAATGAACAAGAAGATAAACGAAAAAGGGAAGGAACTCAATATGACAAATCAAATTGGAACAAGAAATAATCCTCACGAAGGAGGCCAATCCTCACGAAGGAGGCCACGGCTACGCCATCTAAATTCTGATCTCTCCAAAAGATCCTTTTCACCACTTAAGAGCGTCAATATCCGGATGAATCTCAACTTACCGATTTCTTGCAATGAAGATGGACGCATGGTTGGTAAATTATTTATTTCAAACAAAGAGATTGCAAAAGGTAGTAATGGCACCATTGTTCTTGAGGGGATTTATGAAGGCCGGCCAGTAGCCGTGAAGCGCCTTGTGAGAGCTTACAATGATATTGCCGTTAAAGAAATCCAAAATCTTATTGTCTGATCGTCATCCAAATATTGTTAGATGGTATGGAGTAGATCAAGACCAAGATTTCGTGTATCTTGCATTAGAACTCTGTTCTTGCAGCTTAAATGATCTTATTGTGATGCACTCAAAGTCCCCTACTCATCCAACTTTTGAAAAGAGTTTGGCTTGTGACGTTGCAGCAGATTATTCAATCCGTCTGGATTATATGGATGACCTTATTCATGGGTTTAACTTGTGGAACTCAGATGGATATCCATCACCTTTATTGTTAAAACTGATGAGGTTATAACTATTCTGCTTTTTTAGTTTTTGGGGAAAATGTCTCAGTAATACAATGTACTTTTACAGAAAGCTGATTGTGTATTGGAATTCTTGCTTATTTTTTGTGGTGCACATGTGAAATGCAGGGATATGATATCAGGAGTTTCCCATTTACATGAGTTGGAATTCGTTCATCGGGACCTGAAGCCTCAAAATGTGTTGATATTAAATGAAAGATCTCTGTGTGCAAAGCTTTCAGACATGGGCATTAGCAAGCACCTTGTTGGAGACATGTCAACCTTGAGTAATCACGGTACAGGTAAGAAGTGTTGTTGAATTATTGAGGGAGCCATTCATGTTTGTGAATTGCAGTGTAAAATTGTCTTTTACTTCCTCTGTCTTAAACAAAGTGAAGCATTTCTTTTTCGGCACAGAATTTTATGTAGTGTTGTTTTGTTTGTTAAGTGGGGAGATAATAATGTAAAGATATGTGTCACTTTGAATGGGACATCCCAAAAGGAAAATGAGTTGACTTTGAAACGGAGGGAGGGAGTAGTAAAGTGTAGTTACTGATAGAAAGTGAATCTATATAAATGCTACGCTAGGTCATCATTGGCTGAAATATGTGAACATATTGTCATTATTATGGGAAAGTCAGTTCTTCATTGATTCTGCTTCAGGCTGCGGATGGCAGGCACCACGAGCAGTCGATTTGTTTAGCCTCGGTTGTGTTTTCTTTTTCTGCATTACCGGTGGCAGACATCCCTTTGGGAGCCGCTTGGAACGCGATATCAACATTGCAAAAAATAAAGTTGATCTTTCCCTGCTGGATCATATCCCAGATTGCAATTGCTAAATCCCAATTCTGAAATGAGGTAGATTTTCCATTCCCTCTTACTAATGGTAAATGCCCAATAGTAATCTGAACTTGCAATTTTAAAGGCCAAAGGCGAGCGATGTGCTTAACCATCCCCTTTTTTGGAGCGCTGAGATGCGGCTTTCCTTTCTCCGTGACACGAGTGATAGGGTGGAACTGGAAGACAGAGAGGTTCAGTCGGATCTCTTGAAATCGTTAGAGAATATAGGACCTCTGGCTTTGGGTGGAAGGTGGAATGAAAAGTTAGATCCTTCATTTCTTAATAATATCGGTCAATACAGGTTTCATAGCGTTCGTGATTTGCTACGAGTCATGCGTAACAAGCTGAGTCATTACAGGGAGATTCCTGCAGAAATTCAGGTAGTGTGAAAGTTGCTACTTATTTAATTTTGGCTGAAACATTTATCAATGGTGTTGTGTTCATGTCAGCAACTAATCGGAGCGGTACCTGAAGGATTCGACAGATATTTCAGGAGTCGGTTCCCAAAATTATTGATTGAAGTGTACAAAGTGATGAGCAAATACTGCAGCAAAGAAGATTGCTTTGCCAAGTACTTCAATGGACCTGAGTTCTAGTTGTTGTTTGTATTTTGTACATAGAATATGAATGGGCATTGTGTGTGTTGTACATAACTTAATAAAAGCTTATTTTCTGGTGTCAATCCTCGGCGTTTACTACTAACTAGTGTAACACCCGTGAGATGCACGGACATTAATTTACTACTCCCCCGTTCCACAAGAATATGCACTCTTTCCTTTTTAGTCCATTCCACAAGAATATGCACTTTCCAATTTTGGAAATTCTTTTCACTCTAAAGAGGTGAGATCCACACAATACTTTAATTACCTTTTCTCTTTACCTCTCTTATTTTCCCAATTTTGCATTAAAATTTGTGTCGAACTCAAAGTACATATTCTTTGGAGATGGAGGGAGTATTAATTTCCAATCACACATCAAACACATCAATATTCAAGAAAATCATAACAGAAAATTAAACACGCACATAATATTAAATTAATTAAAACCATCATTTTCTAACAATATTGCTAAATAGATTGGTTTTTCTTACGGCGTATTCCTCGTCTGCCACTAGGAGTCTCATTCCTTGGCGGCACGGATTTTAAGAAATGTGAAAAAAAAGTGGGTGGAAAAAAGTTAGTGGAATAGGAGTCTCACTTATATATTTTAGTTTTAAATAAAATGTGAGTGGAGTGAGTTAGTGGAAGGTGATACCCTATTACCATTTATGGTAAAAGTGAACCGGGACTCCTATTCGCGGACAGACTAAAATAGAAAAAACAGGACTCATATTCACGAACGGAGGGAGTATCACGTACGCGGTTATGTCTTATATAAATAAAACCTTTTCATTTCTCTAATATATTAAAGTATTACACAAATACATAAAAACCTTTTTCATTTCTCTAATTTTATAAAAATAATTGATAATGGCAATCTTGTTATTTTTCTCAAAACTTCTCATATATATATATATATATATATATATATAGGGGTGTGTTAAGGTCCTTCGCAGCTTTTCAGTCCAAGCTTCTTTTTAATCAAAGCCCTTGTATCCTTGAATTGGATGGTTGTGATGATCTGCATTATTACACTATAATGGTGCATTATTAGTCGGTGTGCACTATTCATATGAAAATCTGCATTATTACACTATAATGGTGCATTATTAGTCGGTATGCATTATTCAACTAAAAACCTGCATTATTAATGACACGTGGCATCAATCTGACCGTCGGATGACAAAATCGTGGGGCTGAGATTAAAAAGAACAATAGAACAAAAGATACAAAAAAGAAATGAATACATCCATATATATATATATATATATATATATATATATATATATAGGATTGTATTCGATGTCGAACTATTTTTAATGACCGAACTAGAGACTGAATCTTGTCCACATATTTTTATAATTTGTGGTCATAATTAATTCAAGCATTTAATATCAAATATTACATATTTCCATTAATTTAATTCGAAAATCAGAGTTGGGGGATTGTTTTGTAATTCCAACTTTGGCAGTTATCATTTCTTCCTTAATTCAAGTCACGTAAATATGGTAGAGATTTGTATCGATGAAACTGCAATCTTGTTCTCAATTAAATCTGCATTTCCATTCCATCGCTAGAACCAGGGCAGACCCATTTTTTAATCTTCATAACTAAATACCTTGGTTTGCTGCAATGGAACATTCAAGCACCCCAAACGCGTAGAGATGATTTTACTAATACGTCAATGCACCTCGATTGATCTTTCTCCGACGACTGATTTTACACATGAAGCAGCGAATGGACATGCTTCTACCGAGATTAATCAAGAGCCTCATGGAACAATATTTGATGAGTTACAATAGATTCTGAAGAATCAAGCGATCCTAGTTAGTTCTATCGTTTTTTGTTGTATCTGTTATGCTACGTGGTCGACGGCAGCTTTATCGAATGATTAATGTATTCAACTACTTATTTTAGTGATTAATGTATTCAATAAATTCAATGATTTTGTTTGATTTTTGAATGTCGAATTGTAATAGTTTATGTATCGAGTAATTTATGTGTTTGATTGTTATGAATGTCGAATGATTACTGATTATGTGTTTTGTTCGAGTAATGAACTGATTATCATTTGGGATGAATTTTTTTGTTTTAGTAATGAACTTGTTATATTTTGCGATCAACATTTTTATAGGAGCAGTGATACGATCTTTTTTATTATTATTATAGTAGTTTTAAGCATCTTACAAGCAACAACTGATTTTCCATAATATTTGGTCATGATGCAAGGAATCGCAAAAGGTTAAAGGAGAAGCAGAAAAAAAAAATTAGTTCAAGATCCTTAATGCCATGTATGATAGGCTCGTTGTTTGACTCAATTGTGATCGTGAGTCGCGAGTCAATTTTGATCTTAAATCAATTTTAGATGTAATTTTTCAGTTTTTGAACTTCCTTAATTTTAAAGTAGTTGAACTACATTTTCAGTGTGATGCATTGTTTTACATACATGATGAAGTTTTTATATATTTTGTTTCAATGTTATACTATTACTTTTATATTCTCTTGAATGGCAATGAATTAACACTTTTATAAAGATTGATGCCATTCATCTTTTCCAATTAATTTAATGTGTTTTTGAATTACACTATATAATGAAGTTTTTCGAATTGTTATTCCGAAGCTATTTTTTATATAATATTATATCTGCATCTTATACTTTTATAACTTCATCCTATAATGTTATAACTTCATCCAAAAAAATGAACCCAATTTCAAATGAACCAAATATGAAACAAATCACTACATCTTATAAGGTTATAACTTCATCAAATATTGTAACCACTTCATCTTATAATGTTATAATGTCAACTGAGCCTTGAAAACACACCAGTTAAGTTGAATCAAATATGAACTCCCCGAAAAATGAATCAAAAATTGAAATGACTCAAATTTGAAAGAAAGCATTACATTTTAAAATGTAACAATTTCATCTTATACTCATATTACTTCATCTTATAATGTAATAACTTCATATTCTAATTTGTACCTTCCCAAAAAACAATCAAATTTGAAACAAACCAAATATGAATCAAATCACTGCATCCAATAAAGTAGTAACTTCATATTATACCATAGTCATTTCATCTTATACCGTAATCACTCATCTCTTGAATAGCTTTCTTGAAATCCAAAAATCTGAACCAAAACTGTAAAAAATATTATAGACATCAATTGAATTATCGTAGAATGTGATCCAAAGACAATAATTAATTTTTCTTTCTAGTCGTTTCCTCAAACACGTGCGGCACTCTCGGGTCATGCCTACTGGATTGCCTACCCCCAAGTTTTGCACAAGCAGTTGTTGTTTTACCTGTGTTCAATTATATCATTACCAAAATACATCTACACTTCACCAAAGACCAAATTCCAACTACATAACCATCTTTATAATTTAAATGAACAAAAAAAATCAGAACTCACCACAAAATACACTAAAGCACGAATAGAAATTAGAAATTAAAGTATGGAATCAGTTCATATTGTAATCACTTTTCTTCATCTTATAATGAAATAAATCCAACCGAGAAACGGAAACATTTCGGTTAAAATGAACAAATTTGAACAATCCTAAAACAGATAACTTTATCTTATGATATAATTTCTTCAATTAATGTGAAATCTCTTCATCTTATACTGTAATAAATTCATCTTAAACATTTCGGTTAAAATGAACAAATTTGAACAATCCGTTCAATTTGGCCCGCCTTGTGTCCACCATGGTGAGAATCGTTTGATAAGAGATTAGAAACAATTCATCTTATAATGCGCACACTTCATTCACAAAATTTTTATATATACACCAGATACAACCCTGAACCAAATTCATATACAATAGATACAACATAACAACAGATAACACAGAAGCATATATGACTGCATATCTGTTCACGATTTTATCTATTCACAAATTCAGATACAACACAAGCATCTTTGACTCTTGAATGAAAATAAGAGTATGTAATCAACTTTTTTATGGTTGAAATACTCATACAAGTTAAGTTACAACAGACCACAAACAGAATTAGTTACAACAAACCACAAACAGAATCCAGAGCATCATACAATTGAAAATATTTCAGCCGATGTTGAACATACTTCATCTTATAACTTGATAAATTCAGTCGAAAATACTTCATCTGATAAATTCACCCAAGACTGAATGAAAAACAAAAACTTTAATCAACTAATCAAACGAAAAAATGTGAACAAAATTAAATTTCCCGAACGGTTTGGTTCCATCGGGATTGGGGTGGACCTCGGTTTGCTTTTAGGAAGGCGTCCTCGTTTACTTTTTCCAATTGAAGACAATGGTACTAGGCTTAAGTAAAACGAGAATCAGAAAACATAAAGGATGAACTAAATTACCGCATGCCCTGAACTTATTTAAGCAAAACGAGACTCAGAAAAAACAAAATCTAAACTAAATTAACTAAGGAATAGAACTCACCCGCACCGGCTGAAGTTCTGGAATGCAACATCCACTCATCTACAAGTTAGAGATTAGTTTGTAGGATTTTCGTAGACTGTAAAAATCGATGAAGGCAACAATTACCGTTTAATTTTCTGCGTCTTGTGTCCACCATGTTGAAATTAGGCAGATAGCTGGGGTTGAGAATGACGACGGAAGGAATGAATCAAACTATTGGACTACCACGCCGCGTTGGGGAGAAGAGAATTGGGGAGGGAGAGGTTGAAGCGTTGAGCGGGAAGTGGAAACGGGGCAAGTTTTTATTTTACCCTAATTCATACTCCCTTGATTTACGCCAAAAATAATTTTACCCTATTTGACTCATATACAAAATGACTAAGCTACCCATGGCTGAACTAATTAATTCATAGGATGAAATACGGAATTAACGTGCAGTAGCTTTAATCTTAGCCATTAAATTTAAATCTATTGGCCAATATTTAGTCTCTAGTTCTACACTAAGGATGTGTTGTGCATATATATATATATATATATATATATATATATATAGGGGAGCGTTATTCTCCTATTCATTCCTTAGATCCTTTATTCTTCTTAATATGGGCCGTTAGATCTCATTCATCAACGGTCTAGATGATCAGCATTATTACACTATAATGGTGCATTATTAGTCGGTGTGCATTATTCAACTGAAAATCTACATTATTAAATGACACGTGTATATATATATATATATATATATAGGGGAGCGTTATTCTCCTATTCATTCCTTAGATCCTTTATTCTTCTTAATATGGGCCGTTAGATCTCATTCATCAACGGTCCAGATGATCTGCATTATTACACTATAATGGTGCATTATTAGTCGGTGTGCATTATTCAACTGAAAATCTGCATTATTAAATGACACGTGGCACCAATCTAACCGTCAGATGACAAAATCGTGCGGCTGAGATTAAAAAGAACAAAGAACAAAAGATACAAAAAGGAAATGAATACATCTATATATATATATAGAGTAGTGATATAGAGCAAGTGCCCATTAACTAAATAACTAGAGAACAAATCACAACCACAAGATCAAGAAAATCAAGGGCTAGTATTAATACATGTAATTTTTGAATTTAAAGGAGAAATTAGTTCCCTCTATCACAAATTTACTTCACAATAACAAGGCGGGGGTATAATGGTCATTGCACAACCAAAATTACGTCATTGGCAAATTCAATTCATTTGAAAAAGAAACCGCGTTCTTCTCCTCTTCTTCTCTTCTGCAAAATTAAACCGCGATTCAACCTCGCCGTCGCCTTCGCCGTAGCCGTCGCTATCCAGTCGTTAACATCCAGTCCTTCGTCGAACAAATGACTACAAATCAAAGAGATTTTTCGAAATGTAAATTTCCTACTGATTAACATTTATTTGTAGGTTTGATTTTAGAACTTATTTAGATTTGAATTTTTTTGTAGCTTTTGAACGTACGAAGAAAAATGCAACCGGAAGTTCCGGTTGTATACACCAAGGTTCCGACCGTGAGTCATTCCTACTATTTTTTAATTTTAACATACAATATTTTCGTGTATTGTGATTTATACAACCGTAGTTTCTGTGGTTAGAGTGATTTATACAAGCGTAGTTTCTGTGGTTAGAGTGATGTGATCTAACCGTGGAACACATCAGTTATGTATTTTGTTAACATCAGTGAAGTGAAAACATGGTTATAGTGATGTGTTCCAGGGTTAGAGTGATATTTTTTTGATATTTTGCTATAGTGATGTATTTTGTTAACATCAGTGAAGTGAAAGCATGGTTATAGTAATGTGTTCCAGGGTTAGAGTGATGTTTCTTTGAGTTTTTGCTATAGTGATGTATTTTGTTAACATCACTGAAGTGATAACATAATTATAGTGATGTGTTCCAGGGTTAGAGTGATTTTTCTTTGAGTTTTTGCTATAGTGATGTATTTTGTTAACATCAGTGAAGTAAAAGCATGTTTATAGTGATGTGTTCCAGGGTTAGAGTGATGTTTCTGTTTTTTTTTTTGCTATAGTGATGTATTTTGTTAACATCAGTGAAGTGAAAACATGGTTATTGTAACACCCCAATTTTTTCTATTTGTTCTCGAAAGGACGTCGTTTACGCACCTGAAAACTTTTTTGCCTTTATTTATTTGTCGAGAGAAGTATTTCACTTTTTGAGCCAAACAATTATTCTTTTACTATCAATTAGGAACCCGCTTGTTATGAGCCCAAAACCTTTTTAATCCTTCCTTCTTTGAGCCCAAAATTAATCCTCTTAATTTTAATCTAAGAATATCTATCACTCTTCAATATCAAATCTACGTTAGTTATCTCAAATCTCTCCACCACCCTAAAAAAGAGGAATATAATTATTCAAATCTTTTCCCATGAAGATATATATTCCATCAATTCACAATTTAAATCATTATCTCAAAATTCCAAGAGACAAAACGTGAGGGAGAGGAGAAAGTGAGAAGCGGAGAGAAAAGAGGGGAAGAAAGGAGTTGCTCTGCAAAAATCAAGTATTATTATATATGTATAGAAGTCAGTCTGCGTTCATTTTCCGATCAGCGATGGAGTCTCGCGGCAGCGTGATTTTGGGTGCAGCAAGGCAGCGGCGTGAGTGGATACCGGCACCGGCACTGAAGCCACCGTGATTTTGACCGAGACAGAAGAAGGAGATGAAGGGGACGACGGTGCAGGCATCGGGTGCGAACTGCAGTGCTGCATCGAGCAGCAGCGGCGATGCGACGTCGACTGCACTGTGACAGCAGTGGCGAGCGGACTACGCAGCCCACGACAGCGGTGGAGAAAGCATGACGACGCTGTGCAATTGAAACGGAAAAGATGGAGAGTTCACGGTCGCGACGATGGGAAATCTGATTGTAGGAACTCATCACAGTGTAACTCAGGCTGAGATGGAGACTATATCCTACTTTCATGGAGGCGAGCAGCAGCGGCGGCAGGCTGTCCTGACGGAGCAGCAACGTCTGTCCAGCGGCGAGTTTCGGCCAGGCGAGAATCACTCCGAGCACCACCTGACAGCGGCTGCTCAGCTGAACGGCGGTGACAGCATACCCAATACAGCGGTGGTGCCAGATGCAGCGGCACTAATGGAACAAAACGGGGGAGAGAGAACGGAGAGCGAACCAGAGATGGAAGCGGTTTTGAATTGGAGAAGGAAGAGAGAGATAGAAGATGAAGAAGCCAGAGGCAGCGACGGACTTCCGAGCAAGACCGTTGAAAAATTTAAGTGTGTAGAGTGATGTTTCTTTGATATTTTTTTATAGTGATGTATTTTGTTAACATCAGTGAAGTAAAAGCATGGTTATAGTGATATGTTACATGGTTAGAGCGATGTTTCTGTGATATTTTGATATAGTTATGTATTTTGTTAACATCAGTGAAGTAAAAACATGTTTATAGTGACGTGTTCCACGATTAGAGTGATGTTTCTTTGAGGTTTTGCTATAGTGATGTATTTTGTTAACATCAGTGAAGTAAAAGCATAGTTATAGTGATGTGTTCCGGGGTTAGAGTTATGTTTCTTTGATATTTTCCTATAGTGATGAATTTTGTTAACATCAGTGAAGTAAAAGCATGGTTATAGTGATGTGTGCCAGGGTTATAGTGATGTGTGCCAGGGTTAGAGTGATGTTTCTTTGATTTTTTGCTATAGTGATGTATTGTGTTAACATCAGTGAAGTAAAAGCATGATTATAGTGATGTGTTCCAAGGTTAGAGTGATGTTTCTTTGATATTCTGCTATAGTGATGTATTTTATTAACATCAGTGAAGTGAAAACATGGTTATAGTGATGTGTTCTGGGGTTAGAGTGATGTTTCTTTGATATTTTGTTATAGTGATTTTTTTACTCATATCCACGAAGCTGCTGCAGCTTCTACTGAAATAAGGTCGAAGAATCGGGAAGATGGACCTCGAAAACAAGTTACTACAACTTTTCCTGAAATGAGGTCTAAGAATAAACATGATAGGCCACAAAAACAAGAACCACAGAGTGAGCTATTTAATTATTTAGTATCTTAGTGTAATATATTATGTATATGGCAGAGTCATTCATGTATAATTATGAACTATGTTAAGTGTGTATTCATGAATTTGACCAATTTTTTTGTATTATGTCTTCCAGCCTTAAAGCGTGGGAGGTCACAAACCAATGATGAAGAAGAACAGCCTGGTAGAAAAAAACAGGCTAAAGGAAAGAGAAAAATGGTTTCTGATGAACAATTTAAAATCAGAAGACCTAAACTAGTTGTAAAGATAGTGGTGAAAGTTCTTGTTGATGCCATTGAGAAAATGAACTCAAAACAAATAGCTGCTCTGGAAGAGATGGGGTTTGGGCAGCTTGTACATTTCAAGATCAGAAGTATTCCTGGTGAAATGGCAATTTCACTTCTCAAAAATTTTAATCAAGATAACTGCTCCAGAATAAAACTTATTGATGATCAACCATTACGCATCACTAAGGAGGATGTGCATGCTACCTTGGGTCTGGCAAGAGGAGAGCTGAGGATAAATAGGGAAAAGAAGCATGACGTAAATGATATTATGAAGACCATTGCAAAGGCTAAGAAGAAGGACAAATTTTGAATAAACCCAACTGATTTGCAAGAGCAACTTGATAGTAATCTAGATGGTGGTGAGTGGTTTAAGAAATTTTTTCTTATTCAGTTGGACAATATTCTGATCTCACCAGCTGCAAATGGAAAATGTCTTGGACATGTTTTGGACGATATTGGCAACATTTCCAATGTGAGGCAGTACAATTGGTGCAACTACGTTTTGGATATGCTAATCACAGCACATGATAGCTGGAAAGTCAAGAACAAATCCACCCCATTCATTGGACCCATCACTTTCCTATTGGTGAGTTTTCTATTTTAAGCACTCCTTTATAGTGAAGTAAAAACATGCTTAGAGTGATGTAATTTAAGGTTAGAGTGAAGTGTTTGTGATGCATTTTATTATTGATCTGTTTTTGCTGGCTTGCTACGTAGATAGAATTGTCTACCGTACGAGGTTGGTGGTTAGAAGATTCCCTACTGTCCGGAACTTGACAACATCCCTTCTTAAGAAGAGAGGTCAGATGGAATTCAATATTGGAGGTATCATTGGCAGAGGAAGCGTAGAAAGTATTATCGAACCGGTCTCCATTGAAGCTTTATACGTCAACAAGGATTCAATCACTGTCACTGCCTTTGTCCCTTCCACTACCACTGGAAATACTCTGCCAATAGCCGAAGCTCCTTCCACTGGAAATACTCTCCCAGTAGCCGAAGCTCCTTCAACTGATGAAGCCCCCCCTTCAACTAATGAAGCTCCTTCGTCTGATGAAATCAAAAATTCAATAAGGGAGGCTGCAACTGCTATTACAAAAATGATGAAGTATATGAAGGATGCTCCGGCAAGTAGCAATGACGCCAATTGCTTCAACGTTGCAGCCATAAATGCACTAAAGATTGTGGGTGTGGAGGTTAATCAAGGAGACCAAGTTGTGTCTTTTATAAAACCCTGAGTTCACTTTTAAATGCTGACACAATATTTTATGAAAATTATTTTGGCATGTGTCCACATAGTGCATCAAGTACTCAGCCCTGCATTTCTTTTTTAAAATGTGCAGGTTGAGCGTGACGGGTGCAGTGGGTGTTGAGCAAGACCGTTGAAGAAATTTAAGTGTCTAGAATGTGTCATGTCTTCACACATGGCATATTCCTTCTCTCAAATGCTTCCGCTGAGTAGTTGTCCTTCTTTTGAATTCTTGTATTGCTGAGACAGTGTTACCAGCAAGGAACAATTCTCGACTCCACTAACCCACCACCTCCTGGGAACTACAAATGAATTTTGTGAAGATGTAACTAAAGCAGCATCACAAAATACACAGTTGAAGGTATAAAAACTTGCTTAAAGTGATGTGTTCCTGGGTTAAAGTGATGTATTTTATTAACATCAGTGAAGTGAAAACAACGGAGAGTGATGTTGTGTACTAATTCATAATATTTTTTTACTTTTTTTGAGTTTTTATTCTTATGGTACATTACACTTCACTATTTGCAGGAGATAAATGAATTTCGTGAAGATGTAACTAAAGCAGCATCACAAAACACACAGTTGAAGGTATAAAAATATGCTTAGAGTGATGTGTTTCAGGGTTAGAGTGATGTTTCTTTGAGTTTTTGCTACAGTGATGTATTTTATTAACACTAGTGAAGTGAAAACATGGTTATAGTGATGTGTTCCAGGGTTAGAGTGATGTTTCTTTGAGTTTTTGCTATAGTGATGTATTTTATTAACATCAGTGAAGTAAAAGTATGGTTATAGTGATGTGTTCTAGGGTTAGAGTGATGTTTCTTTGAGTTTTTGCTATAGTGATGTCACGACCACATCTCCCTAGTCAAAGAAAGTGTAGCTATTTCGCGACTAAATCTTACTGAATTGTCTCAACTCATCATAGGATATGCATAAATCACAAGGAGTATTGTCTGAAAGTGAGAAAAGGTACAACCATACTAAATCAGAGTTTTTGGGACATTGTCTTTACTAGGACAAGTTCTAAATTTGCGCAACGGAGAGTACCAAGACAGTGTCATATGTATGAAGACATACTATAACAGCTATCTCCCTACTTATTTAAGCTTCTGTCCCAACACCACCTCTGCATCGAACGATCAACCTGCACATTAAGGAAAACAATATGCAGGGCTGAGTACTTGATATACTCAGTGGGCTCATGCCGTAAATATTTTTCTCTTTTAGTTGTCAGCCAACTTGAGTGAACACGGGGTTTTACTGAAAATAAGTCCCGGTCACTAAAATTGTTGATTCTTTCTGAAAATAGACTGCAGTCATTTAAACTTCTCATGTTATACCATATCTAATCTGTGTGAACCGGGAATGTGGCCACATTCCACGATCACTGGACCGGCCAACGCTGGCGCTAGCTCACGGTCCCTGAGTGTACACTAGACCGAGTAGGGTTTGCAGCCCTATTGGGACCCGAATTCGATTAAACTGGTTTGACATAGCCAAATAGATAGGCAATCATAAATCAAAACTGGGCATGACAACTCATTTAAAATATTCATGTTTTTTTTTCCACATAAATCACATTTCTGAAAGAAAAGAAGCCCACCTCGATTGCTTAGACTCTTGCAAACGGGTGATTTCCTGTCCTGAGATTACGCGTCGAGCGACGACGTTCCTTTACAAATTAATATACTTAAATTAGGCTTTAAGTAATTATTTATCTTGCATGAATGCATGCCTAAGCGTGTGTTTATTATTTTATTCCCTTCTTTCTAATTTTAAAATCTTAATTTCGTAATTAAATCGGTGATTTAATTTATTCGGAACCTGGCTGGACTGTTCGGGTATGAATAAATTCCCGGGTTATCTGAAGTATTTTGAAATACTTCCTTGGCTAAAAAGTTCCCGTCTAAGTATTTATTAAATACTATTTC
Organism: Salvia splendens; assembly: GCF_004379255.2. NCBI lineage: Eukaryota > Viridiplantae > Streptophyta > Magnoliopsida > Lamiales > Lamiaceae > Salvia > Salvia splendens. The sequence continues at coordinate 15,644,446 of NC_056045.1, forward strand.
AACACGGCTTAATAAATTTCTTTTCTTCCGTGGTTTAGGGGACTAATTTCGTTATATTTTGACTCAATCTAAGATAATGGCTTCAACTAAAATATTAGTCCAAGAAATAAATTTTATAGGCCCAGTTAGGAATTTATTTATTCTGGCCCAGACTATTTATTTTCTTAAGAACTCGGCCAAGTTTAATTAATTGGCCCATTTCTCTTCTCGTTCATTTGTTTTCTAAATCTGAGGCCCCATTTATCTCACCCCTAATCCATCGCCCCTTCACTCCATACCTGCTCCGTCACAAACACACTCCCACATCCCCAATTCGAAACCCTAGCTCATTGTCCATCTCTCCTCGGCACAGCCGAGACGCCACCGCTCGTTGCCGTCCTCGGCGTCCTATTACCTTCTTCATCGTCTCCTTCCCGGGTTCACGTGGCGCGATTTCGTTCGCTTAGCAGCGGCGGAGTTCCCTTCGTTCCAGAGGAAAATGTCTCTGCGGCCTCCGTCTCCGGCGAGGGACGATCGGTGCCCAGAGATTTCTCTCTCTCTCTCTCTCTGATGCACCGCCGCTGTCGCCTCTGCACCCGACTCGGCCAGTAGCTGCCGCTGCGTGTTCGCGGTGGAGACGCTGGTCGCGCCGTTCGTTGCCGCGGTTCGGCAGATTTCTCCCCGTCCCTTCCCCGCTGACTAGCTCCGTCGTTAAACGACCTTTCGCAAGCAAAGTTTCTCTTGCATTTAACTATTTGGTTACTCTCTAGTGAATCAAAGTTGTAAGCTTAATAGAATATCTTTGATTATTCGAGTCCGGTTGGGGCTTCTGTTATATCCTCGTTTCTCAGTTATGGCCTAGCGTGCTCTCGTCAGGAGGCTATCGATTTTACTTGTTTTCCTATAACATTTTCATGCTTATGTTTTCCGAGACTATGGGGCTTTACTAGCATGCTTGTGATGCCTGCTTAATGTGAGATTTCCTACTACATGACGATGTGACTTGGTTAACTGAGTTTGATGGGGATTGAAATTACCTTCTCTGAACTTCTTGTTATTTCTTACTTCTGGCTTGCTCTTCCTCACTTCCTCCCGCTGCCTCGGCTCCTCTCTTTCTTTAACTGGATGTTGCTTTGTGATAATGAGGGAGGAAGGGGCTGAGCCCTATTTATGTTTATGGACTAACTGAAAGCCTGTAAAAGGCTGATATCTCTGGTTGGAAGGTAGTCCTTGATGGACTGATTTGGCTGTTACTTCTGCAGAAAATTCGCAGGGTGTACTCGTGAGGCTGATGAGCCTACGGCTCCTTGTTGTGATCTGATACTACCACTGAAATTGGTGCTTTATTTCCGTACTCCCCATCTGCACATCTAACAGCATTTGGCTCTATATGGGGTGTAGTACTTGGTTTATTTATTGCTTCTGTTGGTTTATGGAAGGTGCACACAGGAGGGAGCATTTTATGGCTGATTCCTTGACCATGGCAGGTCTGAATGTAAGAGGTATGAGCTGGTAACGACAGCCTCGTGGGGTGCAGCTGTTGGAGAGGGATTTGTTGACTGAACTTGCCCCTCTCGGCCCAGCTCTGTCTCACCCTTCCGAAAGGTGAGGTTCCTATTCCCTTTTCTAATACATGGTATTAGTTGTCTTTTATTCATGCATCCAAAACTCCCACCTAATGTGTGCTTCTGGCAGGAGCGGAGGCTGGCCACCAAGGCTGCCCCGCCCTCTCTCGTGGTCTCGCCCTCTCGAGCTCGTCTGAAATTCTGGGCCGAAACGGCCTATTGATGAAGGCTGACATAGTCGCTAGGGTCGCGAGTTGTAATAGCATAGTTTACACTTTCTTTACCGCATGAACGGAAAGCTTGACGATAATTGATGTATATTTCTTTCTAGTATTTGTAATTCTTTAGCTTTGAAATTCTAGAATTTGTATTTATACTCTTATTTAAGAAATAAAAATACTCCTTCATTCTTTATATAAAATTCTAGTATTTATTTCAAAAATCTCGAGAAATCTAAGTATCGGCTATTACAAGTGATGTATTTTGTTAACATCAGTGAAGTAAAAGCATGGTTATAGTGATGCGTTCCAGGGTTAGAGTGATGTTTCTGTGAGTTTTTGCTATAGTGATGTATTTTGTTAACATCAGTGAAGTGAAAGCATGGTTATAGTGATTGGTTCTAGAGTTAGAGTGATGTTTCTTTGATATTTTGCTAGAGTGATGTTTCTTTGTTAACATCAGTGAAGTAAAAACATGGTTATAGTGATGTGTTCCAGGGTTAGAGTGATGTTTCTTTGAGTTTTTGCTATAGTGATGTATTTTGTTAACATCAGTGAAGTAAAATCATGGTTATAGTGATGTGTTCCAGGGTTAGAGTGATGTTTCTGTGATATTTTGCTATAGTGATGCATTTTGTTAACATCAGTGAAGTAAAATCATGGTTATAGTGATGTGTTCCAGGGTTAGAGTGATGTTTATGTGATATTTTGCTATAGTGATGCATTTTGTTAACATCAGTGAAGTAAATCATGTTTATTGTGATGTGTTCCAGGGTTAGAATGATGTTTCTTTGATATATGCGTATAGTTATCTATTTTATTAACATTAGTGAAGTAAAAACATGGTTAGAGTGATGTTTCTTTGATTTTTTGTTATAGTGATCTATTTTCATTTCTTATTATGAAAATAGGACGACACTGTGGATGCACAAATTGCATCTGCAATAGAAGCGTGCATGGCGCTAGGTGATGATGATGACTACGTTCAATCAGAATTGAAAGAATCTAGCCAAAATCTTTTGACCGAATTAATAGTTTACGATCCGGACCTTGTAAGTGTGCTATAATGATATATCTCATCCATTCACCAACACTTATAACACATCAAGTGAACTATATGTCTTATATAGTGAAGTATATACACAATACACTGAAGTTTTCATCTCATTCTTGCCCTGACAGGCAAGTGCTGTGATTGAACAAATGGAGGTACGTTCAAAAGCCGAGAAGAGAATATCCGCTGCATTGCGATCTCCATTCCATGAAAGAGTGGTCCAGGCAAAAACAAAGTTTACCTTGAAAGAGTCACAAATCTTTTTGTGGATTATGACAACATGTGAATTAAATGAGTAAGATTTATATTATAGTTCTGATTTAGAAGGAAAAATATACAAAATATGTGCTAACACACACACATGTTTGAACAGGGACACAAAATATTGTATGATGATGATGTCGTAATGGTAACAAAAAGAGAATTACGTTCACTGTTGCCACATACGCTAATCGAAGTGGGTGTGATCAACGCGTGGGCTTCTTATTTGAATAACATGGAAGAATACAAGGCTCTATCTTCATCGAGGCGGCTCTTTTCACAACATACCCATCCGCAAGAATAGTATAAATTTTGAAAAATTAACTGCATGGTATATGTTCATTATAAAGCATATTCACTTCACTCTTAATCATATTCACAGATTTGACTTGTCTTATCTTTCAGCTGTATACAGTTGTTCATCGGCCTGATGGGGTCGACATCATCACCAAAATTGATAGATTCTGTGACAATTTAGAAAATGAGGTTAAACAAATTCCGTATTTCAAGTGGGCCGACGTAGATTTGGTAAATACTGAACACCATAGATTCTTTGTTATATTCACAAATTATTTTTATTCTGAAATTATTATTATTATCTTTGTAGGTGATCTTTCCAATTTGTGTTGCGGAACATTACTATACCATATGCTTCAGATTTAGCACTAAAAGTATAGTGGTGATTGACAATTCAAAGAATGGTGACGACGAGGACATTACAGTCAAGTATGGTAGCATACCTGAAACTGTGGTAAGGATACATGATATATAGTGAAGTATTTTTGTGATTACAGTGAACTACATTTGATATTCATGATTATATATTGCAGAGAGTGTATTTTTGTCATTATTTGACAAAAATGGGTTTTCACATGCAATGCAAATCAATAACGGATGTGAACATAAAAAGGCTCAAAATGACTTGGAGAACAACATCAAATGTAGAAGATTGTGGAGTTTTTTTGATGAGACATATGGAATGTTATCATGGTGAGCGGGAACAAGATTGGAAATGTGGATTAACTAAAAGAAGAACACTCCAAAGACTAAGAACAAAGTATTGCAACGCATTAATGTTGTCGGAAACAAACCATGAGTCATTGAAGAACTTGGCAACAACATCAAGGCATTATGAAGAATATGGGAAAAACATGAACATAGATGTGAAAAAAATGATTGTAAACTTCAAGCGTTCATGAACTATTGTAGTAAACTTCATTTAAATTCACTATTTACTTCATTGTTGTATCTATTTACTTCACTATATGATGTTTTCCAACGTTAGAGTGATGTTTCTGTGATATTTGCGTATGGTGATCTATTTTGTTAACATCAGTGAAGTAAAAACATGCTTAGAGTGATGTGTTTCATGGTTATAGTGATGTTTCTGTGATATATGCGTATAGTGATCTATATTGTGCATATCAGTGAAGTAAATACATGCTTAGAGTGATGTTTTCCATGGTTATAGTGATGTTTCTGTGATATTTGGTTATAGTGATCTATTTTGTTAACATCAGTGAAGTAAGTTCATGCTTATATTGATGTGTTCTTGGATATTTTGTTATAGTGATCTATTTTGTTCACATTAGTGAAGTAAAAACATGCTTAGAGTGATGTATTCCAAGGTTAGAGTGAAGTCTCTTTGATATTTTCTTATAGTGATCTATTTTCTTAACATCAGTGAAGTAAGTACATGTTTAGAGTAATGTGTTCCAAGGTTAGAGTGAAGTCTATGTGATATTTGCTTATAGTGATCTATTTTGTTCACATTAGTGAAGTAAGTACGTGCTTAGAGTGATGTGTTCCACAGTTAGAGTATATTTCACTCTAAGCATGCAGAATATACTTCACAATATGCACAATATACGCCACTGTACTTTCAATATACTTGACTAATATGAAAAACAGTACACTATAATCAATATTGACTTCACTATAAAGCATATCAATTAATGATGGACTTGTAAGCAGTAAAACGAAGACATATAAAAGTGAACTTATTCGCACTTGAGCTTAACACAAAAACCAAGTTTGTATTGAGATAAAATTCACTCAAAAGTGTAATAAAATGAGTCATTAATGCTCTAAAAGGGCTACAGGGTGAACTATTTCTGTCCAAATCCCCACTGCCTCTGATTTGCCTTCTCATTAACCTTTTTGCAGTTCCTAGAATCATGGTGTCCAATCTCATGACAGTTTCCACACTTTCGACCTGGTTTCACTGCTAACTTCATTGTTGACTCCTTCTTCGATTTCTTCATACTTCCACTTCCCTTTGTACTAACAACATCAGGAGGATGAACTTCAATAAAGTTCGGAACTTGTGAGCCATAGAAGTTCTCAATCAATGCACTCTTCTCTGTCGATGACAGAACAACACCTTCTCCGAGAAGCTGCTTCTTACCTTCTTCAATAATTGCAGCAAATGCATTGATTTGATCAATGTTCCCTTCAATACATTGTGCTATTTCAATGAATAATGCATACAAGTTTTTAAATGCAATCTTCTTCTTGTCCACAACAAGGTGTATTTCTTTATCATCACAAAAACCTCCATGTATTGGCTTCACAAATTGTGACTTCAACCATCTCCCTCCACGCAACTTCTCGGGTATCAACTTGACAAACTTATACTTCAACACACAAAATATATGACTGCACAATAGACCAAATCTCTCAAACTTTTTACATCCACACAAATAGGTGTCATCACCAATGGAATAAGTCACTGTCCATGAGTTTGAATCCTTGTCATTTATGTTATATACTTCAATCTCTCTATTGGCAGACACTCCTAGAGTTGCACAAGACAAAGAGAAACATGCATAAACTATCTCTTCTTGAATTGCATTATAAGCACTACCACTATATATCGTTGATGCATGTTTCTCGGTTTCCAATTCTATTCGCAAAATAGGCACTTTTGTTGAATCATAGTATTCAAGCTTTGCGTTATTACTCCTTTGAGTCTCCAGAGCATGGTTATAGTTCATATAAAATAGCATAAGGTTAGCCCGAGACTTTGAGTACCTTTTAAAGAAGCTATTCTGTGATTCAGACAAAGAAGTTGTCTTTATCAACGAACTCATCGAAAAATCACGGAAAATGACTGGAACCCAAAACTTTCTGGATGCAAACATTGATGAAAACCAGTCATTATTAGTCAGCCCATATCTTTCCATTATAGCATGCCAAGTTTCTTCAAATGCATCAGGTTCTATCAACTCCGACCGTACACATGCATTCAGTTCCTTCTTTCTTTCTTCACTACCAAGCATGTTCTTTGGCAATTTGTCAGCAACTTTATTCATAACGTGCTACATACACCACCGGTGTCTCGTATTGACAAGGACCTCCTCAATAGCAACTTTCATTCCTAAGTCTTGGTCGGTTACGATGAGTTTAGGAGCCACACCCATACACTTTACAAATTGGTTAAATAACCATGAAAAGGAGTTGGCATTTTCCTTAGACAAAAGGCCAACAACAAATGTCACAGGGCGACCATGATTATCCTTGCCCTTAAAAGGAGCAAATATCATACAGTACCTACATATTAAAATCACTATAAGGCATGGAGAATATACTTCACTATATGAACAATATACTTCCCTAAAATGAAAAACAATTCACTATAAGCATGCAGAAATATACATCACTGTAATGCACAATATACATCACTGTAATACACAATATACATCACTATATGCTCAATACGCTTCACTGTAAGCATATTGTAGTTCACTAATTGCTCAATATACTTCCCTAAACTGAAAAACAATACACTAAAGCATGCGGAAATATACATCACTGTAATGCACAATATACTTCACTGAAGTGAAAAATAATAATTAGTGTGCACATACCTATTTGCTGAGTATGTCGTATCAAAAGAAACAATATCACCATACAAATGATAGTTTCTCTTGCAGTAGGATCACACCAAAACAAACGTGTCAGTCTATCTTTTGAGTTGACCTCATATTCATATGTAAATGCACCACAAAGTTCCTTCTTCCTGCGCATCTCATTTAATAGCATTTGCGCATCAGCTCCTTCCACGTATGCTCTAAGGTCACGTATGTAGTTGCGCACTTCTAAAATAGTACACCCTACATAATCTAATCCACCAAGCACTTCATTAAGTAAGCTAAAACTTAAAGTTGGACCAATGTTTGCATTAGCGCAATCAAGGATGAATTTCTGATGGACTAAATCCAAATTGCGGTTCAACTTCATAAAACGCTTATGGCGTTCCTCAACCATCTCGTGATTATGTTTTTCAACAAAACTTTTTATAACATAACCAACACCCATAAAAAACTTCCAAGACACTTTAGCATTACAATATCACTTAATAGAAGAACGTTTGCGTTTCATCTTAGATTGTTCACTCTTTCTTTGCTTTGTACCTTCTCGGCTACACACCACGTAAATCCAAGTAATGACATCTTTTTCCTTTTTCGACCCCTTTCTACGGGTGTCAAACCCAACATATCGAGCATAATTGTTGTAGAAGTCCAATGCACGATCAAGGGTCATGAAACTTTGTCCAATTTTTGGTTTCAAATCATTGGGGCATTTTGGTACGTAAACCACTGTAAGAAGAATATACATCATTGTGAGCATATAATAGTACACTAAAATGCATAATATACTTCACTATAAGCATATAATAGTTCACTATATGCTCTATATACTTCACTACACTGTGATGAGAAAAAATACATCACTCTTAGCATGTTGTTACTTCACTGATGTGAACAAAATAGATCACTATAACCAAATATCACAGAAACATCACTTAACCATGGAAAACATAACTCTAAACATGTTTTTACTTCACTGATATGAAGAAAATAGATCACTATAAGAAAATATCACAGAAACATCACTTGACCGTGAAAAACATCACTCTAAGCATGTATTTACTTCACTGATATGAAGAAAATAGGTCACTATAACCAAATATCACAAAAACATCACTTAACCGTGGAAAACATCACTCTAAGCATGTTTTTACTTCACTGATATGAATAAAATAGATCACTATAAGAAAATATCACAGAAACATCACTTAACCATGGAAAACTGAGCACTCTTCAATTCACAAAACACACACACTTCAATTAAAGCCTATATACATCACTTTAATACATAAATACATCACTCTAACGTATTTTCACATCATACACACTCTAATCATGATGAGAACAAACACATAAACTTCATCTTCGTCACTCTAATCATGATCGACTGTAATTGTTATAAGAGTGAAACGTATAATGATTACCTTTAGATGTCTCAGCTTCCTCTCCCGACGATGATGAGTCGGAATCGAAATAATCTTCGTCCGACCTCAGAATTGAATCCATTGATTTGAATCACGATGAACGGATTGAATTGAATCGCCTCTTATGAATTGAATGAAATCGATCAGATTTGGAAGGAGATTTGGAATGAAATTAATCTGGAAGGATATGAATCGCGTATGATCTTTTGAATTTCATAATGTGATTTCCAAAATTACCCTTGACCTATTTACATTATTAAAATAAATAATATTTGTTGCATTTATTTGTGTGGCTGAGATTTATTCTCTCGTTATACACTTAAAATTAGTTATACCTTGATCACTTCTCTATATATATATATATATATTAAAGTTCAATCTTTGATTACTAAAATAGATGGAACTTTATAATATCAAAACTTCTTTAATTTAAATCATATTATAAATACTACTACCTTCGTCCCCAAATATTGTCTCACTTTGACCCGACACAAGTTTTAAGAAATGTAATGGAAAGTGAGTTGAAAAAGTTAGTGGATTGTGGGTCCTACTTTTATATATTAGTTTTATAATAAAATGTGAGTAGGAATGAGTTAGTGGAATATTAGGTCCACTACAAAAAATGGTAAAAAATGAAATGGGGCAGGACAAACTCTGGGGGATGGACGGAAATGGAAAAATGGGACAAACTTTCAGGGACTAGGGTAGTATATAGTAAACTTGTTAAAATATACTCCCTTCATCTCATTAAAGATGACTCACTTTCCTTTTTGATCTGTCCCAACTAAGATGGCCTATTACTAAAAATGGAAACACCCTTCACTCTACTTTATTCCCTCTCTCTTACTTTGTTTTCTCCAATTCACACACAAAATAAAATTGCATAAATTCTCATGCCGTCCAAGAAATGGGTCATCTTCATTGGGACAGAGGGAATAGTATTAATATACTCCATCCATCACAGCTAAGATAACACACTTTATTTTTTAGTTTGTCCCAAATAAGATGAAATATTTCTATTTTTAGTAACTTTCTCTCTCCAATTAATACACTCAACAATTTAATGTTTACATCTTCTATTTCTCTCTTCAATTAAAACATTAACCAACAACTCCTAAAATCTCGTGCCAACTAAAAAATATGTCATCTTAGCCGGGACAGAAGGAGTATTGACATTGTCGCAAAATTGTTAATGACAATGTTTTTCGGGTAAAAAAATAGGATATTATCTACCTTGTGTATAATGTACATGGTAGGCATTATAAATAATATAATTACATGATTTTTGAGGAATAATGTGTAAATTCTGAACTTTGGGTATAGAAGTTGTTAAAAAAATTTAGAATAAGTGGAAGGTCCAAAGCAATTTGGTTATTAGTATCTCCAATCATTTACATTAAATTTAAATTATTTTTAGTGAAATGTTAGGGATTTTACTCTAACTATTTACACTAAACTCAAACATAAAAGGATATTTTCGATATTATACTCCTCTATATATAAAAATTAGTCTCATTTACTATTTTAATATGTTCATAAAATAGCAAAATGAGACTCCATCCCCATTGAAGCTTGAAAATAATCATAGTGTAACAAAAACCCTCCTTACTTCTTAAATTTTACACATGATGTTTGTCTTGAGATGACTATTTGAGAATGACTACTTCTCTGTTCAATTAAAAATTTAACAGAGCTACCACTTTTTTAGCTAAAACGAAACAATTCGTAATGTTGTAGACTAAAAGTTATCAAATAAGTATAATGTTTTGGACCAAAATAGTAAAATAACTACTTCCTTTGTTCCATGTTAATACGTTTCATGTTAATAGAGTCATTTTTCTATTTTGGGAAGTTCCAAGTTTATTAAGTCACATCTATTTTTGGCAAAAATTAACTATTTCTTTTACGCATACACACACTGCATGTAGTGTGTGCGTATAACGGGTTACGTATGTGTGTGTTTGTGTGCGTAGTGTGTTATTTGTGTGAGCAACGTGTGTATTGTGTGAGTAAGCACAATTTTTTCATTTCATTCTTTTATTATTTATGCTTACCAACTTACCAAGCAAATGAATGAAATCAATTAACGAATAACAATTTCATTCTCTTTGTATTTATTGCGCTTACAAAGCACATAATTGATGAAAGTTCTTTCTCATTTTTATTTCATTCTCATCCTCATTTCATTCTCTCCTTATTCAATTCCATCATACCAAGCATGGTCTAAAGGTTCTCACTGTCCTTGCAAAAAACAAATAAGTAATTCACAACATAGATGAAAATGAGACCACCTATCGTGATCAGTTATAGTGTTTAGCCTAAAGTATCATAACCTTAGAATTACGAATAATACTATTATGATATGGCATTAAATAGAACCCTAATAAGATAAGTCCTTGATTACTAAAGGACGAGATCTCGGTTTATATTTTTTCTTAATCAATGTATATACCATTGAGTATACATTATTCATTACTTATAACTCCATATGTAAAATAAGAACTATTTCCGTTGTAGTATGTCCCTTAAAATTATGCATTTTTTATTTTAAGAATTTTTTCCTTTCTAATGTGATGTGTCATATTCTCTATTAACAATACTTTAAATAATATTTCTTTCAGTTTGTCTTACTTCATTAATTGTACATTACAACTCATGCATTTTCAAAAGTTCTTATTTTTAAGGTACAAAGATAATTTATTAATGAGTTATTTGCATGTAAATACATGAACTTTCAATATTTTCTGGTTTTCCTCGAACTTTTATTTTTAAATCTAAATACATGAACTTTGAGTTTTTTTTCCAAAATTAAATTTTCTTTAAATTGGATTTGACGTGTTCGCCGGAAGTGCCAACGTGACAAAAAGTGATGAGTATTAAAATGATATTGTTTGGATTAAAAAATGATAATTTTTCCTTAAAATATATGAAGTTTTAAGATTTTCTAGAATTTGCAACAAACTTTTAGAATTTTTTTATTTTTTCCCTAACGGTATATTTTTTTCCAAATCTTTAAAGTCCAACAGTTTTTTTAATTTAGACATGAGTATTAAAAAGTAGTTTACTTCCCATCCTTTTGAAATAGGCCATACTTTTTTTTTCATTCGTCCCAACAAATAATCCATATCCATTTATGTAATCTGTTTCTTTTTCTCTTTTACTTTATTATTTATAAGCCTCATCATCCACCGTACAATTTCAACTATTTTTTCTCCTCTCTTACTTTAACAATGGCACATTAAAATCTGTGCCAAACTTAATTAGTCTATTTCTATGGGACGGAGGGAGTATTAAAATATATGAAAAGTGAATTTTTATAAATAGAAGAAAGAAAGACCGGTGGACTCAACTTCTATCAAATAGAAGAACCAAATTGCCTCACCTACAACTTCAACTCCCACTCAACATACCAAACAAGATTGCACACAAAAAATATAATGATAAAATTCCGGAAACTAGAAAGCTTTCCAACTATCGGAGTCCCTTGATGGCGTTTTAGCTTCGTGCGAAGACCTAAATGGCTCATCCGACCCAAACGGATCGGCTGTGTCATCAAATCCATGGCCATAATCAGCATCCCGCATGCTACTCGTGGAATCAAATCTCGTCAATGACGTGTGTGGAGGAAATGCCCCAAAATTATAATCCGAGTCGGCAGTGCTGCGGAAAGAGTCAAACCTTGTGAGGGTCTCTGGTTTAGCAGAGTATCCCTGATCGAAGTCAGTAGAATCTCCAGTGCTTCGCATGGAATCAAATCTGCCGAAGGACTCTCGTGAACTGAATGGGGCACTGTCTTGCATGTTGAAGGAATCAAATCTTGAGAAGCTGTCAAATGAATGTTGCTCTTCTGAACCTTCACTGAACCTTCTCGGGGATGAGCTGAAGTTATACATTGGTGTGGTTGGCACAGAGTCAGCGAATGCGAACGGGCTATTCCTTGCAAACAGATTGTCTGCATGAGGAGAGCTTGAATTGTGAAGTGGTGTGCTTGGAACTGAATCAAAAAATGGTCCCTGCTTTTGCATAGATGCGTTGGATGGGGTGCTGGGGACTGAATCAAAAAATGGGCCCTGCTTTGGAAGAGATGTGTTGGATGGAGTGCTCGGAACTGAATCGAAAAATGGGCCCTGCTTCGGAAGCGATGCGTCTGTGCCTCTGGCCACAGTTCTGATTGGATTAAGAACCCAGTCGTCAGGGCCAAACAAAGAACCAGCTTCCTGAGTAACAACGTGAAGGGAAAGTGTAAGTCGCAACTAAACAATTAAAGCTGGAAAAACTACTGACACCAAAACATTCTACTGGAGTACCTTTGAAGCAACAGAAACGGAATCCCATGATGCATCCGCATCATAGTGTGAATCAAAGGTACCCCAACTTGGATCATCAAAACGTTTGTCCCCAGAAAATATTGAATCACCCCCATATTCACTGCAATTGCATATCAGGTTACTTCAGGATTCTTGTAGAAGAAGACGACCCACAAGGTTTAAATAGATCGAAAAACCTTTAGACGGGAACTCAGATGACTCGGTTAGCTAGACTACTAGAAAGAGGCAAATATTTTTCAATCAAGAATATGGAGAAACAAGTAGTGCCATTACCTTTGGGTGTCAAATGCATGTGGCGAGCCATTTATATTGAAGTCCTTGTGTATTCGCAAATCTCGGAATTCCTTGGATGGGCTGGCAACTGCATTACTTCCTACTGGACTGTCAGGTGGAGTTCTTGCTGTATGCTCTGAGTTGTTAGTCTCTGGCCTGTCATCCTCAGTTACTCTCTCCACAGAACTTGGCAACTCTGAGTTGTCATCAGCCTTAGAAGGTGATCTTCCAGTCGTGCTGCTGTGCAATGAAGAAACCTTCTCTCTAAAGGCAGATTTTAGTTTTGGAGGAGCAATCACATTTTGCACTTCAAGAGTAAGCTCTTTGACGTAGGTGAATCCTAAAAGAATTTAGGAATGAACACCGCCAGAGGCAAATAAGTGAGAATTATTTGAAAACGAATATTCTGCTCTTTCTAGGTAAGAAGCTCTGATAGCATACAAAATACTTTTAGCATCAAAAGAATCCAAGCTTTAGAAAAGTACCTTCATCTTCCAACTTATCCCAATCTTCATCCCAGTCAGCTGCAGTGCCTTCAATGCCAGGTTGCCAACCTGGACATGCATAGCAGTTAAATATTGATAAACAAAAATATATCTCATCAGGCATGACAAATTCCATCATATCCTATTTGTAGAGCTGACATTTAACTTTTTTCTTTACAGGTTCAGAGTCTTTTGTTGAGGCTTCCAAGTACAATGGCAGTATGACCAAGTGAGTACTTCTTTAAACCTATAACTTGTTGGCGAGTATATATACTGGGCACTTATCCTATCACACTGTGGAGATGATGGTAGTATAAAGATAAAATGTAGATTATCTTTCACTAGCTTGAGTCACTTTCACTTATCCAAGTGAAGCATACAAGAAATTTTACCAACCAAAATCACACAAGAAACCAAACACTAAAACCATGTAGCATGAGAAAAACAACTTAAACAGTAGAGTGCCCTGAAGCTGAGACTGTAGATTATAGACAACAAACATTACATGTTTCAAGTATAATATTTAGATTTTTAGCACAAAACATGCATAAAAGTAATACCAGGTTTTGATATACAGACCACACAATGATTATATTGCAGAGACAAATAATTTAAAGTACCAATAACTTGTGGCAAAACATACTTTGCATAAACTAGGGCAAATAAAGTGGTTTTCAATCATTCAAAATTACAATAGATGCAGATGATGGCATATAGGAGGCATGCATATATTATGATTACCAAATGGAAGCTCAAGGAGTGAAGTTGGTTTTGCCCGTAATCCGTAAGTTTTGCACCGTTCATTCAAGGTTTTCACTAGTACCTCAAGATCTGATTGGACTAGATTAGCTCGATCCTGGTGGACACTGAACCTTTTTTATTCTGAAATTCACAACTGTCCACTAAATTAATTGGAGGTGGTACATACCTGAGCATCATCCGCATTCTCTTGGTCCAACTTAACAATTGCTCGATAAAGTTCCATTTTTTTCTCCTACATACGGAATGATCAAAACAGTATCATCTGACGTCTGAAAGGAATCAGAATCATATAATTGCCAATACATTGATATAGGCAGAGGGAAACCAAACATAACGGTTACCTGAATATCATGAAAGGTGGCCTCTTCAATTGTTAATTTTGAAGCTACATCTCCAACCTGCATGTACTTCTCTTCATATTTCTTTGATAATAATTCAGCCTGAGGAGGGACAGCGCAGACAAATGAGTCAACAAATAGAAAGATGAACATGAATGAGTAATATCAAAGAATATAAGAACATACCTCTCTCTTGTCACCTACAACTTTTTCAGAGATCTCATTCAACCTATTGTCACATCTACTTTTGTACAGGACCTGAAATCAATTGGTACATCAGGACTGCAGCAGCTATGTCATAAGTTCACAAGAAACCAAAAGGTAATTTCTCATTATTATTAATTTCGTATTGTGACAAAAGGTCAAAAAACTGAAAGTAGAAATTCGGTAATGTAAAAGTTGACAGAGAGAGAATGACATATAATGAATGCTATCGCAACTGAAGCTAAAAATGAAAGTCCCCAAACAAGATAAGTTTTGAGAATATGAGAATAAAAACTGACAGGTGTAGATCCCACACATAATTTGTATCTTTGATTCTCAGCATTTTCATTATCACATAAGAAATGAGCGGCAAACTCACAAGTTCTTGCATCTTAGCATGGTAGAACTGAACTTTTTGTTTAGCTTCCAGAATATCCTTCTCCAGTTCTGCCACCTGTATAGGAGAGATCGCATGTTCAAACAAATGAAGGTTCCAGGGTGAAAGATAATGCTCCAATGTGAAAGATAATGCCCTATTTTGTGTCAGATATTGTAAACGACTCAAATTGTACATGCAGTAAGGTTACTTTCAGCTGTGGGGATTTCTCATCCCATTATGATTCTTAATTTATCAGCATTGGGGGATTTCTCTAGTAAAACAAGTTTTCAAGCTACATATCCCGTCACTCTACTGAAAGTTACTCTGAAATTTAATTTCTACTTCCTGTGTGCTTGAGAATCTCTGTGTTCATGTGTATGGGAGAGAGAAAGTCAGATGAAAGGATGTTAAATTCTTTGGTCTAAAAATAGCTACCTATAAAAAAGGGCACTTCATGTGTGAGAAATAACTGCAACAATGAGTAGTTTCATGATCAACGATGCACTTACCACGATGAGTAACTAGTTAATTTAAAATCTCTGGAGATATGTTGAGAAAAATAAGAAGCAATTATACTAGTTTGATCAGTATTAGAGCATTTTGCTTTAAAATGAAACCAGACATCTAATTCGCTTCATAAATGTCGATTTCCAAGTTGTGCATTGACCATACTATTAAAGTGAGACTTCAACAAGAATAGAAGTATGCAAAAAAACACAAGGAGGAAAAGGATGGTTTGGGATAGAAGAGGTAGTCCAGATATATATGTATTCACAATGAGACTATACTAGAGTAACCTCTCCACCCAGTATTGTACCAATATTATTTGAAGCACAAAAACAGTATTCACAGTAAGAGTGAAATTCTGGAGAATAGAACAGCAGTATAAAATAAACACCTTTTTCTCAGCATCCTTTGCTTCCTCGGACTTTTTATTCAATGCATTTTGCTCCTCTGTGGAAAGCTGGTCCAAAAGATGCTTCTCCAGCTCTGGTACTTTAGCCTTTTGTTGGTTGGGCTCATCAGGGTGGGGAGCGAGGACTGGAAGTGGAGGCCTTCCAGGACCAGCAGAAGGTATAGCTCTTGCATTGTTAGTCCCTTGGGATTGTTGAAAACCTTACAAAGAATAGAGAGATTTTCAGTCAAGTTATTAAATTTCAACTTGATGTTTTAAATGAACAGAATAAAATGCCAACCGGAAGGTGGTCTCCAAGATGTAACACCATGCACAGCAGTAGGTTGACTTGGGGCGGGAAACAATGTGTCATCTAGTATAAAAGAGTGAGGAAGTACTGTAGGAAGACGACGTCCTTCCCTGTACCGCTCCATCAAATAAAGCGCAACACAGAATTCCCTCAAGGAAAGCATACTGTCATTGTCTTCATCAGACAAGTCCCAGACCTGTTTCAAGATCTCTAATAAAACAAATACAACAATTGATATCAGGAAAACAAGCAGGAAGCAGAAAACAAGCAGGATGCAGCCTTTATAGCACAAGCCTTGATAGCAGAGAGTTTTTTTAATGATGTCAGACAATCATACAAGGATGACATGCTTTTTACAAAGAATACAAACAATCATAGGATACAATCAGAAAACACCATTAAAAGTAACCCGCCTAAGTTTGAAACTTCATTCTTTCAACCCAAAGAAACCACCACAAGGTAGGGACAATAGACCCCCCCATGCCCCCCACAGGACTTCACCCTTTTATAACTAATGAAACCTTCACCATTGGATAAAATCAGATCAGGCACTGAGTGAGGGATAGATACTCCCCTCACCACTGCACTCAAACTTCATGATTACCACACTATAATATATCTCAGATCCCATTAGGCCTACGATATCCAACAATAGAAAAAGTATGCTGACCTCCTCCTGAAAGCTTTCAATCATCAAAAGAAGCTAGACAGACAACTACAGATATCAACATACCATTTGAATGAAAGGTTTGACATGTAGCTTAACTGAGCACTACAACACAAACTGAAATCAAAATACTGCTTTACATAAGAAATTGTAACACATCAACAGCAGCTACGACAAAGATAGAAGAACTCGTCATAAATTATTTCAGAAGGTAGATATGACCAATAAGAGACTATTACCCTTCAAATCAGTTTTGACCTGCTGAAGATAGAAAAGAAACTGCTTATATACAAGATGAAACTGCAATAATCGAGCACCAAATAGATATCAGGATAGAGGGAAAATATCCAGCGTCTGCTCACCATGTTTTAAGCATTGTTAGAAAAGAAGCAAACAGATCAGAGAAAGTATAGATCAAACTAGCTTTTTCAGTCGCAAATGAATTAGGGCATACCTCTAGGTAACTTCCAACTCAAGAATAAATTATGTGCTTGTCCACCACTAATTTTCCCATCTCGGTCAGTGTCAACTTGCACAAACACCTTTCCATACTTCTGAATATCAGACTGGGTAATTCTTGGCCAAGGCCCCTTAGACTGTCCAGCTGGAGGAGGATGTTGTCCAGCTGCAGCAGGAAACAGAGGAGGTTTATGTGCTGAAGCATGCTGGCTTGCTTGCCCAGCGGATTGGAATTTCTGAGCTTGAGCAGTTGGAGGTTGAGAAACACTTTGTCTAGCTGAAGAGTGGTCTCTAGTTAACACCAAATTCCCCGTCGATGAAACAGGTCCGTTACCTGTTGGATATGCAGGTCCAGAGGAATTCTGTTGTGCTTGAGAAGATGATGCATAGAACACATCACCAAACACCGAGTCTGACGAAAAACCATTCCCTGCTGTTGAAAGTGGTTTCAGATCATCCTTTCTGACATGGGTGGAGGAAGCAGATTGTAGTGACCCATTGATCTCTGGCTCTTTTAGTTGAGTCATAGCTGATGCCATTAGGCCAAAGTCATCCTGAGTTGCAGAAGGAATCAAGCTGTTGTTGCTTACTTGTGAAGAAATTCCAGGTCGGGGGCCATCCACATTCCCACCAAGAGCATCAAACGAATTTGGGGGAGGAGATGTGGTCATCAAACCAGTCCCAAGCATACGGGTTGCAATAGTTGGCTGAGATTGAAATCCAGAACTAGGAGGCAAAGGCCAGGGAGGCCTTGTCACTTGGTTTGGCTGAGTTACAAGTGCCTGGCTACTTACACCAGTACCTGGCAAGGGTACCTGAGGGCCAGCTAACTGTGCAGGAGATGGATTTGCCTTTGCATTAGACTGAGGAACCAGTAGCCCAAGATTTATCTGAGGAGGAGGAATTTTGGATGAAGCTGGACCATACAAGGCATCCTTTACAAGTTCTGGAGTCAAATCTCGCTTGCTTTGAGCAACTGTTACAAGTTTAAGAGCATTAAAAAATTCTTGACGACCCAGGAAACCGAGTCGATTTTGATCAGCAGATGTCCATATCTGCAGAATAGTATAATTATTTAGTATCCATTATACAAAACCTTTCCAAAGGGCGTATTGCTGTAGTTGTAACAGATTAAGGTATTTGCACGAAGGTATATAATTCACAACATTTCTTGCTAAATCAATAAATAGCTTTTCAATTCAAATAGAACAGCAAGATAATTACAGTAAGTGCCGCAGCACTGTAATAAAACACTTATCACCATATGGACTATTATCAGTGACATCCATAAATCGCAGACATAAATATAATGTTTATGATGAAAGTAAGCACTAAGCATGACATACCCTACCTTTGTTCAAGATTAATATATTGGTGAACTACTGTGTAAACCTCTACAATATATGTTGCCTTAATACTTAATAGGCAGCAACATCAAAGTAAGAGGTAATTATACATATCCTTCAAATCACTTTATTCAAAAACATTTTCGGAAAATTTACACATGCACCCAAAACAAACTCGTTACCAAAAAAAAAAGATGCAGAGAACAAATCCAAACCTACTCCCATCCTACTTCAAAACAATGGGACTTAATGCTCTCCTTCTAATCCCAAGGACGATTAAGCTTGAACAACAGAAACTAAATTGACCTCTCAAGTTTAACCTTCAAATCATCACAGCTCTAATGTTTCCGCTGCCTCTTCGTACAAAGCTAAGATAGTCTAAATCCTCAAGGCAACAACAAATGTAACCTTCACAACCGAGATCAGCCTAACAAAGCCAAACCTGCTCTGCTCTTCGTTGCTCAAAGCAACTTGGATTTTCTTACTTCTCACATCCAATGATTAGTTTACAAAAGCAAAAAAATGTCTTAATCATCTAGTTACTGAGCATGCTAACCACGAGAAAATATAGCCGCAACTTGAACTAACTTAACCATGATAAGAGTGGCAAACCAACAAACCACTTAGAAATGTTAAGATGAGGAGTTGGTAACTGGTTAAAGCAAGCAACTCATGTCATCATTGAGCAACGAGCAGAAGAAACTATTTACCTATGCTCACTAATAAAGAGGAAATAGATAGAAAACCAAAGAGTAGTAGAACCTGAGCGAGGACTTGTCTAGGCAAATTTGAAGCTTGGAGGAAATTAACGGCCTCACTCCCACTAATCCGCCCATCCCGATCCACGTCAGCTCTCTGGAAATACGCCTCGAATTGATCCATATTCGGATT
The DNA here is from genome assembly GCF_004379255.2 of Salvia splendens. NCBI lineage: Eukaryota > Viridiplantae > Streptophyta > Magnoliopsida > Lamiales > Lamiaceae > Salvia > Salvia splendens. Next base: position 15,664,156 of record NC_056045.1, read on the forward strand.
CTGCCCCGCCATTTCCGTTGATTACAACGAAAATCGCGGTGCCAACGAATCCGATCGATGAATCAATGCAGAGATCGAAATTAACCGCGAAGCATCCTAACGGCGGATGCACGGTGGTGGAACTAGCGGGATCTCTAGATTAGGTTTTAGGTGTGGGTAGCGCTTTGGTATGGGGTGCAAAGCTAAACAGCAGAGTGCATCGACTAGAAGGACTGAGTTGCTTCGGAATTCCGCAGGAAGGACGGCGTCTGGTGAACCTCCGTGCGGCGGAGGAGGCGTCGGTAGTTGTAGTGGCGGCGGCGCCGTGGACTAGAATTGAAAACCACCTCTTTCGTAAGATTTATTTTCTGGAATTTTTTGGCTAAACAGTGCGGGCCCTGGTACAATTGTAGGGCCCTCATGAAATTTCTGGAGGCATTTCTTGCCATAACCGAGGCAGAGGTTTGATTACTATACTCTATAGTCTATACAGTCTATACAACATCTAAGTTGAAATTTGAAATCAAATCATTTATAAAGACGTATGAGTTGGTCTAGAGTGGTAAACTAGTAATGCCGTCTGAGTCTACTGTCGCATGATCTTTAAGTATATACACTTTTTTTTTCTTAAAGAATATATACTCTTTGATATGAGTTTTAATGCAAAATTAGTAATATAAGAAAAAGTAATTAAAATATTGTTAGTGTGAAGGAAATGAGTCCGAGAGAAAAGCGTTTCCAAAATTGTAAAATGCATATTCTTATGGGACAGACTATAAAGAAAATAGTGCATATTCTTGGTTGTACACGGATTTTAATGTACAATTGATGAATTAAGAATATACATTTTTGGTTGTGCACGAGTTTTAATAATACATAATTGATAAAGTAAAAGAGAAGTACAAAGAGAGAGTATTAGAATATTATTTATAGAGAATAAGTCTCACCTCATCAGAGAGAAAAAAGAGTTTTCAAATTTAGAAAATGCATATTTTTGTGGGACGAACTAAATAGAAATAGTGCATATTCTTGTGGGGTAGAGTAATTAATTTGTTTATAAAACAGTCGTTTATCAAGACATGGTTGTAGATAAGAGCATCCCCAACAATGATTCTTAAGGTAAGAGCAGAGTTGCGTTAGTATGCTAACTATCTTAAATCTTAATGAGCTACTTGCTAATTAAATCACCACATTATATTAAACATGTCAACACAGTGACATGAGTATGCCAACATAAATTTATCTTGACATTTTTCTTAATGTGCAACTTGTTCACATATCAATACATTATACTCCCTTCATCCCATAAAAATATGTGCACTTTACACTTTCATCCGTCCCATAAAAATATCGTCTGTCCCACAAAAATATGTGCATTCCATTTTTGGAAAATTATATCAATTAAATAATTTAGGTCCCACTATCCACTAACTCTACTTTAACTAATATTCTCATCATCTCTCTTATTTTATCATACCATTCTCTTCCTCTCTTACTTTATCAATTTCATCTTAATTTTCGTGTCATACCCATTGCCTATATTTTTATTGGACGGGGGGAGTCAATGGCGGATCCAGAACATGAAATCCATGTGGTCGAATATAATATAACAAAAATAATAAATATATATATATATAGAAGTGATCAAGGTATAACTAATTTTAAGTGTATAACTAGAGAACAAATCTCAGTCACACAAATAAATGCAACAAATATTATTTATTTTAATAATATAAACTAGGCCAAGGGTATTTTTGGAAATCACATTATGAAATTCACAAGATCATACGCGATTCATCTCCTTCCAGATTAATTTCCTTCCAAATCTCCTTCCAAATCTGATCGATTTCCTACCAAATCTCCTTCCAAATCTGATCGATTTCATTCAATTCATAAGAGGCGATTCAATTCAATTCGACGCGATTCAATTCAATCCGTTCATCTTGATTCATCGTGATTCAAATCAATGGATTCAATTCTGAGGTCGGACGAAGATTATTTTGATTCTAACTCATCATCGTCGGGAGAGGAAGCTAAGACATCTAAAGGTAATCATTATACGTTTCACTTTTATAAACAATTACAGTCGATCATGATTAGAGTGACGAAGATGAAGTTTGTGTGTTTGTTCTCATCATGATTAGAGTGTGTATGATGTGAAAATACATTAGAGTGATGTATTTATGTGTTAAAGTGATGTATATAGGCTTTAATTGAAGCGTGTGTATTTTGTGAATTGAAGAGTGCTCTGTTTTCCACGGTTAAGTGATGTTTCTGTGATATTTTCTTATAGTGGTCTATTTTCTTCATATCAGTGAAGTAAAAACATGCTTAGAGTGATGTTTTCCACGGTTAAGTGATGTTTTGTGATATTTGGTTATAGTGATCTATTTTCTTCATATCAGTGAAGTAAATACATGCTTAGAGTGATGTTTTCCACGGTCAAGTGATGTTTCTGTGATATTTTCTTATAGTGATCTATTTTCTTCATATCAGTGAAGTAAAAACATGCTTAGAGTGATGTTTTCCACGGTTAAGTGATGTTTCTGTGATATTTGGTTATAGTGATCTATTTTGTTCACATCAGAGAAGTAACAACATGCTAAGAGTGATGTATTTATTCTCATCACAGTGTAGTGAAGTATATAGAGCATATAGTGAACTATTATATGCTCACAATGATGTATATTATTCTTACAGTGGTTTACGTACCAAAATGCCCCAATGATTTGAAACCAAAAATTGGACAAAGTTTCATGACCCTTGATCGTGCATTGGACTTCTACAATAATTATGCTCGATATGTTGGGTTTGACACCCGTAGAAAGGGATCGAAAAAGGAAAAAGATGTCATTACTTGGATTTACGTGGTGTGTAGCCGAGAAGGTACAAAGCAAAGAAAGAGTGAACAATCTGAGGTGAAACACAAGCGTTCTTCTACTAAGTGCTATTGTAATGCTAAAGTGTCTTGGAAGTTTTTTATGGGTGTTGGTTATGTTATACAAAGTTTTGTTGAAGAACATAATCACGAGATGGTTGAGGAACACCATAAGTGTTTTATGAAGTTGGATTTAGTCTATCAGAAATTCATCCTTGATTGCGCTAATGCAAACATTAGTCCAACTTTAAGTTTTAGCTTACTTAAAGAAGTGCTTGGTGGATTAGATTATGTAGGGTGTACTATTTTAGAAGTGCGCAACTACAGATGTGACCTTAGAGCATACGTGGAAGGAGCTGATGCGCAAATGCTATTAAATGAGATGCGCAGGAAGAAGGAACTTTGTGGTGCATTTACATATGAATATGAGGTTAACTCAAAAGATAGACTGACAAGTTTGTTTTGGTGTGATCCTACTGCCAAGAGAAACTATCATTTGTATGGTGATATTGTTTCTTTTGATACGACATACTTAACAAATAGGTATGTGCACACTAATTATTATTTTTCATTACAGTGATGTATATTTCTGCATGCTCATAGTGAATTGTTTTTCATTTTAGGGAAGTATATTGAGCAATTAGTGAACTACAATATGCTTACAGTGAAGTGTATTGAGTATGCCTTGACATGAAGTATATTGAGCATATAGTGATGTATATTGTACAATACAGTGATGTATATTGTGCATTACAATGATGTATATCTCTGCATGCTTATAGTGAATTGTTTTTTATTTTAGGGAAGTATATTGAGCAATTAGTGAACTACAATATGCTTACAGTGAAGTGTATTGAGCATACATTGACATGGAGTATATTGAGCATATAGTGATGTATATTTCTGCATGCTTATAGTGAATTATTTTTCATTTTAGGGAAGTATATTGTTCATATAGTGAAGTATATTCTGCATGTCTTATAGTGATTTTAATATGTAGGTACTGTATGATTTTTGCTCCTTTTACGGGCAAGGATAATCATGGTCGCCCTGTGACATTTGCTGCTGTCCTTTTGTCCAAGGAAAATGCCAACTTCTTTTCACGGTTATTTAACCAATTTGTAAAGTGTATGGGTGTGGCTCCTAAACTCATCGTAACCGACCAAGACTTAGGATTGAACGTTGCTATTGAGGAGGTCCTTGTCAATACGAGACACCGGTGGTGTATGTAGCACGTTATGAATAAAGTTGCTGACAAATTGCCAAAGAACATGCTTGGTAGTGAAGAACTAAAGAAGGAACTGAATGCATGTGTATGGTCGGAGTTGATAGAACCTGATGCATTTGAAGAAACTTGGCATGCTATAATGGAAAGATATGGGCTGGCCAATAATGACTGGTTTTCATCAATGTTTGCATCCAGAAAGTTTTGGGTTCCAGTCATTTTCCGTGATTTTTCGATGAGTTCGTTGATAAAGACAACTTCTTTGTCTGAATCACAGAATAGCTTCTTTAAAAGGTACTCAAAGTCTCGGGCTAACCTTATGCTATTTTATATGAACTATAACCATGCTCTGGAGACTCAAAGAAGTAATAGCGCAAAGCTTGAATACTATGATTCAACAAAAGTGCCTATTTTACGAACAGAATTGGAAATCGAGAAACATGCATCAACGATATATAGTGGTAGTGCTTATAATGCAATTCAAGAAGAGATAGTTTATGCATGTTTCTCTTTGTCTTGTGCAACTCTAGGAGTGTTTGCCAATAGAGAGATTGAAGTATATAACGTAAATGACAAGAATTCAAACTCATGGACAGTGACTTACTCCATTGATGATGACACCTATTTGTGTGGATGCAAAAAGTTTGAGAGACTTGGTCTATTGTGCAGTCATATATTTTGTGTGTTGAAATATAAGTTTGTCAAGTTGATAAATTGCGTGGAGGGAGTTGGTTGAAGTCACAATTTGTGAAGCCAATATGGTGGGCTTTGCGAAGTTGCAGTTACTTGATTCAAGTTATATGGAAGCGATAACTGAACCGGATGGATCAGTTAGCAAATGTCGTTGCCACTTGATCAAGTTGATCTCGCTTTCGCACGCTACCAATGTAATTTATAAACTCCCAACTTTGCACTACTTTAACAGTAAATCGGCAAGTTCGGGGTCGATCCCACAGAGAAGCTAGTGTATCAAGTGTGTGAGTAGTGAACAGGGGGTTGGCTGCTGCCACGCTTTGCTTTTGGAAGTTTTTAACTACTGATTTTAACTTAGGCAGAAAAGTAACTAACTACTTGCTCAAGGGAACTTTAACTACTAGGTCAAGTAAATCTCAGACTGGAATGAAAATTAACTACTCAGAACAGTAAATACGATAATGAAAACGAAAGCAACTTTGATTAAAACTAAAACTTAGAACAGTACAACGTGAAATTTAAACTAAGCTAACACTTCGGAACTACGAAAGCAAGTAAACCGAAGAGATCCTCGGCGGAAAACTTAAGAATACGCCGACAGATATCAAGTATTCTGCAGCACTCCTTCAATCGCCCTTTCTAACTAAGCATTACTTTATCTAAGCTATCTAGGGAACTGAACTAGAGAGCTAAACTAACTAAACTAAAATAAAGACGGAAAGCAAAGGATCCTCCTCTCAATGTGGTGGCACATCCTCTATTTATAGGCTCGACACGACCTCCAGCTGGATAACGATCTTGGCAGGGAATATTCGCTCATGCTGAGAGTGAGCGACTCATTGATTGCTACGTGCTTTCCTTCTAGAATGACGACGCTTTTCAGTAACAGATTCATGACTCAGCTCCGTCCTTGCGTCTCATATATCTGCACGTGTCCCATTCTAGAACGTTGTCCTTGATAACAGAATGATGCGCACCATCCAGCTCATTGCCTCACATGTCCTTCTTCTGGAAGCCAGTGGTCCCCTCCTTGACTGCTTGATTACCCCCCTTGATCAACTCCTCCGATTCTTGGCCTTTTTTTTCGCCTATTGTACTTGCTTGATCAATCTGGCCTTGTTGCCTTGGTCAAGCGGCATTCCTGCACATTTAACACTTGCTTTGCGCGATAAAACCGATCAAGTAGCGTACATTTTACCCCTAAACCGATACTTGAAATGAGTCTTATTAAACTGCTCACACTTAAAACATACTTGTCCCCAAGTATAAAGAAAAAGAAAAGAAAAGGATAAGGCAAATTTCAGGCATGGTATACTCATTGGCTTGGCTGAATGGGGTCTTTGAGAAATCCCCTTGGGCTGCTAGGTTGAGATCATTCTTGCTATCGACTGTTAGTCCACCGTAGAAGATCGAGTAAATCTCCCGCTCCCCCAGCTTGTGGTTAGGGCATGCTTGAAGCAGCCCTTGGAATCTATCCCAGTACTGGCCGAGGGGGTCATCGTACTCCTGTCTGGCTTCTATAATCTCCCGCTTGAGGGCTGAAAGAGCAGGTTTGCGTCAGGTGTAGTTCAAGCCCAGGTGTATCCTACTGATCAGGATAAAACAAGCCCCAGCTAATCCTTAACCTGGTATCAATAATTCCTCAACCCTCTTCTACTGGGTAGTATAGTGAAGGTAGGGGTCGAATCCCACAGAGACGAATGCGTTATGGGAATTGTGGTGATATTCTGGAAAGGTTTGGTTAGCTACCACGCTTTGGGTTGAGACTTATCTAGGCTGGAATTTAAGGTGGTACTCTACTGACTAGGAGGCGGGAGAGATGTTAAACAGACGGCTGTGTACGTGTGAGTGGGGAACATGATGTTTCAGAAATAAATATAGAAGGTACGAGTTTACTATAAAAGGTTAAACGGAATATTAGAGGGAAAGAGGTAGTTAGGTGACTAGACCTGCAGATCTGAAAAGTAGCAGCTGAAAAGTAAGGACAAAAGTAAAAAGTTGTTAAAAAGCAAAAGTGGTCCCAAACTTGGATGGAGATATTGTCTTCTTCAACATAAATCAAATCAGATCAGCAAAACCAGATTCATCACCATAAAAACACAGATTAACAACTTCAAGAACACATATCTACAATTAAAACTTCAAATCAAAAGATCGAACACTGAAACTGCAATTATGCTTACTGGTCAACATGCAAGGTGGCAGAAATCACGTAAACTGGGTTTTCACACTTAACTAATTCAGATCTAAAATCTAACAGCTATCTAGACTTGCAAACTCAGAGAGATTAACTACAGAAGTTAAAACATGCGATTCCACATTGGAAATTACCGTAACAGCTAGATCTAAGCTATCTATGCAGAAAGAAGCGAAAACAAACATAAACCGATGCTGGAAAACAACTTCATATTCAATAAAATGTTTGGATCACAACTAAGACTTCAAAGTAAGCAAATATTTAAAGTGCAACAAATCCAATCGTAAGGAAACAGAATGCGATTAACCAAGAAAGCAATAAAGATTGTTTGCCACTCCAGGCGATGAAACTGCTAACTACGATCGTGCTGACTGGAAAGAGAACGTCTGGAACTCCGGCGAACTGATGATCTTCAAGTGACCATGGCTGTGGCGAGGAACGGGAATTACGAAGGGTAATGCTGAAGGAGTGATCTACCGAAGAAAGATTGCTAACTAAGCGTAGGAGTTAACTAACTAATTGATTATTATATCTCTCTCCAAGTGGCTTCCTTTTATAGGGAGGCCTCCCTTGATTTTTAGGGTAGACTTCGAACATGAAATGACTCTTTTGCCCCCTTGCTTGCGGCTGATCTTCCCAGCTATCATTCTTCTCCATCTCGAGCCTTTTTGGCATGCATACTGGTCAGGATAACAACATCCTGACACCCTTTTCACCTGAATTCTCCGAACATTCCCGTACTGGCTAGAACACTTCCTTGCACACTTTAGCAACTGTTTTACATAATATATTCCAATTATGCACATTATACTGACCAGTAACCAAGGCCTAGAATACGACTTATCAAACTGCTCACACTTACCACATGCTTGTCCTCAAGCGTGAAGAACAAACAAAAAGAAGTAAGTCAAATTCTAGCCTGGTTACTTGCCTGACCGACTCTATCCTATCATAGACTCTAACTATGACGCAAAGAAAACACATAACAAAGACAAATTCATAAAAGAAAACTAAAACACTTAGACACATTAACACAGTAATTGGGCTATATTTTCAACCATCCCTCCCCTCGGGATCAGGTGCAATCCGGCCTTAGACAGCCTTGAACTTCCGCCGCCCCCCTTTTCTCTCCCAGTCAGTATATCCGCTCGTCAAGATCGCCCAAACTTTCGGCCAAACACTAGGTTCACTCAGTCACTTATACCTCTCCGGGAATGTTAGGACTGTTCTCTCTAAACGCTAGACCACAGATGCTTCAGACTTAGATCTCACGTGCAGCTACTGAAGGGCTTTAAGGTTTGTAACGGGGCTATTGGTTGTAGTGTTTGGGGTGGATGTTCCTAAGGCTCTAAGGTTCAAAATTTTCTACTTTATTTGATGTGGGGGAATTGTGTGCATTTGGGCTCTTGGTTGTTGCTTCTCTTGGCTAGCGCTTCTGGCTTTGATCTCCAACTGGTCAGTAGCTTCTTGTGGCTTCGCCACCCTTATTCCTTCTCTTTCTTTTTTTGTGGTCAAGTTTTCCTGACCATTTTTCTTCATATTCTTCTTTTTCTTTTTCCCTTGTGGCTTTGCCACCCATATTCCTTCTTTTTTGGGACCTGGGATGACTCCCTGGTCGATTTTCTTCCTTGAGCCTTCAATCACTCTTGCCCAGTTGGATTCTGCTTTCTTGTACACCTTTCTGGCCAGTGAACTTTACTCGTCTTATGCCTTGCACGCACACAGTCCCAGTGGCTAGGGGTGTATATCTGGGTAAAAAAAAGTTAGGAAAAGGGGGTTCTAAAGGTGGTTTTTTTTTCTTTTCTTTTTTTTTGGGACGGGGGTTCCTACTACCTTCAGTATTTGCTACCTGTGGTCACTTCGCCCTAGGTAAATTGTGGCAGCCACTCTTTTCTTTTCTGGATTTTTGGAAAGTGGTTCCACTTAAAGCTTATAACTCACATTTTAAGAGGGCTTTCGTGTTTGGCTCTGAGGATGGGCTTTTCTTTCATACTCACATCATCTATCCTGGCTAGGAGGTACTAAGGGGGGTGGTTTCTGTTTTCCAGCATGTCGTATCTCCCTCAATTCCCCTCACCGTCAGCTCAGGACAGTTGAGTTTTAAGCCCAATCAACACATCAAAGAAAAATAAAACTAGACCTAGATACTACACAAACACTTAAACACAGATAACACATATGTACACATGCCATACTGGCCATTGCATCCCCCCTCCCACTTCACACGTGTCTGCCCTCAGATGAGGCTGTGAAGTGGAAAAAAGGTAATGGCCAGTATGGCTGACACACAGACATACCAAAACACAACAAGACATACTTATACTAAAAACTTCTCACACTTAGACTATATAATAGTCTAAGTGGGAGAGTTTAAAATCTAAACAGAAACCATCAAACCTAAACATATATATACAACAAACTCCTCACACTTAGACTATATAATAGGCTAAGTGTGAGTTGACATGCATACGAAAAAGAAAACAAAAAACACAAACACATGCGTCAAAAATAGCAAACCCTTTACTTCTCACACTTAGACTATTGCGTAGGCTAAGTGTTATGAAAGGGGTTTGCGCACGTACTACACAGATTATACTACCTAAAAAAACAAAACACAATTAAAATACGAAAAACTAAAAACTGAAAATAAAAAGAAAACTAACTGGTCAGGTGGGGTGGTGGTCACTTGTTCCTCCTGCTCCTTCGCGGGGCAGGTGGTTCTTCCGGTTGTTCCTCCTCATTCTCGGACAGCTTGTTCCCAGATTCTGTCGACTCTTCGGCATCTCCTTCCTCTTGTTCCGCTTCTTCTTTCTGCTCTGCTTCTTTCGTCTCGGTTACTACCTCCTCTGATACCCGTGGTTCATTAGTTCGACCTCCGTGGCCACTCGGTCCAGATTCACGGACCAACTTCCCGGTTCCCAACTCTTTCAAGATTCCTTCCATCACAGTTGCCAAACGGCTTAACTCCGCTCTTGCTTTTCGATTCTCTTCCGCCAACTCTTCCACTGCCTTCTCTAGCCTTTCATGTCTCTGCTCCTGATCTTGTGTTCCCGGATGTGCTGCAGATCTCCCAGTCGGTATAGCTTCTTATCCCATTGCGTAGAAACGTGGTACGCCCTGCCTCATGTAAACGGTGTTCGTTCGGACGAACAAAGGTGTATCAAAGAGACCAGGAGGATCCACCATGATCTGGTTAGATAAGTCTTCGGCCTCCGTGATGATGATGTTGTTTCTGACGAACACTCCCAAGATATGGCAGAGAGTGTGGTTTCTTGCTGGGTGGGTGGCAATTAGATGGCATTGGTACGCTGTCCAGAATCCTAGATGTAATTTCCTCCCGCGCTTCGCGCACCACAGAAGGTATAACTCTGTCATTGATGTTCTTACCACGGAGTTCGACTACCCCAACAAATTGAAGTCCAAGTGAAGCTGGACTAGGCGTAGGATTGGGTTATTGAAATGGATTGAGCGAGAGAGAGTGGATGCAAATTCTCCAGAGGTTGGGTGAGTAAACTCCTCCCATGCCTCCTGGGGCTCAAATTCCATATGTCTGCGGGGAATTCCCCGCTCCCTACTTCTCCACTCAGGCCCTATGGCCTCCTCCAAACTGCACATTCCCAGACGCACGGTCCACTCAATCAGATTCATCTGTATCTCTCCGCCAAACAGCCTAAAACTGATACATTCCTCATCTAGATCAGTGGTGACCTTAAACTTAAAGGTCGTGAAAAACTCTTTCGCTAATCTAACTGGGACACTCGGATCTCTATTCTCCAACAACCATTCGAATCCTAATGCATGCAAATAAGAGAGAAACTGCTCACGGGCACCCAACTCATCTAAAGAAGGAATATGAAGTACCTTTCCGCTCTTCACTTGCTTACTCCCTTCATCCTTGCTATCAAAAACTTTCTGTAGCTCCTTCGAGTCGAAAAGCTTCATCTCTTCCACCAGATCATCAGTAAGGTCCACTGTCCAGCGCCGGTACCTCAGTCTCTCTACCAGGGGATGTATTAGCTCCCGATGATCGTGCGGAAGCTGTTGCTCACTGTACTCCTCGTCCTCCAAGGATATATCACTGTCAGAGTCCGAATCTTCATTGGCACCGTATTCGCTATCACTTTGTTCCCTCCGGTGTTCCTGGGCTCACTGAACTGACTCAGTAATGACTATGCCAAAGTTCACTGTACGTGGCTTCTTGTTGCTGGGCTTCTTCTTCATAGGGGCCTTCCCCTTCCGTTTTCTCTCTTCACGGTATCTAGCTCCTTCTCCATCATCCTTGTCTTTCTTTTCTTCGGGTTCCTTCTCAGCTTGTGTTGAAAATTTATCCTGGGCAGTAGGACTGGTCTCCTTGTGGCCTACTGACCTGGATGCGAGGTCCAGACCCTCAGCCATCTCGTCAGCCTCTTCACCTTGGCCACTCAGTGTTGGAGAGACCGCTTCGGTTTCCATTGCAGTATCCTCTAGGTCAGTAACAGGTAAAGACTCATCCCCAGGTCTTGTGGGAGTGGTCCTCTCCTCTTCACTCAAGATCTCCATGGGATCTGCCTCCGTGTTCGGCTTCGCCTTACTAGCTGCCCACTTTCGTAAGCATCGTTGAGATACCCTTTGCGGCTTTGGCCGACTAGCCTTTGGTTCGCCCTTCTACACCAACTTTCTCTTGACGGCCTTCGGTTTTGTCACCGGAGGTACCACTGGGTTGGGTACTTCTGGTCTTGCTTCTGTTTCTTTTGCTTTCGTTTCCTGTTCTTCAATAGATGTATCACCTCTCTCTACTTCTGGCTGGGGTGATTCCGGCATAATCTCTTCTTCCCTAGCTTGGCTTTCCGAGCGGTTTCCTTCTTTGGCTTCTTCACTCTCTCCTACTGCTCGTGATGCGAGGTCTAGCACCTCAGCCACCACGGCAGTGTCATCTTCCATTCGATTGACATCATCTAAAATAGCCTGAAATTCCTCGTCGGTCATTAGGCCCTGCTTCTTGGCCGTCTCATTCAGATCTATGTCCTCCCTCGCCACTTCTCGGGGAACGACTTCCGCCGTCGGCGTTTCCTCAGCTGCACTTCTTCCCTCTTGGCCTTGCTTCTCCTTCCTCAGCCTTTCCTTCCTTTCTTCTGGATCAGAATCGTAATAGGCCGCAATAGGGTTAACATACATTGGCTCTGTCTCTTGGTGGCTCGGAGAGGGTTCCGAGGGTTCTGACGGCGCGGCTCCAGTGGGAGATTCCTCTTCTTGTGGAGTCGTTGGGGAAGTCGGCATGGTAGATGTAGGTTGTGCCGTGGGCTGCGCGCTTGTGTCTGATGTGGTTACTGTCGGGCCCGCTCTGGTGACGCTCCCCTGTCCTCCGATTCGGCTTAAATTTGCCAACTCCGCCGCCCAATTTCTGGTCGGATCTTGCAGCCTAAGAAACTCTGCCATTGCGTCTAAAGAGATCATCGCTGGTGCTTTCGGAGCCGGCTCTGATGGTTGTGGGTTCGGCGGTTGTTGGGTGGACGGTGGTTCTTCTCGCAGCTGTTGTGTTTCTGGGACCTCTTCCCGGCGGTTTAAAGGGGGTTTGATTTTTGTTGCGAATGCTTTCCTTCCCATGGTTGAAAACGGTGATTGGGTGGTGGAAAGTTGGGTTCGATTTCTGGTGGAGATGGAAAGGAAATTTGGAAGAGAGAAAATGGAAATGAGGGTTTGTGAGGGAGACGACTGGTTATGGGTTAGAATAGGGCAGTTGTGGGTTTGCAACCGGTTATAGGCGGTTCCAAATCACGTCGTTTCGAGGGAGAGGCGGTTCAGAATACTGACTCCCGATTGGTTGGCATGTCTACTCTCTCTGCTCACGCGCCCCTTCCAGCCGTTGCCACCCTGCAAAAGCTGCAAAAAGTCCACAAATTCAAATTCGTCCCTTAATGATTTCCCTCTATATTTTCCTAGATTAGAAATAAAGTAAAAAGGACACTTAAATGAAATAGGAGTTTCACCAAAATGGTATTCTGATGGTCAGTACGTACTCCCAATTAATATTTGAGGTCCGAAAAATATTTTTGGTTTTTCTTAAAACTAACTAGCACGTAAAGGTTCAAATTAATTAACTACCACATATGTACCATATTTACATATTCCTTAGGAAAATTGGAATTCTACTTTGCCAGCATATGTACATTACGCTAAAAGGAGCTAGCCCAGTGGAATTCCAATCCCCATCCTACCGGTCAGTATGAAACCTGAGTATGTGGTTGCAGTGGGATTTCATCCACTACAGCCACATCACTATTGGCTCTAAATACCTTCAGCCTATGTCCATTCACAATAAAGGGTTCAGAGATAGGAAGACTCCCTGAAATCTCCACTGCTCCATTAGAACAGAGTGCGGTGATGACATAAGGCCCTGTCCATTTCGACTTGAGTTTTCCAGGCATGAGCTTCAACCTCGACTGGAAGAGTAGTACTTTATGCCCAACATGAAGATCTTTGGTCCTCAGATTCCTGTTGTGCCACAATTTGGTTCGCTCCTTGTACCACATGGCTGAGTCAAACGATTCCAATCTGAGTTCCTCCAACTCCTGCAGCTGCAGCTTCCTTTCCTCTTCACAGGCTGTAGCATCCATATTCACTTTCTGTACTGCCCAGTATGCCCGGTGTTCAATTCCAACCAGTAAATGGCACATCTTCCTAAAAATGATCCGGTACGGGGACATTCCTATGGGGGTCTTGTAGGCTGTACGATAGGCCCATAGAGCATCCTCTAACCTCACACTCCAATCCTTCCTAGAAGGATTTACAGTCTTCTCCAGAATCTTCTTTATCTCTCGGTTAGAAATCTCCGCTTGACCATTAGCTTGCGGATGATAAGGGCTCGAAAGTCTATGGTGCACACCGTACTTTTTCATTACAGGTTCAATTGTACGGTTACAAAAGTGTGTACCTCGATCAGATATGATCGCCCTCGGAACTCCGAACCGGCTGAAGATCTGACTCTTTAAGAACTTGGCCACCTCCTTTGCTTCACACGTGCTCATGGCCTTTGCTTCTACCTATTTGGAAACGTAATCCACCGCAACTAGGATATACAAATTGCCATAGGACGAAGGAAAAGGTCCCATGAAGTCCATTCCCCATATGTCGAATAACTCACAGACAATTACCGGAACTTGGGGCATCTCATCTTTTGCAGATATCCCACCAGTCAGTTGACAACGTTCACATCTTCTGTAGAACTCGTACGCGTCCTTGTTGAGCGTTGGCCAATAAAAACCGCTATCCAGAATCTTCCTTGCCGTCTTCTTAGGACCGAAGTGTCCCCCACATGCCAAGGAGTGGCAATGTGTCAATACGTCCAGTCAGGAACGCATCTCCTTATCACTTGATCGGATCCCACTCTCCACAGATAGGGGTCGTCCCAAAAGTAGTATTTTGTTTCACTCTTGATCTTCATTCTTTGGGCCTTGGTAATGCTCGGTACTTCTGGCAGCTCTCCAGTCACTAAGTAGTTGGCTAGGTCTGCATACCATGGTTCTTGCCCTACCTTTTCTTTTCCTTTTGCTGTATCGTACTGGCCAGTAAGCTTCATCACTTCTTTCAGTCATTTTTCCTGACCTCAAAAATTACCTCACATAAATGCTCCTCTGGAAACTTGTCGTGCACCTCTTCGATGTTTCCATGTTGCACTATTCTACTCAAATGGTCTGCCACCTTGTTCTCGATTCCTTTCTTATCTTCCACTTCCCAATCAAATTCTTATAACAAGAGTACCCATCGGATCAAACGGGGTTTGGATTCTTTCTTGGCAATCAGATACTTAATCGCTGCATGGTCAGTATATACGATGACCTTGGATCCCAACAAGTATGGCCGGAACTTCTCGAAAGAATACACCACTGCTAGCATCTCCTTTTCAGTGGTATCATAATTCCGCTGGGCTTGATTCAGAGTCTTAGATGCATAAAAAATTACGTACCTCTTCCCATCGATCTTCTGACCCAGTACGGCTCCCACTGCATAGTCGCTGGCGTCACACATTACTTCAAAAGGATTGTCCCAGTCAGGAGCCCGTATGATAGGTGCGGATATCAGCTTTTCCTTGAGAAGGTTGAAAGCAGCCTTGCATTGCTCATCAAAAACGAACTCCACTTCATTCTGAAGAAGTCAGGTAAGGGGTTGGGCGATCTTGGAGAAATCCTTGATAAATCTTTGATAAAATCCGGCGTGCCCCAGAAAGCCCCTTATCCCCTTCTGATCAGTAGGAAACGGCAATTTGGATATAACATCAACCTTGGCTCGATCCACCTGGATTCCCCTCTCTGAGACCACGTGTCCTAGAACAATCCCCTCGGTGACCATAAAATGACACTTCTCAAAGTTCAAAACCAAACTCTTTGCTTGATACCTTTCGAGAACTATGTCTAAGTGATGAAGGCATGAGTCGAAAGAATCTCCGTAGACCGTAAAGTCATCCATAAATATCTCTATACAATCCTCAATTAGATCGGAGAATATGCTCATCATACATCTTTGAAACGTACCTGGAACGTTGTATAGGCCGAAAGGCATGCATCTGTATGCATAGGTTCCGAATGGGCAAGTGAATGTAGTCTTGTCCTGGTCCTCAGGATCCACGTAAATTTGGAAATATCCGCTGTATCCATCCAAAAAGCAAAAGTACTTCTTACCAGCTAGTCTCTCCAACATTTGGTCGATGAAAGGCAAAGGGAAACGGTCCTTCCTCGTTGCATTGTTCAGCTTTCGGTAATCGATGCACATTCGCCAACCCGTGACTAGCCTCGTTGGGATCAGCTCATTCCTCTCATTTTGAACGACTTGGATTCCCGACTTCTTTGGAACCATGTGGATCGGGCTGACCCACTCACTGTCCGGCACTGAATAGATAATCCCTAGCGACAACAATTTCAAGATTTCCTTCAATATTTCTTCTCGCATGTTAGGGTTTACCTTCCTTTGAGCATCTCGATGCGCTTTTGCTCCTTCCTCCAGCCTAATATGGTGCATGCAGACGTCGGGGCTTATCCCCACCAAATCTGTAAGACTCCA